>NC_080593.1:38236815-38861815 GCF_027887145.1 Ammospiza caudacuta | reverse complement strand
TATGCTGGCAATGAACTCTGGAGCAGCAGATGGCAGGAGAAACTCTGTCTCTTACCTTTATTCACCATATGCCATTTGACTGATTAAACTGTATTTATGTAGCAAAAAAATATTATGAAACAACACACATCACTATGGCTCTTTAGTGCACATCATCACACTCATTTTTTTTGTTGTTGCGCTAATCCATCTGCAAACTTCATGCCTTTTTTGTCCAGGTTTCCTCCTCCCTGCATGCAGTTACTTTATGTGTCTGCATCCCTACAAAATAACACACACCCTGATGCCTTAAGTGTTTAGCTTTTATATTCTTTCAAATCCTGTACTGCATTAGTGTATAACTCTGAACTCAATAGAGAGTGTTAGTAAATTGTCCTCACATTTTGTTCAGACATAACAATCCTTCCAGGCCTTAGAACCAAGGAAATTTTTTTTGCCTCAGGCCCTGAAAAATTGAAAAAAAAGTGAATCAGGGCAGGTGGGGGAATATGACTTCATTACCTGAAGCTGTAACTGGACAATTAAACTCTGATATGCAAATGGACCAAACTTAGATTGTTTGAAAAACTCATGACCATCATCCATCTTGGGTGTAGCTTCTGGGAGGTTTTTGCACTGCCCAAAGTGTACTTATTATAGGCCTTTAATAAATACCTACTTTATTCTCTTAACTCTGTCTAGCCTCTGCTCTAGGTAGCCACTCCAAGGCCTCACCCCAAACTGTTAAAGCTGTGATCCTCCTATCTGGCTGAGTAAAATCAGCTGAAACTAGAAGAGGAGGGAAGACATCAGGATTGGGGCACTTCAAAAGGTTTTGGTAATTCGACAGGCAGCAAATTTCTCTCTCAGCAATAATTGGTAGTGCCAGACAGTGCATTTTCATTTGAGAATGAGTCTCTTCTATTTTACTTGATTTTATCACCACAATGACCAGTCAGGTGAGCACCAGGTCAGCTTTCCACGCACCTTACACATTCTTATGCAATGGTTATTGCTCTTCACCAGGACCCCACTCTTCCTGCCCCAGCCATCCAGGACACCACAGCACTCATGTCACTAAGACAGGAGCTGCTGAGAGTCAAGAGAGAAGTGGGTGTGTGTGTCACTGCTTCGTGTTAACACTGCTGGTGATGTGCTCCAACTTGCCTTAATCAATGTGTAATCATTCATTTATCCAAACTCTGCCCAGCCTCACAAGTAGTCCAGCACAGACCTGTGGCTGCTGCTTTTAAGCTTGGTCCTGGCACATGGGCTGGGCACAGTGTCTGCTCTGGAGTTCTCCCCAGCAGCCTTTTATTCATAAAAATGGCAATACTCTGTAAGAAAACCATGAATGGCCTGTAGGTCGGAGTTGAAGTTCAATCTGCTTTACTCTGCTCTGATTTTCTCATTTTCCTGAGTGAGGCAAGGATCATTCCCACCTTGCTGATGGAGGCTGGTGCCAGGTACAGCCTGGAGTCACCTGGGCCAGGCTTGGTAGGTACAAGTGAATGTGGGAAGGCTCAGGGAAAACTAAACCCCATCAGGACTAATGCAGTTTGAGGAAGGCAGTGGGCCACAAGAGACAAAATGAGAGAATCAGCAAACTGGGAATGACTGGTTCCAATGATTGCACTGATGGAGAACCCCTCAGTCTGACTTCAGCGCAGATTTACCATCTGCAGCAGTTGACAACTGTAGCCCATTGTTAAAAACTGTTTCTAATAGCTCTGGGCCATTATTCTTTATCTTGATGTCTTCCCAGACTGGGAATAATTCCTTCCTTCATCTCCACAGTTACTCTGAAAGTATTTATAGATGATAATTAGGTCCCTTCCTTCCATCCTGCTGAGTTTCCTCTAGGCTGTAGGACTGACTTACCACTTGGTATATTACCTTATCTTTCAATCCTACTTCTACTTAGAAAAAAAAAAGCAGCTTCAGATATATAAACAATCAGAACCACTTCTGATATTGCAGGATCATTTCTAAATAATGGAAAATAAAGTCTAAAAAGAGAAAGTGATGAGAAGTAGCTCTTTTTCCACATTCAAAATATTTTCTTAAAGGGATCTGTGAATATTCATCAGACAGGTTCAGATTTTTGTTAGTTAACACCAGTAAAATATACAAAAGAAAAAATAATAAGGGTTTTAATAACATTCAGCAATGAACTCTGCTAGCTATTAAATCAGCTGTGGACTTTTTAAAAAAAAAATCCAAATTACTTAAGGCATACAATTGAAATGGTGAATCATAATGTCTTGCTAAAACGTCTTCAAGGATACAGATAATTTCAACTACACACAGATCTTGTTTCTTAATTCTAATGTTATTAATTCTCTTTCCTCTATGACTGCACATAGAAAACCAGATTCTTATTTTACCTAGCTCTGGATTAAAAATGGGGCATTATCCTTGAAAATTGCAATGCTAAAAATGGCCTGAAGTATCCCAATTAAAGTATTTCCAGCAGTACAATTTTATGGGTTTTTTACAGATTTGGAATCAAATAAAATTTTGACACCATATATAAAGCTAACCAAAATTTGAAAGAGGTGTGCTAATCTGAAACAGATAATTAAAAGCTGGATTAAAATTTCCCTGATACACAGAAATGAACACAAAGTAGCAAAGCTACTTAGAAAGTCCCTATAAAAAGTTCCCCATTTTTATTTAACACAGACAATTTTCAGGCTATTCATAAACTATTTTTACCTTCCCTACTCCAACAAATGAACTCTTTTACAAGCTGTCTACCAGTTAATTTGTTGATAAATTATTATTAACTATCTTCAAAAGTAGAAAACATTTTTGTTTTTTGGCACACATGTGGTAATGATATTCCTGGGTGAAATGATATTCTGGCAATGAAATGAGAGTTAGACAAGATATGCTAGTGAACTGAGTTATATACTGACAAATAATATTAAACTGAAACTAGAGAAAAGTGATATTTCATTACAGTTAAAAACACCCCAAAATGCTACTAAAAAGTTTCATTCAACCCTTTGGAAAGGGAATTAGGGTTTCTTGCAATCTCTAGTGATACAATAAAATAATATCAAATTAAGCATTAAACTGAAACAACAAACCCATTATAGCTGAATGAAGGAATAAATAAGGAAAAATTTGTTTTGTTACAAAAACATGGGGAAAACCCTCATTATCTTTTTTTCTTAGATCTAGCAAATATGACATCCTGGATTCAGGTTTGTTTCCCTGTCTTGGTGTTGAGAGACAGGAGATTATTTCAGTGAGATTTACCCCAGACAAATCACAGATTCCCAATCCACTTAAACTATTAACTCCGTGGATTACATGTGTTAAGTGAAAAAAAAAGCAAAACAAAACTGAGCCCTTCTGCACATAAATATGTGTATTTTTTAGAAGCCTCATGCAGTTTTCTATCAAGCGAGAGAAGGATAAGTCTCAGAGTAGATGAGTTTTGGATAAAAGGGTCTTTATCCCATATAATAACAAATATGTTAGAGTAAGGCAGTATTATATGCATTTTCCTTTCTAAAAATTATCGAAAGTTTGTTTTATACCTTGTTTGTAAATCCACCAACTATCCAAGACCTTCCTTTTAGCTACCAAAGTTTGGAACCTTTATCTATTAGTTTTTGATGACCTGTACAACATTTAAATAATTTCATTATTTTATACATGCATATTATATGTCTGTAACATAACATACACTGTAAGTCTACTTAATCTTTGTGAATTCAAGAAAAATTGTACTATATTCAGTGTAATTATAATGCAAATCGCTAATTTGATAACAAATTTATATAACATCCTAACTGCACTGAAGTAGGGTAAATACTATTTAATTCCTCCTGTGACAGCAAAACCAGTGTGAAGACTCATCCAATAGAAGTCAATTCAAGTAGGTCACCTGAATAAAGCCCATTTCCTAGGATTTGCAAAGGCAACAAGGATTTTATCATAATATTTAGAATTAAACTGATTATCTTTAGAAATCTCCCCAAATCCTTCCAGCTAGTTACATGAGACTGGGGTCAGGTAGTCTTTCCTCTATGAAGGACCACAATAACTTGTTTCTGATGGTTTTTTTTTTCACAGTTTAGAAAAATCTGCAGTGCTTTAGTTAGTTTACTTTGCTTGTGTTGCTTTAAATGAAACACTGCCTTGGGCTAAGGAACTTCTGTTCATGACAATGCAAATTTACAAAAATTAGTCCAGATAGTAGAAATCAAATTAAGCCTGTGTTAATGTAAACACCAGACCCCAGACTTCCACCATCACACATTTCTTTATGTATTTATCCCAACAAAAACAAATTATTATCTTTATGAATCATCTCCATTTTTCCTGGAGAACAGATGTCACTCAGTGTAATCAACCCAAACTTGGTATTCACACAAATCCTCCGAGAACAATGATAACGCTGTCACTCCAAGCACAACAGAAACAGCATTATTTATGTGTCCTGAAGTATAACCACCAGGAAAGCACAGAGAATGTGGCTGAGAAGTTTGTATCACAGTGGAGACCAGTGATGAGGGCAGGATGTGGAGCTGTAGCTGGTGTGAGGTTACTGAGTCTGCAGTCACTGAATGGGGCCGGGAGACAGGGATGGGAGAGGGGAGGAAGGTGCAGGGAAAACCAGGGAGAAGAGCTATTCCCCTGAAAGAATCTGCCTAGGAACTTGTGTAACTTGGATCACATGAGGCTCAAACACGTCTGGATTCAGTGAGCAGCAAACAAAAAGGCTGAGATAAAACAACCCCATAGTTTATTTGTCTGTGAAATCAAAATTTCAACAGTAAGGTTCTAGACCCTTGCAACTGAAAACTATGTAAAATTAACACTCCTAAGCCCAAATTACTGATTTGTAATAAACTGTATATGTTTATATCACTTTTATAGTGATATAAAAGTTTTTCATATAAGCTTTTATGCATAGATATACTGCTTCTCATTATAGTATTAATATGAAATGATAATTACTGGAAACCAAGTAATTAAAAACTGTGTTCCTAAAGTGAAAAGTGTCTTATTTGTGCCTCATTTTGATCCTTTCTCAATCTATTTGTTAAGGATTTTTTCCTAGTTTATATCATTTATTTGTCCCCAAAATATTTTAAAATCATCTAGGACTAAACAAACAAACAAGAGAAAACTACATGGGAAAAAAAGGGGGAACATATAAAAAAATTAGGCTCATCATCAGCCAAGATATGGGAAATTTCAAGCACTCAACAAACATTTGCAGCAAGAGGCCCATTGCTTAAGTTTGACTGAAGGCTACTCTTTGCCATCAACCACTTGATCATTCCTGGCCTGAAACAAGAATTTTTCAGGAGTGAAATTATTTTTGCAATAAACAAAATTGTTCTCCTTATTTAAGTTATATAGTGTCATTTTCTTAAATTAATCAGCTTTATTTTCTTCCTTCAACTAGTCCGACATCAACCACCTCCCCTCCCTTTCTCCTGCATGAAGATAATGTTTTTATGTAGTACCATGGACATTACAACAATTGAAATATTCTGCTGTCTGATGATTACCTCTCCTTGAAATAATAAATTATTTATTTGTACCTTCTATGATATCCTGCATTTTTTCTCCCAAATATTTTAAGACCACCTAAAAAAGAAATTATTTTAAATTATTGTGCTTATTTTAATTTGTGGCACAAACATACACCTATTTTAGAGGTAGGTGTTTACATTTCCTATTTGGCTATTTCAGAGGTATTATAAGAATAAAATGCAGCTGACTTCTGTGTTACTGTAATTGTGCTTAATTTCTTGTAATGCCAAGTTGCCAAATTGCTGGTGGTTAGTCTGAACTAGTGACACTGTTTCCTTCTGATGACTCTGTACTAGAATTTGTTACTAAATGTTTGTATTTTTCTCCTTTTTTCTAAAGTGAAAAGATAACAATTGTAATTATCATGGGGTCTTCCATATGTGTGTACTGCTATGCTAATAAGTTTTACATCCACCCACATGAGCATGAGGAGAACTACTTTAATTTCTTTAGTGATCAGAAGTGTTAAAAATGTGTTGTAATCAATCTCAAAAAGGAAACATACCATGGAAGGTAAATTTTCCTAACAAAACGTTAGGTTACATGATGACCTGTTTTTGCAAGTATATGATTTATTAGCTCATGGCCTGAACAATACAGATATTGTAAAATGAAGATCTGTCTCTAGACAGGTTCTAACTCTTTAATCTCAGTGAATCTTGCTAAGTGTCTTTTAACAATTGAAGTAGCATTTGCAAATTAATGCCAGCTATTGATTTGAATAGGACCCAATCTGGCACTTGGAGACATTGCCACAGTCATTATAATATTATACGATTTTATGTAAAATTAGGACAAGCTTGCTTTTCACTAGAGTGGGGTGTAAATGACCCAGCACTCAAAAAGCCTTTCCTAGTGCATCATTCAGCACCAAAGTGTGCATGGGTAGGGTACCTTGGGCAGGTCCCTGACTGCATCTCCTTCTGACACAGACAAAGAACTCAGAAGATAAATAACAAGGACAAGCATTTAACCCATGGGACATTGGGCCAAAACAGGCTTGTTTTCCTCAATGGCAGCTATATGCTTGAAAATACTAAATCAGCATAAAGATTGAAAGGTGTCAAAATGACTGATGGCTAAAACTGAAGCCATTTAACTTTTATTTTATTTGCACTTAATTGGGCAATAATTTTGAAGATTTAATTTTATCAAGTATCTTGGGAAATGATCTTTATCTTTCCCTGTAATGATGGGAATATAATCAAAGATAGTAAAAAATACATCGAAGAAATGTAATTTTTTTCTGCAATATCTAACTGCAACAACTTAAATACTTCTGGTGTGACAAACCAAAGCAGACACTGTTCACAGAATAAAACACAGAGCTCTAGCTCCGTGTTTCTTATTGCATTTAACACTTCTGGGTAAATGCATTCAATTTAATGGGTCAGAAATGCAGAGCTCAGTATCAGTTTATTCTCTTTAAAAGTTGTTTATTTCAGCCATTCTCTATATATTTTCTGGTTGCTCTTGTAAACACATCATCTTTACTCTCCTGATACTCAGAAACTTCTTCTCATGGTGATCCTTGTAAAATTTAACAGCTGTATTACTGACTTTCCTGCAAAAAGAGGAAGGCTTATTAAATGAAATTGCTTCAAAATACCAGTGTGCCAGAAACTTAAAACTCTGTTTTGTGAAATTTAGATACTTCACATCATACTGATGAAGCCAGTAGCTTCCTGAAGCTTTTAGTAGTAGTTGCAATTGAAGCAGAGCTTGCAGAGCAAAGTTTTCAGGCTACTGGAGTGATAGGGCTCTCTGGTGTGGATCTTTTAAGATATTCAAGCATTGGAGGCCAAGGTAATTTTAGTAACATTCCCTTAAAATTTCACTAATATTCTGTTAAACATAATCTGTTTTCAAAAATGACACATGCAGAAGTGAAAATTATGTAAAAAATGACCCAAGCCCAACTTCACTGAACACTATAAACCTTTGCTGCTAAAATAGTGTGTAAAAAACTAGCAAGAGTGAAAAACAGCAGGACTACAGATTTTTAAAGCATGACGTCTTACAGTAGGGATTACAGAATCCGAATACCTTACAGAGAAGGGATTACAGTATCTGAACAGCAAAGTTAATTGTATGGTTTAAGTAATTGTGTAGCCATGACAAGGAACAAGAAAAACAACTTCACAAAATAAAACCTGTGCATGCATAGACCTGGAAGTAAATAACTGTGTTTAAGATGCCTAGATTTAATGCCTGTGTCTCCCAATCTCCTTGATAATTTCTTTTTTATTGCTTTTTTCCCCCCAATACTTCTTCATGAACATAGCTGTTACGGAAGTCATAATTTCTATCTGCTTATGTATTTTTCCTTCTCACTGTAGGCAAGCACACAAAGCTACAGAGGTGTCTTTGTAGTCCTTGGGAGTGCTACATCCCCTCAGCTTCCAAAATCTGCACTGCTGAGAATGACTTTTTCTCAAGCATCCAACTAAGTAGGGTTGACTGGCATGTTCACAATTCTAACTCCAAATATTTGTATGACATATATCCCTTTGCTAACACCAATTTATCACAGGTTTAGTACCTCATCTGTCCAGTAACTGGAGCTAAACACACTGATCTCACCAAATCCATGAGAGCCGCTTATTACTTTTCATAGAGCAATGACAAGAGATCCAAATCAAAGGCCAAGGTTCCTTTAGGTAATACAGTCATTGCATTTAATGAAAACATGGTCCCAGGCCAGAAAGGTAACACAGTATTTTTCTAAACAAACAGGTAGTGAATTATGCTAATCTGAATAAATCTCAGTGTAAATTAATCCAAAGAATCCACTTACAGGCAAATGGAATTTCAAGGAAGAAAGATTACAGAAACTGTATCAAATGCATTTAAGCACTGCTTTACACATGTCCATTAAACTGATGAAGGCTACACATGATGAAATTACAGGATTGCTCCGACAATCTTTGAAGGATCTTACCCACTACACACATCATCCATAGAGGAAATACAATGATATACATATCAAAGGAACTAGTTTTTCCTGACCATACTGTATTTCTCATAAACATTAGTTACTCCTGAGCCTCTAAGGCACCCATTATGGTAATTTCTTCCCTTTGGTAAAGAGGTGACAGGTCCTGGCAAATAGATGAAACATTACACTGCTACATTAATTGAAATTATCACTTCTGATATAACTGTGATTTCCCTTTCCCAATATATAACTGAAATTCAAAATCATAGACACAGACCTTTTTCTCAAAATTTGAAGAATAGGACTTTTTGTGGTTTCCCTTGAGCACGTGGTGGAATTTGATTCAGCAGAAGCAGCTACCTCAAATTGCATTTTTATGAGTCCATGAAACCATGAAAGTATTTCTCTGCTTAATGAAACAACTGTTAACAAGCAACAGAAGATAGCTGGTATGACACCACTGTGGTTGGAAAAATTACTAAGTCAAAACAATAGTTTTTCTCGCGAGTTTTACTCTCGGAATGAGTTCACAATCGAGTTTTGCAGCAAGACTACAATCTTTTTACCCCACCTTGTTCATTGGCACTGCAGCATCAGCACAGGCGTGAGAGACCATGAGCACAACTGTTATCACCTCCCACTTAAACAAGTAAGTGGCAACCGTCCCTCAATATGTCATTGACCTAAACAACTTGAAGATAAGATAATGCTTTAAAGTGTTATCTTCTCTGCTACATCCCACAGAAACACTCCAGATGAAACGAGGATCTCCACAGGAAGGGTGTAGTAAATATAAGAATTGTTTATAAACTGACTACACTATTTCCAAAAAAAGTCAAAGTTGGCCATTCTGAATTTTAGGATACTGGTTTTTATACATTTACAAACAATACCACTGCCTCGCCTCTTTCTTGCCTTTCCAGACTTTCTTTACTAGGCTATCTTCAGTTGTTTTTACTTTTGGCCATTGAAACAGAGTGGTCGTGTAAACCTGGAAATGTTCTGGCTGCATGGGTAAGCTTTTAAAGCTTGAGTGCTATAAATAACTTTTCTAAGTTATAACAACTAAATTTTTATAAATTACATAAGAACATCCAATGTAAGGCAAAATGACAACACAAAAATGGCAGATAAATGCTATATTTTTTTTTATAGAAGGATTAACTTGCAGATCTGTTTTTCAGAGATCAAGGAATTCTAATATTAGTTTTACAAGCTTAGAAAAGTAGATGCGTGGAGAAGAAGGGAAACATTAATCTGATACTCTTCTTGTGCCTTTTTTCAATCACCTTTCAACGCAAAGCCCTGTCCCCCCAGTACATTTATTTGCTTTCTAAATATGCAGGACTAGATATCCAGAATATGTGCCCTTAAATGTTGAAATAATACTGTGGTAGAGAAGGACTCACCAAGTTTACAAATCTGCATTATTTTCACTCAGCTTTATACTGTGTGATAACATCTACAGATTGACTTGGAAATCCACCACGGCAGATGCTATGCACACAACTAAGATGAATTGCTTCATCTTCCAGGGTTTATGGTTCATTTTGAAGTTAATGGTTGGTCTTTCTGGTCCTTATGAAAAAAGTTGAAGCTCAAATGAAATAGGCATTAAAGTTTCAAGAGCTATAAAAATGAAAACATTCCTCCATAATACTTACTGCCATTGCTATATTATTTAAATATTTTGTTTATTACTTGATTGGACTTCTAAGGCTTTACTGATTCTCTCAGGGTTAAGAACTACACACACATTTTCTCCCAACAGTTTGGGCTCAAAGCATTATGTTCCACCTGTCCATATGAATATTACATATCCATATGTGATTTTCTTTCCTTCACTTCTGCTTCCCTCATCCCTTGGGGCAGATAATCTTAAATAAATCTGAATAGAAAACTGAGAATGAATAATACTACTTCTCTTGAGTAGAGTACAACTTAAAAAAAGCAAAACAAATCTCCCCCAGTATTTTTCTCCTGTTGCTGTACAGTGCAGTTTGGACAAGGTCACCCTAGGATTTCTCCCTCTGCAAAGTGACAGCAATAAGGTAATGACAACATAAGAAAAACATCAATAAAGCAGCCATCCAGCTTTCTGGATTTTAGATGATCTGCCTACCCTGCAGTATGGATCTTTCTCTTTTCTGCAGTAGCACCAATCTAAACCAAGTATATGAGGCATACATCTGAAGATGAAAAGAGCAATTTCTGTATATAGCTGTAAAAAAATATTAGCCAAATGCCTGTAAAAGCAGCAGGGTGAGCTCAGTGTATTTAAAGATGATATAATATCTACAGTTTATAGCATCCTATAATCCAGTTCTTAAACTATGAAATATTTAGTCTCCTAATAAGATCTCAAGGCCATAGTTATCTGTTAATTAATCCATTTTAATATCTTGATTTGTGAGATAAGGAAAAAACCCCATTGCTTGCTTGTGTCATGTGATACCACAAGCTTAATTAAAACTGTTTAAAAATAAAATCCATTAAATGCCATAGAAGTGCCAGGTGTACAAGTCATTAACTCAGAGAGAAAAACACATTTCACTGGCCATAAAAGCTTAATTTTTCTAATACCAGCACCAATAAACCTTTCAGTTAATCTGAAAATGCAGAGTGCTTGTAAAAGGTAAGCACAATGAAAGTATTATTTCAGACAATGTTTCTTCTAATGAACAAAAATATAAAATGAACTGCAAGGGACCTCCCAGCGCTGACTGAGCATAAACAACTGGAGAATGTGGCTACTTCATACATCTGTACATTGTGGAGAGTCAGTTTAAATAATCCACCCATTTATCAGTTTTCCAGAGCAATCTTACACACTTAACATGTATTAAGGGAGAAATAGTGGTATACCAGCCTTTGATGTAAAAAGCAACTTGGGATACTCAGTGAAGAATGATGGTAAAGAATTCAAAGTCTGTTAGTATAGGTAATAAGTCTAAAGCAATTACTATCTACTACGGAAACACTCTATTGATTTGGCCACTTAAGTTTGATAAACGGGTATCATATACCAGAAACCATAAGAAGGAAGAAGCTCATAATCCTGGCACTGAATCTTAATTTATTGTAAGAATGTCAGAGTCAATATTTAAAAAACCAAAAACATGGTATTTGTGATAATGCAGGCTGCTTTCAAATGACACCCTCTTCCCCCCAGCATGGCAAAATGCATTAATGCATGTCACAAGAATTATTGTTTCATTATAAACTGCTTTCTCCATCAGGGAAGTTGCAATATACACCACACAATTGTCTGCAATCTGTAAAACAAGAGTAATACTTGCTATACTTATCAATTAAGATTATTTTAGAATCTTTAATATCATCTGCTGGCAACAGCCACATCCACATGCCATTTTCACATCATCAGTTTACTTCTCCCTCTGTGATTTATTATATAGGATTCAGATGGCTGAAGGGCTGCACCACAGAAATGATAATGAAAATGCTCAGTATGTAGCAGAAACTTGTTTCAAACTCTAACAGCCTACTGAAGTACTCTACCTTGTTATTGGTTTAACTAGTCAATACCTGCAGAAACCATTCTAAAATGTATATATTCAAATCACTATTGGATACAGTTTCATTTAAAGAATTTCTGCAAATTCTGTTGAGAACTTTTAGGACAGCAGTATGTAAAACCAGAATAAACAAAGAATTCCTAAGCCTTTATGAGAAAAAAAGATTTATTACCCCAAAAAGCATTAGACAGTTTCAGTAGACAAGCTCGGGAAGGAAATGATGTGAAAGTGCACTGAAACAGAGCATTTGAATGAATTGGCTAAACTTATGGGTCCTACACTGGGCGAACTTCTGGTTCAGTTGTTAATTTAACAACATCCCACAACTTCCACCAAAGTTTTGCATTCACATAATGGCCATGATTGAGGAATATATATTCATGATTTAAATAGGTGCTTCCAATACTCCCTTCCACAAATGAGTTCTAAAATAAACACTATTCAATAACTTTCATTACCAAGATAAAAGGAGATTCCTGATAAAAACACAGAATGCCTCAAAGACTGGTGAAAAGTAAAATGTTTAGAGGAATTTGCAGTCAATAGGGCTTGTCCATCAAGTGTAGTGATAGTAAGAGAGAAACCCAAAGCTCATGAAAACACAAAGGTAATTACTAAGAATTCCCAGCATGCTGGAGTGGATTTACAAGAGATACTGCAGAAAAATCTGAGGAGGAAATCTGCAGAGCTATAAGGAAAAGAAACATTGAGTCAACTGGAAAGTTGTGAGAGAGAAACTGCTGAATACTGGACTCTAAAGGTAACTTATTTAGCAAATCAAAGTTCAATATGTTTGTAAAAGCTAAAGCCAGATGAATTAAAATCAGAAATAAACCATGAATTTTTAGTAGCAACACTGATAATTCATTGGAATAAGTTCCCAGAGGAAGTAGCAGATATTTCTTATTCCTTCCAGTCATGAAAAGATCTCTTTCTGCAGGACCAAGTGTGAGATCAATCCTGTGGTAAAGATAAATGGCAGAAATGAGGGGCTGTGATCAACAGGAGGTATGAATCTAAAAAAGTGAAAACCAGAGAGCAACAGCATAAGATTCTCCTGTATCCTTTTATTTCATAGTTATAATTTAAGGTATTGACCCCATTTTCCTCTGGAGAGAAATGGATCAATAGAACAGGCTCACAAAAAGAAAACGGAGTTTGGCTCTAAAATTGGTAACTAAATCTTCTAAAAGTAACAACCTGGATTCTGTGTTCTGACTAAGAATGTATTCTACAAACAATTGTAAAGTATGATACAACAGGTAGAGATATGAAACTTAGGGCCTGATATTTTTAGGTAACTTGAAACAAACTCAGGGGATTTTGAGACCTATTATTAATGCAGTGAAACTATTGTATGCAGCATTTACACTTGCTAGATCAGCAAAAAGTGTCTAACTTCAAACTGGTCACTGAGCAGGGAATCATTTCAGAGTGGTTGTGACCCCCTTAACCAAACCAGCAGTACTTTGGTACAGGCTCCAAAGGAGGTAAATGTCTGAGCCATAGCCAGGCCAAAACTCCTCCAGGACACCCACAGAGAAACAGATGAGACAGCAAGCATCTATCCGAGCTTGGAGCACCCACTGTGTGATCAACACATGAACAGTGTGTGGCTTTTCCAAGATTCATTTGTCAAGGAACAAGTAAAGAGCACATGGAAGCACCACAGATCTCTGGGTAAGCCTAACTGGAGTTCTCCTCTATATTCATTGCAAGTGGACTGCATGCCAGGTGACTCTCCCATCTTGAGCTGGAACACCTCTCAAGGTGTGGGATTCCTTTCTTCTGAGACCAAGAGATCCTTCCTTACCTAAGGCAGTGAGACATTTCATTCCAAGAGATCCTTGGTAAGTGACTAATAGCATGCTGAATTAATACTAATGGAACACATGTAGTTAAAATTCCATTAGATATAAACTGTTACCCAAATCTGGGACTAAGACTGTAGGAGGACTTCCAAGAGTGCACCTGGAATAGGTGCACCCAAAACTCCAATGGGTGTTTAGAAATTCAGGGGGCATATTCTGGACCCTGTGATTTGTTGAGAGGGTCTCCCTTACCCTTTTGCATCTCTGGTCTCTGTGCAGATAATTCTAGCTCAGGTCTAACTCGCTTTTCCTTTTTATGTTTCATCCAGGTAGGAGAGTGAGCTTTGCCATCCAGCCTTGCTAAGCTGCACTTCTACAACATCATATTAAAACCACTTTACTATTACCTTTAATGGTGATTCTTAAGTGATCTAAATCGCTCAGTTGTGACAATGGTAAATAACATGAATACAGCCCTAAGAACTGGTAAACAAGTACTCAAAATGAGAGAGAGGAAGAATGGCCAGATACAGCAGTGAGATATTTTTTCCACTGCTAGTCAAAGGTCAGTAATTACACAGAAAATCTGTGAGCAATGTCACACAGCAGGTGAGGGAGGAAATGCAATATGATTAAGAGTTCTATTTAGGCACACTGTTTGAAAGGCCTGACTGTCTGTCATTTCAGATAAAGTTGTTGAGGATATCAACACTACAGAAAGGTCCTTTTAGAAAAATATTCTTCTGATTTGCATCTAAAGATTAGTGTTCCATATGCCTGTGCTGAGAACATGATCATTAGAATTTCAGTCACGTTAATGAGTCTTGTAAGCTCATCATCTTATGCATCAATTTTACTGCTGCTCTTCCATACACATTAGCAGGAGGGAGAGCACTGCAGAACAGACTTTGGATGCAAAGTGCCATTTTGACAAAGCCAGTGCACAGCACTGGGACAGCCACCAGCCCATGACATCATGGGCCAGACAGAGGAGTAAGTGGAACTCGAAGCTATTGCCCAACAATAGCTCCATTTCATCCCAGAAGGGCATAAAAAACTCCATATTAAGCTGCTTGAACAATTCTTATATATATATTCACAGTGAGAGGAGCATCTACTTTACCCTAAAGCTATGAAGGCTGATTTGTGTATCAGAAATGCTGATGTTCTCCTAGAAGTATCTTATCTGGAACTGAAGGCATCAGATTAACAAAAATCTAGATGAGACTTTTTTACTGAAAGGAAAATGAATTTCCATACTCATTTCTGGAATTGAAAAACAAAAACTCACTTTTAAAAAGAAAAAAAAAATCTCACAACACCTTTATGAAATTTCTGTGGGGTTTTTTTTTTTCTTACTAGCATAACACTGAATAGATTCTTCCACTGAAGTGCTTTAGTAAAGGAAAAAAATGGACTGACTTCTGCCTAAATAGCTTGCCCATATTTTCAAGTGGTTTTCCTAGCAGGCTGATCTAAGGCTCACTGAAGCTCACAGATTCTTTCCTGTTCAGTACAAGGCATTTTGAATCTAGCCTTTTTCAATTTTGTTGGGTACTTTTGTCCTGTAACATTCTCAACCAGAAACAAAGCATTGATTAATTGTCATTTAGATGATTTTCTTAGTCACACTCTGCCTTTTGTATTGAATATATTCTGGTATTTGGGGCAAATAATGCACTCTATGGTATTTAAAGGATAGCTTATGAAAGGTTTTTGGAAAATTTATTCATTGAGTTTCGCTTAGGATTGTTCTCTTTCTGCAGGACAAGTGGATTATATTCCTCATTGGAATTCCTTTACTTCCATTCTCTACCATGTCAGCAGTAGCTTTCAAAAATTATTTTTACATGACTGCAGCTTCTCTCTTTTAACATATGATTTTCACTGTCAAATAGGAAAGGTGACTGAAATAACACAGGCTTACTCTCATGGCTATTATGCTGTTTTTCATGGTTGGAAGTATTGTAATGTTCAAGGGAGCAATTAAAATTGTTCCGCTGTGTAGTAATAAAGAATATGATTCTCAATTCAAGCATCAGCCAAGGAGGTTTTATAAACTAAGAGAAGACTGAATGTTTTGATTTTAATATGCTATGCAGATATTTACTCTGAAAATAATCAACTTTATTATAGTTTTGAAATTCTAGCAAAGAAATTTAAAATAATTTAAACTTAGGAGGCAAAACATTTGAGCAATATGATTAAAAATCTATAAATATAAATAATGTTGTTTTACAACTGATAAGCATTTTCTTTCAGGAATATTTTAATGTTATATCACATACCACAGAATATATTTGGTTTCAGTGGCTTCACCAACCTCTTCAACACTGCATTTTTCTACTTAGAGAAACAAATTTAATCCTATTTCTCCTATTATATATTAATGTTTACAAAATATTGAACCCATGAGAGTTTTATTTCTAGAATTCAATTTCAGTGCTTGAAACAGCGCTGATTCAAAGGCTTATAGAAATGTGAAAGCATTTTGATGAAACATAACTGCTTTAGGTTCTCCCTTCAGTCGCTTCATGACACAACAGTGTTTCTCACACTTTCAAAGACATCTGGTCTCCTAAGGAAAATATAGACAAAAACTGTAAAAATAAAGAATTTTGTCAGGTGTCAGAGAAAAGTGCAGTAACACTGACACATGGCAAATGGTACCTCTTAACCGTGCACAAATCCTTTTGCAGGAAACATTGTTAGAGGTTAATGTAACTCGTAACACCAATCCTTTCCTCTTCACCTTTTAATTACTCCCAAGCTCTCAATTTTATGCAACTGCTATGCAAACTGCTCTCCAGCTTGGCATTATGTGCACACCTGGGATCAGGTATTCCACAAAACTGCTGTGGGCAGAGCCAGCAGGGCTGCAGGAGACCCTTTATTCTGAACACACAACTCGCACACATTAAACCCCAACCTTTTTCTAAGTCCAATGTCAATGGGATGAAAGATGTCAGAGGACAAATAACAGGGAGGTTAAGGATACACCAAAAGATGCACTGGCATTAACTACTGTAGTTGCATCATATTTCTCCAGTATGACTCTTTCTGTCTCCTTTTTTACATATACGTTGCAACATATTATAATTAACAAGTTATAGTTTCTTGCCCATAAAACTAGAAACATACTAAAAACACTGCCAGTATAAGTCAGAGTCAACATAAAAATCTACACAGGTTCCCTGGAACCACAGAGTCAAATAACTCACATATTACATTTTGCTCTGAAGAGATGAAGCAGCACTTTTCAGAGTTATCTCATTTAATTAAATCCTCCACCATTCTAATTTTGTCAGTTTTATAGAAGCAATTCTGTTCTTCGAGGTAACTGTGTCTCAGAAGGAGCAGAGTGGGCACAGAGCACACTGACACTGGGATCACGGATCCTTTTTCTAATGGTAGATATTCCTTCAGCAAGGCACTCAGCACATGCCTTTGTATAAACCAGCAAGTCCTCCAACATAATGTGCTGTACATGTATAGAGTTAATCTATGCACCCTCCTCAGGGCACCCCAGCCTGGGGCTGGCAGAGAGATCCAAATCTCAGACATCTCCACAGAGCTGTGCAGACCTGAACTGCTCTGTCTCACTTTGGTGATGGAGAAAAGAAGGGGTCAGCCCAAGGAATGCTTTGCTCTGTTGTCTTTTAATTCGTGGAGGAAGAACCCCTTGCACTGAGTGTGCATTGAAATATGCAAAGGGATGGAGAAGTATTACACAGTAAAGATAAAACTCGAGGCAATCTTCTTTTTCTAGTATTTTAGTATTATTATGCTTTGATATAATGTTACATAAATGAGACTTTTGGAGAAGAATCTTTCCATGTAAATAAGAGGCAGAATCCTGAAGACATTAATTCCTATTAAAATTTTAAAAATAAATGTGAGGTTATCAACAGAAGGGTCTAAAGACAGCCCTAGCCCTCCTGACAGTACATATAAATTACTACTGCAGAGTGAGCACACTGCATTGTAGCTTTGGCAGAGAGCTCAGAATTCCTGAACCGGGCCCAGGGGATCAAAAGGTGAAGGTCTGAACATCTGGCTGATGGTGGGAGAGAAGACAGTTTAAGTTTCCATTCTCTTCAAGCTGGCTAATATGTCAAGCTGCATTTTCAGCACAGTAATTGATCTCTTGATTAAAACAAAGTGTTCCAGATTTCAAGGGAAAAAAAAGCACAAACCCCCATGTATAAAAGAGAAGACTATTTTTACTAAGTTTGGAACTCTCAAGGCATTCAATTCTGCTATATTTAACCACGCTCAATTTGAAAATTAGAATGAACTTTTCTGAAGTTGTATGTTATTTTTTTATTTAAGCATTTGAGGTAAATTTTATAGGTATTCTTTGCTTCAAAACGATTCAAGAACTGTATTACTTTTGCATACTAAAGTAGCTTTTAGTGTTCGTAAATGGCACAGAGCAAACTCAAACTGAATGTACAGTAGGGCAATTTTGCACCATCTTTTTATCAATTTTTCAGTGGGTCAATGTAACAGTAGGGGAGCAAGTAACACCTATAATGAAAATATCTAATGGTAATGAAATAACCATAGTCTTTCATGTTTTCCTTTATAATATGTTGTGCGCAGATATAGAAAGTGTTACTCTGTCATTTGAGAAATAACTGCAAGACAGAGGTGTCAAAACAGTTACTGCCTAAAACAAAATAATATCTAATTTTCCTTCAAGCAAAATAGACAAGAGCTGTATGAAATATAATGTCCTGTGCTGAGGATGAAGGATAAAATGGGATGGGGAAAATAACATATTTAAAAATCTTTAACAATATAATAAGAATTAAAAATAGAAGAGATTCGGCACACAATAAAATCCAAGTGGTAGACTAATCACTAAGAGCACAGCTGGAGCAGCAAGGACAACAAAGATCTGTGTCTCTGACATTCCTCATAAAGCAATGCTGTCAAAAATTTTTAATCCAAGGATCCCATGCTTTCTGAGAGATGCCTTACCATTATGCAGAGGGCAGCCAAAGCAGTACAAGGTCCTTTGACTTCTCTAGGGTCGCGTAACCAGCCAGCTTAAGAAAAGATAAATCTGTCCCATATCTCTTCTTGCCTACTCTTGTGCTCTGAGATATGTGCCATTCAACCCCACCTTTCAACTCATTTCAGTTTGCTTAAACTCCCCTGTCAGGGCAGCCAGTGTGAAGTCTTTGGAGTAAGGAGCTCCTGAAAGTGAGCTTCAGAGACTCAAACACACTCAAGCAGTTAAAGACGGCATAAGTAATACAGAAAACTGAAAACAACAAAATAAATCCTAAATAATGGGCTAAATTAGGTACTGCTGCTGGAATTTTGAGCTTTCTTGGATTCTTTCCTTATTGGCTGTTTCAGAGCTGATGGAACTCTTCCAAAGTCTACATTAATTTCCCACACTTAACAAAGCCAGAGAAACACAGCAATGAGAAGAAAATTATATTCTTTTAAAAACCTGCGGTGTTCAAATGGCAGAGCAAATGCAAGGGAGTTGGCTCTGCACTTCTCAGGCTTACTCAGGCTGCCAGCAAGGAAAGTTTCAAAGTGGGGATCAAAGGGATGATTTCATCGGATATGTGACAAAATGCAGAGAAGGGTATAGCTACTGAAAGAAATATTTTGGTTTTATGTGCACTGTTCTCGACCTGGGGTGTCTGTTTTTCTCGGGTTTTTACTTCCATTTTTTAAGAAAGTGAAGTTCTCATTCAGAGAGATGTTTTCTTACAGAGGTTTTTTTTAAGGTATAATTGTGATAAGAGGGCTTTCTAATTTCTACATTATACTAAGATCTCTTGGTTTGATTTATTCAGGTCTTTTTTTCTAACCTTCAAGTGACTTCTGCAGTCTCTTTTGCACAGCCTCAATACAAGAAATGGAAAGCCTCACAAATAAGAATAAACAGTCATAAGATGAAACTGAAAATCTGGAATTCAAGTTTTTCTGCCTGTGAATGGCATGAAAACTCAGCCTTCCTTATCCTCAGAGACTCATTTGTATAGCTACAAATTAGAGGGAAAATCTTTCAAGTTGAAATATGAAAAATTATAACAGAAAAGAACTGCTTAACACATGCATAAGAGTATGACCTGAGTGGTAAAGCTGTGATTTTATCACATTTACCACATTTTTATTACATTTACTACCTGAATAAGGGCTTGTCTTTGAGGAAAAGATATTCTCTCAGAAGACATTGCTATAATTACAACTCCTTTGAAATCAATGTTATACAAGTCCTTAGAAAGCTAAACAATTTCTTCAGCTAATATACAACAGAGCCTGTAAGCCTCCTGGTAGATGCTGCATCAAAACATGAATTGCATGCTGCATCAAAACATGAATTTCTCTTAAATCTCTCTGGGAATGATCCTCTCTTTACTTTGTTCTTTCTACATGCTTAAATACTACTAGGGAGAGAGAAAGGTGGGTGGATATGATTGGAGTATATGAACATTTTTATCTATAGCTTTGGTAAAAGTTCTGTAATAAATGACTTTAGTTATGTGAAAAAGCTTGCATCACTGTATCTTGCCTGTACAAACATGTCTTGGTAACTGATCTCTTACTATATAAACTGTTACACTTCTGTGATTTTCCACTGACTCTGAGCAGGATGCCCTCAGGAGCCACAGGCTCCCATTATAATTGCAGCTACATTTTGAATATATCCCCTCATCTGCACAATGGCTTACACTGACCATCACACAAAAGATAGAAACTGAGATTTGCCAAAAGCTTCAAGAGAGCACTGTCACCTCCATAGGGAGTGAGTCCAGAGGAGGGCCTGAGCACCTCTCCTAAGAGGACAGACTGAGGGATTCGGGGTTGTTCAGACTGGAGAAGTGAAGGCTCGGCAGAGACCTTAGGGCACTTTCCAGAACCTGACGGGGCTACAAGAGAGATGGAGATGTACTTTTCACAAGGGCAGGGTGTGGTAAGACAAGGGGTGATGGCTTTAAACTGGAAGAAGGCATTTTAGATTACATATTAGGAGGAAATTCTTTGCTGTGAGCATGGTGAGGCGCTGGAATAGGCTGCCCAGAGAAACTGTGGAGACTTCATCTCCAGCAGTGTTTCAGGCTGGGCTGGATGGGGCTTTCCACCTTGCCTAGTGGAAGGTGTCTCTGTTCATGGCAGGGGAAAACAGACAATCTTTAAGGTCCCTTCCAACCCAAACCACTCTAGGTTCTACAAATATAATTCCACCTTTATTGTTGGCTTTGCTTTTTCTTTATTTAGTACTGTCCAGCTGCCAAGAAGATGCACACCCTTACATAATCCTTGTCTATCTTTGGGGAGGCCACCACTTCTGGCTTTTTCACTGAGTACCTACCAGCTCCTTCAACAGGCAGCTGCACAACTCCTGATTCTTGGCAAATGTGGCAAGAATTCGATTTTACATTCTATAATGATCTAAAAATGTATCTTACTGGTTGCTTCACAAAATAAATTGTGGGGGCTATACTGTGGGGAATCTTGAAGAAAAGAGCAACAATTCCTGATAAATGCAGAGACAAATTGAAATACTTCAGATTATAAAGGGCTTTTTGGGATTTTCAGTCCCCTCTCCCATCATGCAACTTTTTCATTATACTGTAGGTATTTTTTCAGTTCTTAAAAAATGACCACATTAAGTATGTGCACTTCTATTTTACACATGTAAAAATCTTTGCTATATTGATATATAGGACATTAGCAGTGTTTTATGGCACCCAGCCTATTGCAAACACTGAGAGGAGAATTGGTGCTTTCTGAGAAGACACTTTGGTCCAACACAGCCAAACCCTTCAGACACTTAGGATCTGTCACTTGTACTGCACATGGACAAAGTCTCTCACATCCTTCTTTTAGCCTGGCATGTGCTTGTAAAGAAACTGCTCCCATTAATGAAATGCAGATAAAATGCAGAAATGAAGCACATAATAAGTATTAAATAAAAAGCTACTTCAAGTAAAATATTCCCAAATCTAAACAAAATCCTGCAACAGGTCGAAGCTCTTTACAGCAACTACACACACTCTGCCCTCTCTTTTGCACCCTCCATGTGGACCACCCAGACTATTTCAATAAGAAAGTTCCTATCTGAACCAGATACCTCCTCCTCTACTGATTTGGGAAAAATCAAGCCTTGGTTACACCTTCAGAAGGAGCATTCCTCATCCCCTTCAGCCCCAGTTTCTGCTGTGTCCTTATCTATGCTGTGCTGCTGAAGAAATCCCTGGGCAAGTATGGTCACAGAGGGAGAACCTGAGCAACAGAGAGTTGTGCAGCACCAGACAACAAAGATAAATCACAAGCTACAGGTGGACACAAGTATTTGAGGCAAGACAGCCTCAAATGAAGGTACCTAGTGTTCTGGCTTGTAAACCCGATCATTCTGAGTATAAGCCCATTACTAGCTCCTACTATGTTGATTTATTTTTCGTATTTGCCTACCACAGGATCCCAGCACTTTCTTTCAGAGGGCACAGTAGGAGACTAAAGAAAATGCCCACAAAGCAGGGCCCAACATGATTAATTAATTCTAATTTCATTCCCTGCTGGAGAGTAGTAATTTGATTGATTTTGGGTTAAAGTCAAAATCAGAAGTGTCTCTGACCTCTGAAATGTTACATGGGCAATTTTTGCTAAATTAGGACTCAAATCTCCATGAGTTGGAAACACATTTTATGTGACAGATACATCTCACAACTGATGCATCACTTAAAACACATGCAGTAAAAAATATGGTCAAAGTATTTCAGTAAAGCTTAAATAACAACCACAAAACACCAGAAAAATACAGTTAAAATACTCATAAGGGCTTGGTTCAAATAAGAGAAACAAGACATTAGGGTTAAGGCTTGGAACTATCAGAGAATCCTTTAATCCCACATGAATTTCAGGGGACTAAAAGATGGTTTCAGGCTATACTTTGAATTTGGGGGCATCTATCATGATGAAACATGTACTGAACAGTATTTAATACTAACCACACGTGAAGCTGTTAATGTTTTTAGTTTAGTCACATAAACAAAACCGACCATGAGTAAATCTGATGTTTTAATTCATGAAATGGCAACTGGAAATCCCACTTTGCTTATGCACCTGACCTTGCTACGCTCGCGCTGCGTCTTTGCAAAACTGCTGAATGCTAATTTTTTAGCACGTTGTCCTTCAAGCGCTGCTTTAAGCCCCTCTGCTCCAGGAACAGATGAAGGGAGCTGCTGACAAGCTGCAGTGCTGGAGCCCACACAGTGTGGTTAACAAACAGCCTTCTGTGAAACCACAAAGCCCAGCTAAGTCTCTGATTAAGTCAAGCGAAATCAGTATTGTTACGCCAGGATTACATTTATATCCAACTTAAGTTTTGGGCATCTCTATCTATTGAAGCACAGATGTCTTGAAAAAAAATTTGTACTCTCTCACTATGAAAATATTAGACAAAGCTAAGCCTGGTCTTGGAGAAAATTTGTAGAAGGGGAACAAAGCTGCAATTAACCCCTAGGACTTGCACTTCCATTTTCTCCTCTTCCACTGCTGACTTTGAAAATCTTTCTGTTATTAAAGGAATGACAAAGTTTCTAGTCCATTAACCACCAGCTTGTGGACTCCAAGAGGCAGACAGGAGGAGGTGTATTAAAATCAGGTTTAGTTCAGGAAAGAAGAAATAGAAAAGGTGACACATAACTGTACAGAAAGGAAGCTGATACCAGATCAAATAATGATCTGAAGCTTTTAAATATCTGTAGCTTCACAGGACTTTGGATACTTCCTCTTAACCAAGACTTCCTTCTGCAATATTTCTTCCTTTTTTACCCCAACAAGATAAAACATATTATTTGAAATGTCTGAAAAATAATTGAGAACAATTTCTTAATATCTGTTATAATAAAGCTCATAAAGAAAGCACTGAATTTTACAATTTAAATTATATTCTAACACTTTACTGATTCAGTGTGGAGCATGATGTATCTATCAATACTAAATATTCCTATCAGAATATTTAACTTGTGCAAATGCTGTTCATTTTCATGGCTTTATTTTGTATATTTTAATTGAGCTTTCTACATTGTGAAATACATTCTTAAGGGATAACATCTTACAAATAATCAGATTAATGCTCTACTGATTTAATATGCTCACTAAGAGCAGTAGTTTTCATAACAATCAGCTAACTCTTTGAATCCTCTTTGGGAACTTAAAAAGACATTATTTCCATTCCTAAGATCTCTGCTATTACTCTCTCCAGACATAGACTTGCTCATAATATTAGCTATCAGGAGATTAACATAATGTGCTAAAAGGCTAATAAAATATTTTACATGTTTTGTATTTATTATTTGAGAATTTCTACTTTCTTTATCAAGAGAGTGCTGTGACAAGGATTTGGAGAGAGGTTTCTATGAATTGTCTTAAATTTTCATTGAAAGATTAAATTACATCTGTATTCACTTGTAATCTGAGATCAAAGAATCTTCTTCTTGAGCTCCCTGTGTGGAAATAGAAATTTTTTTTTTAGGTAATAGGGTTCCTGATGTCTGATAGAGAACTGTTCTGCCCCCCAAGCCAATTCACACAAGCACAGCCCTGAAATGCCCAAGCTCCATTTCCTGCTCCAATCAAAGAATGATTATTTATACAAATCCAAGCATTTCCCCAAGGACAGAGCCAGTGCACCTCCATGGAATATGCCACAGCACAGGATTTCCCCAGACATCTTCACAGGAAAAGGAAAGTGCAGATTCAAGCCTACCCAGGCCATAAAGGAAACTGCACAAGGCCTTTCTGCATCTGGATGCATTTCTCCCTCCTAAGGGATGAAAATAATACCAGCTCTGCTTTTTACTCTTTCATACACATACTCCTTCATTTTTTGCCTTTCTTACAAATTCATGAGGGCAATTTTGAAAATGCTTGAAATTTTAAAAGAAAAAATAAAAGGAAACAAAAAGAAAATGGGAGAGTCTGAAAACTTGCATTTCAAGCTTCTCCCAAACTCTTCTCCAAATAACATTTTTTGTTTGGGTGGGAAATTACAGATTTACAATGAGATTTTTCACTGTATGAACTTCTGCATCAAACATTTTTGAGTGGTTGCATTCCCTGAATGTCAGAATATAAACACTACAAGCTTCATCCTAAAGTTCAAGTTTAGGACTATTTTTTGTGCAAATGACCAAGTATGTTTTTTTCCCTCATTTACAAGGAAGCTGCATTCCATGTGTTTACATTTACACAAATCTACAGAAGTTCAAGACTACAGCTTTCTGGATGCTAATTCCAAAAGTCAGTGTTTAGAAAATCCAACTAAAGCAAAAGCAGGGGGCCTTCCATGAGCCAGGAGATTAAATTCAAAAAACCCTATTACCTATAGCTGGAGATACATTTCAATTACTAAACTGGCTTTTCCATGATTTCCTTTGCAGATTAACTGCCTAAGGAAGCCTGCTTTTTCCAAGAAGAACAGACTACTGCTCTATGAGATGCAAAGAATCCTTGGCCACTCTCCCCGCCACAGACATCAGGAGTCTCTCAGCAGCTCTTGCATGATTAACTGAGCCATAAGCAATTGCTGGTTTTCAGCAATTGCTGCCTTAATTAACCCTGACTCCCCTTGCATCATCTTTTACCTTCATGATCCACAGATCTGAGAAAGCACTTCCAATCCTCTTCCACACCTTCAGAAATGTCTTTAAAAAGTGACAGCTGCTAGTGTCCTTATTCTCAAAATAATCTAAAGAGCTTCGTGGGGATATATACATTGTCTGGTCTTGTGACACCAATGG
This sequence comes from Ammospiza caudacuta, assembly GCF_027887145.1. Taxonomy (NCBI): domain Eukaryota; kingdom Metazoa; phylum Chordata; class Aves; order Passeriformes; family Passerellidae; genus Ammospiza; species Ammospiza caudacuta. The sequence goes on along the minus strand of NC_080593.1, from coordinate 38,836,212 downwards.
TGTCATTACTCCAGGACTGAAATTCCCACAGCAAAATGCAATTTTAGGAGGACCCATTCTCAACATCTGCAGCATCTTTCTGTCACAAGGACACAAAGCTGCCCAAGATGGAGAGATCCATCTTTCATCTCGCCAGTCTTCGTGGTAGTTGCTCAAGTAGGAAAAAGCTCACAGATCTCTTCCCCCTTGTTGTTATGAAAGCGTAAGAGAGCAGGAAACTTTTTTCTCCTTGCCCATAGATGAATAGAGAAAAAAACATCAGCCAGACGCAAGCAGCTCAAATCCAGTGCCCACAGTAAGAATGTTGTCATTTTTCTCAACATGAGATAAACACAACCTGGCAGATTAATATTCAGACAATACTTATCCAGTGAATCTATGGACCAAGGGACACTTATCTAACAACTTCTCCTCTTACACCAATAAACATCAGCAGTTGTACATCCACAGAGCAGACAGATTTTTTCCACGAAAAGATTAATGTTACTAATTTAGTCACACGTTTCTTCAACTAGTTAAATTCTACAAGGCAGTTACACAGATGCATACAAATATGCCATTTATACATCAACAAAGGACCAAAGCAATTACAGAGCATTTTTAAGTGTTATAGTACATACTGTATTATGCAAGTGAGGAACAATATATCAATCTCACTGTTCTCCTAGTTGAATATAAATGTAGTATCTGTTTAATCCGGCCATTCATATCTCAGACAAATACTGTAATTACTTACTGTTGCTCTGCAATATCTTAGAGCAGGTTGGTATCCCTTACAACAAACAGCAGGCTATGGACATTTGTTAACACCAGCCTTGACATATGCACATATAGCATGGTTTGAGGAACAATTCTTAACTTAAACTGCAGGACATGTATGAGAAGATCACCTGTCAGATTATTCCAGGGGGAAAAGAGCCTAGAGTACTGCAGATCATTAGATACGACATACCCACCACCACTGCGGCTGTGAAGAAATAAGGGAACTGCTACAGAAGATGCTACTATAGAACTCAGTATCCCACATGGGCAAAAGTAAACAAAAAAGTAACTACCCACTGTTCAAAGAATCCTAATTAAGTTAAAAAATCAAGTGCTTGGAAGATCATGAATGTCAGTTTTACTGTTTTTCATGCACTTGTATTTTCTACCCATTGTGCAGTTGACTTCTGTACTGCATAAAGATGAACTGCCCATCTCATTGCTGTACTTACACAAACATACAAAAGAATTATCCCAAGTATTTCTTTGTTCACATTTTCAGTCTGTGGTTATCTGAATTTATTTTGCATTTACCACTAATTGACATGAATGTCTCATATTCACTGACTTAATGATAATATAAGGACTTTTAGAGATAAGAGCCACAAAGAAACAAACATAAAAAATACATGTACAACCTCAGAACCATTTCTCACTTTCTATTTTCTTTTTTCTCTCAAGTGGATTGAGATTGAAGTAGAGTAAGGATTTACTAAAGACACTCACTGTTCTGCTAAGATGAATCATTTCACCTCACTCTCAAACCTAATTAGCAATATGTTAGCGGGTGGAGAGAACAGATAACAGGCATCTAATCTGCCAAATGCTGCACCCACAGAGGCCCATTTATCTAACCTGCCTGGTGTTTGGTGAAAATCTGGACAGATTGCTAGGCCCTTAGAGAAGACGGCCCGTGGATCAGATGTGACCTTGCAGCTTCTGAAGCACCAGGTTTTAAGTTTCAAGTAGTAAGTATCTGGGTATAAACCACTGAGCTCTGAAGAAACATGAAAAACTGATTCACAGCAATGCATACTGTGTCTATAAAAAAAATTTAAATCACCATTTAGGAGCCATTGCCACCATTTACTTCATGAAAGTGACTAATCTCATCCAAAAATACTGGGTTTGTAGTTTGAGACTTGCTTTATTTAATGTTCTAGGTAATGACCTTAGGATAAAAATAAAGATGCACTAATACATTTTCTTGAGAATACAGAGTCAGTAGGTAGAGTCTTCCTAGAGAAGGAGGATTTGAATGTCCTGTGGGAAGAAATGCATGATCTTGAGGACCCCAGAAAGAGAACTGGGTTGAAAGTAACAGTCCGAAGGGCACATGGGACTAGTAGCAAGAATTCCTAGTATATACTGGGAACTCATTAGTTGGAAACAGCAGCCTATTTTAGGCAGCCAGAGGATGACTATGAGCCATTTAATTTAATCGGACCATGAAAAGGGCAAGGCAAAGTATTTTAGTAGAGAACAGGGAGTATTCATACCATTGTATAGCCTGTACTGAGACCTCATCTGAAGTATTTTGTATCATTTCAGTTACCCATGTTCAAAAAAAGACTTCCAATTTTAATTAGGTGTTGAACAGGACTGTTACAGAGATAAAACATAAGCCTACCTTATAGGAGGATGCTAAAGGGACTTGGTTTTTTTCATGCTGAAAAATGCAGCCCAGGAAAAAAGAAGATTGCTTGCAGCAAAAGCACTGGGGACAAAAGATTTGCTAAATCTATGAGAGAATGTTTGTGTTAGAACAAATGGATAGAAACTGGTTATAAATAAATATGGGGGCTTGAAGTCATCAATACATGAATGTGGCCCCACAACAACATCCAGTAAAGAGACACTAGGGTAGAAAAACTGGGTGGAAAGGTGAAATCTACCAGTCTGTGAAAAAGACTGCATGGTGTTGCACACCATGACCTCTAAAGTGACTCAAAATCCAATGTTTCTGTGGGCTTAGCTGAAAGAACCTCATGTCTCTAAAGAGCTGACTGCACATACAAGTAGCACAGCCCATACTGAGACTGAATTTATTTTAAACAGCATTTTTCATTCTGAACTATATTTGTACTTCAAAACAGCCAACTGTAAAACCTTAATGAGGCACAATTGCCCAGTCATATTTTCAGTACCCACAGCAGAATTATGGTGATGCAGCTCAAGATCACATTCAGTGTCACAAGCTATCTGTGTCTAAGGAGAACAAGTTGAAAGTGCTCTGCATCCAGTGGGCATGTTTGGCTTTTAAATCTGATATCTTGTTTGAAGCAGCCAGGCCATCTCAGGAAAAATTAAGACCATAAAAAAGAAGTAATCTTAACTCATACAACAGAGGAGGCAAATAGCTAGGACAATGACCTCTGGATATTTATTCTGTATTTAATTAGTTGCCTACTAAATAAAGCCACTAAATAAACCAAAGGTGAGAGAAAAAAGTAAGTGTCTCAGCATGATATATGATAAACAAGGATTCCCTATTAAATCATTATCATCCATTTACTCTTGCTTAAGCAGTTACAGCAAGGGCACTTACCATCTCCCATAATCCAAGCTGAGCAATCCATACATAATTAAAGTCTGATGAATGCCAATTTCCAGTACTATTTGGTTTTATGTCACTAACATAGTTTTTTGTGGTTTTCTATGTGCTTGCTGTATAAAAGTTGTTCCAGATAAAATATGACATCTCAAGACGGAAATAGTTTCACACAACTGTTGAATGGAGGAACTTGTTGAGTTAGGAGCTACAATATGAGAGGGAGAAAGAAGCCTCATGACCTCCTGTAACAGTAAGATTTCTAAAGGAGCATTTCTATAATATTGACTGAACCTTCTAACTATTTAAAGATGTGAAGAGCTACAATCACAATGGTTAAAAGGCATCAGTTAATCAAGGTTCAAATTCAGATGCCATTAGGGAACCATCTCCTCATGTGGAAGAAGATTCATGGCATCCTAAGCAATTTCTCAAGACACATTTCTGTACAAAGAGAGTTGTCCAAACTGTTGTGCTGTCTGTAGAACACTTACATGAACACAACAGGAGAAGATAAGCACTCAATAATTTAGTGTAACAACAATATAATTCCTTCTCAAACAGCATGTTGGAAACACTCTGATTTTAACTCTGTGGAAAGAGCTGGGTATCTCATTATTAAGGCCTGCCAGAATAAAGTAAATAATGACACAAAAGCTAGAGTTCTTAATATTAATTCAAATGTAAATTTTCAGCAAAATTAATCTCTACTCAAAGAGTAATTCCTCTTTGTTAGAGGCAGATACAGCACTTTTCATATAGCACAAACCACTTTGATTCCTGTCATAAATATGAAGTTATTCAGACAAAGTCAGTACCTCCAGAATGTAAAGTCAAATCACAGAGCTTCAGAACATGCTTTGAAGGCAGGAACACTTGGAGCTTTACCCAGAACAGAACTGCATTTACACAGCCTGTGACACTTGAGTGCTTACCTCTCTTACTGAGAGACCAATGTTCCCATTCATCAGAACACAGAAAATCATTGCAATATACAAAATTATTAAGCAAATATTAAAAATATAACAAAATTATATGCAAGTTCTTCCTAGATGAAACCTTCAAGGACTATCTGAGCTAAAGGCATGTGTCTCTTAAAAAAAGAAGGCAAATTAATCCAGCTAGTTTGTGTGTACAACCCAGTGCCAAACATAATTGTTTTTATATACTTAAGAATTGGTGATTCTCAAGCGTTAGTTTTACTCAAACATAATGAGATCAAATTGTTACATTATAAAAAATATTATTAGTTTTGCTATATTTGCCTATCTAAGGAAACTAAAGGATTGTGTTAAATACATTCCTGCCTATAAAGAATTGAACTCAGAGTGTAGGGGGTTCACTCTAAACTCCAAATTACTTTGCAATTGCAAGGGTCAAGTGATATATCCTAGAATCATTACATTTTGCCAAACTGTCTTGGCAACTTACTAACACAAACATGAAACACATTCACTTAACACAGTGATTGATGAAAATACTAATAGTATTCAGTTTACTTACAAGAAAAATTACTGTGTCTCTTCAGGCAAGCCAGAGTTTCTTTTATGAAACTGAGTAATCTCAAAGTTGTTTTACAGGCTACAATCCACATTAAAGGATTCCTTCACATTTAAAATTACCCAAATCTCAATTATTATGTGAACAATGAATAAAAAGAAAGCTTGCCTCTTCCTGATATACCTAACATTCTCCAAAATTGTTGGGACAATAATCTAATGCCCTGTCACATGTAAATGTTCTCCACAACTGCCCTCTGCTTCAATCCAATGCTGTCAGCATCTCCTCACTAATCCTCAACCCACCCAGCTCACACCTTCCAGCTCCTCCACAGTTCAGTTTTCCTCCAAATAACTTTGGGCAGGAGTGCCCAAATGTATGCACAGATTGGCTAAAATATTGAATGGGGCCAAATTAACTTGATTTTTTCAAGTTTCTTCTGTGGACCTTTCCTAGGCAGAAGGGTGGTGACAAAAGCTCACAAACAGCTCTGCTAAACTGTTGCTTTTCCCAAAACTTGAAAAACAGACTAGTCAATACACAGGGAGGCAGAAAAAGAGTGAACATCTCATTTAATGAGAAAAATACAATATACAGCTTATAATTATCCAGGTCAACTCAAAAAAGCAGAAGAATTTCTAAGAATGATAAGCTGTATTTATTTTGCCATTTGTGGTCAAAACTACTTAACCCTGCTAACTTAATTTACATTTATTTTTTATCTGTGCTTTTTTTTTTTTTCTTCTCCCGCCTGAACCTTTTTTCCCATTTTAATTTTAAGGCACAGCAGGGTTCCTGCCCTGTTCCTAATAGCTCTCACTGACAAAAGAAAACACACCCATAATAAAAGAGTGAAAAAATTATAAGCAGAAAGCAACCAAACCAAAACAAACCAGCACCTAAACATGCACATATCCATCAGCTGGGGAATTCTCATTGCCTTCATCTGTGGCCAGCTTTTTCTTTGGCAATTTTCTGTCCCCTTGAAAAGCACCAAGCTCATTTAAAACAAGTAATTCCACCTCATGCTAATAACAAGATGTTTCCATAGAGATGCCAGGGAACTCTGCAGTGGTCCAAGGAATGATGTTTGATTCCCTTGAGGAACCGGTCCAAGAAAAGCCAAGTTGAAGACAGTGGTGCTCAAAACAAATTGAGGCAAAAGGACAGTCCCTCATTATACCACAGGCAAACAAGACCCCTAAAAGAGCTTCTAGGTCAGCTGTGCTCCAGAAGAGAGGATTTCCCTGTACAGGAAGATTCTCTGCCTCCTCTAGAAACTTTAAACCCTGGTGTTGTGTATGCGCAGGACAATATAAAAGCCCCAAACAAACCAGAAAACACGGGGTGCAGCACAGGCTGGGACCAAGCAGAGCAGGGAGCAGCTCTGTGGCAAGGGGCTGGGGGTGCTGGTGGACAGGCTCAACGGGAGCGGGCAGCGTGCTGCTGCAGCAGAGAGCCAGCAGCACGCTGGGCTGCACTGCAGGGGCACCTCCAGCAGAAACAAAGCATCTCCTATCCCACTTCATCAGCACTTGTCAGGCCACACCTGAAATTCTGTCCTCAGTTTTGCTCCCTGCTACAAAAAAAGCAATGTGGACAGGCTGGAAAGGGTCCAGTGAAAGGCGACAACTGAGCAAAGGACTGGGCAGGCTGCCATATGATGAAAGACTGAGAGAAATGTACTTTTGAGGAAAGAAGGCTTTGGGGAAACCTTATTACCATGTGCCAGTGTTTAAAGGGTAACTACAAAGAATATGGAGACTTCCTTTTTACAAGGAGTAACTCTGAAAAGATAAGGGGAGATTCCAATTACACACAAGAGGAAAATTTTTCACAATGAGAACAATCATTGCAACAATCCCTCCAGGGAAGAAGGGGTAAATTCCCCAACACTGGAGAATTTTAAGATTCAGGTGGACAAAGCGCTGGGACAACTTGTCTAGACTGGACTTTTGCCAAGACAGATTGGACCAGGTGATCCTTGAGGTCCCTTTCCACTCAGAGTTCTACAATTCTATGACTACAGCTACAGCAGATCAAATAGTTATTTTCTATATTCTGCCACTAGACTACTATATATCCATATTACTCAAAGGGCTGGGAAGTTTATAATACAGTGCTACACACACACACACACAAACACAAAAATGTTTCTAAGTGAAATGTCTCTACCCTTCTTCACAAATTCCATGGTGCATCATCTACATCAGCTATTTCTCAGGCAGCCAGCATGAAAGCACAAATTTTGATCAACTTGAAACACCTCCACTTGAAATTCCATGTCAGCAACAAGCTGATAACACAAGAGGAAAGGAGTAATTTGTATTAATAAACATTGTAATGGAGGTGATACAATGCGTGGCTATTGTTCTTTCTAGTTGCTTTGCAAACAACTACATAAATTAAATGCTCCTTTTTTCATTATCAAATCTCTGAGGTTATGATGTGCTGTATTTTATTAGTTTAGCAGTCTCATTCAAATAGTAGCTATCTAACACGATCCTTCCAATTAGTACCTTATGTACATTCTTGAACCAAATTCTTCCTCTGGGATTTAAAGAAAACCCAGGGTCTCAGGAGTCTCTCTTGTAATTCAGCTACACACTACACTTTTACAGCTATGCAAATTAGCTGGAAGGAAAGCTGTGATGTACAGCAAAGCAAGAGATCTGAAAATTAAAATCCTGTAGGAGAGAAAATATTTAAAATTTCCTTTACATTTTTCCTTTTGTTTGGCTAATCCCTAAAGGCATTAGGGCAGCATGTTCCATCTTGAAAGTCCCTGTAGAATCATGTAGTACTGAGCATAACTACAAATGTGATGCTTTGAGCAGCCAGATAATGGTTTTTAATTGGCTCATCATTGCAGATTCAGCCCAAAAGCACAAAAATGAATTTAGAACCAATATTAACAGGTGATAATTAAATTATGGGGTCTGCATGCTTAATATATTGGAATAAGGCAGATGAGGCAACAAAGACTATTAAGTTTAATAATGGAAATCAGTATCTACCTTAAGTACTATTTTATAGCACATTAGCAATGGTTGATTAGTGTTAAATCATAAAGTAGATTTTGTTTTCTTACTGAAGCTTTTTTAATTTCTTTTTCTCTTTACCTGTGTATTAGCATACATGCTAAAACTAAGGATGCCCATTTAAACCATTGCAAATGAGCAAAACACATAAATAAATCAAATTAATTATTTAATTGTGATGACTTGAGTACTTTGTTTCCTAAATAAGATATTTACTAGAATAAGCTATTTAATAGTCCTTAATATTAAAGCATACATAGACTGTATGAGTACCATGGGAAACTGTTTTGAATCAAACAATTCTGGTAAAAATATTCATCATTAAGTCAGCAAGATCCATAACCCAGATTTCCCATTCTCCCCTGGTGAAGCAGAACCACCTGGGTGCACTGTTCTTACCACTGTAAGAAACAATGCCATGTACAGATTAACCCTGCACTTCATCAAAGCAACAAAAGCAAACTTTGATAATGTCTCAGCATCACTTAAATTTAAAAAAGGAAAATGCTGGAGTTCTGTTTTGGTTTTAAAATTTTCTTTTCCATGCCTTTACATCACAGGAAAGAGGCAGACTTTGATTTTTCCCATCTTCTTTACAGACTCCACCATGTATGCTGTTTTCTCCACCTCTGCTCTTTTCTGCATTCAATTTATCTTATCTAATGCAGCGCTATCTCTTCAATCTTACAAAACTCTGTGTCTCCAAATTAAAATTTTCATTCTGCTTGCCCTTCTGCTGTTTGCCATTCCTGCAGCCTATCCTGTCTTTCCCTCTACAGCAGAGTGCCAGGGTTCCTTTTTCCACTCCTATGTCTGCCTCTTGGGCTTGAGCTCAGCAATCAGCTGCCCCTCTTTCTACTCGCACTTGCTAAGAGCTATCAAGTGCTTTAGGAAGAAGCCCAGTTTTTCTGTGAGGCTTTTCCCCATTTGTGAAGCCTCTCAATTCCACTTCTCTCTTCCTGCTTGAGCTTAGTTTTGATCAGCGCTTGTACCTTTCATGCACTTCAAGATCTTCCATGTTCAGCCTCCATCTGAAATATCCTTCTTCGAAACCTAGCCATTCATTTCTCTGTTGCTTTCTTTTCCTGCCTTTTTACTTTCTCTAAAGTCTTTCATCTGGATGGACATAGATGAATTCTGTATTAAAAACCCCCACATCCTCACCAAACCCATAAAAATGGTCCATGAATCGAGTGAAGCTGCCATAAAGTTAATACAAAGTTACCCATTCCTTCCAGTGAACCCGAGAACATACATAAATTAAGCCATGGAGGAGAAATATGGAGGTGTAACCACCTGTTTAGGCAGCTCTGCATGAAGCTATTCAGAAGCCTGGGGACCTGGCTCTTTGAATGAAAGCACATACTGAGCTTGAAGGATTGAAATTATCTGCGGACCATGAACCACAAGGTTATCGCCGGCCCTCAGGGGATATATTCCATAACTCTTTTCAAAGGTGCATGGTTTATTAATACATACTTTTAATATCCTAAGTACTGAAGTCAGATTTCGTGTAAAATGCAGAAGCTGGAGGTAAGAAAGTGGAAATGGCACTTCACAATATGAAAATCAAAGACTTGGAGAAATTGCCTACAAGTCAAACATGACCGCAGAAATTTCCTATGACATCACTGCCACTCTGCTGTTGTTCATGTCAAATTCCAGTGGAGTGCCATGAAGCAATGAAGACTGTGAAAAGATTAGGTAACTGAATGAAAGAAACATTCTGCTTTTTTCTTAAACCCCTAAACCAATAAAACGTTCCAAAAACCCCCAAGACACAAAGTCATTTCATACTGGAAGTCAGTTTTTATATCCAAACAATATTAAATTGTTGTGACACCTGGGATTTTCACCAAAGCCAAAGTAAAAGAAAAGCTTAAAGTGCTTGAGGAAGTTGTGGTGAAGGCTAAGGATTAAACAGACCTTCAATTAAAATTAAATTTGTCAGCTGTATTAAAAATATTAGATACACACATGTGATTGCAAAACACACCCTCATGGCTCTGAAATGCTACACTCACCCAATGAATTTTACAGCTAAGATTTTACCATGCATGAGCCCAGTGATATTGCCTTATTTTAATGTATATCATCCCAAGAGAGTGCTCATAATATTCACTTTTGTTCCACCATTTATCATACCTATAAGACATTTTTTGCAGACAATCTATTTTAGACCTGTTTTAGAGATTTATTTTTTATTGATAATATTTTTTATATTTCTGCATGTAATGCCACTTGATTTTACTATCATGAGTTCAACTTGATTTTATTATCATGAGTTCAACTTTATAGGCCTTAAAGGAAGAATAAAATGATAAGGAATATATTTCAATAATCTATGAAAATTATTAAAATTTATTCCCTATAAGTCATGGTACTACAGTTTTAAGATCCAGTAATTCACAACCTACCATGAATTGAAAGGAATGTCTTGCAATACCAAAAACCAGAATTTTCAGCTTTACTGATTAAGCTTTTAGTGGCTCACAAAATATTGGCTCTTAGATCACCAAGTAAAGCAAAATAAGACAAAAGCATTTTAGATTTTTTTTTCTAAGTGCATATGGTGCAGGGGAAAATAACTTTCTATGTTGCAGGGTGATACTCCCACGTAACAGTGACTCTAAATCAAACTGAATAGAGACAAGGATGAAGATGAGGCAGGTAAACAGGCATTGCAAATGAAATTTATCTGATGGTTCCACAGTCTGTCACAAAAATTCCACTGTCAAACCCACAATTTATGCACAAAGCATATCCCCTGTACTGAGCATCCTTCAAAAACATGGTAATACTCAACACTGAGACGGCATTTGCATCCCACATGCAGAGAAACGGAGCAGAGAAAATTAATTCCAAAAAAAGTATTTATATATCTTTCAAAATGAACCAGTAAAAGCCGAGAAACAATGTTCATTAAAGAGCCTTCAGTTACTGCTTAAGAAATTCCTTTGAACTTCCAGCAGTACAATGGAAAGGTCACTCAATGAAACTACTCTGCAGTCATTGTGCCATTCATACGCAGAGAACCTTACATACCACCGCGGTCCTTTGTGACCCAGTAAGAATTAACAGCATTATGGGGCCAGTAATACTTATGTGAAGTGACAGCAACAGAGAACTCACTGAATTCTTCTGCAGTTTTCATTGATTTTGACAGCAGTGTCATCTATGCTACTGAGAGAGAAACCTATCTAGCTGCTCCATGGCCTTTAAAATGCACTTTTATTCTGTGTAGAGGACTTAAACACACAGAAAATGTTAAATTAGCATTGCCAACTCCAAGAACTTAAATAAAAATGATAAAGTAATAACATGTATCCATTTATTTAACTTCATTACTAACTTTTAGACACACACTTTTGGTTTTCTCTGAAACCAAAGGAATTAGACATCTCATTCTTCTCAAGCAAGGGCTGAGTTTTATAACATGAATGCACATCTCCTAAAGCACTGAACATGCACATAAAAACACAAGAAAGATCAGAGTCCCAATAAAATGTTAAGATTTGTCAACACTGGCTATGCATGCACACATCTTCTCCAAAGAGAAACCATGTAAAAAAGCTGAATAGTAGTATAACTTGAAAAAAAAAAAACAAGTTAAAAAACCAGGCCAGGAGTTGTAGCACGCAGGATTAAATCAATTTCAAATCAAGTGTCAAATAATGTGGAGTAAAGTGTTGTCAGTTCTGAAGTCCAGCAAATGTGGTTCCTCTTAAATGCTGTGGCAACAGTGTCTCAGGTTGTTCACAAATTCATCTAATTGAATGCATTCTTTGGGCTTGCTATTCAGAAAATATGTTTTTAATTCAGAGTCAGATGTGGTGAAACGCCACACTCAGAATTCCTGCTACTTCTGTCTGGAGCTCACAGAAATGGAAAGAGCCAGGCAGACCCCAGTTTGCATGGAAGTACCTGTGAGCAGAGGTACCAGAATGTGGGATAACACATTTCACTTTTCAGGGGACAGGAGTGCTCCCAAAGTCCTTTAGTTCTGATTTCTTTAGTGCAGGCTTAGCTTCATAGGATCTTCCCAGCAACACTGCACAGAATCCAGAGAGATCCCAAACCTGCCCCAGAGCCCTGTGGCTGCAAATGCTGGAGCCAACAGAACCTTGGAGGGGAGAGTGAGCAGCTAAAGGAGATGAAAGCAGCACAGGGAAGAAGAGCTGAAGGATATATTCAGATAAACAGTTTGCATATGAAGCATCATAGAAGAGACTTGAGGCCACGTGTCTCACTTACTTTTTGTCTAATGCACAAATCTTGCTGTATACTGCATACCACGTCCTTTGTGTAGCTTGTTATTCAGCTATTAATAATCTGAAACTCATATTCCTCTTCTATTATTGCCTAATATTACCATTATTGATTTATATGACACTGCCAGACAGAGAATTTAACAGAGCTGATTTCAATATCAGTATTTATCAGAATATGACAGTATATAATTAGAAAATAAAACAGAAGTTTTAATTTTAAAATATTAAGCCAATGGAAAGTGAAGTATTCATATTTATGAAAGTAAAGAAGACTGCAGTTATTGCATCAAACCTTTAAAAGTCATTACACTTTTAAGTTTGGAAGTGGAGAATCCCTGGCAGCAAAATGTGTGAAGACAGAATGTTTATTTATTAGTGTTATTTTTAAAAGGATGTTCCAAGTCAAACTCGACAGCTTGTTTACAGTGGGGTCCTGCCCAAGGGTGGCTTAAAAGATATTAAACAGGCACACACCGAGAATATCATGTTACTGTACAAGATACAAGTTTGCCTATGGCTTGATTTTACCGTGACTGCTTTAATGACTTCTTATTTATTTTTCAGGAAGCACTAATCTGTTTTATTTTATGCTCCCTCTTAAAAGAAAAAGAAATGCAAGGCAAAACCTTTCAGGTTTACAAATATATCTAAAATATACACACTTATATTTCTAGCTGAATCAACCAGTAACGTGATGCATAGATTCCAAGTCAAGTGTCTGCTGATGTTTGCAGCTGCTGAATTTATTCATGGAACATTAGCTTTTTAATATTTCTAATAATTTTAATGAAAGCCAAGAATTTTTGCAGATTTCTCAATTTTCAAAATGGGTTTTAAAATGTTGGTGATTTCATGACAGAATAGTAATTCTAATTTGGTAGTTTTTCCTACCATATACTTTTGGAAAGGGGACAGTTTTGAGAAGGGATGAATTCCTGCAGGCAGTACTCTTGGTAACTTCATTTAGGGGAGAGTTATCTCAGAAACATGGCAGCTGTTTCTGATGCTAGGAACATCAAATTGGAAACTGAGAGTGGGCTAAAGAGAAACTACCATGACAAACCTTACTTAATAATTACTTTAATTTATAAAAACTTATCTTCAAGGAACATTTAAGTCATCACACAAATATTTTCCCTATTTTGCAAACACAGAGTTTTCTTAAGAGCTTTAACACTAATTCTCAATAGGAAAAAGAAAAAAATACTTCAGAGAAGACAACCCTCTGACTCCAGGGCATCCAGTCTAAAGTGGCCTCAACTTTCAGTAATGTTAGAGCTGCAAGCTCTTAGCCATGTTTAGCTGAGCAGCATTTGGCTGAGCAGAGCTTACTTGAGGTTGGTTACTAAAACCTCAAGTGGAACGAAGTGAATACTTCATTCCAACACCAAGGCACATCTGCTTGCTGAGCCTTCAGACAGGACACAGGCAAAATACCTCCTAAAATATCAAGTTTGATATTTGCACTTTCTAATTTTTTGAGGTGGGGTTATGTGAAACCAAAATTCAATTCATGTAGGTGATGTTACATATGACATTTGCCAGGTAATTTTTGTGTGTCCATATGGCGCACACAACTACAGCATTCAAAATGGGTGTCTACAGAAGAGAAGAAGTGAAAAGGAAATAATATATTTGAACTTCCAAACTACTACACCAGAATTTCCTCTTTTACTGCTGCACGTCTGGAAATAATAGATGTGATGTGCAACACAAACTCCTATAGAATTGAAAATAAAATACACATATGAAGCTACAGACGGTGCACATTATATTAAAAGATATACAACAATGAATGCTGTGCACATAAGGAGTAAGCAGAAACTTTTCAGACAAAATTTAGCCCTAAATTACTTTTTAATCAGCATCACTGACATAAATGGGAATACACAGGTAAAAACTGAAGCATAATCCAGCCCCTTGCAGGTATGTTTGGGTTTTTCATTTGAAGCAGGATCTGATTTGCAATGTTAAAATAGTATTATCAGTAATTTAGGTAACATAGCAATCAAAAAATTTACCACCTCTCCCATCCCAATTATAATGTTTATCAAAGAATTCCACAATCCAAGCTTAAAAAATGAGGTTTGCATTCTAGATCAATTTGTTGAAATAGTAATTTCTACTTGGACAATAACAAAGAGGTTTCCTGAATTACTGTTAATGTTGGCATTTAGATGGAGCAATCCTTTACAACGCTCTGGAAGTTTACACTGAAAACATGGCCTGACATGCCTCCATTTCAATGGTATGCTGGCACTAGTTCTCATGTTTTCCCTGCTTTTTTTGTCCCTGCCTCCAGTTTGCTAGTACAGGGAATTGATCTAGCTCAAAAATAACTTAATATGTTTTTTTACCCTGTAACTTGGCTTAGGTCCCTGATCTGGTTCACTGCATGGCTGCACAAATACTTCTATACCAACACAACATAGGAGCTACAAGGACTGTGTAAGCCTGAACTGCAGCCAAAACCAATTACACGTCAAACTAGGGTCGACATTTGAACAGACAATTTTAATGTACAAGATGTAAGGGATGTTGAGAGGTTTGTAAATGTTATGATTACCAGCTAGCTGATAACATTGATTTATGGTGGCTGCTGTGAGAAGAGTGTAATGGGTTAATTCCAGTGCTTTTTTAAAGCGATTGGGTACAACAGATTTGTATGGATCTACTCGAGAAAACAGATGTCACTGAGTTTTAGTTTTACAACTGTAAATGTTTCATATATATGAACTTCTCAAGTCTGAGTTCCAATAGAGACCATGCCAGAAGCACCCCAGGAGCGAGGACTTGTACAAAGACTTTGAGAATGAATAAAATGCCCATATTTCAAGAGACAATATTAGGAATCTGATGGTGAACAGTTCAGTTATTTGGAGAAAATGATGACACTTTTCCCAAAGCTTTTTGCCTTTTTCCCCCACTGATCACAGCTCCAAACTGCTCTCCCTAATATTTGGTAGGCAGGAAGCCAGGAAAGAAAAATAACCTTTTATTAAACTAACAAAATCAAAACCAACCAACGAACCAAATCCCCAAGATGAAAAAGCCCACCCAACTGCAAGCTTATGCCTTAAGTACCAGGTATCAAAGAAGCCACACAAAAAGAGTTGGTCAATATCACTACCTACTGTCTTTCTGTCATTCACTTAGTTCTCTGACAAAAAAACATTGGGAAAGAAAGAGCACCAAGAAAATTACTTGTTCCTCATGATTTCTTCTGGTACGGTTGGGTCTAAAATACTGTTAGGTCTAAATATGGAGGAGTTTCATAAAGATTAACGTCAGTGTATAGAGACAAGCTTTCCTTTTCAATTAGTGGTTAAGGACATCAAGAGAGAGAACAAATAATCTTTGTGAAATTGCCTTTTGGATGTATCTTTCTTTCCAATTGTTCTAAAGAAGGACAAAAACATAGCCTACCCAAGGAAGGCTATACACTAGTTCTACCCATCACCATGTCACCATGTGCTCAGTTGTGGAGCAAATGTGGCAGGTTGGAATCGTGTCACAGCTAGCACTTGAAAATCATCATAGAGCCCCAAAATAATCCTAAGGCCCAAAATAAAGAAAGGAATCATGGGCTCTTCCCCTTGAAATACAGAACAGCCCCTTCTCTGCAGAGAGAACAATGCACAGCTGCTCTGCGGATCTCAGGCACTGAGCAAGTCCGTGCAGGTGGCTGTGTGAGCCGAGGGTGTGAAATTGCAGCGCCTGTACCATGCGAGGTGTCAGGAAATTTGCAAATTCACAGCCCCAGCTCCTGTGCCTGGGGCCCAGAGCCCTGTGAAGCCAAGAGGACAGGGCACCATGTGAGGTGTGTCACTGGCCCTGCACCGCCTGCCCTGGTGGCACTGGAGCAGGACCCGCTCGGGCCACAGCTCCCAGAGCCCAGGTACTGCTCACTGCCACCGCTCTGCTCCTGCTTATGACAGCAATGGATCTCAACAGAGGGTTTTCCCCTTCATAAATACTATCTGCAGTGTGCTTTTGAAAGATAGTATTCCCTTAATCTAAAATGATCAGAGGTAGTACATCTCTGTTAGTTTCAAACGTGAGAGCCAAGATTCATGACACCATAGTTTAATGGTGCTCTTATCAGAAACCTGCAGAGATTAGAAACTGTAAGAAAAACACTGATGGACGTTTTCAGGCTTTCTAGATTAGTTTGGCATTAACTACCAGTGGCTTGCTTTCTTTGAGAACTCTATTATAATTGGGCACAGATGGATGAAAATACACTACAAACAGTGAGATTTTCTTTAATCATTAATTTTCACTTAATTTGCCAGATGGCTTTGTTTTCTAGTGTACACTTTATTTGCTGTTGTGTCATTTCCAGGGTTTTACTTTTTTTTTTGGTTAAAGTTTTTTGTCTCCAGAAATCTTGATTTTGTTATTGTCTTTCAATCTCTTTCTAAAACCTAAAGATGAATGAGTGTATTTTATTTTTACTTTTAATTTCTTGTAAGCACTTCAGTTTCCCCTCTCAGAATCAGAAGACTTTAACATTACCAATAAAGTTTTAATACTTGAAGTTAAAATTTTCCAAGCTCATATATAAAAGGCTACTGTAAAATTAGCCTTTCCTGATGCTTGTGCTTTGTTCATGAAAATGGGGCATGTTCATTCATACATTTGCATCACTTTTCCTACCTACTCTTCTCTCTGCCTCGCCTCACACTGTAATGGTTGATTTCACATCCCTTTGAGAAAGTATTTGAATGGAAAAATTAAACATTCTGTTCAGAAAAAACGTGTTGCTTAAACCTGAGCTTTAACTACAGTTAGGAGTGGCTTCCGAAATTATTTGTGTTTCACGTCAATTCATTTCTGAGGCTATGTTCACTCTTCAGGTATGCCAAGATGCTTCTTTATTAGCTTTTCAAAAAGGGGATGGCTGCTAAGTATGTGGAAAACCTTTTTCTGATGTTGAGTTAGGTGTACTGGAGTTTCTTGTCTTTTTACAACCCAGGATTTACTCTGAGCTGTTACCAAACTTCCCCAAGGACAGCATTCTGTGAGAAATGCGTTAGACACCAGGGAAGGCAGAATATGAAGAGCTTCTCATCACAGGGGAAACCAGCAGAATCTTTTAAGTGTCAAGTCTCTGATAAGCAAAAGGATTAAAGGCAATGCTAAATTTGAACCTGAGTGTTTGCCTGCCAGGGGGTTCTTTGCATTTATACAACCTTGGTTTGTTCTTAGTGACTGTTCCTCCAATGAGGCTCTGATGAGACTCTGTCTGAAGGTCATGTTGTGCTTTCTGCTGATGCATTGGATGTAACATTATGCTAAACTGATGAATGAAGGCAGAAAGAGGAATGGAGAAAGTGTTAAACGGGTATGAAATGGAATATTCAGAAAACAGCCACAGGCAATCAGAACAGGGCAGGGATGAGTGAACAACAGAACAAGGTTATCTACTCTCATGTGCTAAAAATTCTCAGGGGGCTCTGTGTCAACCTTTAAAAAAAACAAACCAGAACAATACAGTAACAGAAACAAAAAAGGAAGAAAGGAAAAAAAAACCAAACAACACAACCCTTTTCTTTCCTGCCTGGAAATGTTACTTTATTTTCCATTGCAGCAATGGATGCCTTTACAAGAACAAAAGGGAATGAACAGGAGGTATAATAAGACTTTCCAACATTTAAACAGTCACAAAACTATTTTTTCCCCCTGGAGAAAGATGATTCAAGTTTCTTAATACATGGTATTTAACTTAAATAATACAGGGAGCAATGCAACTACAGCAAAGGCTGAGAGCCAAGATTCTTTTTACATAAAACTAGTAGGCAAAGTCATTTTGTAGAGCAGTTTGCCTGCTTAGGGACACAGGCAGCTCTCAAAGTGAAGAAGCAATCTGAACAATATCAAAACATTGAATGCGCATTTCCACTGAGATTCCCAAGACTTCTACTGAAAATTCCCCCTTGATGTGCACTCATCTTTATAATAAGAAAACAAACTCTCCTTTGATGAGTTAGAATTACAGCTATGAATCCATGTTTCTACTGACTTTCACACAATTCCTGTTTTTTCCAGTTTCTTTTTGACAAAAAATAAAATCACACGAAGAAAACACTCCTAATATAATAAGTGTTATTAAAATTCCTGTAAAATGCTTCAGATCTTCAAATTAATGCTTCTGTACAATTTAAATAATATATCACAAGTTTCCAAATGCTATTAAAAAAAAAAAAAAAAGAAAAACATTAGTACGTAGAATCTAAATGGTACAGGCAGCTATATCAGTTGTACTACTCACACCACGTCCTGCAGAAAACACACTGGATGCTGTTGGAATCAAGGGGAGCTCCACATGCAGAACTGAGAAGAGGTTTTGCAATAACACTGCAGCTGATGGCAATGTTTACGTCATTTTAATCCCACTTGATACCTTTGTGGCAGATATGGATTTCAAGGTAGGTATAAATCAAGAATAATGAGCACTAGGTGTGACACTTCAAAGAAGGGGATTAATACATATAAGAAATGCACAACTGAAATTAAGTAGTTTGGCCTTTCTTTTTAATGAAGAGAGAAAATTTAAGGCTCAGCAAACTAAACAGATTTTTTATTCGACTAATATTAGCTTTAAATGGAATGTGTTGTTAGTAATGGCATTTAAGAAAAGGGAAAAAACAGAGTTAGTGAGGCTTAAAAACAGCAAGGGAGTAGAATATGTTCCAGTAAGAAAGCATATGAATCACAGAGAACTGCTTTCTGTTATAGCAACAAGATCAATTAGATCTGCAACAGCTGAAAACCATTAACTGCTGTTGGCTGCTGTTAGCATAATGGGTTTTTTTCTGCTCCTTATACTGGTGTCAGTTTATCACTTTACTACCCAAACAGTTCTGCCTGAAGCCCTGGTAATCTTAAATATAGAATTGTTAGGAACAAAAGAAAATCTCCCAGCATACAAATTGAAGTATTAAATATTACTAACCTTTTTTATAGATTAAACACAGTTTCAGCTGCCAAAATTGTTCAGTACAGTGTCAGAGATGTCTTTGTTTTATGTTTCTATTTTTTTATTTTGTGAGATGCAGAGACAGTTGCCTAATGTTAGTCAAGGTAATTAATTTCTAGCCAGCCATACATAAGGAGGGAAATACTGGGGCAAGAAAAGCTTCCATATAGCAGCCAGCAGCAGCACTTATTTCCTCTACTTTATGGAAAACAAGCAAAATTAAGTGAGTCAGACCCATTCTTCTGATTGTCTCGGGGTTCCTGTGTTGCCACATAGTATGTCCTTGCTGCCCACAAAGTTCTGTACCACCCGGGCTCGGTCCTTTCCTCTATCAAATTAGCAACACATCACCTTCTCTAAAACCATGCCATCATTCTGTACAGTTTATCTATGGCACAATGTTCCTGATTTTGAGAAGAAAAAAATGGTGTGTCTTTTACTATATTTTCATTTAAATATTCATAGCATAACACTCAAAGTGACAGGCGGCCTTCTGGATGAGGTTTGTTTTCTTCTGCTCATTAATGGCTCAACCTCGGGCAGCGTTATTTCTGTAGCTTGTCAACTCGGTTTTCTCAGCTCAGTGCTATTCCCTTTCTTCATCATCTTGGTGGCTGCATTTACAGGCTTTCAAATTGTTGAGTGGGAAATATCAGGAACACCACTGCTTACTCCCTGGGCTAAATTAATGCCTCTTGTATGAGGAACCGTGTAGCACGTGTTAGATTTTTTTTTTTAGTGGGTGGTAGGGGAAATGAAATGCCAGCACTGATTTATGTTCTCAGAGTTCAACTGAGAGATAAGCCTGTCTGCTTCAAACAATGAGGTGTGGTTAAGAGATCCACAAGATAACACTAAACCAATGAAAAACATTTGCACAGGACATTCAGACACCAGGTTGATCTAGCCAGGGTCTGCAAAGTAAAACAGACCCCAGCTTTGATCAGTTTAATGGTTGTGTCTGTCTGTGGGGCTTCACAGTTTAGATTCCTACACTGCTTAGATTCCTACACTGCTTAGAGTGAGTCACTAGCAGTTTGCACACATCCCTGGTGGCCAACACAGAGTAGTAGTCTGCTTGCATGACTGCCTGCAGAAGGGTCATGTTCAACACCCCTCTCTCTGTCCTGGGCACGGTTATATCATGAACCCCACTGATGAGGGCAATAAAAAACTGTTTCCTTTATCATCTTAATCAAAATTCTCTTCTTCCTATCCTTGTGCTTTGGACAGAGGTCCCTCTGTGGCTAGGATGGGACTGAGAAGTGCAAACATCTGAGATATGCTTTCAAACCCTTAATGCATATTTATTTAAAGCAATCTCCCACAGCCTCTCCTCCACTTCATCACTTGGCTGCTTGGCATTATCCGAGTATCTGAACACTTGTAACTCAGCAGAAATTGTATGGAATTATAGGAAATAGTGTTGCCAAGAGCTACCTGTAAGCATGAAGAGGAAACTGGTGATGATAGATTCCATCTTACACTTTTGTGACGTATAAATAATAAAAAAATGAAATATTGCAATATTTTATAATAATTTATATAGCAATTAACCCATATTTCTTTAGTTGTCCTAGCTTACACTAAAACTTACAATGCTATAGCTTTACAGTTCAAAGCCATTTAGTATTTGTCTGGGTCTTAGGGAGGAAAACACTTAGAGAAAGTTCCTGTGCAGCTGAGGGAATGGAGTGGAGGGTAGACAAGGTGTAGATGGAGAATAATGCAATTATATCTATGGATCAGATAGGGATGGCCTGAAGCTGTGTCAGGGGAGGTTTAGGTTGGATGTTAGGAAATGATTCTTCACTCAGAGGGTGGTTGGGCACTGAACAGACTCCCCAGGGAAGTGGTGACAGCACCAAGCCTGTCTGCGTTCAAGAAGCACATGGACAACACTCTCAGGGACATGGTGTGTGTGACTCTTGGGACTGTCTGGTGAAGGGCTAGGAATTAGATTTTTAGTGACCCTTGTGGGTCCCTTCCAGTTCAGGATAGTCTCTAATTCCATGAAGAATTTCATTTGGTAAAAGCCATTTTAAGATTTACAATGGTTTAGCAAAATAGTTCTCAAGTCAAATATTTTGAAAGCCTCTTGTTTGTGAAGCAGAGTGCAAGTAAGAAATAAAGGAGGTGCAAACAAAAAACATTTTCTCAGGAGAGAGTGTTCAAATTCAAGTGCTGACCTTAATCTCCCTGGCAGCTCATGGAATAATGCTGCCCACATCAGAGAGTGGTGATGACTGTCAATTGCACTCAGTACAAGGAAAAAGACATTAGAAAGCTATTATGGACTTTTTACCCCCCTTCTAGCCTCAAAGAACATCCTCTGACTGACTGATCTGGTAAAGTATACAACCTGATCAGATATTTCATAAGCTCACTGGATTAGGGTAAAACCAGGACTGCTTTGGAACTTACAGAGTAGGAATCCTTCCATGTATAGCCTTTCAAGGGCTGAAACAAACTGTGCTGCCAACATAACAACAGTGTAGCCTGAATAATAAGAAAGTATTTTGGACATGAATTTAATTTCAAGTTCATAATTAAGCTTTAATGAAAGTTACTCTTCAGGGAGAAACCCAGGTATTGGGCCACTACAATGCTGCCTTACCTCTATGCAAAGTTTTATATCACTATATTCTGAGCATGCAGTGTTGATACAGGGTCTGATTATAACCTGTACTGTAGATAAAAGAAAGAAATCATTTAAGGTCTTTGCTAGCTGCTGATGTAACCAGCAATTTCCGTTAGAAATTTTTATGTGATGACATTAAGGGAAAATTATTTTATGTTTGCCACTTTAAAAAAATCTTGTATCTTCCCCCAAAGGCAGATAGTTTTTACTCTGAATGACATGTGAAATTTTACATTCCCATAGCAGAGAATGTACTAAAAAGGCAGTAGAATCCACTGTGCAAAACATAATAAAGAGAATTTTTTTTAAATGAAGGATGGGAGAATTGACTCATTTGATTAAAGAGAGCTCTCAGGGACATGATACTTGAATTTACCACTCTTTGGCAATGGTAATTTTGCCATCCTATCTAGAAGAGTAGAGCAAAGGATCTACACAACAAGTAAAATTTCTCTCCTTGCATCTAAAAGACTGTAATGCAAAAGTAAAAAGAGACAAGCTTGTTGAGGAAGGGAGAAATTATAATTCAACAAGGAAGCAGCCCACAGCTGTCACTCAGGAACCAGACTGGAAAATGTTCTGGTATATTATAATTTTCTAAAAGATTTATTTTTATAAAACTGAGAATAATCTCAATGTCTAAAACACCAGATACCAATAGCAGGAATAAAGGATTAAACACCAGTTAAAGTGTGGGACCTAAATAAATACCATTTTCAGAAGTAAATTCACCTTGTTACATTCATCTACTTCTGTTTGAAATTTATGCTTCAAACTTAAATGTAAATGGATTAAGTACAATGCTGAAGCTGTTCTAAGCATTTATAGGAAAGAAATACTAATCTTGGCTTTTAGCATGTTTATAGGATTTGAAAAGTCAACTGCAATCATAAAAGATTTTCTAAGCTGTACTCTGAGACAGTAGTGTGAAACACCTTCATTCATAAGAATGGAATTTTTATTTCAAAACTCGACGGTATTTTTTAGTTTTAGTATCTGCTTCATGAGGTACCTTGTGTTCAAAAACCCCTGTGGACTTTGCAAAATATCTATCACCTGGCATTTCTCTCCTTCTGTAAAAGAAAAACTATTCCAAGAGTGTCCTTATGAATTCCCTCCTTTACCTGTTAGACAGGCAGGAGGATTTCTTGAAGGTAAGGATCGGGGGGTGTGGGGGGGCTCTGTTGTGAACACTGTCTTTTCTGTGAGATGAAGCTTTTTTGAAGACAGTTTTGCAGACATTTTCTCTAACCTCATGTAGTCAGTCAGGGATGATTTTTTTGCATGGAGAGTGTGTTGGTGGAGAATCTTCATCCCCACTTCTCCCATGCTTTTTCTTGGATGTTGTCTGAGTAAAAATGAATAATTTCACTGTTGATCACTTTATTTCATCTGAAATAAAGTATATGCATAATTGCAAGGTTACAGGTTTAAAGAGAGAAAGCTGTAAGGAGAGAAAGGAAAGTGCTTGCTTGCCTTGGAGCTTACATCAGTATCTTGAATGGGTTACAGCATCTCATCAGCAGGGAAGATGCTTCCATACAGTCTTAACTGCTTCCCAACAAAGAGGTTTCCCATTGGAGCCATGCCTGGTGGTAGCACAGTATTTTCCACCTTAGGACTTAAACTATGACAGTGGCAGAATCTGAACCATAAATCAGCCTGAGTCCCATGAATGAGATCAAAGTAATGTCTTCTCTTTTCTCTTTTTTATTTTTATTTTTTTTAATTGAAAAAAAATGGCTCAAAGTCTTTGTTCTAATAGTAATAGTCATCAGAAAAGCAGAATCGCCTGATGATTACTCTGTTTTTTAACAGATGACTCATCGTTTGATGAATCTTGAGGGAAAAGAGCACTGGGTTTCTTGTCTTTCCTGGAGTAGCTTCAGGCCTCTGTGAGTCAAACCTTATGCACTGAGAAAGAGACAAATCTACAGTGTTTACCACTGTGTTAGTAATGAGAGTACTGTGCATCAGCTAGCACACATTCCTTCTTGAGGCACATATTTAAAACATATTACTTCAGCAAGCATCAGCATCAATTAGCAGCTCTTAATTGTAGTTTAATTTCTTACCTTCTCCTGTAACTTTTAAAATGCAATCAGAAATAAAAGTGGTTTCAGTGCTTCAGAGTTTTTCCTCATTGCATCAATTCCACATTGCATCAATCCAACAAACTGCCAGAAACCCAGTTAAAATGTTTTACAGTTTCCTCACTGGGCTACAAAAGGGTTAAATAGCCAAGCCAAAGAGCCTTTAGTGAAAATGCTACAATGACTTCACAATAGTTTCACAATAAACTTAGCTATTTATAGATTTTCTGTGTGCTAAGAGCACAACAGAAAGTCAGTCCAGGTAACAAGTGTGGCTTGAGATGACGGTTCAGTGGGCACACAACACAGAGTACAAGTGCACTGCTGCTCTCCTGACAAAGTCTCCACAGGCTCAGATATGGTTATTAAGCACATGGGAACACAGCTTTTTACAGCGAGGAGCTGCTGGTACTAATGAGGCTCTGACATATGCAAGCCACTTTTGTCATTCAGTACTGTAACACAAATGCTCCTTTTAAGATGTGTGCTACACCCATGATCACAGCCAAACAGATGCAGGAGACGAGAACTGAGGAAATGAGGGGGAAAAAGCTTTCTCATAATTTTAAATTCCTACCATTGCATTTGATTTTTCAGCCCCAATATCTTCAAGATTCCCAAACCCTTTTTTAGTATATTATGCTTTACACCAATCTACTAAATTATTGAAATTTGATTATACTGAGTGCATATTTCAGTTGTAGTGGAATTTTTTCACATATTTGCATGTATTAGTGATCATTAAAATCTGCTATATTCTTGTAAATTTTTTCTTGTAGAATATTTCAGTTGCTATTTTGCTTGCTTGCCAACTCACTTCTTAAAGATGACAAATTAAAAAATAGAAGCCACAACCATCAATCTGTGAGGATCTTATTGTTATCTGGCTTTAAAAACCAGACAGAGAAGTATTTGAAAATGTTTTTTCACATGAAATATTATTGGAAGAAAATCTCTACAGCCTCCACTCTTCTAGCATCACTGTGTATGAAAAATTTCAGGAAATTTATCTTTACAACCACCCTGCAAGATAGGAAAACATACTATTCCTATTTTACACATAGGTAATTAAAACACACCAAGACTAAGTAACAGGCCATATTATAAAAGAATGTGGAAGTGAAGTTTTGTCTTCCAAATCCCACACTAGCACTCATATCACACAAACCTAATTGCTTCCTTGACCAGAGATAAATAGCAGGCAGCCTACCCAAAGGTGTACATTACTTTTTAACTGTAGAAATCACTGTTTCACACAGATTTAACAATCCTGCAACTGTGTTTCCCCATCAACTTAACTCACTCCTGACAAGTACTCAAACCTATAAAAAAAGCCAATCAAAACGACCTCAGCTATGAATCAAAAGTACAAACTGATCACATAGTCACTCAGAAGGAGGATGTTAGCCTTTCCATATATTAACTTAAAACAAGGATGTTAGCCTTTCTAGATGATTGAATTGGGAGTTCAAGCTCAGAAGATGCCCTTTGCTTGTTCCCTGTACAAGGATGTAACATTTGCTCACATCCAGTTTATCAGTTATCTGTGCTTTTCTGTAGGAATAACCCTTGCTGGTCATTATTACTCCCCCAATCACATGTGTTAATCATGCACAGTCAAGGTAATTTTATTCCTATCAGTTTACTGATTAAAATGCTATGCAGTACAGAGTGAAAGAATTGACTCCTACAGGAGCCCAAGAGAAAATGTGCCTGGTTTACAGGTGTATTGACATCCTTTTGTTTGCCAATTTCTAATTCAGTTAGAAAGCCAGATTGATCTTGTATCATTACTTTTATATAAAAATGTTAGACAGAGCTATGTCAAGCTTTACAGAATTCTGTGTATCTCATAGTAACAACATTAGCTTTCATCAGCCAAAGTTTTAATCTAATAAAGATGGATGCACAGTTAAACAAATATTGATTGGTGCTACACCTCTCTCCTTTATTTCTGTATCAATGGAGACCTGCACTACATTACTTCACCTAGAAATGATGTCAAGGACAGGCTACAATCACATCCATAATTTTTGTTCACTTTGCTTATAGACAAGAGTAAGACATTGAATTCCAGTTAAATTAAAAAGAGGGGGGAAAAAAGAGTAAGAACTTGGGTTGGCTTCTAATTCTGACCTAATTTCCATGTTTCTCCAGGAATTTACAACATGCCTTACACAAGAATAACAGGTCAAGATTTTAGTTGTTATCAGACTAATTTCTGATGCTGCATTTGCCAAAGCAGTGCAGGGAATTGTCTCAAGAGGCAGGAAGCAAGAATAAAGGGAGGAGTGCAGGGGAAAGAGGGAGGACAACAACTTATTTTAAATCCTCTCTTCTCATGGAAGCAGAAACACCTCTAAGGTCAGGCTACACGAGTTTTGGCTGTAGGCTGACTGGTCTCACCATCTGTGACCTTGTAGAGCACTCCCATGGCATTAACATTGAAAGTTCGCTAAAGTGGAGCAATTTCAAATGACTGAAAATCATATGTGCATTTACTCATTTTAAGTGAATAAAAAGTCTTTTATTCAACCTTGTTCACCTCAGACCTGAATCTTATTTCTTCACCTTTTTGAAGATGGTTTCTAAATCGAGATTGATGTAGGAAGCCACCCAAGGCAAGTACTGTATTTGCAATGTATTTTAAATTTTCCTCATTCTGATAGGTACAATTCCCAGTTATGTTTTGGTTGCACCCAGGCCATGGAAGAGAAGACCCAACTGCAGGTTCTAGAACAACTTTGCAGAACTTTGCAAGGTAGCACCTTGAAGAAACTTAAGATTCCCTTCAAATTGCTAAACACACAATAGCTACAAACTCCTCTACACAGGGAAAATAATCAGGCCTAGCTGTATTAAACAGAAGATAAAGCAAATACTTACAAGGATAAGATTATAAGGAATGTGAGCAGATTGTCGTCTTTCATTCAGTCTTATCACAGAAAAGAGGATATACTAGATGTAAAGTTGTATTTGGCTAGACTTAGACTGGCTGAATGAATATAACCCACCATTTCAGTTTATTTAATTTAAAAAGCAGGTCAAAGTGCTGCTTTCAGCTACCTATTAATATTGAAAGGATCTTCTGGTTATTACAGTTATACTCCAAAATGTCTTCAAAGCAGTACAACCACACTAAATTTTATGCCTCACTGAACAAAAAGAATGATGACTAAACAATTTTTTTAGGACTTTGGAGTGCAAAAAAGTCATTAATAACACTAGATTAAAAAATAACCAACTTATCCTTGCATGATAGTTTCACCCAAACGTATCTGAAAACATTACTTCAGACTAATGGGAAAGAAATATTTCCTTTAAAAATAAATTCTCCCTGATCCTCTTTCTTTCCCTCTACCCTGGTTGTGAATGTCTTTTTCCTTCATATAGCACGTCCTAACAAAATTATTAACCAAAGAGTAAAAAATTCTGGAAACACAATTTAAATGATGTTCTAACAAAAATAATGATAGTGTTAAATTTAACCTCACACAATTAATAAAGACTGATTTTTATTTTTAATTCGAGGGATCAGAGATCAAAATGGGGAACAACAAAAGTCAAATTCTAGCAAAATCAACTTTCCCATTTTACACCACCTATTCTGTAATACCTTGAGCTCCTGCTACTCAGTTTCATTATGTCTTTCTGCCATTCATTCAAACTTTATCTACAGCAATGTTAAAATGGGTACAAAAAGTCAGAAAAGAGGTTCCAAAAATAAAGGTTGATAAACACTGTTGCAACTGGTGTAAGCCAGACTCTTCGCATTACAAGTTGGTATTAGGCTCCAGTTTTGAAAACTCGTACACATTGTGAAAAATGAAGATGACTAAGCAGAGTAAGCAAAGTTAAGCAGGTGCCTGAGTTTTTGTAGGATTGCAACCGTATTACTACATCAGGTGGGGTTGGCTTACTTCTAAGGACTAGAGGGTTACTACAAGCTCAGCTTTGGTTTCCTCCAGACAAAATTTGCTATAATGAGATGCCCATAATGTTCCTCTTTTCCACAGCAAAACATGAGTTTGGGTGGGGTTTTTTATTTTGATTGGGGGTTTTTTTGTTGTTTTTGGTTTTTTTGGGTTTTTTTTTTTTGAGAGAAGTGAGTATTATTTCAACTAATTATTATTAGCTAATCAAAAGGGAAGTTCCCAGGCTATTAGCCATTTACATTATAAGTGGATTGCTTTGCGGACAGAAAAAACTGACAATCGTTCAATATTCTTGCAATAACACTGTAAGTATCTGTTTGATAACAGCAATAGTCTCGTTTGTTCAATTTATAACTAATCAATAGCAATAATTTAATATTTTGCAGTAAGGAATTCTATTAAGAAAGCATGGGTTTGTGCAGGATGACAAAGGCTATCTGTTCACAAATTAATGCTTCGCTTCAGAATTAAACATCAAGAGTTGTCCTCCAAACAAGGACAGATTTGATGGGGAGGCTGAGGGGAGTACAATGCAGCCCACGTGCTCTAGGCAATTTCCTCATCTGTATTATAGATGCATCTAGCCCTGTCCAACCCCGAACACTCTCTGTATGAAAAAAAAAAATTAAAACACTGATCTAAGTGACTTTCAACTTATTTGCTTATTAGAGGTGCAACAAAAACTCACAATCATTAAAGTATGTCCTTCTCAGAGAACAGAATGGGTATCTGGACAAGAACGGAGTAAAATCCATCTAATTTAGTAACTACAGAACTTAGAAAGGGTGTCAAAATATATATTCACATTTTCATGGGACTGAAAGGACTTGATTTGACGTGGTTTTGAGTGGTATGGTTTTGGTACTGGGGGGCTACAGGGAGGGTTCTGTGAGAAGCTGCTAGAAGCTTCCTCACATATGACAGCGCCAATGCCAGCCAGCCCCAGGACAGATCTGCTGATGGCCAAGGCTGAGCCCATCCCAGTGGTGGCAGTGTCCCTTAGGAAGGGCTCCATGCTGAAGCAGGGGAACGCTGTGAAGAGTCCTGCCACTGAGGCAGGAGTGCCAAAACAATGTGTGGTGAAATGAATGCAGCCCCCATTCCCTGCACCCCTGTGGGAAGGAGGCAGAGAAAATTGGGAGCGAAGCTGAGCTCAGGAAGAACAGAGGGGTGGGTGGAAGGTATTTTTAATATATGGTTTAGTTTCTCATTGCCCTACCCTGATCTGATTGGTAATAAATTCACTTAATTTCCCCAGGTTGAGTCTGTTTTGCTGGTGATCGTAATTGGTAAACAATCTTTCCCCGTTCTTCATTATATTTTCTTTTCCTTGTGCAGTTGAGGAGCAAAGTGATAGAGCAGCTTGGTGGTGATCTGGCATCCAGCCAGGTTCAACCCATCAGACTCTTTATACATTGCTGCGTATAGTGCTAATTTTCAATATATCATCACAGCATCAAACAAACACAAAGAAAAATTATTTTCTTCATATATTTGCACTGACAAAACACTAAATACATTATCTGTAGCAAGTTATTACTTAAGCATTAAACTAATGAGACAGTCAAAATACTGGAAAATAATAATCTCATAACAAATCAGATCGCAATGTATCAGCTAATTAGCAGAAAAAAAGCAGTAATAAATTACTTGTGTTTCTTGTTGGCCACTAAATCCGCTTTCAACATATTTCAAACAGTACTAAATATGAAACCACTGCTTCTTATTAACAAAGAGTTGGTAAAATACCAAATTTCTACTGTTTTTAAGTGTTTATTTTTGGAAAGCCCTGTAGAAAATAACAAAACTTCTTCTGAAGGGGAAGCAATGGATGTTTTCAGAACATATGCCGTTTATCTGACATACCTAAAAATTTATCTAACATACCTAAAAATATGTGCTGATATATAATGGCCAAAGACATGAAGACACTACAGATAACACTTCAAGCTCAAACTCGAGGGCAGGTCCCCAAGGCATCATGAATATTCACTCAAAGTTCAGGTCTAGGACAAGGCTGGTAGCTTGGCTGTTCCCAGAGGAAGGAGTGTGTTTCTCATACCTCTCCAAACTGAGGGCTCTCAAATCAAATTATGACTAAACTTCTGCTCAGTCCAACATCTGGTGATAATCCAGGGAGTTCACTTTCACCAGCTGTCCCTGTGTAAGTATTAGTCTCATTCCATGGCTGTAGATCAGTGCGATGACCTGATTACCTCCTTGTTATTCCATAATACAAATTTCCAGCCTTCCATTCTCATTTACTGCTTTTTATGTGATGGTGCAGAAAATGAGGCAGAAATCTCTCAGCAGTTAAATACCAGAGCAGGACTGCTGTTTTCTGTGACATTCAGCCACCAAAGAACTGCACTGCTATGGATGAAAGCACTGAGCAGCATCTTTTGGTGAATTCAGGGAAGGTTAATGAATAACGTCCTGATGATGGGAACAAAAGTGTCTGCGGATTTTATTCACTCCACACGGTAAATAAGCAGATCAGTGACACATACTTCTAACACAGACAAAATATCGTGTGTTTGAGAACCAGACTGTTCAGAGGAAAGACATTAGTGTCTTAAAAAACAAGTGAAAGTTGCTGTGGTGGAGAAAGAGCAAGAGAAAAATGTTATCACACTTCATCACTGTCACTTTTACTGTTTAGCTTCACGTTGTTTTTCACAGGAAAACTGCCACATTGAGCTGCACTCAAGAGTGGAAAGTCCCTAACCTGTGAATATCCCTGCGTCAGGACAAACTGAGACTGGTGAGAGAAGAACAAAGATGATGACTATTGCTTTTAAGCAAAGGGAGTGGAAGCGTTTTCCAAGTTGAGTCAGAGCACTGACACACTTTCCAATGCAGGCATGCTTGCTCCCCCACCACTTTCTACAGAGACTCATTCACAAAACAACAATAAGTAAGTCAAAAGCAAACACAGAAAACTGCTCAGTTATCAATTCAGAGTTGCAACTGCTTCCTGAAATTAATTAAAATAACCAGACTTGTCCCCTCATCCTTGTTAGTTTGGGTCTCCCTCCCCTGTACCACAGTATTCCCTCTATTTGCTTTCTTTCCAGTCACTTGCAGTCCAAGTATCCTCAAAAGTCTCCAAAGTGTGTTTATTTTCCTTTTCCTCTTGGAACAGAGCTGATACGCCCCAGAAGACTTTATTTGCATCTGTAAACCACAAAGACCTTTCAAAGGGTCAGCAGCGGATGGCGAATGAATGGTGGCTGGGGGACCTTGCAGAGGTGAGCACTGCTGAAAGCAGAGAAGCCATTGGAACAGAGGATTCAACAGCAGGGCAGAAAGTACTTGTTTTAGGCTTTAAAGCTGCGCTGGAAAGGGTATGGCTGCCCCCTGCAAAGGAGATCCCTGGAGAACAGCTCATTGTACTAGCAGTGGGAAACATGAAGGCAGGGGAAGTATGAGCTCAGATGCAGAGACAATGAGCACAAGGCTCCTTCCAGAGTGACTCATCCAGCCTCTGGGACAGAGGAAACCGATCACTCCATAAATCAGCTTCTTTTGCTAACTATCCAAGTAGTGGCACTTGGCAGTGGGGAAAGCAGCTGTTCACTCCTTCTAACAGCTCATGGGATGGTACTGGGAAATGGGAGTTAAATAGAGCTTCTGGGGAGACGATATTTGGTGACAAGGGGAGAAGGAAATAGTACAATAAGATACTTAAAGGAATTAATTTGATTTTACATAAATAATAGGGAACGGGATCAGAGTATTCCAATAATACTAAGGTTCAGCAAGAGCAAAGGAAATTTTTTCAAACTTGCAGGCCACTCCTGATTTTTCTTGTACTCAAGAGTTAATTTTTACATAATTTATGTGCCAGCAGTGCAGTTTTCTCAAAACAAAGCCCTATCTAATATTTAATAGAAAGGAGAGAGCAATTTGGAAAAAAAACGTTGGTTTGGGGGCTTTCCCCCCGACAAAGTTATCAGATTTGAGTTAGTAAAATTACATGGAAACTAATTGGGAAAAAGTCCAATATGTATTTCTCAGCTTTGTTACTTCTACATTTAGTGTATTAGCACTTAAAAGTCTGCAGGGAAGGAATCCCTTTCTTGAGGAGCACTGGTGTCCCGTCCTGCCTTGAAAAACTAAAGACCTTCTATTCTTATGGAATCAAGTAACACACCAGACCATGGAATTAAGTGATGCACAAAATATTACATTGGTTTCACTATTAATTCATCAGAGACAATGGTTTGAGAGTAAGATATTTTACCAGAACTTGCTGCTTTCATTTTGTCTTACCGTCTAGTGTTTAGGAATGTCTCTTTTGAGCACTGTCTCCCATCCCTGTCTAGCCCTGTCTAGAAGGATTTAGGGGAGGAAAAAGAGGGAAAAAGTAAAACTAACCAACTATTCTGATTAGTTTTACTATTATCTTCTCAAAAATACCAAGGATACAACATAAAGCACCACGTGGGTTTTAAATTCCATTGGCCAAACAAATCTGACGCAGCAAGCTGAGCCACCAAAGCTCCCCCTAGATGATGAGGATCAGACTGGGTGCTCTCAAGCTGACCTACCACCTCCAGCTGTCTGCAGAGCCCTGCAGCTCAACCCCATTTGCAGCAGTGTCTGGGAAGGACCAGGGCTACCAATATCGGGAGCTCACTGCTTCTCCAACCATCGGGGGGACCAAGGTGCCAACTGGTCCTGTTTGACCACCCTTGATCTCATGTTACACATGGGAGCTGAAGGAAAGGACAAGTGGGTCTTGCACGACTAACTTTCAAGACAGAAGTTTTGAAAATCAGAAATCCTCTCCCTCCCAGACTTCTAACAGGAAGCCATAAAAATAATTAAAGGGGGGAAAAAAGAAAAAAAAAAAAAAAAAGAAAAAAAGAGGAGAGCGAGAAGTTAGTTTGCAAGCAATGCTACTCCTCAGAGAGATACACTCATCCATTCATCCCGAGGTGACTACCATTCTGAAAACCATTTAACTGTTTTTTTGCTGGAGTAAGGCAAAGAAAGATGGGCAAAAAAAGAGATTACTTTGTTCTCTCCTCTCCTCTTCTCTAGGAAATACAATTTCCTTCAAAGAATTGAGATAGCCCACTAAAACCAACCACTGTTCTTTCAAAACCAGAAGCCTATGGCTAATGATTCCAAGCCATTCCATTTTTGAATAACTGTATTTACAGATGAATAAAGAACAACTGTTTATTGATGTCCTATCCCTGAAACCAAGAGAAGCACTCCTAATGTGAACACTGAAATATCCATTCTTTTTCCAGAGGGAAAAAAAATCTTAAGACTCCTTTTTTCAAGAAAGACAGCTCATAAAATCATTGAGAAATCTTCCTTCGGCTGGATAAAATACATCTTCAACTTTAACAATCTAGAAAAACTCTAGCTGTTACAGTAAGCATGAAATAAAATGAAAAAGCAATCCTGAAACAAATAATCTTACTTTTAGCCTTTCACACATTCTCAATTTCTCCTACCAAGAGCAGAACAGCCTTGAGAGGATGAGCAGCAGTGTCTGAAACCATGGAAACTGTAGTTTGCCTGTTTTTCTCAAGAGTTGGGCAACAGGCCCTGTCTGAAATCTAGTTTCCACAAGGTTTTGCAATTAAAGAAGTCAAGTATGAATGCAGCAAGTTAGGGAACAAAAATAAACAGCATTTCATACTTCATCCTAAGAGCTTCTAAGTTATTATGAAAGTCTTTTCAGAACCACCCTTTGAGACTCAAATTATTGGATGATCATCTCATTTTCTGGCCAAGAGTGCTTGTAATTTAAAGAAAAGCATGATAATGGGCTGCACCAATTTGACACAGGTATTTTGCAAGACAGAATTTACATACCGTCTTTTCTGGTAATTTCACTGTTCTCCATTTACTTACTTTTTAGAGGATGGAACAATGTAGAGGACTTATCTTTTCATATTACATACACACCTTAGAGTCAGCTTAATAGAGCTTTTGGTCTGTTGAATAGGTGCAATTTAGTAAAGATGCTAAGATTCACAGTTAATTCACATTCCTTAGCTGACCAGACCTTAAGTGAAAACCCTTAAATTTTTCACTTTTACTCCCCCAAAACTTACCAGACATGGTGAAGGACATGTTTGGTTTCTCTCTTCTTTTAAACAAAGCCCCATCTTTAAGAGAAATACTGTTCCCAGACTCAAAATATGAGCAAAGATCCAGGACCAACGAGAGAGACTCACATTCAAACACTGACCTACTTCCTATTATAGCTTTCCTCATAGCTGAAGAACACACAGTGCTTCCTTAGTAAAACTGAAATGGTGTGGCATATGCTTCTGTAGACAAATAAAATGCTGACAGGCAATGCAGTAAACTGAGCCACACCACTTTTTCCTCCCGTGAAAGCCCTTTAAACATCGGTATTACATTATTCACTGGTATAATGACTGAGTACTTTATAAATGGGACAGAAAGTCAATTATTCCACACAATGCACCATCACAAGCAAGACTGTAAGATCGATGTGCCCATAGCCTATTTTACAAATACTTGAACAAAAAACAAACTAGAGAATTAAGTTCATAGCTTCTTAACACTTTCCAGAGCTGGTAAGTATGTACTGTAACTCACAAAGGCTATTTATAGAGGCGAGTTTCTGCACAGCATTCCTAGAAAATCGTTTCTATTAACCCGCAGATACCATGTTTGTTGAAGCCCTGAGGATGTGTTACAATTAAAAATTAGTGTGAAATTTCAATTTCAACAGTGTTTTTTATTACCCAGACATAAAATGCCGGTTGACACTTTGTGATTAAGATGAAACACTGAGTATCATTTGATTAAAACCAACAAAAGAGCAATAAATGCCATCAGTCCTACCCCAGCTTTAAACACACACTGGGAGACCCCAGTAACTGGTATATGCAGCAGACATACGTGTTGAGAACTTGAACAGCATGGCTTTGACTTGCAAATATGCAAATTTAAAATATCAGAATTAATTGCATAGCAAAGCAGTATAGGTTTAATTTTTTTTTCCAGCAGTTTGGAAATTACCTGCATTTTTTTACAAATAAATTCATTACCTCAATTTTTTACAAATAAACTGTTTCGGGTGTTTTTTGTAAAGCAGACCGTACCATAGTTGGTACAATGAAAAATAACATAAGTCCTATAGAGATCCATTTCCTGGTTTATCCTAATTATTACAGTAACCCATGTTTATTGTTTTGTTGCCTATATACAACATACTAAATCTACTTAGAGCTGCTAAATTTAGGATTATCCCTAGATGAGGATATTATGCCTGAAATTATTCTAGAATATACTACCAAATCTCTTTAAATAACTGAAATGTATACTCATTAACTATGTTGTTGCAATGGATTACTCCTCTATTTTAAAGAAATTAATTACTAAAATATATGCATGGTGTTTAGGGGTGCAACAACTACATCTAATTAAAGAAACCTTACCAATAGCTTCTTTCTACAAATTCGCACCAGCCTTTTAAAGTTAGACACAG
The DNA here is from genome assembly GCF_027887145.1 of Ammospiza caudacuta. NCBI lineage: Eukaryota > Metazoa > Chordata > Aves > Passeriformes > Passerellidae > Ammospiza > Ammospiza caudacuta. The sequence continues at coordinate 38,800,947 of NC_080593.1, read as the reverse complement.
CATGGTTAATTGCATTTAGCAAAGAAACATGCCAGAGGGAGGTTTTCTGTTATCCTTCTAAAAATACACTGTGCTAGCTATTTTCAACAGATACTTAAATTTCATTGTCTAAAACTACAGTAGAAATACTGTCTGCTATATTTAGTAAATTTCATTGAATAGTTCAACGAAATAGTTTATAAAAATCTGCAATACCATTCTCTGCTCTAATGCGCTAAGCTTGCACTTAGTATTGCATATTAAAAAAAGGTAGCACTGAATCCAATTTTTCCTCAATAATTAGGGAGAGATGAACAAATGCATTTGATAAAAAAGACTAACAAATATTTGTGCAAAATTAATTAAACTATTATTCAAATTCTTGAACACGAAAGATATTCCAACAACTCTGGGCACAGTGTATTTTCTCCAATATGAGCACTTGTGTCTAATAATAGTGAGGCTACACCAAAGTTTCTTTTGCAAAGGTACCAGAATAGATTATTGATATATTAACTTCCTCATATGAAAGCCCAACTAGAACCCAAGAGTGAAAATCTATCATAAGTGCTTATGAAATCCCAGACTATATTACTGATTCAATGCTCGGGTACCAATAATTAAGAGTGAGACGTTGCAGAACGTACTGCTTGATCAGCACAGGTAATGAATTATAATTACAGAAGTAAACTTAAAAAGCATTGGTGACAATGACTAGGTAATTTCCATTTATACTCTTAAGAATTTAATTAATAATTTGAACCTCAACCACATCCTCTTCAACATTCACAAGCTGCAGCCATTACATGATAAGGTTGGGGAAGAGGAGCAGGCAGTTTGCACCTGTAAATTTTAGCCCCCCTTTAGACCATGCTGAACCACGTGGGAGTGAGCCCCATTCTGCACTAGGGTTAGTCCAGAAGAAATAGCCCTGAATTAGCTGGTTATAGACATGCAAACTGGAACCCATAATAGGCAGGCCCAAGTGCTTAATCCATGTATTTGTTGCAGTACAGTGGTATTTGTAAAATATGCACTGAGACATAAATATGTAAATATGAGATAGAATCTGCTTTAGAAATTCAGTGTAGTTGTATAAATCAGAAGTTAAGATAAGCAGATAACTCAGCCATTATTGCATTCAGAAGCATTTCAGAAGGTGAAAATATAATCTGTTCAAGAAATACGTAGTTTAGTTTTAAAAACACCCACAGGGAAACTGATGATAAAAAGCAAGAACAAGTTATAACTGAGTAGATGCAGATTTCATCAGAGAAACAGATTCACTATGTGTAAATATTGTAGGTGGTTGCAGATTAGTATTTAGGAAATGTGTCTTTTTAGGGTTTGTGCTCCAAATGCTTTATGTCTTTTTCCTACTAATCAATATATTTGTAAAACAGATAATTTAAAATTAACTTAACATCTTATTGTTTCTTCATAACTAACAAATAATAACTATTTTGGGAATAAAATTTGCACAGGCACACTGGTAGTATGATGCATGTGAGAACCAGAGAATAATTTAGAATCACTGGCATCTCTAACTACTCTTGGTGGCCCTTGTGGGTTTGGAAACCACTCAGGAAAATTTAGAGTTGAGGAAGCCCATCAGCATCATGCTGTACAAGAGTTGTAATTTCTGTAACAAAATCAGTCAGAGACCAATTCTAAGTGGAGCAGTTCCAATCCAAAATGAGTAAGGAGTCAATTTGCAGGTGGTGCAATTTGTGATGGCAAGAACTGGATTTATGTCTGGAAACAAAAGATAACACTATGTTTACACACAGCATGACAGTATTATTTATTCAGTTTTTAGAAGTATGTCACTTGGACTCAACCCTATTCTGAAATCAGAAAAGAAAAAATAGAAATCTGTGCACTGATAATGAACTATTGGTAGATAGTCCTGACTTTACAACTTCCATGGTCAAGGTTATATGATTATAAATCTCAGTTAAATGAGTCTGACCATTTTTGTTGTTTCAAAGGAAATTAAGCAACACACATAGCCATTTGGAAAACCATGAGTCAAAGGATAAAGTAAGAGAAACAGTTCTTATTTTAATACGTCAATTTTATTTTTACATATTTGGCTTAAAATACTGTAGCCATGTTATAATATCTGACACCCAGTCCCATTGAAAACACCTTTCCTTCTGAATTCTGATGACAGGAGATGAGATAGTGTCTACCAGAATTCAACACCCTGCCAGCAAAGAGCTCTACTTCTACAGCTCTTGGGTTTACAGAGCAGTAGGGAGGAGGTTTTAAATGTTAAGAATCAGCATCCAAAAATAAATGCTCATCTATTCAGAAACAATAACCAAAAAAAGCTTTAAGAAGAAAAATAATTTAAGGGTTTATTTTTAAACAGCTATTTTTAAGTGAGCAGCCTTGACATCAGAACATTCTTCTGTCATCATTAGAAAAGGGAGTTTAATTTTGAGGGATCAAGCTGCTTGCTTTACTTTGAGTTCCGTAATTCTTCCTTTCTAAACTTAAAAAAAGCTACCAGAGTGTAACTGCTCAGTGGTAATTGACTTAAACATCTAGAAAAAATAACAATTAAAAAGGTACAAAGGGTTCCTTGCTGTACAAATACATTAAAGTAGGCAAATATGAATTCTGAATAAATGAATTTTTAATACATACACTCTTTGAAAAGAACTCTTTTATTCTGTGTACACAAGTGTCACAAACTGTTTATGAAAACAACTGTTCTGAAAAGCAAATAAGACACTGGCAAAGCCTGTGTTGTGTCCTACTTCTGTGGCTCATCTAATAGTCGATAATTCTCTCCTGTACTTTGTGGTTTCAGTGCTTCACCTCAAGTGCCACAGTGTGTGGATGGAAGGGTGACCTTCAGAACGACAGTGTACTCCAGTAACTTATGTCAGTGGTTGTAATATCCAAAGTGGAAATAGACAGTAGCATGTGAGGACATATGCCAACCATAGGAGAGAAGTTTAATAAATCAGAACATGCCATGCCATAAGGAAATCTGGGTTCCATTTCTGGCTCTGATGCAGCTTTTCTTTACGTGACAAATAATTTCATCTGCCTGAATTGCTTTTCTCACAGTTTAAATGAGGCAGTATTTGTTTATTTTCCAGATACTGTGAAGACTAATTTATTCATACTTGGGAAAGCATTTAAGATTTGTAAACTCGGAGCCTTGACTGGACCTTAGCATAAAGCTGCCCAGTAGACTAGGAATAGTTCTTGTCAACAGCAAGCAGTCAGGCTCAGATTTGTTTACAGCTATTTGAAACCCCTTTCATGCAACTTCTGCCAAAAATAAGAGAAAATGTTTATTTCTGGTACAATGACATTAGCAGTCTTAATTATATGTGAACACACAAAACCAGTAGCCAAAGTAAATACACTGCACTAAATTTATGGCACCTTTGTGGTCACCAGGACAAATATAACAGGTTTTTATGACATCCAGATAATTCCTCATTCTACCACCAATCCCTACTTCACCCCTACAGTCCCAGAGATCCTTTTTTACCTTCTTGGTAAAGACTTAAGGCTCAGGTAAAACTGCTCCAACAGCGTCCCCTTCCCCACAATGGCTTGAGTATAAGCTATACTCACAGCTTAGTAGAATATAAAAATACACATAACATTTTAAAACTCAGCATATCAAGGCTAACAAGATTAAGGGAAAAAAAAATAGGTTTTTGTGGCACATTGTGGAAACAGAACCTGAGCCTGAATCATTGTCAGAAAAACCTGTCTCAGCACATTCACTGGGGACTGGGCAGACCACAAAGGTTCCTTACATGCATATTCTATCAACCAAAAGGAAGATGGATTTGCTCATTAAATCACAAGTAAGTTATCAGTAACTGAGCTCTGAAAAAAACCTCACAAATTAAAATGACGACCTTCGAAACTCTGAATATGCCTGGTTTAACAGCTGCTAAAGAGTAAGAACCATACAAAGAGGCTTACTGTCACAGCAGCAATTCTACAGAATCTAATAGTGTGAATGGCCACACCACTTCTCCTGATATCACAGTTAGGTGCTGCTAAGAGAGACAGTTTAATCCTAGATTAATTTTTATTCCAAATAATTGGAAGAAAGCTCATGATAACAGCCTTGCATTCCTGGCAAGAATCCTGATGGTCTCAGGTAAAGTATTTATCATTCAAACAGCATTTCCACCATCTATTTAGCAGAAAGCATGACTATTTTAATCAGCTGAGATTGTATTCCTATACCAGCAGTATTACATTCACTTATTAAGAAGCTGAAATGAATGTAAGTTGGTATATTTTAATAAGGAACCATATGTTCTTGCAAAAATATAATCTGAATGTTTATATATACATTCTTTAAGAAAACCAACTAATTTTGAAAACAAACAAACAAATGTACTTCTAACAAAATCTCCTTTTTTTTCCTCTCCAATCAGGTGCTCCTAGAAGAACTGAGATAATTCAAAATCAGTTTACTCCCATTTTCATGATCTTTAAAGGCCTTGCTCTTGCCAATGAGTAACAGCACATACAGAGACATATCAGTTTGTGTTCCTTTTTTGTTTATCTGTCTAAATCCACAACTGAAGACTAAGGAAAAGAAATAGCTAGAGTTTTAGTGTGCATGGGTTTTAGGCTAATAGCCATGAAATATGGGTTCCAAATTGTCGCTGCAATTCACTAGTCTCCCTAAAAAAGTAAATGGCAAGAATTGTCAAAAGGACAAAATGCTCACTGAAAAAGGCCAGCTCTGGTGCAAACCCAATGCTGTTGAATCATGGAGCGGCAGAAATGAAGCACAGATTATCACCTCTTCTTGCAATTTTATTCTCAAAACCCAAACCCAACAATTCTAAATTAAAAATGGATGTTACAGTCATTGAAGAGTTGCAAATATATACACTACTGAAAACACAAAGAAAAACATCAGCACAAGATGAGATCCTACAAGCTGCTGCTGCTGATGTTTTAGCAAAAAAAATGGTGAAAAAAAAGAAACAATGGCCATGAGCAGCACAGGTGTCACAAGGTTTATTGTGTAACTGCTGAAAATGACTGAGTGACAAAAAAAAATATCAACCCTTTCTGTGAACTTCAGAGAGCCCCAACAGAAACCGTGATGATGGGTGTATCTGTTTATCTTTTTTTTTGGTCTAAAATGAAGATGAAAAAATCCTACACAGCCTTCCTTGTGCTGTTCTTTGATTTGGTTAAAAAATATTTTGAATTCTGTGTTATACTAATGGTGACACAGCTGGTGGCACAAAGTCCTTTCAAATTCAGACAACCAAGGAAGCTGACCTCTGTGAGATGCCCTGCTTTGGAATATCACTAGATAAATCTAATACTCTGAAAATGAAAATATATTTTCCCACTTAATTATCCATAGAGTACTTTGTAAAATGTTTCTTTATTTTACTTAGCTAAGAGTATTAAAATTCTGAAGAAAATAAATATTTGGCTGTATGTTAATTACACTTACAGAATGTGAATGGACAACCTTTAGCTAAAGGATGACATTGGACATCCTTCACTGTTTTGTGAAGAAGATAGCAGCAGAATAATTCACCATGTACCTTGAATTTAACCACTGATTCCATAGGGAAATAAACCCAAGGGATCCACGCAACAATGGAGATGGCCATGGGTCTGACCATAAAAGCTGGAGAGGATTCAGTTTAAGCAGCAAACTCATTCACTCACTGTCCTTCCCTTCCATTACGTTTTCTATAGCTTTTCTCTACCATCAGTATAAGTTATTGCCAGGAAATAATAAAAACAAAGAAGGAACTGAAAATCCTGCAGCTGATGCTCTCTTACCTTGGATTCTGAACAGAGTTTTTAATTTTAATTCACTGAAGGAGATTTTTACATAAAACTTCAAACACTTACTTTAGCATTATTTGACAACATCAGATTCTTAATCTACACCTAATAAGAAATGTCCAAAGCACAGTCTTAGTGTTTCAAAGAAAATTGAGTAATTTAGAGAAAATACTAGAAACCTGTTACATTCTGGTGAGGCTTTATTTATGATGTGGTAATGCTGGGTAGCAGGGATTAACCTTAAGATTTTCCTCATTAAATCTCCTGCTTTTGGAAATTCTATAATTTACCAAGCTTTGTCACCTAGCAGCATCCCCCTCTCCCCCTCACATCCAAACCACTGTATGCTCAAAAGAAACCTTAGGTGATTTAGATAATTTTAATTATTTTTTAAAATTTCCAGATCCTTATCCACTCATTAATTAATATAAATTGTCCTTAGTTTTAAGGGCTGTGCATGCTGGCAATTTATGTTTTGTCACAATGAAGACAAATAAACGTGCTATCATTTTCATCCTTTCTTTCCTAATAGTGTATCTATCTGAAGAAGACCATATTGATGGATTTTCCCTTGTTTTTGAATGTAAAATCAGCCACTTTCTGCAATAAATACTAGAATATCAGCAGCCCAGCTCTTATGCTAGATGCAACAAATCCTTAAAGAGGCAATAGAGGTGAAGCAAAAAATCAGGGGGACATTTCAGTTTTAACCTTTTTTGTTGATTACAAGAGATTACAAGGGTCTGAATCAGTACAAAACCAGTAACTATCTCTTATTTTGTTAGAACAGCAAACTCCTAAACAATGATATGTCTTCTGAGTGCTTGAGCCAGTGACACCATCAGCTGAGAATCTGACAACTCTGAACACTGCCAATTTTGTTTGCTGACACAGTTCAGCTCACTACTCTGTGTCATAACCTCTGAGTAGTTTATCTACAGTAAGCCCAAAAAAATGCAAAGTTTATTATTAAAAATTAATTGCTCTTCCCAAATATTTAGGAAGAAACATCAAGTTTCAAACACACTGGAATATTTCTATAATTTAAAACCAACCCTACAGCTGGTGGCAATATAAATTCATTGCCTAAAGTAGAATTACTTGCATGAAAGACATCTTATGTCATGGCCAAAGCAGTGGGTCTGGGCTGACCTATCTGAGTGACCGCTGCCTTGTCGCAGTGGCAGCTGCTCTCTGGTTTCTCTGGCTGCAGAGGAGGGAGGTGAGGGAGCCCAGCTGCTCCGCTGCCTTGCTGGAAACCACGGCTCACTTACAGCCTGTGCCTCCCTGCAAGGAGCTGAACTCACTTCAGCCACACAGCCAGCTTAGCAGAAGGCCAGCGCAGGATCTGGGAGCAAAACCACACTGCCTGCTCCTCTTTCCTAGGCAAGCCAAAGAAGAAGTTATTCTACCTTAGGTCATCAGACAGCTGTGGATAAAAATGGAGATACCCTCCTCCAGCACCCTTAGTTCTGCCAGCCTCTGGGTTTCAGCAGTGCTGCCTCTGCCCTTACACAGTAGCTCTGTGAATCATGTCCTTGGTGTAACTTGCATTTCTTATTTATCTTGAGCAAAAAGTAAGACTAAACATGGCAGAGAAAATATGTCAAAATTACCGCTGTGGTCTCTTAACCTTTCAGTAAGAGAAGTACGTTCAACTCTCAGGCTGCAAACCACGAGCATCACTGTAATATACACTTCACTGATATATGTGATATTCTCCCTATGCATCACTTGTTATTGTAGCTGGGGAAGGGAAGAGGAGGAAGCTAAAGAAAACATTTTAAAATAAAAATTGCATATTTCTTTTAGCTGCTGATTTTCCTGACAATTACTAATTAAATACTTCACGGTCCTGCTCTTTTTATTTAAAATATACTCCCAAATACAATCTCCTCCTTCTTCAGCCTTCCCATTTATTTTATACACATGGACAATTGCACACTTACATCATCCTGGTGCCTCACCAGTTTCTCTATCAGACAAATTTATGATGAAAAGCAAGGTTGTTGAGATAACAGGGATGGAGAAGACTGACAGACAGGTATGAATTGTGTATCTACCTTTTCACACTCGCCTTCATTTGCCCACCCCATCTCCCTCTCCCTCTTCTAATTTTTGTTTCTCTTAAAAAATAAATGTCATGCATTTCTTATTAGGTAGTATGGAAGGAAACTTACCTTTACACATCCACTTGTCTCAGAATACTCTCTTCCACAATGATAAACTGACAAATGATGAGCCTTACTTGTAAGGAATTTTCCTGCCCCTTTGAGAGTATAGATTTGTGTTCTGTCTTTCATCACCTCTAGCCTCCACCAGTGTCAGAAATGATTGATTTGCTCTTGAAATATTAATATTTTCATATCCTTTTCCATCTTGGTATTTTGATCTGATGCAAAATGAGATCACTGTCCAATACTGTAGGTGACACATGACACAAACTGTCACATCTTCTGTTTTCTTACCTCTCTAATCAATTGTTCAAGCATGTAGCTCTTCCATCTGGACTCAAGAACAGAAGCCCCCCTTCAGATAGGGAGGACACAAGCTACAACTCTTTTTCTAATTAATTCCTTTCATTCTTTGCAGTTTTTGCCAGATAAAGTTGCCACCAAACAGACGCAACTACTACTTCTCAAAGACCACTCAGACACCTGCCATTATTTTAGATATGCTGGATTCTCTAGACCAGATCAAAATATAACCCCATCTCTTTAAACACCTGCCAGCTCATGTCTAGCAATCAGCCCTGCCTCCTTCCTTCTGCTCTCCAAGTACTATCCCCATCTTATCATTATGCAAACTGATAGTTAAAGCAATGTATTTGCATTTGGGTATCCTAGTTCTTCGTATTTGAATAATATCTGAATGCATTGTTTGTCACTGGCCCATGACTTACATTTTCCCACCATTCATGAAGTATATTCCTATTTAGGATCATATCAAATCTCTTCATTGCACCTTCTGTTTCTCTGACCTTTTTCCTTATCATTTCTTTAGCAAATAAAGTTTACCACATTCAAAACTGCTTAGAGTGCACCTGCAAGGATCAGTCTCCTAAGCTCTTTGACTTAGCATATAACCCCCTTTATAAGTTCTCGCCATTAACACCAGCTCCTCCATCTTACTTAAATACAAACGATTTGTCTTTGCTTCGTGCCCTATTTCCACTTGACCATTACACATCTTATCAGCTCTTATCTTCAACTGGCCAATATTACTTCCCTCCATTATACACTTGTAAAATTCCAAATTGCCATTGTCTGGGGTGCTGGTCCATGCTCACATTTAGCTGACACTGGAGTAAAGAATGTTAACTCTATGGCATCCATTGAAGATTGCCATGCAAATGTAGTAGAACAGATCTCACCCTAAGTAAAAAAAGAAAAAAAAAAAAGAAAAGGCTGTTCATGCCCATTTCCTGGCTAAACTGTCCTACTCTTTTTTTTTTCAGATCTGGCATTCCAATGGCTGCTGGCAATCACCATTGATCATTTGAATATTTCCATTTTATTTTGCATCATAGGCAGGTATGCTGTAATTGATTAGGTGACAGCCTGTGCTTACATGAGTATGAGTTCATTAAATCTTACCCATTTACCTACACCAACACTAGTTGTTTTTATTATAAAGCCTTTTCAATTGAAGAAAAGACAAGGTATTTTCACTTAAGAATTTGAAACTCACATTTTAACTGAGAGCAAGTTTTTTAACCACTTTTAAATCTTGCATATAACACTCTACAACATTCTAGAGGGTTATGCTCACAATAGACTATATTACTGTATCTGTAGTCTATTATTTTGAAATATTTTAAAAGATTTTTCATAACATATTCTACAGTATTGCCTGCAGCAGTATCTCAAAATCCCTGCTTCTTTCAATCTTGACTTACTTTTTTCATTACAATTCCTACTCAGACTCGCACTTCTGCATAAGGAAATGGTTTCAATGATCTTTTCATTTGTTACCTCCAGCCTGAACTATTTCAATTCACACGAGCAAAGGCAGCAGGAGGCCTGCATGGATAAGCACACAACTCCTGCCAAAACTGAAGCACAAAAATGAAGTATTCAAGAAATGGAAGCAGGGTTGAGATGACCCAGGAGAAATATGGGGCTTGCAGGAATGGAGTCAGAAAAGCCAAAGCAACCCAGAATTGAGTTCGGTGCAGGTATGTGGAAGGTGGGAAGGGATTCTACAGGAGCAGCAAAGGGAAGACAAAGGAAAATGTGCACCTGCTGCTGAATGAACACAGTTCTTGGTCACAAAGGATGTGGGAAGGGCTGAGGTACTTAATGTCTTCTTTTGCCTCAGAAAGGCACCTAATATCTGCCTTCAGGCATCTGAAGCTCCTGCAACCAGGGGGAAAGTGTGGAGCAATAAAGACTTTCTCAGTGGACAATGATGGGATTAAGGAACACCTATGGTGGACACACACAGGCACATGGGACCAAACAGGATGCAACAGAGAGTGCTGAGGGAGCTGGCTGATGTCCTTACAAGCCAACTCTCAAAATTATCTTTAAAAACTCACTGCAACTGTAAGAGGTTCCTGATGACTGGAAGAAAGCAAGGTGAACTTGAATCTCCAAGTGTCAAAAAGGTCAAGAAGGAGAATCCAGGAAACCACAAGCAGGTCAGCCCCACCTCTGAACACAAGAAAACACTTTGGTAATAGAAACTCTTACAGACCAGCTTCCTATATAACTATCCTGAACTCTGTATCTACCATTAGATGCTACTGGGTTTCATTTGTCAAGTATTATGCCAAGTGTACTTCCTTCTAAAGCTCTCAGTGGACCTAACACTGGCTTCAAAGGAATCTCCTTCTACCAGAAAAAATGTGTTTGGTCCAGCAAACACAGCACAAAACATGCAACAGCAAATAAACACGTTTACAAGGGAGGGAATCTGGAACAAACCTGCAAATCAAGTCAGATTAAAAATGCCTTGTTAGTTTTAAAACATAGCTGATAATTGCTCCTCAGGCTACATCTTTCCTAGCATTATAAATAATTCATATAAAAGAATACTTTTACTTACAAAGGTACCTCAAAAAGGTATTCAGAATTGGAAAAACAGCACTCCCTGAGAAAAACCTGCTGGCATTCCAAAACTACTTAAACTGCAGTATGGAAGCAGCCAGGAGGTACTTTACAGGATATGATGCTGCCTTCTGGCAAACAAGTATCATAGTGGAACAGAAGCCAGAATGGGCTCCAGAGCCGGCAGCTCTGAAATTATCACTGCAAGATTCTGTCTTCTTCATCAGGGCACACTTTGCCTGACTCAGAAATCTGGGATTGTTCTCAATTAAAGCATTAAAAAACGAGGGCAAAAATTTTAACCAAGAAACTTGAATCCCACGGCCAAAGAATACTATGTGGATTAATCATTTCTGTTCCCATGCTTTTGTTTTTTCTGTCAGGGCAGGAGAGTTAACAGCGTATTTGGGCAAATACAGCCAGCACGTGACAGTAGCAATGCTCTAAGAGACAACTCATGTATGGCCTTGTTTCAGACTAAGACTTGGATCCATCCAGCTGATTTAACACTGCTACAATAAGCAACATGGATAATTTCCTGCTTTGTCTTAGGCTGCAGAAATTGGAAGCTATCTGCAGCGTGAATCACAGATTTCACAGTATTACAGTCTGGGGGCATAACAACTGCAGCGAGTATGACTGAGCTTTCTTTTGCCTTTTATAAAGCCTTGAAAATTACTGTGTATATTTTTCAGTAAATAGATAATTAACACTATTGTCATTTAATAGGCCTGTTTTCAGACAGTTGTTTTTGGTTTGTATACCTACATTTCTCTTTAGAGTTAAATCAGATGTACAAAAGAAATCATTATTGAAATCATGAAACATAACAGAGCCAACATAAAGCCAGTGAGAACAGACATGGTGAGATTACACTTCAGCAATGGACAAAATAACAGCCTCCATAAGAATGATTTAGGAGTCTAAAAGGATGTGGTATTTGTTAAAAGCAAAACAAAGCCACTGGTTCCCTGACAAAAAAACCTATTAATATTTAATGTAATATTCTCCAGGCTTGTCTTTTGTTGAACTGCTAAACTTTAAGAAAACAAAATATTGTCAGTGAAATAAAAGTTACCTCCTATACTCTCTCAGACACTTAAAAATAGTCTAAAAGAAATTGGCAGCTGTATAAAAAAAACCTCATTTAATTTTCTCAAAAGCTTTTAGGTACTGTTGCAGTGAGAGATCAATATTACCTAGCTGACATAATGGTGAAATAGTTGGGTACAAAGCAAAGATATATAAGTGTAATCAAAGTAAATGAACTGTGATCATACCAGCAGGCCTAACAAAATTAGCTTTAATCTTGAGGATATTTATGAAGTGTATGTGCAATTTTTCATTATAAACTTTCACTTACAGTTCAAGGCATACCAACACAATGCTTTTTGATAGGTACACAAAACAGTTTGATTGAAATTATCTCCCAAGTGTACATGCAATAGAAAGCAGACGAACTTCACAACCAAACAGAATGCTTTTGTCTAAAATTCTGGTTTCACATCTTCTAATTAGGACTGTCTCCTGACTGAATTAATTAGCATTAAGGAACCACACACATTGTATCCAGTCCCACTAATAATATCTTTTAAAATAACCCTTCAGGTATCTTGGCAGACATGGAAAAATTAGTATTTAATATTACTCCATTGGACTAATTAGCATGAACAAAAAATATGAAATGCAGGATTTGTAAAAATATTTTCTTATGAAATTATATGTAATTATAGCCTTTTTCACGTATGTGTGCCTTTTAAAATGGTACTTAATCTCTCTTCTCATATATGAAAAATGGGAAACAATAGCAGGACCTATAAAGCTTTTCTCATACCAATGAGCTGCAGAACACTCATCTGTATTTAATGCAAGATTCCCTTTGCATTGTGAACATGTTAATTGAAAAGAAGTTGCAAGGAATTAGGGATTGTTTAAGTATTTTCTGTGCATTATTCACTACAGTTTCCATGTGTCACTAATTTGAAGTGTCACCAAATAATTTTGTGTCTTTTAGACTCAAACTGACCTCTCTGATTCTGTCTTTTACTGATCTGCAACATAACATAATCATTTGGCTAGCTACCTTGTCATTACATTAATGTTTTAAATATAACTATTTCTTTGCTTAAGACTAATGATTGGCATTAATTCTCCTACGAAGCAGAGTGACCATGACAGCAACAAAACCCACCACAGCCCTGTGCATATTCTTTGATTTTTCAACTCTTCCCTTTGCCCACCTGATGAGCCTCCTGCCAGCAGAGCTCTCTAGTGGAGCACCTACGGCCCTCAAGGCTATCAGACAAGCAACCACTTTCCTCCTTTATAAATGCTCCTACATCAGCAGGGACTATATAAATCCTCAGGAAAACATCTGTTGAGAGAAAGATCCACTTCGAAAAAGAGATTTTGGCAACACAAGTAGGAAATATGTTACCACGCACAATAAAGAACTCCACAGGGAGTAAACTGATGAGAAAAAAGAGACAAAAATAGGAAATATTTGGAACTTCCTTGGAAAAGGTTCTTCTTTGCAAGCAAGGTGACACATACCTTGGAACAAATATCTGCTATTTATAAATGCCAGCAAAAGAGAAAATTGAGTAATTAAGGGAGCCACAGACAGAATACTGAATAAATGAGGGAAAAGAAAACATGGCTTTTTCTGGTTTTGGAAGTACATATTCTTTGTGTTTGTTAAATACAGTATTTCACCTGGAGTAAATGTAAAGTGGAAAGATACCTAACAAGAAAAAGAAGCTGCCTTACAGAGCAGAGGAGATAAAAACCTACTTCATTTGCAGAAGGTGTTTTTCTGGTGTTTATGTATGTCATGGTTTGACCTGGAAACAGGATTTCTGGGATGCTGTAGATAGGGCCAATGGGTGCTCAGCTTGAATATTGCCATCTGGCCCAACCACTGGGCATTGGATCCACCTCTGAGAACACAGGGTAGAAGCAGGGCTCTCCCCCTGGCAGTTTCTCTTTGGATTTCCGGCGGGAAGGAGTTGGGTCTCTCCCCCGGCCCAGTTGCTGCCTGGGCGGGGGGAGGGGAAAAGCCATGCGGCCCGGCCCGGGAGAGGTAGGCCTGGCCCCCCCAAGGGTGGAAGGAAGAAGTAAAGAAATGCCGGGAAGCAATGTGCAGCCTGTTCCCCCCCCTTGGAGACAGACAGAGAGAGAGTGCAGCCTGTGTTTGTGGCCATTCCCTTGAAATTTAGTAAGCATGTGCTGGCAGCAGGCAGCCCGGCTGAGGAGATGGGGGGTGTGCAGCCAGGAGTCCAGCTGCTTGGAGGAGTTTTTAACCCTTCTTGGACAATGAAAACCTTACAGAACATTAACCCTTCCTAGATGAGTGATGAAGGTCTGGACCAGAGAGAGAGAGAGTGAGAGATGTTGGAAGAATGGAGAAGATGGAGTGGCATTTTATGCTGGACTCTTTCATGTAGCCATGGACAGAGCCATGTTTCCGTGAGATACAGAGACTGAGTCCAGGGGGAGAAATGTCCCAGAGCCAAAGAAGATTCAGTGTGGGTACCCCTCGGCCCCAGGGGGTATATAAAATATGGGGGGGACAGATGTCCCAAAGGTGAGATACTGTGCTTTTCTGGAACTGGACAAAGCATCCTTAAAAAGACAATCCTGGAAGCAGCCCTGATTCTGGTTCGGTGGTGAAAGCACCGGAACAAGGATGGAAAAGGCCGCCACGACACACGGAAGGACTCCCTCTCCTCTTGAGGAACTGGAAGTTGAGCATTCTAAAGGGGTGATGCTGGACCCAGAACTGGTGATTTTGGAAGATGTATTGTATTGGGAATTTAGGGGGGAGGAGGAGGAGAGTGTTTTTGTGAGGTTTTCATTTTCCTTGTGTTTTCTTTTTTTCTTTTGTGTGTAGTTTAGTAATTGTTTTTGTAGTTTAGTTAATAAACTTTTCTTTTTTTCAAGTGAGAGCCTGCTTTGTTTATTCCTGGTCAAAATCTCACAGCAGACACCAGAGAAGGTGTATTTTCATGGGGGCATTTGGCCTTGTGCCAGTGTCAAACCCTGACAATGTAACATAATATAACTGGGAAGCAGAAAACGGGACGAAGGATGAAAATTCCAAACTCTCAAAAAATCTTGTCTCTTCCGATTATTCTTTACTGCTCTAATTTCAGTAAAGCTTTTATTTTAAGAAGGTGGGGGGTAGGGATGAAAAGGAAGGCAAAAAAAAAAAAAAAAAAAAGAAAAGCAACACAGCAAAAGAAGAATTTAACTTCCAAATATTGCAAAATCATCTACTTTTCATTTTTGCAACAGATTCTGTAAACCTAGCCAAATCCTGTGCTTAGTTAAAAACAGAACAAGTTAAAATAGATGCTGGAAACCAGGCAAGATAGCACAAAAGTGAAGCCAGACAATGAATTCATATAAAATCATGGGATATGCTTTGTGAACTGTGGAGTAACTCAGAATGATTTATCACCAAAATAAAGTTAGTCTTCCTAGAACACACTGAACAATAGTGGTTGCTGGTACTGAAGTGGTGGAATTGAACTTCCTCAATGGTTATCTGTTGTGGTTAAGGGAAAATGTTTGCATACCCTACCAGCAGCTCATGCAGGCTATCAAGTACCTCATTGTACTCTGATATTCCATGACAGCAGATTTTAAACTAATCCTCGTGAGTGTGCTTGATGTTAAATTTTATTACTGCTATCAACCTGACATTAGCATTGCCACGAGGCTCTTTGAGATTCTTGTGGACTATGCTCTGTGTAGCTAATCCAAGATGTTACATTAAAACTTTCCAGTTTTTATGGCAATAAATTATAATAGAAAAGAAGTTCAATGGTCCAAGTAAGCTTAAGGTATGAGACACTTTTCTGTGTTTTACTTTCTCTTTTGCCATTTTTTTCCCCTACACTAACTTAGTTAGAGATTTGAAATTTTTTTTGGCAGCTGAACTGATCTTGTGTCTCCAAAATTAATGAAAAGCAAACCCAAAAAAGATATCACTCTTTCTACAAACTTCTGGAAGTATTGGTAACGTCGAAGACCCATCCACACAGGCAGTCATGAAGAGCCCTGCACAGCACTGGGTCATTGAACTGGGATGATGCAAACCCGCCTCGGCTGCCCTGCCTGTTTGCAGGCGGTTAAGAAAGGAGCTTGCCAGTCTGCAGAAATAGGATGGAGAGAAGGAAACCTCAAACATGAAGGGCTGTACAAGACAGCCTAGACATGCCTCTGCATTCATATGCACAAAACACCTCCTGGTCAATTTTAGCATTTGTTGTATACTGGGATTTAAGTTGGACACTTTGTGAGCACTGTCAGGATTTTGCTCTACCACTCAAGACAACAAAAGTGAAGGCTTAGGCCTCAATGAAGTAAATACTTTCTACAACTTCTATTTTAACTACATTGCCAAAGTTAACAATTTGTTTCATGCTGAAGGCGATTGCTTGCTGCTGTGCAAGGCAACACAAAAAAGGTTTGCCCAATAGAAACTTCATAGGATAAATTCATAAAAGTTTGTCCCCAAAATATTAATCAGAAAAAATCCCAGAAATATAGATTTGATTTCATTCACCAAACTTAATATTTCAGGAAAAAGCAATCTACCAATGACACTCAAAAAATCAAACATAGGTCTCAAGTTGTAGAATACTACAAGGGTCAGCAGTACTCTGTTTTACCAATTAGCCTGCAGAACTTCCACTCTGGTGTTAATGTGAGCAGAGCAATGTTGAATGCACTCTCATTTCTGCCTACAAGTATACCTGAGCCAGCCTGGGTCACAATCCTGTTTCTGACAGTGGCCTAAAGGGACATGCACAGAAGACATCCCAGCAGAGTCACTATATAAAGTCCATTTTCCAGTGCTTTCCATTCTGTAACTGAAGGATCTTCTGCAGCTAAGGAAAGCATGGCTTTGACATCCATCATGGATGTAGCTAGAATTTATCTTTTGGGCACTTTTCCAGCCTCTCCTCAATTCCATGTGAAGTTTTGGCATCTGCAGCAACTGTCAGGAAGGACTTCCCCAGCTTAAAGAGGTATTCTGTGAAACCCTCCTTAAACGAGTCAGCTGCTAATTCCACAAGCCTGTCTCTTTGAATGAATTTAATTCCAGAAGACAGAAGGCAACAGGCTTCTTCAAATCTGACCACAGTTCTGATTATGAAACCCACTTCAAATGTCCCTAAAACCCCATATATTAATATAAACAAATAATTTCACTTTTCTTGGGTACTGATCTCTGATGTGGATCTGTTAAAAATGAGTAGCACGTTCATGATTTTTTTTTTCATGTGAGCTATATCCAAGACAAATTGAAATCTTGAAAACTTCTCAAAATGCACTATATTTCTCCACCTGAGGAATATGAAAACCATGAAGGAAAGTTTTAAATTTGGAGACTGACACAAAATGAAGACTATATAGAGTTAATACTTTGATGTAGACAGCAGCCAGTGGGTGAGTAGTTTTGCAAAAAAGCTGAGAATACAGCCAAAGCATGAGTAATTGCATAATGGCTTCACTATTTACCTCATTCATTTATTTAGTCACTCTGCAATGAAAGCATGAGTGTTGCCTAATTATTAAGAAAACAAGGAGACAAGCAGTACACAACATCAGTTGATTATATTTTATATATCCCGTTGCATTCTTTACATAAATATAAATTGCTTAATTGGTTAATTCAGGAGACCTTAATGTGCCATTGCTGCAAAGGTGATCAACAGGAACCTTCTTGCCAATTATCTGACAGAAAAACAAAACAGGCTACAGATGAAACATTAATCACTTCAGTTTATCCTTTTGTCCCTTCTGTGTTGGAGGGAAACCACTAGGAAGTTAAATACAATGCTCTAACTTTAAAATGCTTTTCTTCAGATTAGGCTTCGAAATGCTCAGGTACACACTCCTGCCAACTCTGCACAGCAGCTCCTCTCTCCTACAAGGCTGCAGAGGAGAATGTGCATGAGGGAAGAGAATGTGCATGAGGGAAGAAATAGCGAGAATATCTTATGTATTAAAAAACTAAGTTTAAAAAGATCCCAAAGTAATAGTATCTTATGACAGCAGATGGTCTGATGACACGGCCTGGCTGTGGGTGCCAAGTGTAGCAAGGGATCAAGAACTGAACACACATTTCACAGGAGAGAAATGATGCACTTTCCCATCAGGGCAAAATGAGGAAGGAAGTTGTCCATAAAGCAGTAGTAGACTGCCTGAACCATTTTAGTCTTGTGTTCATAGTTTACAAAATCTCTTTGCTAATTTATTATAGATAAAAGAACAGTGCAACGATGCAGCCAGCCAGGAGCACTGAAGGTGAGAACATGTATGCCTGAACATCATGGCCACAGCATGACAGCAACATTTTCAGAGCACATGGAATTGCTATAACCATGCAATTTATCCACTTATTTCTCTCCTATTCTGATTAGTAACTTTCTGCCATGTCTGTTGTGAACCAGAATGGCTTTGCCATCTCTGAGGGATACAGATATTCTCCTTCCATTTCTGCTCTTGGAAAAAGTCTGTGTTCTAGCAAAGGCACATTTCCTAACTTATATTCATTTTTCTGCAGATATGAGGTTTGGACTTGGGCCTAATGATACAAAATGGCTAAAGGCCAGAAAATTAGATGTGTCATTTCGTGTAAATGCATGTTGTGAAGTAAGTACCCACCGCTAACAGAGTATCAGAGGTGAATTCCTAGTGAAGATATAGCTGTCTATCTTTAACAAATGAGATTAGATATATTTATTAGAAAGAGCCTGAGACAAACTCACCCACAGCTGTCTGATCACCTATCAACTCCAGAGGCAAACAGGGCATATACTGACTTGTGCATTTTGCAGCAGAGCATCATAGTAACAAATAATTTTTCTCAAAGGGGAGCTCTGTCCCAGGTAGTAAGTGCCAGCAGAGAGATCAGAAGCATCTGGGCCTGGTAACACCTGAAGCTGTTGCACTACAAGCTGCCAGAACTCATTAGTCAGAGTCCAGAGGCAGCAGGAAGCTGCTGTCATCTCCCCAGATGCGGGTCAGACGAGATGTGCACAATTCCACGGGCCTGAGGGATGCAGCGTCCTTTTCAAGGCTTTTCCCCCTTCAACCTCTTGCCTTTCAATGTCATTGTGACTAAAAGCTAAGGATTAAGTCCTAGTAAAAGGGTTTCTCACAGCCAGATCCCTACCTCCACCCATAAGATAGAAAATTGAATGCAGTCCATAAGTCACTCATCTCTTCCCTCAGAGCTCTTTTAATTAATTCTCATGAAGCAGAGCTGGTTTTAAGGAACCAGCTGGGAGCAGACTGCTGCCCAGCAGCAGGGCACCTCCTCCCCATCCCTGGCCCTGTGCTGGGGAAGGGACCAAGCCCTGCAGCACTGCCAGAGCCCAGGAGCTGCCAGTGGGGCAGGCAGCTCCAACAGAACCAGCCAGAAAACACCCACCATCACCTTGCAGCAGTCCACCAGACTGTCTAAAACAGCATCTTAAATGTTCCCATGAAGACTGATGAAAATGTAACATAAAGGTGTGCATATTTCAGAGGAACTAGTCAAAATCTTAATAAATGTTCTATTTTTCTTATTGGTTGCATATACCTTTTTTTTTTTAAAAAAAATCAATACCTGTTCAGAATTTCCCAAGAAAAGCAGAGGAATTATAGCATAGTATAACTCCAATTTATTGAGAGAATTCAGTGGATGTTCAGATTCAGAATGACTGTCATGCTACCAGGCAAGTAGGATAGATTTGCTTCCTTATGATAAATAGAACAGTAAACTAAAATGACAGTATTTTAAATGTGAATTTTGTAAAACATACTTTAAATTATAGGGAGCATTCAGAAGCTCTATTCTGAAGTTAAATGCATGTAAGCAAAGATATAAGGAAGAGAACATAAAGTATTTCCACTCTTATTTTTTAAATTATTTGCCCTGTAAATCCATACCCTTAAATCGGTTGAATTTACACATTAGAGATTTGGAAAGTATCAGATGTGTAAAAGTCTGTTTCACTAGCACTGTGAGACACATAAACAGAGAGATTCCCTGCTTTTGCTACCCTAATACCTTCATGAAAAACAAGAGGAAGCAACTCAATGACTGATGGCAGGTCTGGCAAAAATACATCATCTTTAAATTACACCACTTCACATCATTGTATTTTTATTTGACAAAGGGCACCTACTGCTAAAATAGCATCTTCAGAGTTGATTGTGCAGAGACAGTAACTGAACAAATACCTGACAAATGATAAGAAGTTTGGTTGTTTGATGTAATAAAGCTGCCAACTACAATTTGGCTGCACAAAGCCAAAAGAAAAAGCCTGAAACTTGCAACAGAACAGACTAATATAGAATTAGCAAAGCCAGTTTTGCAACAAACTACAGCTAACAGCTAGAGTTAGCATAGCAAGTACAGCTAATGCTTTTACTATCTATGTGCAATAAATACACCAGGAAATTAGCTGCTGAGATACAGTGGATACATGTGCACAAATACACACATGCACACAATTATCAGCCCTAAGAATGGACCTGTGAAAGCAAGCATACCATTCTTGGCTCCCTGCTCCAAAGAATGATTTTAATACCACCCAGAAGTGATGGCAATGTCCAGGCTCTCTAGTACACCTGCTCAGGGTAGCAGAGTAGCTGCACAAAGGAACAGTTCCTTTTTTATTCTACATCTCTCCATTCCGAAAAACGTGTCTGGAATCTACTCTGACCTACAAGAGGTGTCAAGCCCCTGTCCTGGCCTTCTTTTTGTACTAAGAAGCTAAAATCAGAGGTCAAAAGCACTATAGATATATTTTTACCACAGGGACCACTGGGTAGGAGAGCAGCTTTATAGTCAATATTAAGCCTTTTTCCTCTAAAAAGGTGGGCAGAATTTGCAGCCAGCCAAAACAAGCCATATCTTTTGTGTCAGGGGCAACAGTTTTGCTCAATTAAAAAATAAAGGAAAAAAAAAAGTTAATAGGAAGAAAAATAAATATCTGGAAAATGACAGAACCAAGAAACTTTGGTGAGAATTTGTGAAGTGTAACTGGAGGTTTAAAGAAGAAGGCCCAGTTCTTTTTAATTAATTAATTACTTTTGGGATGGAAAATGGACACAAATTTACATTTATGCAGTACAACACTGAAGAATATGCAAACATAATGCATTTCATGTGAAGTCATATTTTTTTTTGTTATTTTTGTTTACTACTTGAGGAGTGATTCCAGAAAGAGTTTAAATTTGGTGTGCTACCTGACATATGTGATTGATATAAGAAACAGTAAAATCTTCATGGATTAGTTAAGCAAAAAGCCAGCAGCCTGGAGTAGCAAATGGTATCACATTGAAGCTAAGGAAACACAGGATTTATCAGGTGAGCCATCTCTTTTTTATTTCTAATTTAATCCAACTCCAATTTCGCTTGTGAAAAACAGGCGAAGTTAGAAAGACCTACTTAATAATCTTGAAAGATGCAATAAACCAAAAAATTGCAACAAATTTAGGAGAGAAATGACTATTGCAAATAGCTCTTCCAAAGAGGTGGATGGTTTCACGTGGGAATGAGAGAGCACAGAAAACTATACCACCAGGCTAGGTCCATGTCTGAAGACCTTCCTGGTCTGTGTTACTCCTCTGTGTGCTGCCCTTTGTCTACACCCACTTCTTCCATGTTTTGGTCTGGTGCTGTGAAAGCTGTAGGCTTGGTGAGAAGGGCCAACAAAAGCCACTGCACTCAGAATGCTCCTGTGCATGGAATCTTCTTTCAGGAAGGAAAGGAGAACTATTTTATACCAGTGTTATGAAAATTCCTTTCCCTAACTATTATACCATAGAATCATAGAGTGGTTTGGGTCAGAAGGGAGCTTAAAGATCATCCAGTTCCAACTCCCCTGCCATGGACAGAAACACCTTCCACTAGACCGGGTTGTTCTTCAACCCTTTCCAGCCATCCAGGAATGTGGCATCTATCACCTCTATGGGCAACTTGCTCCAGTGTTTCACCAACCCCATCATAACAATTTCTTCCTTATATGCAGTCTGAATTTACACTCTTCTAGTTTAAAACTATTGCCCTTTTAAGCCCCCTGTACATACTGAAAGCCCACAATAAAATCTTCACTTTCTCTTCTCCAGGCTAAACAACTCCAAGTCTCCCAATGTTCCACATGGAAGAGGTGTTTCAACCTGGACACACTCCACACTCCTTGTCTTTCCCATGTGCAGTACTCCACTACATCCTATGTACATTTTCCCATTTTTGTTATATTGCAGTAACATGCAGTGATACTGGGTAATTCAAAATGACATTCCCACTTGTCTGCATCAGTTCTCACTGAATGAAATCTAAGTGTTACTATAAATATGTAATTATGTTTTTAATATTGTTTCAGAAAGTATGACAGAATCCAATTACCTAAATGTGGCAGCAGGGGCTTTAGTCCTTTGGTTAGATCACTTCTCTCAAAAGCACTAATTCTGCAACCCCTATTTGCTCAGGCAGTCAGTTTTCAATCCATTCATTTAGAGAATATACATACATATAGGTTGAGTTCAGGCATAAAAATTGCTACACAATACATGAAATTGCTGCATCACATTTTGAAGCTAAGTGCATAAATGTGGTCTTTGACACAAGATAACTATTCAGATACTAGCCATAAGGAATTTGAAAAATCCTTTGCAAAACCAGCACTGCAATTTTAACATCTACATTTGTTCCCTATTACCTTGCTTGATTTTTGTGATACACTTAATTCAAGACAGTCATAAAATGAATTCTACTTTACAAAGGTGCTTAAACCTGAGACTAAGCTAAACAAGAAACAAGAAAAATAATGGTATGCTCAATAGAATAACTCCAATTATTGATTGCAAGAACATAGCTCTAAAAAATTGTATATTTAACACATTAACTAAGATCCTATTACTGTTATCTTGAAATCCAGTTGAATCATCAGCAGTGTGACTTGCAAAAGATTCAATTTAACACTTCACTTTTGAAACAACTGATTTTAGTGTGATTAGCATATGTAAAAAAAGAAGCTGATGTCATAGGAACTGGTTCCATGTGAAGGCACTGCTGCATCACTCAGCAAGCAGATTTGTCTAGTGATGCTGCAGTTTGTTGCCTTCTGCTATAATGCCTATGCTAATTATTATACTCCCAAGACATCCTGGTATGATACAAATTGGATAAAGTCTTCTATGGACTGGTGGGCAAGGCATGATGTCTTTATCTGGAAGAAATATAAGAGATGGTGAAGCTACTTGAAGTGAGCAATGTGAGAGTAATACAAGCCACTGGCTCAACCACAGCCTGCACAAACCTGCCTAGAGATGGAGCTGCATGGGCTTTTACTGGAGACTGAATGCTACCTTAGGGACCCCGGCATGGCCTGACATTCCTCTGATATTGTGGTCATGGGCCAAGAAAAATGTTAGGATGCTAAGGATACTCTGAGAAAAGAACAGATGATGTACTTCATCCTCCTGATAGAACTTCAGTGCTTGCAGCTGGGTCTGTGTGCTCTGGCCTTTGGCATCAATTCATCCTCTCTGGCATGTCTCCTGTTGACATGAGCTCTATCTGATAATCCTCCAAGGAAAGACAACCTTGGGCGATGTTTCACAGATGCTTCAGCAGCCCTTAGCACATTTTTGGGGAGTTTCATCCTTGTGGACGCTGCATTTATGGCTCATCTCTCGAGATAAACACACAAAAAAGTTTAAAAAATGATAGTTTGGGCACTACATGGAACCCTCTGCCTGGATTTTAAGCAGGACAGGATATGCACAGCTCTACACATAAAACTGAAACACTCAGTTCACCACTTCCCTGCTGGTTTCACACTATTTACTGAGTAATTTTAAGGTTCAGAAAACAGGATCCCATTCTATATAACACACTGTTTTTTCACTTTCCTTCTCTTCTAGCTGTCAGTTTTTGTGGAGATTTGCTGTGCAATTACAAGTAGTCATCTGCAAAGAAAACATTCCGATCTCTTCCTTTCTTCTGTCCATGCTTTTTCTGCCTCCTGTTTCTTCCAAGATCTATCTTTGTAGAAGAATCCCCTGACTGGCCTAACTGAACAATCAATACTTGCTTTTGTTGCCTCTCCCCAAGGACGTAACTTGAAAAGTTGATTTCTACAAGATAACTGACATCCTTTTGTCTACCGATAATCTGTCTGAAATGGGATCAAAATTTTTAAGCTAAACTGAGGCAACTCCACCCTCCTCCACAACTTAATAACAGTATCCATCACAAAAGTTTATCCTGACACTGTCCTGCAGTTTTAGCTGAACAGAGAGGCAAAATGCATCCTGTTCTCACATGAATTTGTTAGTGAAAGTTGCATGCTGACCCAGAGAGGCCTGGCAACCCTCGGTGCTGAGCAGAATAACAATCCTTAGGGTTCCCAACTGCAGCCTAGAGAGTCAAGGCGGGACAATATTGTGGGAAAAGAATCAAATAGAGGGAAACTTTAAATTACTGAAAATGTCTTTTTTCCATTGTTGACATGTTTATTTACTAGATTTGTAAATAAAATACTGTCAAAGAAACATGAATTCTTGCTAGAAAGCATCTTGGCAACCTTGAATACTGCCAATGGTGTGAGCAAAAATACGGCAAAGAGCAATGATGTGATTGATAAGGAACTCTTAACATTCAAAACCTCAAACAATACAATCCTGCCATTTAAAATGTTTAATTGAAACCATTTAAAATGTTTAATTGAAACAAGTACTTGAATTTGGCTAGAATATATTATGTAGCTGCTCTATTTGAAACACTGTTTAAACATCTGTAGAGGTTACTTTTTGGTTTTATTAGTGTGTCTTCCAGCGTATAAAAACCACAAATTATTAACATTTTCAGATGACTACTTAAATCTTTGTTTATTTTCTTCAGAATTTAAAATGACAGCATGTAAAAACTGAGCACCGTAGTTTTGAAAGTAAAATAGCTGCAACATGAAATTACATAATAACTATGTTACATTCAGTAGGCTGCTTAAAATTGTCCATGACTGAACATGCTCATTTAACATAAATGGCTGATGAAAATAGGACCCCACTCAAGAATTCTAGAACTCTGACCTGGAAGTTCACAGAGCTGCAAGCAAGCCAGCTGAGATTGGAATTAAATAGGGATACACAAAAATAACAGAAGTGATGCATATATTAGACATGCTACTGCAGTATTAGTCCTGCTAGGTTCTAAGTCCTGCTTAGTAGTTTAAAGTCCTATTGCACTTTTTAGTCCTGCTATAGTTTTCATTCTCTTCAAACACTTTGCTGGGGTAAATTTGGAACAACTGACATGAATTAGACAATCATTCACCCGTGCCTATCTCTCCCTGAGTCCTTGCCTAGCTCCATCGTAATGGTGACAGCTTGCTGGCTGGACACAGTTTTTAGTTTTGTAAGAATTCTCAGAAAGTCCAGTTGTTTAAGGAAAATACACAAAGATAAGCCCTCACTCTCTCCCTAAGCATTTACAACCATCTTCTCACCCCCACCCCTCTCCCATCAGCTGTTTATTTAGTGCCACAGTTGCAATCTTTCTGACAAAAAGCTCTGTACAGCGCTAAGAGCAGATATTAGCTCTTGACCCTCTTTGAGAGTCAGCTACCCAGTAAGTGTCCTGGCCATTGAAGGGAGGAATTAATTATTTAGTTGAGTTAAAATGGCACCAAATTCTTGATACATTTTTCCAGGAGGAGAACAATTTAGCACCTTTTATGATAATACAACATAACTCCAATCTCCTTCTTGCAAAGTTAATGAATATAGGTAGCACACCTTCACTGACATTGCAAGATATTTCTCTGTCCTTTTTTTAATAAAGCTTGAAGAATACAGATTTTTTTAGATCCCAAGACAGAACTCTTCTAATCTGCAGTGACATTTTTCCCAAGGATCAGTAAAAATGTGAACAGATGCACAATCAATTTTGCTCTCCCGTACATTAATGGATTTTCAATAGTATTCTACAAAACAATTAACAGCTTCTTTATTCCAAATAAAAATTAGCATTTTAGCTTCAAGACTGCCACACTATTAAACTAAAAGTAATATCCTCCCACTCTGAAAGCAGAAACTTATTTTCACTTTTGTTCAGTGCCCCAAGTTGAAGAACAATGCTTGACACAGTAACAAGTGCATCTTTGTTTCACAACTTTAATGTGGATTATACAGTATTTTTAAAAGAATATTTAAAATAATAATTCTGCTACAATGATCTGACCCAAATTATTACATTCTAGTTATTTTACAGTTATAGTTCACAGCAAAAGAAAAACATTTTCTTTTGATGCAAGATCTACTCCCACAAGAAGCAGATTGTCAGTGTATCTCTAATTGTATTTGCTTCAATATTGGAGTGAAAATGCCACTTTCTTTAGAGGAGTGATGATCCATTCCACACGTCTCCAGCCTGCTGAGTTCACTATAACACATCTATTGATGACAGCTG
This sequence comes from Ammospiza caudacuta, assembly GCF_027887145.1. Taxonomy (NCBI): domain Eukaryota; kingdom Metazoa; phylum Chordata; class Aves; order Passeriformes; family Passerellidae; genus Ammospiza; species Ammospiza caudacuta. The sequence continues at coordinate 38,774,616 of NC_080593.1, read as the reverse complement.
TTTGCTCTCATCCTTTGTCCTTTCATATTCAGTTATTTTTTCCCCTTGGATCTTATAGAAGAGATTAATGTTGTTTTCTCTGACAATTAAAAGCTTTGTCATCAGACATAAAGTTCTGCTGTTTCTAAGACACTAAATAAATTGAGCCCTCCATCCCACTAGAAAGTGTATGATCTTTTATTTGGTATTACAGTTCCAGGATTTATTTGTCCTATCTTTGAGTCCAAACTCAATTGCCTAGAACAAAATTTGATGGTCCATGGCAACAGGGCTGTAAAAACCCACTCTTCTGAATAGCAGTGACAAGTGGAAAATGGTTTATAACCCCTTTGTCATCTAACTCAATAATAGTTTTTATGAAAAATAATTATGTTTTGCAGCAAAGGTAGCTTCCTCTCTTTCTAGGGTAAAAATGCAATTTTCCAATTATGAACTTTATAACCAATTGTAAACCAGTAAGGCTGTATTCCCAAGCCTAAAGAAAATTCTATCTGGCTGCACACAGGAGCAGAATGAAAATTACCTTTTCTTTTTAAACTTGTGACTCTTTTCTTCAGCCATATGTCCAAACCAAAGTAGCAATAAGTATGTGAATCTCACTCTACCAGTGGAAAAAAAAAAAGCAAACAGAAAAGCTTATCATGAGTAGTAGCAATGACTCATTGGAAAAAGAAAACTCAGGATAACCCAGATAACCCTGGGGAACTGTGTGAAAGACTTTCAAAATCTCTTTTTAAAGCAACAGCAGGCAGGCTGCAAAAGAAGCAAGCGATCTAATCCTAGCATTCAGCCTCACAAGCTCCAGAATACTTTGGACAGCCTGTTCCTTCCAGCTGCTAGAGGCAAGTGGAGCTTCAAATTCATAAGATACTTGGTATTCAAAGACTGATACAGAAGGTAAAAACCCTTTTGCAAAAGTCTAAGTGGTAAGGAAGGAAAATCTTTAACTGTGCAGTTCACTAATTTTTTTTTATGCAGATAATGCATTATCTTTCAGTAATTTTAAGAAGTGGGCTAGTTATTAGCATACATTAAGTTATTTCTTCCAACAACAGAATTCAGTGTTCTAACACTGACTTGGTTTTTTTTCTAATTTATCCTTGCTGGTAAAACAGCTTATATTTTTTTCTCCAGAGCAGGTGATGCTCATGGGGACATGGAGCAAAACATCTGCCAGCAAGTAGACAACTTGATTAACCCATCTTTGCATCCCATACATCACTTTTTGAAGTAAAGTCCTTCCAGAGAATATATTCTTTCCTCTGCCTTACCAATAACAACTGAATCCACATAAAAACACATTGGACTCTCTGAATCCCTTCAATCTACCTTCCTGTGCTAAAGTGAGTGACAAAAATACAACACAGATACTAGCTGAGGGGACTATAAACAGCCAGGGCTAATCAAGCCTATCCTGAACAAGGAAAAAATATAGAAATGCATATTTAGGTATAGCATTGCATAAGACTATGTGAGCCATATATGCCTGTAAAAGGTTTGTTTGAATCACTACTGTTATTTTTGTGGGGCATTTTTTTGTGTTGTTTCAGTTTTTGTAAATCTGGAGACTCAGTTTGATCCACAAATAGACCTTAAGACATGAAATAACAAATAGGAATTATAAATAACAGATTTTCAAATAAATACAAGTATACTCCATAGGACTCCCAGAACATCAGACTGGTAACAATTTCATCTACTGTAACAGTGGCACAGAACACCTTCTGTCACATGGAATGAAAGTAATCTGTAAAACTATGTCATTCAAAAGCAGTTTCAAAACACCTTAATGATCTGCAAGGCAGCCCCAGAGGTACTAGACTTACAGAGGATGGCTGTGAAATGAAAAAAATCTCAATAACAAAAGCACAAGGAGAATAAAAAAAAAATTATGTATGTTTTTATAATCTGCTGCCTTTCTGGGCAATTGCTGCTTAAATACACACTGTCATAAATTATATGACTGCCAGATGCCAATGTCTACTGCAATGTTCATCTTCATACCTGACATATTCATCAATTTACTATCTTTCTCACCTCCCTCCCCCTCAAGTATGCAGAAATACTGGAGAACTATCAACACTTTTGATGGTTCTTACTGCATCTTATTGAAATGACAGTATTTCTGAACTGCTGAAATGCTACTTGGATTTGTTTGAATATATGTTATTATTGACTCTCTTCCACCTCTGCTATAGTGATCAGTGCTCATCTATTTTATGGGTCTCCAACAGCACTTTACTGTATAATTACGAATACATCCAAAATAACATCTCTTTGCTTGCTTACACTATATAAATGAAAATCTGTCATACACATAATGAAGTGCACACAGTTGTTACTGCCTGAGAAGCTTCCATTATAAACTCAACAAAGCAGCAGGAACATTGCAGCAGTTATAATATCAGCTCTGTAATCACCACTACCATTTGTAGCAAAAGTTTGGTATTCTGGGGAAAAAAACCAAATTAGATTTCTATAATATAATTCACATATTTCATTGCAATTTTATTATTTATGATCCTTTTAATAATTTCCTCACCTAACTTTCTGCCAATGATTTTATTCTGTTGTAGCAATGATCACAGAATGGCTTGGATTGGAAGGGACCTCAAAAATATATAGTTCCAACCTCCCTGCTGTGGGCAGAGGCACCTCCCACTGGACCAGGTTGCTCAGAGTCCTCCAACCTCACGTTGAAGAGATGGACTTGAAACTCTATGAATCTGAAGATAAGTCAGACCATTATAAAATGAATAAGGATTTTTTCCAAGCTGCAGTCAACTGTATCATTCCCTCTTCTAAAAAGCTCTCTTGTGTAGCACCTCTTACCAGATTCTGAGATGGAAACAAAAAATACCCGACAGGACACTAAAGATGCTACAAATTTAAAGATACTAACTTAATCTTCCAATTAAAATTAGGCAATGTGAAAGACTATTTATAAAGAATTTTCCACAAAATTTGAAAAAAATTCTTCAGATAAGGAAATGATTGTTTAAGGGCAGCTCAGCCTACTGTACCAGCTATGGAATGTCAGTCATCTAAGACTCATAATCTGGAAGAGAAGGAGAGAGAAGGTCATACTCTTCCAATCTGCTTGCAACATAAGAAAGACAGAAAATAAAATGACAGGGCTTTAGGCTCAGTTGGAAAAGAAGGAGTTGAAACAGTCTAGCAGTAACCTGTATAATCAAGTCTTGGTGCTCTGTGGCTTCACATTTATATTCACAACCTGAAGTAAACTAAATCATCACTTGATAACAATTACAGCTTCAACGGAGATGGGAGAAATGGAAAAACCCTGATTTTTGTCTAGGTCAAACAACCCAAATTTCTTGGTAAGATCAATACAAGCAAACAGCAGCTTTGGAATATCAAGAAATGCAAACTCTTACATGCAAGACACAAAGGTGCAGACAGTACATTCAGAATAACAACTAAATTTGATTCGGGAAGGAAGACTCAATAATGTGCCACAAAACACCAGATGAACATGGGCATCTCACACAACAGTAGTAAAAATCTAAAAAGCTTACTGTAGAAAAAGAATGGTTCAGTAACTGGAATTATGTTGCTTTCAAATAGGAAGTTACAGAGGAATATAAAGCAAGGAAAGTTAATTAAAAATGTAATGTAGCAACAGCAGAATCAGCGTTTAACTACACTTAAAACCCCCCCAAAACCAACCCAGATTTCAATTTACCCAAAGTACAACTGAGATAAATAGTCAAGGACTACGCTTGTCCCCTTCATTAATTTGTTTCAATCAAAAGTCAGTCCTTTCAAGTAGGCATGCCTTAGTTCAAATGAGAATGAACTTGGAAAATCTTAATGTCATGCGATTGGCAGAAGGTCACACTTGATGATCACAGTTGTCCCTTCTGACCTATTGATCTATGAATGAATGTTACATTAACATCTTTGAAGGCTGCATTTTATTTATTAATACTGAGAGTATTCTGCATGAAATAAAACTAAAGCAATGTGTCACAATATGGCATTTGACTTGAAAAGGACAAAGCAGAAAACCCAACTATCATTACTTTGTCACACACAGAAATGCTTAAAACGGTAGCCACGAAATATTTTGATTATTTTTTCTGCCTAAGTCATTGAGTCTCAAATGATTTATTGGTCTTTTGAATCCTGAAATAAATATCTATATTAAGATACACTCCCATTAACTACCAAAGAAGAATCTGAAGACCATCAGTATTTGACACTGGTGAAAACAGAAAATTTGGTAAAGCACAATCCAAAAGAGATCTGAGATTGTGTGAGCAATGTGTAAGCTTCACTTCTCTTTGCATTAGTACTAGAAATAATGATAATTTTTATGGTACATTTTTTAGTTTCAAGATTAATACAGCTTATAAAAGAAGTTCAATATTACTCCCTGATGTATTACTATTCTGCCAGTGTACAGCTGCCAACAGTAGTTAAATCTGATTAAAGCCCCCTGCTGAGTTAATCAATCTGATAATGTCAGACATTATTAAGGAAGCATGCATGATACGGTCACACTGTCTATTATCAGTGGCATGTACACCAGTGCCTTTGTCTTCACAGAGCACTGAAGCTATTTAAAACAGATAAGCATAAAAAGGATAAAAGGCATTATAAACTTTCAGTCTCAAGCATTTGTATGGTAATTCCTGGTAAAATACAGCCATTTAATGTAAGATACCTTTATTTATTTTATGGGCTTGGGGAATAACCAAAAATCTGAAAATTTTAGAGCAATGAAGTGCAGCTCAAGAACACTTTCCATCTTTCTGGACAATGCAACACATTTCTGTGTAAGTCAGGTTTCTTGTATTAGAATAAATTAATTTTACAGAAGCTGTTGTCTCTGTTTGAGCTATATTTATTCACAAAAAACACAGGTCTTCCAAACACTATATGCTACTTGACCTACTCAGAAGTCAGCAGACATTACTTCAATGCTGTCATTACACTAATACACCCTAATGCTGAAATCATTTGCGTTTCAAAGGGAGCTGCTTCTCTTCTGTTTACATTGCATTGAAACGCAAAGCCGTATCTATTTACATTGAGCGGCATTAAGGCTCTGGATTCCGGCGCTATCAGCAGAAGTATCTATCATTAGCTCCAATGCTAATCAGCCCCTCAACAGATGAAGGTGTAACACCTGAGCCAGCAAAGTCCCTGTGCAGAGCACGTCAGACACTGCAGAGGACAGAAGGACGCCCCGCGCTGTTGCAGAACAACTCGCAGCACACGTGCAGGGCACCTGGGGGAAAATAAGAGCAAAAGAAATGTGGCCAACGAAACACAAAACTCTAAGGGATCAGTAACTACAGTCAGCATAAAAGATGGGCTGAGACGAACTCCTCTCCTCGGACTGGTGGAAAAGCAATTTCTACAGTGGCTTAGGATCCAACAAAAGTTGGAGGGTGATCCAAATTCTACCTACAGATGATTTCCCAGGAGCCCAGTGCTAGAGTCCGAGATGAATACATGTTACAAAATCCATTTGACAGTTCCTGACTTGGAGCAGCACTGTAACATCAGTTATCCACTGCATGCTGCTATCTCTTTTATTGGCATCCCCTATCAAGCTAATGTTCATTCCAGAATGAAATAATCAGTAGCCTACACCTGAGAATCATAAATGGAAGCCAGAGCTACATCTTCTAGCCAAGAAACAGACTGCCTAAATTGTTATTTGTTATGGTGGGTGTTTTTTTCCGGATGTTTCTTGATTTTAGGGTTTTTTTTGGTGGGGGGCAGGGGATGGGCGGACACAAACTACTACACCACAAACCTGAAGACCTGAATATGTAGTTTGGTAAAAATTCTACATAGTATCTTTCTACCTCTCTAGAAGCAGAAATTCTTTAACTTGTTATGTAATGTAGATGCAGTATCATGTGTATTTGGTGGATCCAAGTTCCCTGCAATTTAAATCCATAGTTTGTCTAGGAAGAAGAGCTCAGTTTTGATCTAGGGTGACACAGTCTCTACAGACCATGCTGGAATATACCCATATGTTTAAGATTATGAGGCACTTCTCATAACTGAAAATCACAAAAATAGAATTGAACAGCATCATATTTCCTTTTCCACTACTTTTACTTTTACAAGGTTTTTGTGTCCCACGTTTGTTTCCTAATATTTAGCAGGACTTTAATTAAACTATTTTTCTCCCAGTTAAGAATTAAAAAGAAATAAACCCAATTGCTGCTTAATTGATAGATTAACTCTAGTTCAAGAACTGAGATGAAACAGATATTTCCAGTTACAACTGTCAGAGAAAGGCTAAAGCATAAGATTATTGAAAGACTGCAACTTATGTTCAGTCAAGGACATCTAACCCTTTGCACACTGTCCTTTAAAAGAAAAGGCAGATTTAGCCAAAGTTACTTCTTTGAAGAATAGTAACAAAATTTTCAAAACTTGCTACAATTTAAAAAGGAACAGAAGTGAACCAGTTTTTTAGTTTTATTGAGAACCCTATTTTTCTCTTTCTCTCCTGCCCTCACAACCCCCAAAAGCCCCAAACTGGAGATCAACGGGTAACAATAGGAAACAGACAGTGCCAGTAAGCAACAGCTTATTATGGGTTTGTGCTTCAGGGCTGAGTTCCCGTGGGGATTCTCTAATGTCTAATATGGGTTGTATTTGCATATTAATATGCCCATAGGGCAAAAGAATCTTCTTTATTAGTCATCTGATTTTCAGGAACTTCATATGAGTTCAGTGTCTCTGAACCTTCTTTCCTTCTGTCAGCACTGGCTGAAATCTGGCCACTGAGGGTAGGGGACAGTACTGAGAAGGAAGGAGTAGCAGAAAGGATTGATACACATGCACAGGCAAACTGCATGTCACAAGAACATTTACCTAAAAGCACATTATCTGAGCAAGACAATAAAAATTCACACCTCTACACAGACTAAAAGTAGGTACAGAAATCTGGAATTGAGAAAACTCCAAAGTTTAACACCAATAAAACTGTCCCACTCACAACAGAGAGACTTAAATAGCAAGCATAAACTGAAATTCCAATTTCCTTAATAATAATAAACACCTTGCTCTCTCATCTTCCTTCTCCAGAATGTACTAACCCGTACAATATGGCACAGTTTTGTTTTGATTCTAGTTCTGCCTTTAAATGTGGTCTATGCTAACATCATATCGCTGTATGACTTGGAAGGTGAGTATTAATTCAATATACCTGACAGCTAAACTATCAACAACTGTAGGTTTGCACATATGCTCAGACACAGGGGAAGTATGCTCTTAAGCCCAGACAAGCTTTTAGGAAAGTATGAGAATTGTGACAGAGGGCACTTTTATCTCCTTGGCTACAGCATACTAACAGGTATGTCATTTACCTGTTGATCCAGAAAGACACTGCACTGTCCTCTTGTCAAAAAGATAGCTGAAGAACTTATGAAGTAATCACAGTTCTGCAGGGATGAATATCCTCCCATCCTTTGACCAAAGAAATCTTGAATCTTGCCTGAATCTTGTCAGGCACTTCACTGACAGCCAACGACTTGACCAGGAACCAGCCCTGGGACTACAGCCCCTCACATCTTTTCCTAAAATTACTGCCTGCAAAACAACAGCTCTATCAGATGTCTGAAGGCTGAAGTTCAAAGCCAAACTCAATATCACTTAAAGAATGCCAGTCAGCTCGCTGTCCTCCCACAGCACCTGGTATTTGGCAGCCTGAGGCACAGAGCAGGAGAGAAAGTACCATGAAAATTGTCTGCTCGAGCTCTTTCCAAAACAGCAGATCCCTTAATATCAGAGGTACTTCCAAAACTCAGCTCCTTCTTAATATTAAACATATTCTTAAACAGGGACTTCTGCCTATCCAAAGGAAGTCAAGAAGTGCTTTTTGACCCTTTGTGCTGCTTGTGAGCTTATTCACTAGAGAAACTGTTGGAAGAAATTGGCTCTCCTGTTTTCCAGACGATCCGTTGAATATGTGATGAAAGGGAACATGTTGTCCCCTGGCCACTGGCACACGAAAGGAATAGCTACAAGGATTACAAGTGGGCTTTGGGCCATATGGTGTGTAGGCTTATTGTAGGAATTTAGCATTTTTTAGACTCCTACTTTCCTGTCAAACTGGTTGAAATTAGCCACTGAGCTTCCTCTCTGAAGACTTCGGAAACAACACAGCGATTGTATAATTTTTTGCCATTGAAAAAACAGATTTAAAAATTACATTAAAATAATATAAAAACTAAATATCTGCTCATCATAAAGGAAAGAAGAAGTAGTAGCTATAGGAGGTGCTTCCACAAACTAGGACATTTATTGGAAGCTGTAGCTTTGATAAATGTGAGCTTAGCATTACAGAAATGAGTATATATTACAGCATACAAGCTTACTGCTATGAAGGTTTAAAATAGAGTTCAGAAGCTAAGCCAGTTTAAATACATAGTAGTACTTCATTATCCTTCCAGAGAATGGTACAGAGTACATATGACTGTCATATAAAAACATAATCTTATTTGCTATTTAGCTATTTCTAGAAACCCAATATTATGTTAGGATGTCTGCAAATATTACAAATAGTGTTTTGTGAATGAAACAATATATCAAATAAAATAATATAGTATTGAGGTCTATACCTGATAAAAGGTTTCTAGCCTCCAGACAGTCATACCAGAAATGAATTTATTTTAAATGTATAATGACTATATCTACTCAATATGTTCATGTTTTATTGATACTCAGTCTGGAGAGGATATAAATTGTAAACTGGGATTGTAGACCAATCTGAATGAGCATAGTCTGGTGTGGAGCGGGGGGGGCATTAAACATGGCACAGTTCCTCATCCACTGATGCCAACACCACAGGCTTGGCAGTTCATTTCAATTGAAAAAGTTTCATGTAGCACTCAGCTTAACAATATTATCTATTAATCTGTACTAGTGCTCTGAATTATTTTAATGGACCTTCAATTGCCTACCAAAATACCTTCCGACCCCATCAAAAGGTGAAGTTCAACTCCACAGACCTTAGAATCAAGCTTGTTTTGGCTTTAACAGGGGTCTTGCAATATTCCCCAGTGCTCTGCATCCCCCATGGTGAAGGGAGATAGTCAAGCCATCAATTCATTCAAACTACAAAAGGGGTGTACTGGCTGTGCACCGACCTTCTGGCCTCTGCTGGAACACACACAGGCACAACTTTATAGCTATGAACATGAATAATTTCTGGAATTAGGCATAAGGTATGCTATGGCCTTATACAATTGTTTAAGGCCAATTTGGCAACTGAAGATTCCTTGATTAATGCAGGATGTGCAGCATGTATATACTTGTTGTAGGCAGCTTATAGATGCCAGGCATAAAGAATACTCTCCTCTGAACAGTTTGGCCATAAAAAAAAACCAAACAAAAAAAACCCCAACCACAACACCAACCACAAAGCAAAGAAAAAAACCCCACAAACTTAACAAAGGAAAAAAAAAAAAAAAAAAAACCAAAGAAAATGAAACCATCCCAAAAATAAACACACATAAATAGAGGCATACATCAACATGAGGGACAGCACAGATCAATTGACATTCATTATATCATTCCCTATTATTGATTGTTGGGAGATGCTCAGGAGAAAAAAATGTCATACAGTGGGAAGGAAAGTGGACAGTGATTTAATATCAAACACACATGTAGTTAATTTATACCAGGGAAGACCATATCATGTCCAGACTTGTGAGCACCAAAACAGCAGACCTGACTTGCTATCTCTGTGGTATCCCAGAGAGGCTTTGAGGAAAACAGGTGCCCACAATTCCTAAGAGTGCTGACAGTGGAGAAAGGGTTGGGAGAAATCAGGAAGCAAGTTTTATGAGTTAGGCTGAAGCTTTGGGCTCAATCTGTATGCTCTGGAGTGTATTGATGAGAGCATAGTGAAGAAACTGGTGTACAGAAGAGCTCAAATTTATTTTGAGAGGGATAATTTCTGGATTGAACAGAGTTGATACTGGTACAGAAGTCACGGGGCAAGGGACCAAGGGGGAATAATCAATCCATATGCAACCTTTTGGGATATGGAAGCAGCCAAGCTTGCCATGTGTACATGCAGTGTTTCTCTTTAAGTTTATGTGAAAATAACACTAAAAGAGTGTTAGGACTCTTCTATAGACTGTGATTGAATCAGTTCCTGAAAGCAGTAATAATATATTCTCTCTCAAAGAAAAGGAAGTTTATTTGACTTACAACTACATTATATTATCAGTGACAGATCTGCTTTAGGTTAGGGGAAAGGTTGGTATGGCAGAGATAATAACTACCATGTTCCAACCATATTCAAGGGCTTGGTGAACCCTGAAACAAAAGTGACAAAGAAAACCAGAAATCTGCGAGGAAAAACAAGTAAGAAACACGGCGGATAGAAATAGTCTATTGCTCTCCCTAGACACACTTAAATAAAGAAACATCCAACAACATCTTGATTATTGGACATCATGATACAGAAAGGTATGTTAGGAATCAAGTACAATCAATCAGAATTCCACTTAGGACTGAAGATGACTGAAGAGTGGAAGAGACTCCAAGATGATGAATCATGAACTACAATTGAGGCAAAAAAGAGACATGCCTGTAACTGAGGCAATAAAGAAAAAAAATCAAAACAGGCAGTTAGGCAGAATCAGAGTCAGCCAAAGACACTTGTCCTTATGTCAAGCACAGACACAAAGAACAAATGTTATTAGAATACCTTAATTTATTGACCATGGCTTTTAACTACAGAGCATTCATCATAATTATCAGAGTCAAATAAGCCCTTTCTCACCACATGAAATGATTAAATAGTTTGATTTTGCAATGGTAAATACAAGTGTAAATTTCTTTCAAAGCTCAACTCCAAGAAAATTAGGCTCAACAAAATTAAGAAATTAACAAGAGATTCACACACTCTCCATGGAGTAAATAATTAAAGAAATAAAATCAGGAACACTGACACTGAGGCTATGTAACTAGCACTGGTTTTTCAGGGACACAAAGTTTAATAATTGCCTTCTGAGTGAGTTTTTGGTCCACACACAGTGAGAGGACAAATATGCTGAGTGATGGTCAATAGCTCAAATTCAATTTTAACCTGTGGTAAAAAAGTGACAAGATTGATAGTAATGTGCCATCCATTCTCATCAGTCACACTTAGTCCTCAGACTTCTATTATCCACAAATCCTGCTATACAATCAAAGAGAGAGAACTACTGAATTATTTATTAAAACTGACACCATCAATTATGACCCCATATAAAAAGTCACCAAGCAGCCATTTAAAGAATTAGAGTGCACATTTTGGTAACTTTTGACCAGGTTAACAACCACTCTGGTTTGGGACTGGGTTGGAAGCTCTTATGTGTTTTATGCCTGGGAAGTTAAATTTGAAAAAGCATCACTTTCTGCCAGTACAAAGTGAAGTCTTGTATTTCTGGCCAACAAAATCCTCCAATAATTCATTTTCCTTTTTTTCCCTCCCCTCCCCCATATCACCTTTTGACATAATCTGACAAGCTTGCAGAAGTATACCTAAAGCAACAGCCTTGGAATAGTGTTTCCACATTGGAAGGCCAGAAACAGTGACCATCATCAATGCCAAAAACCGCAGAAAAATAAATGGGGTACAGGCAGTATATTTTGGCAACCAGCTGGACTCTTATACCAAACTTCTGATGCTTTGGTACAAGAAAGGCATGCAGTTGCCTTTGTCCATTTCAGCACATGAAACCCCTTTCAATTTACACATGATTTTAATGACATGTCTATCACCTTTTAACATCAGTGTTATTAAGTTCATGTTTTCAGAGATGTGAATAGCTATACCACTGCTATGCAGAAATTCCAAAATACTAACACAACACTGCATTCAGAAGAGTGGGTTACATTCCCAAAACATCCTGTCTAGACAATTATGCAAAACCATGGCCCACTGAGGTATTTCCCAGCATAACCTGGTGGCCCTTGCTCTGAGTAAATACAGCCCAAACACAGCTATGAAAGTCACTCTTTCAACAGCACCCAGCAGCAATGGGGAAACCTGGAAGCAATCTAATAGAAAAATTATATATATGCCCAGCATGGAAAGGTGCCTAGATTCATGCAGTTTCTGTTATGGATGGTTTATAAGACAAAGACAGCACCTATACCAGTAAATTAAGCATGCCAGCACTGTCTGCTGGCACTAAGGCCAGCTGGCTCAGAACAGCCTGTCCATACTCCATCATCCTTCAAAGTCTACAACTGCTGGACAGGAATCTCCTTCAGTCTCCCTTCTCCCAAGGCACGCTCAGAATTTATTCAGGAGAATACTGGTGGATGATGTGCAAAGCCTTGCCAGATGGCTCCAATAAGTTATTAGTATTTATAACAACAGTCCAAAAATGCATTCAGGAGTTGATAATTTTATCCATGTAAACCCGAGTGACACATCCAGAGGGCCCATCTTCCCCTTGTAACAAGAAAGGGAAGAACATGAACAAATAAACTGAGAGGTAACTAAAGTGCCTAGAACAAACCATGAAGCACCACAAGGGACAGACAACTTGTTACCAAAAATATGAAATAGTTAGTTTTCCTAGTACTTAGGAATAAAGAACAGAAGCTATCACAGCAAAAAGATGCTCTCAGCTTCAAGCACTCAAAATATTTTTGTTTGTCTTAATGCTATTGCTATTTTAGGTAATAACCATTACAGGGAGTACTTTTCCCAAATTCTTGCCACTTATAACCCAGTAAAGTCCCCAAGAATAAACTCAGTTTTCTCCCTAATTTTCAACATTTATTGTCAACAAGATTACATGGTTAACATAGTCTCTTTTAGTTTCTGTGGTATGAAAAGACCACTGCTATGTCACACGCTCTATTACTGGCATTTTTAATGATGAACAGATTCACTAACTGCAAGGTGTAAATAAAGTTTTTGCTTAAACTTATGACTATTTACAACATGAATGTTTATACAAGAACAAATTGGCTGCAGAGGTGCTCGTGTTAAATTTATCCTCTGAATTAGTTACTTATAGAAGCTATTTTCAAAAGGGTTTTCAGCAATATTTATTTCTTACATGAGGAATCATGTGGCTGTTTAGGAAGGAAAGCCTCTCTTTTAAACACTACTTGGATCATCATCAGCAGGACATCCCTCTCCTACTGTTACTCTTACCTAAAACAATGTTAAAGTTTCTCTGCCTGCTTTTTAATTAATAAACTGTAATTAAATTATAAAATTCCAACTGTAATAATAAATTTACTGGAGCAAACCACTCAAAGTCAGAAGCATTAACTCTTAAGGCTTCAATTTAAGAGAAGCAAAGCTCACAGTATGGAATGGACCAAATTATCCACAAATGAAATTAAAATGCTTTATAAAGTTAATGGACTGCAAGGAACAACTAGGGTTTTTTTTACATATATATATTTGAACAAATTGAAGCAAGAAAAACAAAACCCACCAAAATGATGCAACAACTGTATTCCAGTTTGATCAATATACTTAGGCTTAAGGCAAAAATCTTCAAAGAGTCTCTCTGAGATTTGAGGTTAGGTTTTGGTTTGGGGTTTTTTTAAAACAAAAAGTTTTGAAACAGAAGAAACATTGTTTAATGTGCTCATAATTTTTTAAATTTTATTCCAAAACTTCATCAACTTGAAATTTCAACACCAAATTACATGTATATGATATTGACCCATATGTTCTTATTTGACAGACTTCCTGATTATTTTTCAAGTAAAAAATCATCCTTTTTTTTTTTTTTTTTTTTAATGCGGTCTATATGCTGAATTAATGTCCCCCAAACTTCTTGCTATACATCCCTCAGATAAATTCTTCTTTGGTGAAAGATGCTTTTGTTTTCCATCTCAGGAAAGCTACTTCTGCCTCTCAAGAGTCATCTTCTGAAACTTAGTTAATTTGAAACTTAGTGCATGTGACACAAGTGCAACGAGCCAATACAGGTCCAGACTTTTTATTCGTGTATTCAACGCTCATTCTTTATGTAACCCACACAGTGCTCAGTGTGTCATCAGCAAGGCCCTTTTCTGAGGATTGAGTACCACTGTAAGGCAATTAAAGTTTAAGCGTATAATTTACTCCTTTTTTTGGTTGATCTATTTACCTACTGCTTTTAGAAGAAAATGAAAGAACCAAAATGTTTACTGCTCTGATAGAAAAGAATATTTTTGAGTAATAAGTGTGGGGGTTATTTAAACTATTTACTACCATCCTGGCGTTCCAGGGAGAGAGTGCTAGTGCAGACAGGGATCCTCCTTCATGCAGAGCAGGAGCCACACCACTGCTAATAACAGAGGCTTGGCACCTCTGCAGGATGGCTCTGAGCTTGAGTGCTGATCGATCTCTTCCTGTATTTGGGGTTGGATGTGTCTGAGTATGTGAAACGGGTTATAAGTTTAGGAGGGATTTCAGCTGCATCTATTTGGAAAGTCTTAAGGTGCTGGCTGGCTCTTGGTTTTCATTCAAAAGGACATGGAATAAATCCAAAGGAGTCCAGTAACTTTCAAATGTGTAAAAAAACCCAACTAAATTGTTCTGTATAAAGAAGAATTCTTCAAGACTGTATATACACTTCAGTAAAACAAGCAAGTGGAAGCACTTAACAGTATTAAACTTTGCTGTTATTAAAAGACAACAGTCAGCCAATTTCATTTATAAGAAGTCTAAATATAAAACAGTGCAATCCAGGTGATAAAAGTAGTTGCATGCTGCTCAAATGAAGTGGTTCTGTAAAATTTTTAATCAAAGATTTAATTAGTGAATTTAAATGTCAGGCCAAAAATTAACTAATTTCAAAAAGGGCAAAAGTTGTGCACATCCCGTCCATGGCTTCTCTTAAGTTCAACCTTTAGTTTCAATCAGTTATCTGCAAACACAAGCCATATTCTATTCCAAAAAGAAATACTGCACCTGGTTTATTAAGCTATAACAAAAGCAAAGTTCGCAATGAACGTGTTTATCCGTTATACAGAGGTAAACACACAGAATATGAAGCAACCATCACACATTGTCTGTTTCTAAACTGCATCTCACCTTCATTGCTTCAGCCCACAAAAAGGATAGAAACTGAAACTTAGGTTATATTAATGACCAGCTCAAAAAAATGCTGGACTATTTACGCTTTTCAACAAGAAAAAGGAAACAAGCAACCCAATCCCAAAAACAACAAACAAGTTACAATTTAATTATCACAGAATTCCAGAAACAGCAGAGGTTGACAAGGTCCTATGGCCCAAACTCCCACCTTAAGCAGGGCCACCTCCAGCCAGTTTCCCAGGACTGTGTCCAGACTTTTTTTCAATATCTCTGGGGATGGAGACCCCACAACCTCCCTGTGTGAGCTGAGGCAATGCTTGGTCAACCTCACAGTAAAAGAAAAGTGTTTTCTGATGTTCAGACAGAGCCTCCTGTGTTTCACTTTGTGCTTGTTGCTTCTTGCCCTGTCACTGGCCACATCTGAAGAGTCTGGCCTCATCTTCTTGCTATTAATACTTCACTTGCCTAAGATCTCCCTGAATTTTCTCTTCTCTAGAGAATTTCATTTTATAGAAGCTGTACAGCAGATGCCATCATAAATGATGTTGTACAACATAGGTTTATCTTGCCTCCAAAAACATCTTTTGGGTTAAAGTAGATTTCCTGTCCAACAAAATCATTGAAACCAATAAAATTTGAAGAGGTGAAGAAGTTAGCTACAATTATTTGATATTTCCCCAACATATTACTTTGTTTTTGGACTTTCTGGGGTTTTTTTCTTCAGGAAGAACTAAGGAATAAAGAAGCAAAATGGACACCTAGCTGAAGGCTTGCTTATGTATAAACTTTCACTGGTCAAGAAAAACACATAATTTAAGACTATTTTTAGCTGAAATGGTCAAAAAGTTGAAAGAACATTTAGAAACAAGGTTTCCATTGATTCAGTTTAAACATCAATAGACTTAATATAACCCTAAGACAGAAACTAGAGAATTAAAATCTGGACACATTTTAATTAAAATCAGTCTAAAACTAATTCAACCAATTCATCAACTTTTGCAGCCTGCATATTTTGAAAAAGTTGATGATTCAAGTCACTGTGTCAGGGGTATGAAAGAAGACACAGCAGAAGCTGGAAGAGTGAAAGGCTTGCAAAGCCAACTGTTTTGCTAAAGGGTGAGTGAAATGGTGGGCAAAATTAATCTGCAAACTCAGTGGAAATTTTAGGATTGAATGGTATTTACTCTTGAAAAACAGATATTAAAACACTGTCTCTCCACATATAAGGAGCACATGTATCTTGTTCTATTTAATGGACAAGCATTTTTCAGGTTTTTCTTGGTTTTATTTTTTGTTTTAAAACTTGCTTCCAACAAATTCAGCGAAGTAAGATTGAAGAGCAGTAACAGCAAATCTTATGCAATTGAGTCTTCACTCCATTACTTATCACACTGCACTGCTGTTTCCAATTCCATTTTGTGTCAATCGATACACAGCCAGAAAGAATGCCTATCTTGTAGCCTTTGTAATTGCTACAATATAAATGCTGAAGTTACTTACCTGTATCTTTGATAATCATCTGATTAAACATTTTATTGTTCAAAAACAATTGTCTTTCTGCCAGATATTTTTTCCTCTTTTCATATTTGCATAAAGCAAGCTGTAATCAGTTTGGTAGCTTGTATAACATGCAACATTCACCACACTTCTTCAACACATCCATTCATCCCAGGAAAAAACCTTTTCATGTATTTTTTTTCTTAATAACTCAGTGTAAATGGCTGCTAAAATCTGACATTATCAGTGCCCCTTATGATAAGAAAAATGAAAGCATATCCTGAAGTAAATTAATAACCCAGCTAGACAGCTTCTGTAGTTGGACGGTCTCACATCACTGTGCTGCTTACTAATCATGCCCGCGTGTTTTCTCTTTGAAACATTCTTCTGTTGCTGAGCTATAATAAACAAACCATGTATGGGTGATTATGCCACTGCACTAACAATTATGAGTTGGCCCTTTTCCATTTTGCTTGTTAAAATCTGCATTAGTCATGTGGAAAGCTACTAAGCCATACAGACCCTAAAAATGCTACAGGAACGTATGGAAGTGTTTAGGACTGAAAACAAGCCATTTAAGCACTTATGTTTCTTAGCCACAGGACTATAATGCATATGAAATAACAGAATTAACAAACAAGTGGTCTCTTGCCAGTTAAGTAATAAACTGTCCTCCTACAAAGTAATAATACGCAAACATCTTAGCCATGAATTTATGAATTGTCATAAAAAAAATCATTCCCTTTACTGAAATCACTAAGGCAAGTTTACTTTTACTTCTTAAAGTCTTGAAAGTAACAATTCTATAATTTTACTGTGCTTTTTTTCAAGGTGCAAATTCTTGGCATATTTATAATATAGTCTGTCTAGTAGAGTTACATCAGTTATTAATTTAGTCCAGAAATTGCATCAAATTAACATCCTAAATAACTAAAAAACTCCAAACAAACAGAACCCACCTACTTCACTGGAATATTAGCAACAAAAAATTGCTAAACACAGATTGCAAGTTTTCATGTGAATTAGGAAAGAGTCAGTTTGACAGTGCAGAAAAGAACAGCAATGCAAGTATAAGGATATATGCAGCTGTATCAAAATTAACTAAGTGTTCTCAAGGCTAAGAAACTCCTGCAGCCAATAATTGTCAAACAGCACAGGATGAAAAAACAAATCCTCTCAAGGGGTAGTAGGTGGAATGAAGTGCATGCATTCTACTCAACAGAAATCTTTTGAAATTCACAGTAAAATCTCGAAGACCCTAGGATGAAAGGGGTTATGTAAATTGAATAAAGTCAGTCCCAGTTTTTGGGACAGCCCCATTGCTTTCTGGGATATAGAACTGCATTGTTGCATACAGCTGATCATCTCCCTTAAAAAGCCGTGAAGCTACCAGGAATACCAACAAAATCCAACCTTCTAATATATAGCAATATTTGCATATTTCTGCACTGTTTCTTTGGGCGCTGAGCTGCTTGCAATTCCCCAAGCCCAGAGGGAAAAAATCAAAGCTACCTTTAAAACCACCATGAGATACGTGGAGCACAGAAAAACCCTCAGAAGTCACAAGTCCTGGTACAGATTGCAAACCCCTCAGGTGCTCCAGTCAGGTCAGGTCACAGTGCACAAGCAGTCATATATATGGTAACAGTACAACTGCCACAAGCAACCAGCCACACAGAAGAATTAGGACGCGTTGACAAGAGGAACTCAAGTTAAAGTATTTCCCTTCAGCCCACACGTAGGGGGAGGAGGAACCCACTCCTTGGAAGCCCTGTAAATACTCAGCATGTCTTTACTACCGCGTCCATTAGTGGTATTTCTACATAGCGATGACCTCGTTCTTTAGCACAGTGAATAAACATGAGAGGGAAAAAAATAAAGTATTTTGGTTGTGTATTTATCAGCATTTGGGCTCATTTAAATACTACTTGAATAACAATTATCTTTCTCAGCTGAGCACAGCATCAGGTTGGCAGACTGTGCTTCACTTCTTCTCAAAGTGACAATTAACCTTGATATCAGTCTGCAAAGTGCTCTGTACTGGCAGCAGAATAAAATTATCATTATCATATAAATCATAAAGATTCTACTGAAACTGAGATAGCTGTCATCCCTCAGCTATTTGCATTCAGTAAGGAGCAAGCAGGTTGTTGTAGAACATCTTCAGAATGCATCATCCTACAGCCACCACATTGTGGGCTTTTGAGGCCACATTTGTAGCTACCTGAAAATGCCAGCCCCACATGTATGCCAAAAGAGTCATGGTTAATATACATTATTAATTAAATATCACTTAGGAAAGTTTGTGATGCAGAAGGCCATTACACTTGAATCATGAATTTAAATCTGATTTACACCACGGTAATTCCAGGCACAAATGAGATTTTTGAGTTGATTTTGTGATGCCTATCAGCTAGACAGTATTACACAGCAATGATACTGGTTATCACCTAATCTTATTCTTCAAAGTCTGCAGCTTACAAACAACAACAAAAAAGTAGCAACAAAAAAACCCTAAAATTAACTTCGTTAATGCTGGATCAAAATTCAAAATAGATCTCTTGCACTGATACTTAATCACTGTGTTGATAGATTATTGAGGAATGTACTCAGACAGCTAGAATTGCAGAAATCACGTCCACAACAGCCCATTGAAATCCCATACTAAGTAAATACATCTTCCCTTCTAGGCAGCCTGGACATGCTGGGAAGGAAGAAGATTGAGTTGTCTTCTCTAAAAATTTCCCACCTTCAAACATGTAATGACAAGCGACTGTGAAAATGTTTACAGCCATTTTTGATATGACACTTCATTTTTGTAATGTGCACACTGTGTGTCAAAGTGTTTTACTGTTCTTGCTGCTACCAACAGGACATTGCTGTGAATGAGACATGGCAGTGAAGCAGCCCTCTTTTAGAAACAGTTTTATAGACTGACAGGTCTTATTTTATGTGTAACAGAACACAAATAAACAAACAGCCAATTATTAGGAAGGGCACCTTGGGTGTTGGGTTTTCACCCCCACTACAGCCAAATATTTTCTCTGAGCCAAACTACAGCAGATCTCATACAAGTACCTCAGGAAAGGGAGACAAAGAACCTGCTCTTTGTACCTGAGGCACAAAGTGACTCCAGGGATTGTTTTTGGCAGGCAATGTGGCAGACTGTATGCAGGAGATACAAGAAGCCACGGCTCTGTTTCTGACCCAACCAGCAGTATGAGTTCTCTGAGAGGTGCAGTGCCAAGAAGTGCTCTCCCATGAAGCATTTTGAATGACCAAACCCAAGTGTGTCCCATGATCCCTGCCGCAGAAAAAGGAACATGCTCCAGTGTAACATGGAGCAAGGCTAACTTTTCTCCCGCAACCAAAAGCCAGACACCCTTCCAGGAAAGGTTCAGTCATGAATGCCCTGCCTTTCAAGCTATCCAACAAAATCTGAAATAATGGGAAGGTCCATTTTCACACTAGAGTCTCTCAAAATTCCTGTGGAACACTCAAGCCCAGTAAACTCCAGCCAACAGTTTAACCTAGCACGCTTAATGAATCCCACCCATGGTTACCTCATGCTGCAGCAAAACCTGGCGCTGCGTTCACTGCAGTGACTCTGAAACCAATACTCCTACAAATCCACCCTGGCTGCAAGCCCCAAATTTGGAAGGTTTGTTTAAATCCCTGGTTTGCAACCCTAAACACCACAGCTATGAGCTTAGCAATCAATTATTTATATCAACAAATCTGAAACTGCATATGAGGCAGACATCTAATTTTCCAGTCTTAAACTTCTCTGAAAATTAACTGCATTACATTCCATCTATCTTCTCTGGAAGGGTTCTAACATGCCTAATTTTGTAGGCAATACATATATTTATCCTATATAGGCTACCTAAGATAGTAAATAATGAGACTGTACAGAATTTTAAAATTCTCTGGATTCCATCTATGGTAAATTAACCATGCAGTTGACACTATACAGTTATCCCAAGCATACTTTAATTATTTTTAAAAAATATGTATCTATTTAGCTCTGAAGCATAAAATTCTAAATACTGCTTTCTTATGTGTAAGCAGACTAATCATAAGCTAGTGTAATAACACACTTAAAAATAAAGCCACTTTAGAATTAAGACAACTTAAAGAGTAAAATCCAGTTTGTTACCATAGGTTTTGTACATTACCCATAGAATTATGATATATGCAGAAGATACTGCACTATTGTCACAGAAAGAATATAATTTCCTTTGACAATTTTAAAATTATAATAAAACGGATAAAAATCTGTATTAGATTTATGATGTGAGCATTCAGTGGTGCTTACTGTCAGTACCTCCTAAACGAAAGTTAAATCAAACACCAGCTAATCTAGCAGAAATAAAAAGCCCTCCTACCCCAAAAACCAATGTGTACTACAAATGAGGCAATCATTTTGAAAGAATGGAATTATTCACTGTTTCTTCCCTGCATAATAACATTGTTTTCTGATAAATAAATTTTACTAAGCAGTCACTGCTGAATTTTATACAAAGAGACTGCCTACAGCAAGATAATCCAGAATAAATACCTTTAAAAGCTTTAAAATTCTTAGAGGCTATGCTAAACTCCAAATTCTATAAAAGTTACATAAGACATAAATAATTTAAAAATCCAATACAACAATAACACCCAAACCAGAAAAAACCTTTAGAAATTTAAGATTTGAGTTGTCAGCTGTGTCATTACTCTAAGAGTAATTGCTGTAACTGTGTACAGTTTATTCTTCAAATGTAACTCAATCTACTAAACTGAACACAAGCCCTTGTATTTCAGTCTTACTTACAGAATCACCATCTTGGCCACCACAATATTTACAACATTAAAAGGCTACAAGTGCCATGAAAGCATATTATCACTCACCTATAGCCTTCTCTAGGCACAGTATGCATCTCCAGTTAACAAAGGCCACATAAATATGGCTTTTGTGCCAAGCAGACAGTAAATTATGTATTTGACTACACATTTCTCCCTAAAAAACCCCAGAATGTTAACATTAATCAGAGGAAACTTCAGATTCTGGCATAAACTTGACTGTCGCATAAAAGGTAATATTTAAAATACATAATGCCTTACCACACAAACACGAGCTGCCACATGTGAGGCACTGCTAAGCATGGTTTCTATTAAGCCAATACACAGTAACTGGCTTCTTTCCAAGCAACATGGAAGTATTTAAAAACCCTGTTTAATCCAATTCCACAGCCTTGAAACAAAAATAAAGTGCTGCAAGAACTGTTAAAATGAAAAATTAAAGGCATGTAAATAAGTGAAAAAAAAATTGTCAGAGAAAATGAAAACAAAGATTATTTCAAGTAGATATCTTAATTGTAATTAGTAACATTTGGCATATTTATATGATTCAAAGCTGCAGCCAATTAGATACCCCAAAAAGCTTGTAACAAAGCTGCAAATGTGTAAGTACAGCATAAATAAGTTTTATTGCTCACCAAGAAAACAGCATCCAGATCAATTTCATAGTTTGTTTCCAAAGTATTGCAAAGCATGCTCTGTTACTAGGTTCATGACTTCTCAGTCCTAAACTGCAGCTTTTCTGCCAGAAGATTTTGGAAAACAATTTCATTACATTCAATCTATCAATTGTTAATCTCCACACTTTCCATATATACCAAGAGCAAAAGAAAAATTACAGCATTGCCTTAGACTGTCACGAATATGCAAAAAAATCCAAAACAAAACCAGCAACAACAAAAAGCTAAAACAAACAAACAAACAATACCCCCTCAAAATAAAGTGCACTAAAAGTTAATAGCTGTTTAAAAGCTGTACAGCTGTGGTATTGGAACTGAGAAAGACTGATTTTTTTTAAAAATAGATTTCCAAGGGGATGGGATTTAAGTATTACAAGGAAAGGAAGAATTCAAATTCTGCTCAAATGTGGTTTACTGAAGACAACAGTGTTATGCACTTATGAGATTGTGCCATTTACTGAAGGAAACAAATACTTCATTATGCTGTCAGCCCCAACCAACAGAAAAAATATCTTCCATTTCTCTCATTTATTCAATAATGAGTAAATTACTAAAGGGTAATGAGCTGCTAATAAAAGCATGTTTTTTACATGATTATCACAAAATGGCAGTGCCTGCTTGTTCAGTGCAGTAGTACCTAATACAGTCAGACTTTCAAATAATTCTCCTCTATCGAATTTCTGTAAAGAAATTGACCCTTACATAGTTCTCATACTAGAAATTAGTTTACATTTAGGGAAAAAAAAAAAAAAAAAGAAAAACCCCACAAAAATAGCTAACTATATATAAAATCTACACATTCAGGTATGTCTTTGCAAAGTCTTCTAGCAATGATGTAAAGTCTCAGTCAAGGTGGTTTTGCTTCCCTTGCTGGTAAGCAATGATTGTTTATTTAATGCACTTATTTTAGGGGTTGGGGGAAGGGTTTTTTGTGTGTGTGCATTGCATGAGGTTTTTATTGAGGAGATTACAAAAACATGCATATAAAACACCAGTTTTATAATAAAATCAAATTCTGGCTCATAGGAAAAAACAAAACAAACAAACAAACAAAAAAATCTCCCACCCTAAACCAACACCTTTGCTTAGCTATTTAGGAGAAGGCAAAAGAAATGTCTATGAAAGGTGTTCTGAAAAATTCTGGAGCTGAAAGCATTGGGGACTGCTCTTGTACACCGTAGGAGACTGACTTACAAAGACCAGCTGTAACTCAATATGAAACTGCTGGAAAAGAATTTCTCTGTTCAGAATTCCCCGCTCTAAAAGCATCAAAGTGTTTCGTTTTACCCTTGTTACAGTTATTCACACCACCTTCCCCAAGTTACAATTTAAACCAGAGCTTTAGTTATCTTCTACACGAAGCACATCGCAAATATCAAGGAACCCTCCCATATCCACCACAGGCTGCTTTTTGAGCTTTTTTCTGCCCTTTCCTGCTTCAAGGAACAAGTGATCTTCCTGACCCCTCCTTATGCCCCAGTCTCATTTTCCTGCTTCAGCTGTGCCATAGGATGTGCTCTGGCATCTCCCTGACCTTCCAGATCTGCACTCACACGGTGCTTGCTGAAGTACTCTCATTCTTCTCTAACACTAGTTCCTCTTTTCTTCTCCTCCCGGGGGGAGAAGTTGTCATCATTCAAAAACTGGGAGAACTGGCAGAAATCATGTGGAGGTATTGTTAAGCTGGGAGGTATTAATGGGTGTTGTCAGACAGTTCCTTACATTGTCATTGCTGAGTGAAGTTGCCAGACCTGGCAGGCAGCCAGTGGCAGGTTCCCTTTACTGCCTTCCTTTCTTTTATTTCCTCTCCTGCCTTCATGAAAGTTGCTAACATTTCAAGCCACCAATGGCCACAACACATCCTGAAACTTTTGAGCGTTACCTGTAACCAATCCTAAAAATCACTCCACCACCGCAAGCAACAATGCAATCAAGTATATATTGAAAACTTAGTTTATTCAACAACAAAAAAAAAGTTCACTGCTGTCTAATATTTTTTCATATAATAGATTTTCAAAGATATCAGATCACTAAAAAAAACAGCTATATTTTTGATGGCCTTCCAAGTACACTGCATCTTGACACATGGAAGACCCATGAAAAGAAACATCTGTGTTATTTTTAAAAAACAGATGCTTTGTAAACAATACGACACTGAAAAGTCACTTTCACAGTGAAAATAAACAGATATTTCTAAAGAAATGTTTTAATATAGTTACATACTTCAGAGCTTAAAGCATGAACCATGGTTCTGCGCTATCTAAAAGAAAATAACTAAAGGAATGAAAAGCTTACGTATTAAAAAGTAACCTCACACTTTTCACCCAAGCTACTTCAAGGTACCGAGGTAATACAATATAAAAACTTCACCAGTTAAAAAAACCCCACCAGTTAAAAAACCCAGCAATCTAATTCAAGTGACAAAATACAGTATGATTGCTATTATAATATATAATCCCAGTGTGATTGCTAACTTGCAAATCTTTGGGACACGTTTCTTGCTGCTTTTGAAGCAGAAAAGGACTCAAAAGTAAAACATAAAGCTGTTGCAGTAAGCACTGAAATTTTTCATCCATCCTTAGCCTCAGTTGTTGATACATCATGGATTAAAAACCAACAGGATCCTGCACTCTAGTATAAACCTCTTCCATGCCTATCTTTTTTGACTAAGTTGTGCTATTTGCTGTAAATTCTAAAGAGACAAGACTAAGGTATATACAAAGTTCTGTGTCACATGTTCTCACAGAGGTGACTAGCGACAGATCAAAATAAGTCTATACAGGCAGACAGTAAACTCCATGAGTAACACAATGGGAAGGGAGCCTGAATTCAGGCTGGAAATGTTTGCAAAGAAAAACGTTCAGAGAAAGCATTTCTTACTCCACTTTTTCATCCTGCTCACACATTAGCATCACATGAGTCACAGCCCTGCCTGTGGCAACACACTGATGCCTCTCCAAGTCAAACAATCAAAATCACTGAGCACAACTGCAGGGCAGATACTTGCTGTACCTGCTGCTCCAGGTCCCTCCACTTCTCCCCCTCTGCATTTTAGAGCAAGGCTGACCATCTTCCCCCACCCAGTCCTTCCTATTGTGCTCCCTTTTGTCTTCTGCACCTGACACTTGTGCCATCCCTTTAGCTTTAAAGTAGCACTAGGTAGGAGTATACACATGGCCCCAAGAACAGTAACTCAAATTGTTGGAATTCACATAATCCCATGGAGTTGTGAAGACGCCAGCCTCAACATTTCAGCAAAAACAGAATCAAAGCAGTATTAAATAGAAATGTTGGACTCCATACAGTCACTAATAATACAAGAGATATCCATGAGGCACACTGACCTCTCTCCCTAAGTCAAACTGATAATGTTGCCATTCCACTTGGCTCTTCTGAACATCATCCCAAAGGGAACTGCCTTAAGTTTTATCAGTGTGATTCATTTTCAAAAGCAAAATACTAGAATCACATATGCCGCCTGCTTATCAATTTTGCAGACAGTATAAAAAGCAAGGAATTAATGTAATGATTACAAACAAATGGAAGAGATAACACTATACACAGGATTTTAAACTGATTGTTTTGGAATGAGAATCATTCTGCCCACTAAGCTGCACACTCCTTAACAGTCCCAAGCATCACCTACATTGCTAGAGGGTAAAAGAAATGAAATGTAAAGAACAAAAGAGGAATTGCAGTAAATACACACTAAAGAGAAGAATTATGAAAAACACACCAGAGAACAACAAAAGAAAACGTGAAGGGGAATATAGGTAAGATCAGTGACTTAATAGGAAAATTTTGAGCAGTTGCTCCAAGTGGTGTCCACAGAGAGCTGCTATTCACTTCACGCTGGCTCTCCTTGTTTCCAGCTTCTAAGTTCACATTGAAAGAAGCTAAAAATACATGAAATACTTTCCAAGTATTATTTTCCCATGTAAGCAATTGGTAGAAGTTGTCACAGAGATATTGTCCTCTTGCCAGTGAGAAGGGAAATACTATACAAGAAGTTGTAGTCTATGAAATCACTTGTCTCATGCACAATGCAGCCGAAAATATGGGGAAGCTTGAAAAGGCATTATTTTAGCTACAAGTATTTCCAACTGTTCCCCTCTTTCTGTAAGGCAATATAGGAAAATGACACTTAAATATGAGGATCTTATCACCTGTGAGAAAAGCTATATTCTGCAATACTCAGGAGCATAATATGTGTGCCATTTCTAGCAATCAAGCTTTGATATTTCAATGAGAGGGAAAAAAAGACAGGAATGGCAAATGCCTACAATTTAGGTGTACCATCTCCTGACAAACTGAAATTTCACAATGCTGCAGATTTAAAACATAAATGGTACTGCTTTGAATTCAGGACTGTCCTTGCCAGTAAATTCAGCTCATTACAAAAGTAAAATAGGGGAAGGAATGGGAAAACACATATTGAAAACCATCCAGTTCTTTCTGTTAAATGTGAAGTATAACAGGCTTTTTTATGACATGCCTTCCTCCAAAAATAGCAATGATTACACTGCTCACCTCCCACACCGTCCACCCCCCTCCCCAGCTTGGCTTTTTTTACATGTAGAACACTACACATTCTCAGTCCTGAGGAAGGAGCCAAGAGGACTCACTCCATTGCCCAGTACCCAAACTACAGAAAAGGAAGTAGGGAGGCAGGCGACTCTAATTTCTTATAGTATTAAATAATTTAAAGCTGAAGTGACAGATTTTGCAGGAACTCTGAAACCCACAGCTTTCCACAGTTTTGGAAAGACGCTGCAAGTCCCAGCAGTGATAATCTGCCGATTCCAAGGCACATTTGTGAGCAAGACTTTTTTGTCTTCCAAACAAACACAACGATTATACAGTCTATTCCCTTCACAAGGATGAGGCAGGGGAAATGTTAAGATCACAGCTGCTGCAGCAGTGGAAGCTGCAGCTGCCTTGGAGATTGCAGTGACTGTGTAGCCTGCCATGCAATTGAGGGATGCTACTGTGCTACAGATACTGTTCCATTTGGGGCTTTTTTCATGAATGGAAGAAACCTGAAGTTTTGGCCTGCTGTAGTTAATGAAAAGTCTTGCAAATTATTTTGCAATACTCCACCTAAGTTCCAATTCAGCTCAACAGCTTTTTTACCACAACTTCCTAAGTAGCTATTTAAGAGAGCTGTATTCTTGAATAATACTTTCTTCACACCTCCTATGACATTTAGTTTTCAGAATTATCACATTCCTATTGCCTAGTCATTATTTATTTTACATATGAAGAAGTACATACAGTGAAAGTAGGATGGAATCAGAACCATTTCAAGCAACCTACATCTGGAATGAACTTACCTTTATGAAATATGATTAGGCTTTTTAATAGAAAAAGCTAACATGTCTTTTTACAATGACCTAAATTTCACTAAAACTAAGAAAGGATCTATCATTACTTTAAGATATACTGTACAATAGCTCAGCTTTCCTCATTATTCTAAAGAATCATGCCTGGCTGATGTATTTATTTTGTAACATTTAACTATAACAGAAAATAGATGAAGTTCAAATGAAAACACTGTTTAGACTGTGTCAACAAAGCATAAACTAAATGAAGTGATTCTGCATTGACTATAAAAACATATTTGCTAATATTAAACTTACTAATGGTTATCTATCAATCTACCACAACATGAAGTAATTCTGCATCTTAAGAACTGCGTTAAAGCAGCAGACACATGAAGTTAGATGTGATTTTGCAAAACAGCATCATGGAGTGCACTTTATTGCTGTTTTATCATTAGTGTAAATAATTCAACAAACCCATGAAACCTCCTGATTACTTGGGTTTTTTTGTAAATTGCAAGTCACTAAAGGGCTTTCCACCCAGACAGCGAATGCTTACTTCACACTTGCTACCAAAAAAAATCAAATATAATAGTATCATGTATACTGAAACAACTGCTTTGTTATAAAGAGAGGGCTTCAGAAAACCAGAAAAAAATGACACTGCTGTAAAAACCTGTAAGCCTTTTACTCTCAGTTCAAAGACTTAACCATTCTTCTACAACAGACTGAAGTTTCATATTCATCTCAGCAAATCAATCCGCTAATAGGCATCAGTCATCAACACCGAAGTAAAATCTGCCACATGAAACAGCTTTGATGTGATTGAAGACTCACACATAGTCGTAAGCATGACAGAACAGCTTAGCTATTAAAATGTTTTATCCAGCAAAAAACTGTTCATTCTAATTGACTGAAATACTCTTTGAATGCTATTATTGCAAGGCTACTTCACTAAGCAGCGCCTTGGTACACAGCCACTTGACTTATATCTTGAGATCCAGCACAACCACATCAAATCTTGTTAGAGTATTTTCTTACACACACTTTCGTCAAGAGACCAAAACAATAAAGCTGACTGTCATTTTTACTACCAGTTGCTTAGTTAATTCAATACCGAAACATACTGGGATTCATTATAAACGCTGCATCCAATCAGCCATTTCTATCAATCTTTCTTTTTAGTTCAGTAACAGAATGAGACCTACTAACCACATCAGTTGAGATGGGTTGGCAGGCCTGGGTGGAAGCTATTCTTCTGCACTGAGCCCAACCCCTCGCCACGAGAGGTGCGGTAGCAGGGATTCCTTTAAACAGCAATGTGCAGCCCTGGCCCAGCTCCAACACTGACCATATGTCACAAGCTGACAGATAAGAAGGCCGAGACAGCCATCTGAAAACAACTGTACACAGCCCCAGCCACCAGACAGTGAGGGTTTCAAGGTCTACCTCATCATTCATTTCAAAGCCGACTTTAAACATACCAGAAGGAAATATACTTGACAAAAAAAACACAAACTGCCCCCTCAAACCAAACCAAATCAAACCACAACAAAATGAAACACCCAAACCAAACAAGCACACAGTCATTATCAGAAAGTCTATATGATGCTATACTCTAACTCAGGAAGTGTCCATTGAATATCAAAATTGATTGCAACAAACACAGTCAGAAAATTACTAACAGTTTGTCCCTATAACACTCTCTTTCCTCCATTATATTCACAGTGTATTAACAAGTTGCAAAGAAAGGAACCAAATATACCCAGCGACTGCCACTAAGATTACATTTCACAGAATCAAAAAAAATATTACTGATTTAATATCTGAAATGAAGCATGATTTGGTATTTGTCCTGTATCTATTAATGCATCACAGAGTTCATCCATTTATGCCACTACTTTGGTTACCAGAAAGTATGTCATATCAATTATTTATACGTAGGCAACATATTATCTCTCAGGTCTTATTCCAAAATTACTAAATTATCAGCACAAAGGAATAACTAAAATTTACTTCAGTCCCCTATGCAATTTCCACAGATCCACACATTTAATTTTCATATTCCAAATCAATAAAATCCAGGTGAACTTACCTACAGTTCGGAGGAGGGTCTAATGTAATTTCTGCAAGTTCTTTCTGAATTCTTTAAAAGAAAAAAGAATACTATCAGGACTTTTTTTTTCAATCTGTGTTTTTTCAACTTTATGAACATTTTTACATCAATCAATAGTAACAAAATATAATTCTTAGAATTTCTGTCTGAAAGTCTATCTATATTGTTTCATGAAACTGTGCGAGAACATGCAGAATAAAAACCAAATATTTTCTGAAAAATGAACATCCAATATGGAACAAATGCCATGAGCAGCCACCTAGAAAATCACACTTTTTCCACAGGTCAGGAATCTCAGCTCCTTGGCTCACTTACACAATTACTAAATATCTCATATACCCTCTTTCTCTATTTCCCCTCCGACTATATGTCTTGCAGTTCTTGCCCTCCAGAATATTTAGCTTCTTAATAATGAATATTGTACTGGCAGGGAAAAAAAAACCCAGCTCAAAGGAAAATTGCCCAGAATAAGCCCACCCAGGACTTCACAACCTCCTACATATACTGGGGGGCTGGTATCAGCTTCCCCCAAAGGGAAGTGCTCCAGCTCCCTGGTCAGCCTGGGGACCTGCTGCTGGACTTGCTCTGATACCTGCCTTCCTTTTACTGAGGGGATACAGTTGGGTAAATGCCATCCCAGACACAGTCTAATGAGAGCTCAGTAAAGGCAGATAAATCTCTTTCATTTGTCTGTGGACTATGCTTCTGTTAATACCTCCCAGGAGGCAGCCCAGCCTTTGTTGCTGCCTCACACTGAGCCTGCTGTCTGCCAAGGCCCCCACATCCTTCTGAGCAGACACGATCCCCAGTGTGCATCTGAGCAAGGGGTAAGTCCTCCTCGCATCCATGGTGTTCATTTGTCCTTGCTGAATTTCATGAGTTCTCTGTCAACCCCCTCCTACAGCCTGGCCTGATCCCTCTGAGCCGCAGCCTTGCCCCGGTGTGTACAAACTGCTTGTCATCTGAAAACTTCTCAGTGCACTCTGCCATGTCCTCCAGGTCACCAATAAAGACATTACAGGCATCCTGCCAGAGCTCTTCCTCCAGGGAGAGCAGCTTCGTTGTTAAGGATTTCTGGATATTCCCAGGCTGACGCTTCCCAGCCAAGTCCTTGAATAGCTGATCTCTGCCACAGCTGGCAATGGGGGCTCTTTTCCCTTACACCAGCATCTGCATCAGAGCCAGCATCTTGACCTCTGAAGAAATTTAAGTATGCAGAATACGATACAGAGCTCCCAAAGGAACTCGTAGGAGTTTACAGTTCCCAAAGACTTGCCAGATTATGATGCCATAAGCAGGACTGTGAATGCCACCTTCCCTATAAACTATAGCCAAGGCTTCTTCCACAGGCTACTTCAGTGCAAAAACATAAATATGTAGAAGGAGGAAGGAAAATAGAAACAATTCAATACATCTTTAGCAGTTTTTTTCTTGCCTTCTCCTTCACAAGATTTCATGCACAGAGCAGATTGCTATTTCTATTATTCCCTACACTAAAAAAGAAATAATAACACTATAATACCACTCAAATTCCTGAGATAGGTGCTCAAGCCACAAGCCAAAGGTTCAGGCCTGACCTACACATATCTTGTTAAAAACGACTGTTATCCATTTTGCATATAAATATAGGTAAAGAAAATGGTTCATCAAAATAAGCATTCAGGTATATTGGCATGTATAAAATAAAAAAGAGCAGTTTAATTCTTTATATATTGCTACAATCCAAACACAATCTTGCATGTTTAGGAGTCTCACAGCCACTATCAAAATTCCCCTTATGCCACTATGAATTGATTTTATGGCTCTAATGAATAAATGGACCAACAGCAGTAGAAGAACTGGCCTGAACCAGGAACTCAAGCCTTTATCATTCACATTCTGAAATAATTAGGACATACGTGGGTAAGATTTGTAGGCAGAGGTAATAATCATTTATTAAGACCTGATGACAGCATTGAAAAGATAAAAATACTCTTCCAGATGCTTAAATTTTCTTTAACTTCTATGCATATAAATGCAGGCAAAGTAAATAGCTTATCAAAATAAGCATTCAGGTATATTGGCATATAGAATATAAAATGCCCCTGCATGTACCAAATGCTCACACTCAACTTGCTGCCATCTCAAAACTTTGGAGTGGATTTGCCATATCCTCCAGGTCACCCCATAAAGACATGACAGGCATCCTGCCAGAGTTTTAACTCCAGGGAGGGCAACTTTGTTGTTAAGGATTTCTGGACATTCCCAAGCCATGTCCTTGAATAGCTGGGTGTATATACCCTACATACACACAAACACACAAGGTTATTTCTGTAGAGGGGAAGCAATTTCATCTTTACTTGCTTTTTCTACTCATTGAGATGTCTGCACCTCCAGCATATAGAATTCCTCCAATAAATATCATAACTTTTTTATAAAAACACAGGCACAGTCCGCTTAATCAAACACAAAATCATTGTAGTAACACTGAAAGTCACCCCTTTTTAATTAGTGAATTTTAAGCACAAAAATATTGTTTTAAAAGTTAGCCCATTTGAAACAATCCTAACAAATCACAGCTTTTAGAAGGGAGATCTTATAACTGTGAGAATGCTTAAAATATTTCTTCTGTATATTACAAAATTCTGCCATGATTTTGAAATTTATACACAAATACACAAATTCAAACTACAGAAAACCTAGGCTGCACGGAAACTTCAGTTTTGTGGTTTATGAGTTGTTTTGCTTTCTCAGCCTTTTTTGAAGTTACAGAATGATGGCATTGCACTTGTTTTTGGTGTCAGAGATCATTCCTTTGTTTTACATATAGTAGTAAATATAGTTAATATTTCATGGCATTAGAGTGAGTATGAGGCACATCAAGAATGGATTGACGACTACAACAACTTCAGTCCTAGATCAAAATCTTTACATTCTTCCTGCTAAATCCTAAAGCACGTTCCTTACCTTCTGAAAACAAAAGTCTCTGATTTTCTCTATCTGTTCTAGTTCAAGCCAAAACTTCTAATGCCAAGAGCACTAAAATGGCCCTTTATCAAGCTATTCTGCGATTGAGCAGACACAGACAAACCACCTTTCTGCCTCAAGATGTAAAAATTGATCAGATGGTACTGTCTATTAATGTTCAAAAAACATCATTGCTCTTGCAAACATCTAAGACAAAGATGTTTAATTCATTATCATTTTTATACAAACAAGATAAACGTATAAGTACAATACTGTCCATCAATTGCTCCTCAGCAAGCTGTCCATGTTTATTCTCCTGCTCTGTGGTGTCCCAAACTAAAATTAATTCATACACCTTACATTTCTTTTCTTGCAACCTTAATTTACCTTGCATTCATGCTGAGAGCTCATTCATAAACAGTTTCTGTAGAACAGCTGACACGTAGCTTGTTCACATGTCACAGCATTCAACGTTACAATTAAATCATCGGACAGCATCCCAGAGAGCCTTGCACTGATAGAGACCTCCAGTGTGCGAGCTGCCCTTTGTCTGCACGTGCCCTGGCACTCGTCTCTATCCCCACGAGCTGCCCTCGGAATCTGCCACAGGAGAGGACGTGCCTCATTTCCTTCGCCGACCACAGAGGATTCACTGCGAGAAAATGCGGCCTCCGGCAACAAAACATTGTTTTTCAGGGTCCTTTCTGGCATCTGTTTCTTTGGATATTCTGCCTCAATAATAGTCATGTTTAAAAATGTCAGAGAGGGAAAAACCCTCTATATTGATATAATTACATATATCCAGTTTATATTTAAACTAGTGACACTATGGTTTATTACATATTGGACAATGGGGATGATGGCAGGAGGTGAGGCCCTTGCTGGTAATCAAAGCCCTGGGCTGCACACATAAGACATTTAATTTGCAATGTCAGATCTGATACTTTGTTTGGTCTTAGAGAAGTCATCTGACTCTTGTCTCTCATGTAAATACACACACATATATAAAAAAAAAATCCCTCACTTTAACTAACAAAAAAGAACAAACACAGTTGCCTTCCAGTAATGGTGCAAAGGTTAATCTACTCGTACATTCAGAAGCATGAAAGTACATTGTGGATTTCAAATATTATTAATTCTCACAGACACATATTTACTACTGTACCAAGCCAAAAGGGACTGAGTTATTTCCTTCATGGAACAATTCCCTAAAGCTAAGAAAGATGTGAACGTGTTAGAAAATTTCCCAACATTATTAATAGGAAATGAAATAAAATAAAGGACCACATGACAATAAACTCTTTTTACCACATCTGCTTTTCTAAACTACATGTCTCTCTACCCATAAAAGCCAGATGAATCAATAGCTTATATCAAAGAATATACTACTTAGAACATACTTAAAAATGCAGTCACTGGTATGCATTTAAATACTAAATAAATTGTGACTGAGCAGGAAATTGATCTAAAGATGGTTAGGTTCATACTGGAAGAAAAGATATATTCTCAGCTACTTATTAAAACATGGATAAATGACAAGGATATTTCTTGTAAGAAAAAGCACTCCATATTTTGCCGTCATATTCAACATGCTAAATATCATTTCCAGATTCTGTGATGAACCTCTCAGAAAAAAAAAAAAAAAAAAAAGATGGGGGGCGGGAAATACTCAGTTTTGTTGAATTTCGAACCAATTTAATTTATTGCTTATTTGCTCCTCCTTAAGGCTGCAACTTCTCTGAATAATTAAAATATTACAACTAAAGTTGTACAACTACAGCTCACAATTTGTTGCAGGCACAGATATTTATTAAAAAATGTCAAGACTGGCCATAAAGGTTTACAGATTTTCAACCAGCAACTTCAGGAGCCAAGCAAAACAATACATTTATTTGTTGAGCTACTATGTCAGCCAAGAATGGTTACACTTCTCTCAATCCAAAGGTCATGCTAAGATTTGCTACTTAAGAGGTAACAAGATGCCTGCTGTTTTCAAGGACAGCAATTCAATTCCATGTCTGAACTGTAATTGTGATATGCAGCGAGTTTCTCACTCTTGACATGTTGGGTAAGAAAGGTTGCTATTTAAGGTGATGCCCTCTGGGTGAGGAAAATTGAAGGACCAGTACACTGCACGACATATGCTGTAAGCTATTACACCTGTACAGCAGCTAGTCCTGAAGTATTAACAGAGAAGGACAGCATGTGATGGCATTCTGCCTTCTTGATGCCATCCACTGCAATGCTAACAGAAGAAACTCCATATCTCAATACCAAGAATCTTACTCAAATAGAAATATGAGTGGTGTCACACAGCCTCTGTAATGAGATCACTTTGGAAAGCAGTTAAGCTGCATGAACAGTATATTCATACACAAGACAGGGAGCAGTTTACAATTACACAAGCAAAAGTCAGCACACTGCTAAATCTTGATTATTATAAAACCTCATGCTACTGAAAATTCTTTTACTGACTCCATAAAACTTAAATGAAAAGCAAAAGAGGAGTCTTCCAAATAGAGATGCACAAACCTTCCTCCACATACAGTAGGTATCATAATGCAATCCAAAAAGAACTGTGGCTAGAATTCCATGCGCACAAAAAAGCTTTCCAGGTGAGAAAATCTGATTTCCAAACTCAGGTTAGAATCAAGCCTGTGGTCTGTGACTTCAGCTCCAGTGAACTTGCTGGTGTTCGAAGCTTTTAAAGAAATTAAGGAATCTTGACAAAAGCCACAATTGCGCTACACTCTATTGTTTGAGTGTTTTTACTGATTGTTTAGCAGCTGACTCCTTTCACCATAATAAAGGTACCAGAATAAGGCCTTATAATACCTGCACTATTTCTCATTCATAATGAATTAAAATAACAATATTACTATGAAGATCTTTCATAACAGACTACTTTTGGAATATTTATTACATATTAAGGGCTTTAAGACATTTTTCCTTCCTTTATGCTACACCCCTCCTTTTTAGCCTCTAATTTCTGAGTTGGCTTTCTTGAGACATAACTGATTTTAATTAAAAAGCACAGAAACAAAACCTGTGATATGAAAACCTGTCCAGATTAGAGAAGGTGCAATTCCAATTCTAACACTATGACAAACTACTGAATATTCAAAAACAAAAAAAGGGGAAAAAGTTACACAACTAAAAACTCCCATTACTACAACAACTGTTTCTGTAATCCTTCCAGAAAGGGCTGCAACAACCACCACTCCTAAATTACATTTCTCTTCAAAAATACTGTACACATATCTACACAACTATTGTAAGTCATGTCAGCTTTTAAAACATAGAATCAAATGTATATTTCTAAAATGTATAATCAATATTACTACACATGTGAAACTAGCTTTAGAGTCTAACTGGCAAATGTACTGAAGTCAGCAACTGATGGCATAATTAGTTACAGCAGAACCATAAGCAGATATGATTAAACTTTAAAAGGTTTAAGTAATTTTATCGCTGTAAAATGCTTGTTGATAAAAGCTCTAAGCTTTGAAGATACAAAGCTAAGATTAATAGACCAATTTCTGACATATCATTATTAATTTTTTAATAGGATAGTGTCCACAGGCCCTTTTCAGAATTCTAGCATCATTACACCAGGCATTGTACAAAGTTCACAATACACAGACTGCTTTCTAAAGATGCTGGAAACTGTTTTTATGACCCTAAAAGTCATGACTAATCCAATATTTCTAATATTTAAAAAAAAAATAATAGCAGGAAGCAGACGAAAGAGAAGAAGACCAGAAACCATAACGGCTGTGAGGATTAACTACATTAATAACATCATGACTTGTAGTGAAAGCTGGGTGGGGTTTTTTTCCCTTCTTGTCATAAAAGGAAACACAGGCAAGTTTTGCTGGTCATTCTGCAAGTGATATGATCAGGTAATCTCCTAATAGTGTCACAGCAGGGATGTGTGTCCAGAAAGTATTTCTCCAGGGAATTAAAAATGAAGAAAAACTAGCTGTAAGACAGGAATCTATAGCAGAAGAAAAGCATGACATGACAGTACCTTACTGGAAAGACAAAAGATACTTTAGTATCTTTACTAAAGTATCTAAAGATACTTTAGAAATTGATTGAATTGGTAAGGGACGGATTAAGGCAAAACAAAGACTCAAATCCTGACTAGATGTATGCACATGTTTATATAGTATTATTTACAGACTCTGACTACATGCATATGTTATAAATTATGGCAGCAGGGGCTTGGTGCTTCTCCTTTACCACAGCACCACAGTGGTACAACTCCAGTGTTTTCCCTTGTAGTTTACACTACCTT
Source organism: Ammospiza caudacuta (assembly GCF_027887145.1). NCBI lineage: Eukaryota > Metazoa > Chordata > Aves > Passeriformes > Passerellidae > Ammospiza > Ammospiza caudacuta. The sequence goes on along the minus strand of NC_080593.1, from coordinate 38,737,865 downwards.
GGACTAGCAAAGCAATGAGATCTGGGAATTCTGCATCAGGACAGTCTGCAGAATTGGTCTCTTGTCAGATTATTTTATGAGTGCTTTTTAACTTCAATCACTATACTCCCACTTGCCCAGACTTACAACCCTATGTGTACTAGCAAAGCAACACTAAGCTGTAAATTCCTTCTGTCTGGTCCCAGCAAGACAATCATTATCTGGAGATGGACATGATAGCATAGAATAATTTAAATAGCTATTCTACAAACCAACCTTTCTTCTCAGTCAGAAAAGGGAGGGAAAATAAATGGGTATTAAAACAGATCACAGTTTAAAGTAATGAAACCAACATACATTTGTTGTTCACTCAAGTATTTCTGACCTGACCATCTGGGAAAAGAAAAGGCAGTACTTCATGGCAATAGGTATTATGGTAGTCCTAACATGCTGAGTTACTGAACTGTCTGAAATGTTTATGGCTAATTAACTTTAAGTTACACTGACAAGTTTCAACATCAGTCATACATACATATACAGAGATATATTTTATAAGGCTACAAAACTGTCTGAGTTTTATTAGCAATAAAAAAATGTCAGCTTTTATCATGCAAGCAACTATTAAAACCATGTGAAAGAGGCAAACTGAGAAAGAACAGGAAAAGTATACAGATCTCATTGTTGTGACCAGTCTCAAAAGGTTATTACACTGATACATAATGTTATAATAAAACAATCAGAAAATTAATATACTGAGTCACTACATGGATCTGATGGCCAGCTGAAAGAAGAGAAAGGAAGAAACAACCAGGAGAAACACTGTACCTTTTAGCACTAGTTGACAATTTAGCAGCTGTTTTGCTTGATATTTTTCCCTCTTTTTTCTTGGGTTGAACTTGCTCCCTTTCTTGTTCCTGCTGAACACCTTCACGCTGATCTCCATCAGAGCTGCCTCCACTGGTGCTTGGACTATCATCCACTCTCTGCCCCTCTGTAGACATGGCAGATGCTGCACTGAACAAAGACAAACGACTGAAGTTAGTTTTTTGAGAAGAAACTGCCTAATTGTATTTCTTACATGCTTAAGGAAAGAACACATGGGATACATGTCTTTGTCCTAATAAAACACTTGTGTCACAGTAGTTCAGTAATCCTCGTACTGAAGAGTTTTGCCACAAGCATCTTAACAATATTCCAGGAGCTGGCAATTTTAAACCCTATACCACTGCCACCCCCAAAAAACCCCAACCAACCCACAACCAAAAACTACAAAACAAACACACAAACCAATCCCCCTGCCAAACTCTTCACACACACACACACATATATATATGAAAACCAGAAGTTACTGAAGTTAAGTGGGAAACATAATCCTGCAAGTGTAAAACCATTCACTGTGAATTATGCTTTCCAACCACTCAACAACACCATCAGTTAGCTGTCCCATCAACTATGCCACCAGTTCAAATCTACCACAGCTAGTTAAAAACTGAGAGTTATTACTATCTTAGGACTCTCTGTTATCCCATATGAAATAAATCTGTGGGCTCATTCCAAGTGTACAATGTGGGTTTCCACATTACAAAATCCACATCTTGGCATGCTTGATGGAAACGCAGAACTGAAATGCTCTAAAACAGGACTGCTTGTGTTTACTAATGTTGGTAGAGGATATAACCAAGTTTTTTTCCTGACATTTCATTCAGGCAACATGAGGCAACAAACTTGTCAGAGAACATGAGCAGCAAGAAATCTCAGCATATTTCAGAAGTCAAGTTAATGCTTTATTCACACACTTCTGATACTAGTTAGCTATTTTAATGTCTTCCTTCATTTTAAATAGTATAACAATACGCCGACAGATGAGGAATTACAAGCCCACTGTTACAGCTGTCATGACTTCTCAAACTCTCAAACTGTTCTAATGAAGGACAGATGTCCATGAAAAACCCTTACTGAATTTGCATATCAGTCAGTGGCACTGACTGATTTTAAAAAAACAAAAACCCAAAACCAAACAAAACCCCAAACCAACAAAACCAAAACCAAATTAAAACCAAGTGAAACTCAGGTATTTCCTTTAACTCCAAATCTGTACTTTATATACCAGTGTTATATATCCTCCTCTAGAGATTTTTAATAAAAAGCACACAGGCCTAAATGTTACTTGCTTACACCCACACAATCCCCATATATCTGGGTGGTTTTCTGATCAAATCTGTCTGAATGAAGAATTTGCTCTTTTATACACAAAGAGTTTCAAATTGCTGTGAACTTCGACTCTCTTTTCCTCTTACCTATGTACAGACATCATCACAATTAAGAAGAAAACTATTCACCTTGACTATTATGTGTTTTAAGACTCGCTCAAGGGAGAATAATGAGATTTCAGGCTCAGATTCAACCATGCTTGTTCTATGGATTAAACAAAGTTCATCTCCCTGTACATATTTATGGAAAGAGACAGCAAAGGAAAAGTAAATTAATATCAATGCCAACAAGGGCTATATTGAAAAGGATGCTTTTTAAAAAGGCCTAAGTGTTCTTATTACAGAACAGAAATAAATGTACTCCTATACTGAAAACCCTTGCCAAGATCTAATACTATCACATAATACACACTATGGAGTAGAAGAAATAATCTCTTTAGGCATTATTGACACATCCAACTAACTTCAGGAGGAATTACGTCTCTTTTGTCTATCTTGTGAAGCTATACTGAAAAAGAATTCTGGAAGTATGGCTCCCCTTCAAAATGTTTAGGCATTAAAACAAACAGCAATCAATACCAAGTGATAGATATGTGACTAAAGTTTCCCTTCATCAGCTTAAGGTGCATTTTTGATTTTATAACAGAAAATAGTATTTTTGAATCTAAATATATATAAATACACAACACCCAACCTGCTTATTAAGATAACTGAAATAATGCAGAGTTTCTGTCTTAAAATTAAAATACAAAAAATGTCCACTCCTAGAGAACAATTTCTCCTATAGTACAGCTACAACAATACATTTAACATAATCCATAAATTTACACAGGCTGATGTTCAGATATTTAAATCCAGGTTGTGAGATTTCAAGGTAAAGCAGCAGAACACTTAGAGGTAATAAACAACAAAAGTATCACATTCTGAAAAGTCAAAATATGCAACTATAATGCAATTTTGGTAGTAAGTACCCATTTTCCTTGCTTCCATATAAAGCTAAAATACAACCTCATCTCTTTTTATAACACCTAATGTTGTCCTTTATTTGCCCTAGATTTTACTTCTGACCTTTGCTTAATACATCTAATTTTAAAGAGAAAAATTCTCTCTTCACAATGTACATAGGCTTTAACACTGCAGGCCAGAAAGTTAAAAGCATATTTAATAATGCTTATATGCATAGGACATCTGCTATTAATATTATAAATATTACTATTATCCAAAAAACAACTGTATTCGCTTCATAAGTTCAGGTTACTATCCAGCAGACAAATACTGTAACAGTAGCCCAGAGCATATAATTACTGTAACATGTAATGCCAGCATTTACAAGAGGAAAATGTTTAAATCTGTCATTTGCTGTCTGGCTAGTTTCTGGGGGAGGGGGGTGTTGCTGGCTTTTGGGTGTTTTTTTCTTTTCTCCTTCTGTCCCTGTTCCTCTTTCTAACATCCACGCAACTCTTTCTATTCCCTCTCCTCACAAAACCTGCAATTTTAGGAAGTTCTGTTCAAGGGATGCTCAATACCGCAGTAAAAGCGTGTTTTAAGGGGCCTGAAATTAGACACTTCTAATGGGGTCAAGCTTAGAAGACACACAAACATATGAACAAGTAAGAGAATGGGGGGAAAAAGTCAACTGAGAGGATGACACTGCCAAGAAAACATTTTGCTGCCACTAATACAGACAGAAATACAAGATACTCCTTGAGCTGTGTGTTTGCAAGTGTCAGGCAGGGCAAGAGGGGAGACACACCATGTCCAGGTTCCCGGCTGCCAGGCTATTCTACATTCAGACGGGGGTTGCTAACCTCCCTGCTGCTGTGCAGAGAAAAATGAGCAGAGGGGGCAGAGGGAGGAATGAAGGGGAACTTAAAAGTCTCTGTCTTAACGTGAGATGAATCAGCACCGAGAGAGAGAGATCCAAGTGTAACTACAGCTATCAGTTTGAAGTGAAGGGTGTCCAAAATATTTTGCTTTTGTCAAATATATCCACCGGCACCTTCCCTTTCCTCCTCAAACTAAAAGCAAAACCAAACCCACAACAATAAAAACAAACAAACCAACAAAAAAAACCAAACAAACCAACAAAAAAACCCAAAGACAAAAATACCCCAAACCACCAGTCGTTATCAGATATCACACAGCACCAAAAAAAAAAAAAAAAAAATTTAAAAATCCACCAGTCGGGGATAGCAAGATTCTGGCAATGTGCAGATGGGTCCCAAGGGCGGCAGAGCTAGTGATGATGTCTTTCTAAAGCGCTCGTAATTTCCTATAAGCCAAGATAAATTGAGTATTTCTGCAGGGTCCACCACGAGCAGCAATGGCAGCAGCCGCCTCACTTCATCTTCATTAGGAACCATAAAGGGCAAAAAGACCTCAGCATCGCGGGACGGCAGGCAGAAGGAGCCCGGTCTGTGCAAGAGGAGGGTCCGCCACGGAGAGGGGCACCCGGAAGGATGGGACGTGACGGGACGGGACAGGAAGGCAGCCCCGGGCTCCCACGGCCCCGCGTGGGCACTCTCCGGTCGGGAAGCCCCCGCCGCACGGAGCGGGTGGGGGCCACGAGCATCCCCAAACCACACACCCCCCGCACTCCCACGGCCCGGCGGGCGGCGTCCGGGCCGGGGTGAGAAGTAGGAGAAGACCGAGAAGAGGAGGAGGAGGAGACTGAGAGAGGAAGACGTCGGGGGCACATGCGGGAAGGGAGAGGGTTGGGCTGCGGGCTCCTTGGGGCGCGGGGGTGGAGGCTCAGTGCCTTTCCCGAGGGGTTCCAGCCCGGGGTGCCCAGGGCGGTGGCGGGGCTGTGGGATAGCGCATCCCAGGAGGCTCGGTGGCGGTGGGGACAGGGGGTGCCCCAGGGGCGCAGAGAGTGCCGCGGGGACCATGCGGAGCGGGGGTGGGGAGCGGGGGTGGTCGCTGCTCCCGCCCGCAGCAGGGCGAGCAGGACAAATGGACACGGAAGAGTTGCTGAAAGGGTGTGGGGGTGCTGAGGAGCAATGGAGGCTGGATGGAGCCTGGGGGAGCGGGGAGCGCCGCCAGAGATGCCGAGGTGGCCGGGGGCGGCGGGGGGGTGGCCGGGACGGTTGCTATGAAAGGGCACGGCCGAGGATGACAAGGGGGGCAAGGGGGGTACCAGGCAGCACCGGGGGCATGCGGAGAGGGCAGGGAAGATGAAGGATAAAGATAGAGACCGAGGGTGGCAGATAAACGTGGGGGAGAGAGAGGGTGCTGCCGTGGGGGAGGGATGGCGAGCGACGGGGGGGTAGGAGCCCAGCGGGGGGAGGGGAGGCAGACGGGGAGCTCAGCCGGGGCAGAGGTAGGTGTACCTCGGCAGAGACGGGGGGAAAGCCGCCGCTACCTGCAGGCAAGCGCAGGTCTCTCTTTCGCTGGCGCCGGGCACAAGCTGCGGGACAATCCGTCGCGGTCGCCCCGACTCCGGCCGGGCGCGGGGCTGGAAAGGGGCTGCAGCCGCTCACTGAGTCATGAGCCCGCTGCCCCGCGCTCCTCGCTCTCGGCTTCCTCTCCCCTTTCCCGTCTCTCCCGAGCAGCAGCGACAGCCGCCGCCGCTCCTGCCCCCGCTGCCCGGAGAGAAGTGAAGCCGCTGCCGCGCGCGCGCGCGCACCCCCGCCGCCGCCTCCGCGCGCGCGCGCCCCCACCCGTCCGCGCGGCGCCGCGCGCGCGCGCCCGCCAGCCAATTATCCCGGGCGCTCGCGGGCGCCGAGGGAGGGGCGGGAGGGCGGGGGCGCGCGCGCGGCTTCGGCAAGGGGGTGGGGGGGGGGGAAGTGACGGGATGGGGGCGCGCGCGTCCGCGGGGGCTGGCGGAGGCCGCGCGCCGCCGGGCACGGGGGAGGGGCAAGAGGCGGTGGCGGGAGCGCGCGTTAAAGGGAAGCACCGGGGGCTGGGCGGGGTCAGCGGGGCAGAGGAGGAAGGAGGAGGCGGGAGGGGATGGGGCGAGCCGGGACCTTCGGCCGGGGACTCGGGGGGATGGAGGTGAGGGTGCCCGGCCTTTCTCCCCGCCGCCGCCGGGCTGCCGTGGGCCCCCACGCGAAAGTCCGGGAGGTGGAAGGGGCGGGCCGGGACAGGGCAGGGGGCGGCGGAGGCCGGTATCAACTTTCTCGGCTCTTCTCGTCTTTTTCGGCTCCTTTGTTCCCCTCGGCAGTCGCCCCCTCCTCCGCCCCCTCCCCGGTCCGGCGGCCCGCAGCTCCCCAGCCCTTTGTCTCCGCGGGAGCGGCCCGGGGGGACGCGGCCGGTGCCCCGGGCGGGCCGGGACGCGGTACCTGGGGAGGGGCCGTGCGAGGGTACGGGGTGCCTCGGCCGGCCTGCCGCCCGGGCCCAGGCCCTGGCACTCGGGGGCCACACTTGGTGTCACCGTGGTAGTTTCGACCGCTGCGCGGCATCAGCACGGCGGGGTGGCACAAACCGCCCCCGGCCGCTGGCGGCCCCGGTGACGTGCAGCATCCCGGCTGGAGATAGGCGCAGTCGCCTGATTGTGGCCAGGTAAATGAACCTCACCTCCCACGCAGGCAGGCATTGCCTCTGTGGAAAGCATCGCAGTCAGGAATGGGAGAGGCCAAGGCAGAGCCGCGCTTAAATGTTAGTTGTTTAGTGGGAATATTAACGTGGAACAAACCAAACCTCCAGCAGAACTGGCTGTCAGGTAACCCCGGTGCGCTGGGCGATCAAACACGTCTGTCCCTGTGCCGACCCTGCTGCTTTAATATTTACATAATATGCTTAGCTATGTTATGTAAACTATCACCTCAAACCTTTCTTCCTCTAACAGAGAAATATACCAGCTAAGGGCTAAAGGGGTAATGCCAAGTCAAAATGTTTTCCCTCTTTTAACAACTAAAGGGAGTTAAAAAAATAAAACATGTTCTTACCATCCCACATGTAGGAGGAAAAGTTTCTCCCTGCTTGAGCTGTGAAGTATTGTATTTTTCCTTACTTATGGTTGAGGTGTAGGTGGAGCTTATGCCACCAAACACACACAAGTAGAGAACTTGAAGCACTACTGAGATATATATGGATTAGAAACATCATTGATACCTGCTCTTGTATTATATCCAGATAGCATACATGTTTTTTGCAGTTTACCTGTATGTAAAATTGATCATATTCTTTGTTGAGAAATTGTTTTTAAATTACTTGGTTTGTTTCCTCTTTCTATTTCTTTGCTAAATAATCCCAGTGATATTTTCACCCTAACCTAAAAATACCACAGTCAGCTAGTTCTACCTATTCTCTGTGCATTTACAAGATATTTTCTTGCTTGTGTTGGAGAAAAGCTCCTAATTGCAGCTAGGTGGGTTTCTATCTGCTAAGCATACATCGACTTCTCAGGAGTACTAATAATGTAGTAATTAATAGAATATGAGGTGTGAAAATCCTTCAAAAAATGCAAACCTCCTGCAAGTAACGCTACTCATTGTGCTGAAAGGTGCACTGCACACTCTTAACGTCATGGTTCTCTTTTCTAAAATCACTTAAACCATGCTTTTTCCTTTCAGTCATTTGAAAACAGACCTCCTGAAAACCATCCAGGAAGTGATAAAATTAAATTCTAAATGATTCTTCTAACCATATTTCCTTAGTGTTTCTCTGACAGCATAAGGGTGCCTTAAAAGGAGGCACACATTGATCTGTGTTAACTCCTCGGCCCATCTCAGGACGTCTCTGTGGTGGCAGTTCATGGTGCTTCATTACAGATCTTTCCTGCTAGGATTTGCAGGAAGCACAGAGAAAGAAGCTGAGTGAATAGCCTAATTGAGACAGGGGCAGGATGGGGCCATACAGTGTCCCTGAATCTGGGTCATAATTTCCCAGTGCCAAAATAATCAAGGGAGCGCTGAAGTGTTTCAGCACCGAGTGAGAGGTTTGAGTCATCACGAGTCAGGCCCTGATTTTTTTCTTTTGGTGTGTAACCTCTGGCCCAGAGCCCTAAATGGTTGGGCTTAAATTAAGGACAACTAAACCAGGCAGAAGGTTTGTGCTGCCTTGTGAATAGAACATACACACTGAGGTGTGCCCTGTTTTAAAAGCAGAGGTTTTGAATGAGCCCTACCTGTGCAGTGTAAAGGGAGTAGGGCAGGGTAGTCAGCTGCTCCCATTTTTATCCTTTTGACCTTTCAAAATGACATGTTTGGCCCTCAGATGTTAAAGGTGGCATAATATTGCTCAAAAATCCTTTGCAAGACTTTTCTAAATTTGGATTATATAGGTTGAGTGCTGGCCCTTTTGAAGTGAGTGGCAATGCTTTACTGTTAGATTTCACCCATGCTGGAGTGCTAAGGCACACAGTTACACTTCCCCCCTCCGTGCTTAGTTTAGTGTGGTTTCTAAAAGGTGACACTATTTACACCACCAGACACATCCAAAGCAAGCAACATTGAGTTCTTTACTCTCACAGGGACTTGGAGCTTCCTTGCAGAGACATGCTGGGGTTCATCTCACCTGGCACAGGCAGTCACGCTTTAAAACTATTATGGTTAAGGACACTTTTGTTAAGGGCTCTTGATTTGAGTGTCTGTTATAAGGGCAGATATGTCAGTCAAAATCTATGAAGTTGGAGAGCAAAAAATCTATGAGCAAAGTTTCCATTTAGAAGTGTTTAATTTAAAGAAGTAATAATCTATTTAGATTTTTCATTTTTTTTACATTTTTAGCTATACTTAATTACAGTGAGTTTTATCCATTTCTGTTTAGTTAAAAAAAACAGGGAAATATTGTTCCATGTCAAAAAAGAAATAGGAAAATGCAACTTTGATTTTTTTTTCTGCATTTCTATTTATGCACTACTGTTCATTCCCATTTAAAAGGACATGTCATTTATGTATCACTGTTAAAGTCATTGAATGAGCGCCATTGTCAAATTGTAACTGGTAAAAGGGATTTGGTTTTCTGAGGTAGAGAAAAGATGAGAAATCTCAGCTGTGGTATAGGTGAAGACATAACTATCTTGTGATAGCATATCTCTCTTTCAAAACTTTATTATTTTATATTAAAAAGTGAGATGATAATATTCATTCGTCCATGATGTGCGTGATTGTTACATCAATCTTTTCCAGCCAAGTCCTAATGAGCTAGTTTGTTTCATCCATCTGAACTATTATCAGCAGAAGTTTGGAGGAATGGGGACAAAGGTGCCTTTATTCATTTTTTACCTGATTCCACTTTCCAGCTCCGCGGGAGCTGTCAGAGCCTGTGTTGTTCCCCCCATCTCTCCCCTGCTGGGAGCTGGGCCCCGTGGGGCTGTTTGGATAGTGGACAGCAGGCAGCTCTCAGCAGCAGGCCCTGGTCTGGTCCTCCATCCTGAGCTGTGCTGGGGGCACAGAGTGAGGAGTTTCTGCAGTAGCTTTTTGCTGTTCAGGATTCTTCTCCCATAGTTGGTTTTCCTTACGGCACAAAGCTGTAAGGACCATTCAGAGGATCAAGCCTATTGTCTATTTTTTTCCCTCTTTGGTAGTTCTCTTTCTCCTGTTTGTAGATAGTTTATTCTCACAGTGCATCTATTTTTTTCTACGATCTTGCTTTGCTTTTGTTGTCATGTGGATGAATCCCACTCTGTATGCTGGCAAATGTAAACTGAAATTCACAGGTACCCTGATCTCTGAAGTGCCAGCTGCATTTGAAAACGCAGTATCTGAGTGATTCAGGGATCAGGATTCTTCTTTTTGTTTCTCTTCTATCAGCATGTGGAATAAAGTGGCATAGCAAAGCAGATATCTGCAGCAGAAATTTGAGTTTTCAGTTAATTGTGTATGTCCTCATCACGTAAAAAATGACATCCTATATCAAGAAAAACATTGGTCGAATCCTGAACACTAAGTAAGCCTATTATTCAAACAATGCCTTGACAGAAGTCTGTTTAAGGTATTTTCATGGCATTCTGAAGTAAAATGATTGTGTGAACACAGAGGCAAGTTACTACTAGCCTGACTTCTTTATTTGCTCTACAATGCTGCAAACCCCCAAATCATTAGCATTTATTCACTCTAGTATTTTCAAGCCATTAAATACAAAAGGAGTTGTAAGTTGTGTGGCAAACAGCTTTTAAGGTCTCTTTAATTCTAGCCTAAAAAATGAAGAATTTGCAGCTCCTCCTCCCCTTTGCTCAGAAGCAGAACTGCTCCCACTATCACTCAGCTGGAACCAGAACAAACAACTGGGACAATAACCATGTGGCATCAGAAATCCTGGTGGCTCTCTGCTGCTTTGCTATCCAGGATTGTAAAGAATAAAGATAAAACGTATTAGGAAGGGATAGGAGGAAGGTAATAACTTGCTTCCGTGTCCTTAATGAAAGCCTCTATTTTTGTTTAAGACAGGGAATAAATTAACTGCAGTGTCCGGAACAGAGGTTTGTTTCTGTGTGCTGGTTTAGAGCCTCACTTAGAGCCTAACTGCAAGAAAATTGCACAGGATAATTCCACGATAGTTTCACGGAAACAACAGAAATTGTTGACAACTGAATCCTAGACTAAGCTGCTGCTTTAAAAATCTCGTATTGCATGTACTGAAGGGAAAAATCTTTATCTCCAGAGCTATTGTAATGCATTGACCTGTAACTGGAAGAATTCCCTGCATTGCCTGTCTTAATTCATCACCATATGTGGGAGAGAATGTTGAAAAGTGAAGATAGGTTAGAAAAGAAAATTGGGGTGTTTTAGATGTTACTTCCACACTGTTCAGCACCTCCGCATTCCTATTATTTTCTGTTGGTTTCATAACATCTTAATTCACAGGATTAGAGCTTGGTTTTCTGATTAAAGATGGGTACAATTCTAAGGATCTCTGTGGTTCTGTTGGGAAAGTTACATCTTTACAGTGAAAAAGAAGCCGTGGGCACTCATGTTCCCTTTTAATAAAGTTAAGGTTCCAGAAGAATGTGGGCTAATGTTCTCTATGTTTAATGCATGATTAATGCATGCCTAGGGAGTAGGCTCTGCATCCTCCACAGCAAACCAAACCCCATAAGCAGGCTCGTTCAGTCCCTTCAGTAGGAGTGACCAAATGCATCTCAGGAACCCAGTGGACCACAATCAGTGTAAAGCAGACTGTCTGCCTCATGCAGGGTGGAAAATACCCATGTTCTCTACCGGGGATTCCCCCAGGGAAGTGGAAGTTCCCTGCAGTAATAAGTCAGACCAGTCACATTTTGCACTTGTTTCCTGACCATCCCAGCCAAAGAGCCTGATTTGGGCTGTAATTGGAAGGGATGAAGGGGAATGTTTGCAATTTTATAAACCTAAATTCATCCTTCTGCTTTATGGAATCTTATACATAACTGGTGCCAATACAGCAGCTGCCAGTGGCTAGGTCCAAGGACAAACAAAGGGAGAAAAAATCAAACATTTTTGTCTCATCCTTGGTGGTAGCTATAGCAGGGAATAAATGGAATCTCTTGCGTACAGGTCTAGGCAGAACTTGGCAAGCTTCTCTCTGCTCTTCTGTAAGCTACATCTGTAGAACTTCAGGGAGCAGGAATCCAAACAGCAAGTGCTCATTTTCCTCAACTGCACCCAAGGGTGCAAGCAGTGGGTGCAGCAACTTCAGGGTAGGGACACGCTCTCTTAATCACCTTAGAACTGTTCCTATGGCTCCAAAGTCATGGAGAGGCAGTGGGGAGGACACAGGTGAAGCAAACATTTATTTGAGGAAGCTGGAAAGCACAAGACAGGAACACATATCTACTTCCCAAGGAAGCAGACTTTTTCCTGAATCCTAACCACAGTTCAGAGCCCTGAGCTGCACAAAAGTGGACTCTTGGACATCTTTACTTTTTCATAATGGGTATTTGAAGGAATTTTGCTTAGCCCCATAACTCATTTGAGAGCCTCCACAGCTGTATTAATTTCTGTCTTTTAATCCAAGTGAACCCTTATTTAGACCAACTTTGCATCTTACATAGGCATTTCTACCTCTGCTAAGTGCATGCTTCTTTCATTTTACAGTTAATTTGGAAAAGTAGAAAGCAATTAGAGAATCCAGCACACGGTTTCTCTTTGTCTCTGTTTCCTGTGTTTGACAAATTTTTGGAACTGGAACCCTTAGCATAGCTGAGGACTAGGCCCACAAAGGCAATTTGATATCGGTTGCAATTTCTAGCTATTGATGCTGTGAAAGCTAGTGAAGTACACAGTTCTCAGGGGAGGCCACACATTTCAAGGGAGCTAGGTATTTAGACAGAGGAAGTCCACAAATATTTGGCTTAGTAGTTATCCACTTAACCTAGTCATCAGGAAGTGGCAGGGAGAGATGACAGTGGCGCAGAGTGTTCCACAACTGTGGGTGCACACCTCTCATTGGGGCTTTAACTACAGGCACATTAGCTGAGTTGGTTGGATCATGGTGCCAGTGTCACCAATGAGTTCATGATCTCCTGTTTCTAGCCTGTCCAATCTGCTGACAGAGGCATCACTGATAATGTGGGAAGTAGAAATTTAATTCTGTCTGCTGCCTGAAAGGAAAAAAAACCCACAGTTTATAACTCTCAGAATTGTATCCTAAACACTACAGCATTTTGGTACTTGGCTTATTTGTCCTCTCTCATTGTGTCTATTCTTTCTAACATGTACCTATATCTTCACTGGGTTGGAACTGAAAACGTGAGATGCCTAGCAAACAGGCTAAAAGTCATTCTCTATCTTTTGATCTTTCACTCTTTTAATATTTAATGATCCTGTTCAAAATGGAACAGCATTAGCAAGAGAGATTAGGAAGTCCCCTGTCCCCTTGCAACACCACTGCCTGTTTTCAAGGTAGCAATATGAGATTAAGAGTCCCTCCAGGAAAACAGGTGGCTTTTGCCTGTGTCTCTGATACCCTCAGTCAAAGCTCTAACCGCCTCACATTTTGAAGAGATGCTTCTGCCTGTGCTTTGGTGGAAGAGGGAGTGCTTGCTCTGCTAGGACAACATCTGCAGGCAAGATTACAGGATCTTTAGCTTCTGAGTCATGGTTGTCGGGGTCACAAATAGGTGTTAAATTGCTTGATGACATCAAGGCTGGGTTCCTACTCTTGAGATCAAAGGTATGACTTATTTAAACCAAGAAAACACCACAATCCACCACTAACTGGAAAAAATACATTAAAATAACTAATTGTGTGTTACCATTCAAACACGCCCTGCAACTGTGTGCTGATGCACTAGTGAGGTTTTCAGGCATCCAGTTCAGACAAAGTGGGACAAACAGATGGGTGAATGGTCAGTCTCAATGAGGACATTTTTGTTTGAAATTCCTTCCAGTGCAGTGCACTATGCTGTGCCCTGGACATTGGAAACCTCCCTTGAGATGAAGCTGACAGTCTTGGGGATCTCACATGGAGAGAGATTCCTCACCCTGGGCAGGGTGTGGAATCACCAGAGGAGGCGGGACAAGGAGACCTGGGCTGGCAGGTGCCCTCAGGGCCCTGACACTATGCCAGTAAAACCACTTTCAACAGCCCATGTATTTTTGCTAAGAGCATTTTATTTTTTATGGACACATAAGGAGTATGGTTCTGAGTATAACATTTCTAAATTTCCTAAATTTAGTTTCCATATAGTTATGTATACATAAATCCCGTTTTCCAGAGAACTATTATCTTTTTTAAAAAAAACACTCTTGGGAAAAAGCAGAAATCAGTCACTCCCAGGAATGCCCACTAATTCAGCTAGATTATTATTACATTCCACAATCAGCCAGCTAGGGTTTATTATTCCTTTGAGACAATGGGAGATATAATTTGGTTTTGGAAGAGATTCAGCAGTAGCTTTTCCCTCCTGCATGCTGGCAGCTTGGATTGCGCTGTGTTACCGGACCAAAGTTCCTGGTGGCAGGGATGCCAGCTAAATGGCTTGCTGCTTGCTGTGCCACATCTCTCTTGAGGTGAAATGCCATGGAAGCTGGGAGCTGCACAGCTGCCTTGGCATCTGCCCGCAGAGCCCACAGATCTGAAACAATGGGCCAGAAATTGGATGGTAATTTAAATATAATGGTCTGCTCATTATTGGTAATTAAAAATCCATTGGTAGCAGCCCAGAAGGTAAGGGAGGCATGTGAATCAGACACAGGTTTCCTCTCACCTGGGTGGACAAGGATAGACTTAGAGACCAGTGTACTTCTTTTTTCATGTGAACCTACTGCAGACTCCTTGGAAATAAATAGAAATGTTTCCATTTGCATTAATGGACTTTGTATAAAATCCTAATTGCCTCTATAAAACTCTTTTTAGTGTTGCCATACATTATTTGTCATGCATGTATTTTAATAAAACAGTCCTGAGTATACTATAGGGAATGTGCTCCTTAAAATCTGTCTCTGTTTCAAACTCTAACAAGGGCAAGCTCTCTGACATGAGACTTCAGCTTTACTCCTTTCTGAAGGAAGGCTTGAAGTACTCCTTAATTTTATAGGGAAAATAGAAAACTGAGCAAAAATTTGTGGTTTTTTTTTTTTTTTTTTTTTTAGGGAGAACCTCACATGCGCATTTTCTTTATTCTGGTTTATTTCTTGATTCATAACAGTTTTTCCCTCAACTGTGGCTTTGGTCTGGAACTCAAAATGCAAACCAAAACTGACTTAGAAGCATCAAAGCTTGAGTGATGTGGTTTCTTTTACTTCACATAGTTTGATCACCAAAACATATCTATAGGCATGTTTGCTTGAAACAGTATCTATATTAATTAAAAAGTTAATGAATGGCATAGTAAGGCTTTTTGTAAAAATTACCTGAGTTTTAAACTTACAATGAAACTCCAAACTTGTGTAGTTTTATGTGGCATCATATTTTGTTATAAGCGTCATGGAGTAAGAAATGTCTTTTCTGTTAAAACCTAAAATATAAAGTAAGAAGAGCTAAGCAAACTTGTGTAACTATACAAATGAGTAACTTTTCTCAGTTCCTCTCACAAAATGTGCATAATAGTCACATGGATGATAAAAATGCTGCCCCCCCTCCCCCTGATATTTGTATAGATTTATGAATCCTTCAAGTCGAGATGCCAAATATTGATAAAACTCTTGGAAGAATCAGTGAATGCTACGAGAACTTTAATGTTCCACAGCATAGCTGTAAAGGTGAATTGAATACCATTTTTCACTTTGGGAACAGAAAAAATATATATACTTTTGACATCTCAGGTTGCAGCTGCATTCTTGGAAGCAACAATAATGTAGTTTTACCAATGATATGAGAAGTCAGAGATCCTAAGCAAACTACAAGTGATTATTATCGGAGTTTCAGACTAAGCTGGAAGATTCTTTTAGGTTGTTTGTTTTGTGGTCTTCTCCACAGCGAACTTCCCATAAATGTGTTGGTGCATAGCTAGTGGCAGGTGAAAGTGCAGTGGCTGAAGCAAGAAAAAAGTGCCCCCATCTCTGCTGGCTTCCATAGGCATCTCCCTTGCAGCTGGGGAAACTGAATGGCTTGCAAATTGGCGTCTGAACCTAGCAGTTCAGCATAAACCAAAATCAATGTTGGTTTACCTTAACAGGCCAATAGCCTGTGGTGGTTTAGAGCTGATTTGTGAGAGCTGTTCAGCTCCCCACTGTTAGCAGCAACCTCAGGGAGAAGTCTGGTAACTTCTGTAAGGATTCCTGCAAGAAGAGCAGCCGACACTTCTGACCCTTCTGTTTAGTTTGTCACTATTTACTGCTGTAGACCTCTACCTTGTTGAAAGCGAAGGGAGACGACCCATCTTTGTTGATCAGCATCGACTCCAGATTTATTGATCCAAAAGGCATGTTTTTATAACCGTGTTAATTAAGATCATGCATATTGCAAACCCGAGCTCCTCATAGGCCACAGATCAAACACTAACCCCTCCTTTTGTTTTCAATACCTGTGGTTTGTTTTTGAATCCAAGATTTATTTTCTCACCCTGTTATGAAAGTTCTCAAGGCCTCCATGTTATTGAAGACAGGCTTGAGAACTTAGCTGTTTACAGAAACAGGCTGTGAGAATTTGCTCCTCACAGCTGCCTTTTAAGCCATTTCTGAGCAAAATTCTCCAACACTACCTATCATTCTTGTAGGTGGGATCAAGATTGGGACCCACTTAACTCACTACTTGTAGCAAAGATTTAATGCTGTATGCCTCAGTGTGCTATCCCAAGGAATCTCAGTTTAGATCCTCATCTAGCCTTGTATCTCAGGGACATAGAAGAAATCAACCAACTAATTTTATTGCAACTTTATTTAAACTGAAAATGTTTACTTCAAAACATTCAAAATAAATCAGTCAACAACAGGTTTCATTTGCCAGGGGTTTCCCTTCTGCATGAACACTCGTCATCTTTGACCATAGTGGATACCTCAGTTTTTCAGATGAAACCTATTTCTGGTTTCTTTTTATTAACAGTTTTTCACATAAATACAGTAGGTTATGAAACTTTTTTCTCCAAACCACACTTCTGTCACAGTTTATGTTCTAAAGCCACATAGTCTTGCAAAGAGTCATGGAACCAAAAGCACCCTGGCAGGGTTTGTGCCTCAGCAAAACCTTCCTCTTCTTTTGCTTACAGGCTTTTTCAGATTTTCCATGTACACAAACTACCAGGTAGCCTTCTGTCTTCTTCAGAGGATTCTTCACACAGATGCCCTATGTGAAAGTGAAAAACCACAGCCCCTCTCACTCCCCTATGCTTTCTTGTGATGCTTCATCCTTCATTGTCTGAGGCCAGGGATTACTTTCATAGCTCACCTTTGGCAGCCACTGTGACTGTTAGGACAACTCTGTATAATGCCAGCTTTCCACAGGATGTTGCCCTAAAAGGTTGTGATCCAAGGCAAAACGTGTCTTCCCATGAATAACCTGTTTTATCCCTCCTATCCCTTCAGGGAACAGATGACAATGTGTTATAAATTTGACTTGTCTGTCAGCTTATGGCCTTATTCATTAATTTATTTAGTAGGAAACAGGTTTCTGGCATCTGGATTGAAGTCCACTTTCATTAACTAGCTTGAGATAATGAAGATGGGCCTGAGTATTTTAAGTTTTAAAAATACACAAAACCAAAGTAAGAAGAAGGCCCCTACAGCAAGTGGAGAAGAGGTCAGCTAGGGAGAAAAAACTGTGGTGAGCATCTCACATTTAATTCTGTTTTGAGTAAGCCTCCCATTGTCCTTTCTCTGCCTTTGTATTTGCTTTTTGCCATTTTTGTCACTTACCTTCTACTTTTTCTCTTTTTTTCTTCAAATAAACCTTTCATACGTGAACAGCTTGCTATTTTCTGTCTTCCTTCTTTCCTTTCCTTTTTCAACAGCTCTATTTTTTCCTGTTGTCTCTTTACACACATTCTTTTTTCTTGACTTTGTCCCTGGATAATCTTCTCTCCCCCAGTCCAATCTGTTGTGAATTTTTTTTCCTTTCAGATGTATGAACTTGTGTCTTAGTCCCTCACTCCACAAACTGTAACCCACAGACTGTTGGTTGATGACAAATTGGGAGGCTTTTAATCAGAGAGCTGTTCTCTCCCAGATATTGAATATCTGAACCACCTTCAAGGACAAAGCCAGTCAGATACCTATCTAGTATTACTTTCTGCATAACTGTAGGTGTTGTTATAGCATCATGAGGGATCAGGTCTGTGCAGTTGTAAGTAAAAGCAGCTATTTATGCTCCCTGCATGAAATTCACAAAGATGCCATCTACACTAGAAGTCAGAATTGCTAAAAATATGAAGCAATCACTGAAATTGCAGCCTTCTCTATAGTGAGACATACATTAATCTGGTAATGCCCCCCTAACCTCCTACAAGATAGCATTTATTTCTTGATGATCTTCCTTTTTAGTTTGAACACCTTATGGTGGCCTTGTTTCATACTTTTAGCATACCTGGAGAACTCTAGATGGAATTCAAATGCACTACTGTGCATTTCCAGATTAGCAGCAACTCCTAAAGATATTAGAAGTACTTTAAAGGGGAGATTGTGATTAAAATAGGAATACTGCTGTCAAAAGAGAATCTTCTTTAACTAACTATGATATTGTGGAGTTATGTGGGTAATGGGCCAGACATAAACTGTACATTGAATCTGAGCTGTGTGCATCTGAAGGGCCAAAACTTGTAGGGGGATAGAATATAAGTAAATAAATGTAGTATAGAAAGTAATCTTACCCCTTATAGAGTTGCAGCTGGGTTAATTATTAAAGATTAGGAGCAGGCCTGATGTTAACAGGCTGCAGCTGTAGCCAATAACAAGAGTGTTATAAAAGAGTGGATTGGTTTGTTGAGGGGAGCTGGAGTTAGTTGGCTGTTGTGAGGTTGAGTTGGTGCCTAGAGGAGATGCCTACAAGAAACATCAAGGAGGTATGAAGCTCTAGCAATATGGAACCTTTGTAATGCAATGATAATAGAACTCTTGTACTATAATGACAACAAAAAATAAAGTAACTGCCTTAGCTTTTTAATGCTTTTTGCCTGAGAGACAAGGGCCTCAGCTCCTAGGAGACTCTATTTCCTTCAGTGTGCTGATTAGCAAACTGGTCAGGTCAGTAGTATTAGAGCAATGGCATTAACAAGGATGTTTGTCTCTTTGGGGCCTTTCTTCTACTGCTCTCTGAACAATACCTGTGTGTTCTGCCCTGACCAGGCTGTCATTTTACAGTTTAGCACAAATGCTGTGGTCCAAGGTGCTGTTTTAGTGATAAAAAGGAGTGCTTTGATAAGTCTGTCCTAGTATAGAGACTTAAGTGACTTAAGTAGTGAAAAAGAGTTTGCCTTAATTTTCAGCCATAAAAAAAGTTTCCTTGGAGTCATTTTACATGCAGAACAAAACCAATCTGACTGAACACAAAATGCCAACCATATTTCCAGAATCAATGTCTTGGAATATTCTTTAATTAAATTTCAGTGAGATTCACAGAGTAAGCATAGACCAGGAGAATTGTTTGAAAAAGCTAGCCCCAAGTATCTTACTGCTATTGATTTATCTGTACTCCTCCAACACACTTTGAATGGAGGATTCTCTCTGTTCTGTAAAAGAAATATTTTTAGGTTTAAAAATTATATATGCAAACAAAGAGCATAACTTTATTCAAGCTGAAATAGACCAGCTTTGGAAATGTGACATTATAGCAGGACTTAACCATGCTTGATTCAGCTGGGTAGTGTGCCATTCCTTAGGGAATACTTCAAAGAATGATGCAGAGCAGCAGCAACTGGGAGGATACAGACAATTCACACAGACTGCATGCTTTCACACCCTTGCCTCAAATCAGCAATCCCAGATGGCGATCACCCAGAAGAGTCTCAATCTTTCTATGTGCAATACTCTGCAGCCACAAAGTGGTTTAACACAAACTCAGATGGGAATGACATTACCTTCAGTAGGCTGAGCACTCTTCTACATCCACTTACTGAAGGGAATAAGTGTGATCACTTCAGGGACAGTTCTTACATCTGTAATTAACCGTAGTACAAAGCAGCTACAAGGACACATTCCTAAACATTGTTAAGGGAGGGGTCTGGGCCTAGGAAAATAGCATGCATCTCAACATCTGGAAGGCTAGCAAATATAATAATCATTTACACCAGTGTAAGTCTTTGAGGTACGTGTTATCATAGGTATGGTACTCTCAGTAAACGAAATAGCAGATTGATTTTTGCATCTCTTCTGCCAGAGTGAAGCACTCAGCTTTGCTCTCAGTGGGCATCAGTTACCAATATTTATTCCTTCATGCAGGTTAAGCCTTAGCTTTTTTATCCCTATCTTACCTCAAACCTCTTGAGAATGTATTATGACAGCAGAAATAGATGCACACTAGAGTCTAGTCTGACTGTTTTGTGAGGTGAGTTGTAGAAGCAATAAGAATTGAAAGGGTATGAAAAAGAAGGTAATATTTCTAATTTTCTATCCCTTATATGCAAACAAAAATTAACCAACTTTTTACTCTACTCTACAACTCTACCTGTACCATTATACATTTAGTAATCTGTGTTACTGTGCAATGTGATTCCGTGTGATTTTCTAACCTGGTGAAAAATGCATTTGTCCATTTCTTATGGAGGTAGTGTTTGCCTGGCATGGGTGATCCCATTGGTATAGAGACTGAGTCTCCAAGCTGAAGCACTCGTTGGCAGGAGTCACCACTCACAGACCCATGATAGTATGAATCTGTTCCTCGCAGCTGTGGAGCCAGTGTGGCTTCCTCTACATCAAATGTCTTTACGCCATCCTCCACTGTGTCTTTACTTCTACTGAGAGGCCTCTGAAGAACAATAATTCCTGATAATGGAATGCACGTGTTAAACAGACTATTAATTAAAACAAATCTCATTATCAAAAAAGATTATTACTAAAGCACCACATTTTTCACATGAAAACACTGGAATTCCTCCACTACTCTTGGGTCCTTCTAGAATGCCTCGCCATCCCATATCCTGCCCTTTAAAAATACATTTACAGTGAAAATGAATTTTCTCTAATAACTTGTAACCTTTTATAAAATGATTCCATTTAAAATTCTATTTTAATCATTTTTTCACAGCAAAGAAGAGATACTAAACCATGTAATTTGTATTCACGACAGCAGGCATCCTTGCATCCAGACAATGCTTGGAAAATTTTGTGAGACAGAGATAGGCAAATCAATTATAATGAAACTTTTGTTTACTGGATTTTTCTTGTTGGATTTTAATGTCTGGACATATAACATGCATGTATAAGCTATTTTGGAATTATTTAAAATCTTTTGTGGGACTCATCTGAAAATGAATTAGTCTGACATTTTGCACTTTTGGGATTAGATTAAGCTGTCTGCTCTGCCCCCCTTGTGACGTGCAAAAGAGAAGACTTTGGCTAGAAATTAGCAGTTTAGGAAAAGTCAACATGTATGAATTGTGGACAGATCCACTTTATAATTTTAGCAAATGTCACAAGTATTCTTTTATTCAGACTCTGAGAGGCTTTGGACAAAAAAACAAGCATTAGAAAAATCAGCAAGGAAAACAGAAGTCATTTCCAACTTTGTGTAAGGCAGTTATTATTATGGCTCCTAGATATTATTTAGACCTTCCTTCTCCTTCTGGGTGCATTGGATTTATTTCATTCCACCCATGCAAATAGAGTTGGGATCATATTTGATCTCACATTTATGTAATATAAACATTAATTTCACTTTGTTTTAAAACAAAGATCTTCAATTAGCCAGATCAGGTATAGTTACAGCTGGAAATCCTGAACTGCTTATTTAAGCAGATAATTTTTTTCTATTCTAAAGCCTGTATTCACTTGTGTTCTGGGACAAGAAAATTAAAGGCAGAGATGTAAAAGATACTGGGTCAAATCAGATATCTTTACGAACTCAACATTTGGACAAACACACTTTGCCAGTAGTAAAGATTTGAAGATCTGGCCCATAACAATTCTTACAATAGTAGACTGTATTTTTTTCTTGGCAGAACACCAAATCTAATTTACTCTGAGTTTACAGGAGAAAAAAATACAAAATGTTCTGCCTCCTGTTTCGAACAGCAGCATAATCAGCAGTGAACTGTCACTCTGAACAGCAGCAAAAGCACCAAAAGAGGAGTGCTCAGCTCTGCCCATGCTGGAGGTGATGTCAGGAAATCGCTGCTGGGTGACGTCAGGACATCAGTCTCTTGAGGACAAACAGCCAGCAAGCAACCAGCCTTTGTTCTGTTCCTTTCCCCCCTCCCTCCTCTTCTGGCACAATAGCTTTAGCAGACAGATAAAATGCTAACAAAACACTGATGTGTTTTAACATGTGTGACAATGGTTCCTCGTACCTAGGGCTAACAGGTAGGGAAGAAGGGCTCTATGGATAGTGCAGAAATGGAAGGAGCCAGAGGCAGTATAATGGCAGTGACAATCTCCCCAACTCTCCATGGGGAGGCTCAGGAGGCCACAGCTTTTCCAAGCAGTAATAATTTGCATGTAGTAGCCCATGCACCTAGATATCTCTCAGGAGCAGAGGATCAGTGGCTGAATGCTGGCATAATACTCATGGGACTGGTGAGAGTTTGAGCACCATAAATATGCAGATGCCTGGTGCTTGAAGAGAGTGATATGCCTTGCCTCCATTCCTTTTTTTTTAAATAACACTGAGTGCCATTTTTGAAGGCAGATGTCTGGTTTCTAAAAGACTGCCTGCAGGAGCTCAGCCTGAGGCAGGATGCAGCTGATCAGCTGCTTTCAGCAGGGCAATAGCTTACATTCCTGCTAAATTTCTGTAGGCAGTGTAGAGCAGCCTGCTTTGATAGATACCATGGAGGTCCAGCACCATTGTCCTTATTGAAACACCTCCCCTTCACTTTACTTTCTCTAGAAGTAAAATAAAAACCTCATAGAATTCAATGGTGTTTCCCTAGTTTTATGTCAGCATCACCAATTCCAAGTCTGGCACACTGCCCTTTCACTGTTATGTTTTTTATGATGATTAAGCGCATGTATTTTTAAGGTGAGGCTCTCTATTGTCTCCCCTATGATTTCCAATATAGGCTAGCTTAAGTCTTCTTGTATATCCAGCTACTCATCTCAAAGGATAAATTACCAAGAAGGAAAGAATTGTTGAAGGAATGTACATCCCAAATCAACTTGAGGAGACAGTTTAAAAAGACAGTAATGGAGAAGAAACTTCTTCACAAACAAAACCAATGAGGTGATGAAGGGTCTCATCATCTGGGGCTGTTCCCACAGGAGATTTCTTTAATTCTCCTCCAGATACATCAGTATCTTAAAAAAGAGAAAACACTTCTATCCTGGCCCGCTGTGTTCAAATCAGGTTAGCTCAGCTGTGGTTTGGAGATTTGTGAATTTCTTTGCCATTTGTATGGGATACAGCCCTGGATAAAGACATCTAATACAGAAGAGATGACCTTCTGCTAAACCATAACAGATTTGCAATTCCCTGTTGTAGAGCTCTGTTTTCCTTTTTAGCCTTGTACTATATAATTTTGACTGTGCAGGTTTTTAAATCTTTATTGCTAATAAAAAGATAGGAATTTCCACTGAAACCACTCTGTGTGTTCAGAATCTTTTGCCTGGTGGCCTTTGAAGCACCACTACCACCTGTAAAAGTTCACACTGCTTTGGGGTTCTTGGACTTGAGATTTTCCACCCTGTTTCTGGTTTGGGTTACTTAGGGTTTTTTTGCTAAAGGTTGTAGGAAATTGATTAAAGCCAGCACTGTTTAATATCTTTATCAATGATTTGAATGATGGGATTGAGTGCACCTTTAATAAGACAGTAAACTGGGCAGGAGTGTTGATCTGCTGGAGGGTAAGAAGGCTTTGCAGAGGGATCTGGACAGATCCGAGGCCTTTTGTGAGAGGTTCAACAAGGCCAAGTGCTGAGTCCTGCACTTAGGTCACAGCAATGCCCTGCAGTGCTACAGGCCTGGGGCAGAGTGGCTGGAAATCTGCCTGGTGGAAAAGGACCTGGGGCTGCTGGTGGACAGCAGCTGAACACGAGCCAATGTGTGCCTGGTGAACAAGCAGGCCCATGGCATCCTGGCCTGTATCAGCAATAGTGTGGCCAGCAGGGCCAGGGCAGGGATTGTCCCCCTGTGCTCGGCACTGATGAGAGCACACCTTGAATCCTGTGATCAGTTCTGGGCTTTTCACTTCAAGAAAGACCCTGAGGGGCTGGAGGGTGTCTGGAGGAGGGCAGTGAGACTGGTGAAGGGTCTGGAGCACAAGTCCTGTGGGGAACAGCTGAGGAAGCTGGAGATGTTTAGCCTGGAGAAAAAGCGGCTCAGGGTGACTTTATCGCTCTCTCCAACTGCCTGAAAGGAAGGTGTAGTGGGATGGAGATTGATCTCTTCTTCCAGGCAGGCAGGAACAGAACAAGAGGAAATGACCTTAAGCTGTGCCAGGGGAGGTTCCATTTGGATATCAGGAAGAATTTTTTCACTGAAAGGGTGGTTAAGCATTGGAATGATCTGTTCAGGGAATTGGTGGAGTCACCATTCCTGAAAGTGTTCAGGGAATGACTGGATGTGGCTCTTAGTGATAAGGTTTAGGTGGCAGGGTGGAGTTCAGTCAAAGGTTGGACTTGGTGATCTTACAGGTCTATTCCAACCTTAATGATTCTATGATTCTAAATGCAGTTTCTTCTTAGCTCTCAGAGGGAACAAAAGTTCTGTCTTATAAACTACCTTGATAAAGAATTCTGAGCAGCTAAATTGTCAAATTTTGTTCCTTAGTACTTCTCGTTATCAGATGTGGACTGAATAGTTCCCACAGTTACATTTTACTCACATAAGGTTCTCATTTGACACTAGTCATATATTTATATTAATGCAATCTTGCTGTGTGACTTTGTGTATCTTTGCATTTTGAAGTCTTCAAATGAAATAGAAAAAAAATTGCATTCACACACTTTATTAGCACAGTAATCAGATTTTCAGAGCTTCACAATAGCAGGAGAAGCTTGAAAAGTAATTAAGAGATTCTCAACACAGCAGGAGTTTTTGCTAAAGGAGAAAACTAATTCAGACTGTAGTTTGTAGATACAAGAGAAGCTGGGGCTGGAGTCCAAGAGACTCCTAATCTTCAAGAAAAGTAGCTGCTCTGAAAGCCGTGGGGAGGGAGAGGTCATTCATATACTTTCGCTTTCCTTTAAAAGAAAGCAAACCATTAGGAGCTTATCTAACAATTAAAACATCTGCTTCACAAAGGAGAAGCATGTCAGCTTGCATTGCCTTGATTGAAAGGATGCATTTTATTATATAAGAACTTGGAAATATAAAAAGTACTACATGAATTTGTGTTTGTAAGGAACAAAGTTGATTCCAAAGATTAATAACAGACTGTACGTGTGCCTTTGAGGAAGCACCCAGCCACATGAATGACTGTTTCCAAATGCACATTTATTTAGATGTAACCAGATCCTGTAAGTTATGTGTGTGCAAATCAAACTGGAGATTTTGGTGATCAGCTTTGATATTATCATAATGTTCTGGCATTTTCAAAACTGTGATTCTTCTAAACTTTGGTTTTCCCTGATGTAGATATAGATGTAATGAACGGCAACAAGTAACTCATTTGTAAATCTTTGCTATCTCCTACTATTTCATGTCGCCCTTGTTAATGCTTTCCCTATTTCATCTGCCCTTTTCTGTGGCTAGCTGACACCTCTTGCACTGCTTTGGTTCTGCAGTGCAGACACAGCCTTCTTTAATGCTTTTTAGCAGCTGTGCTTGACTTCAGGCTTTTATTTTCTAAGAAAGTAGGAATTATGAAAAACTGCTTTAATATAAAAAAAATTGGTGCCGCCTCTTGTGCTAAATAATGTACTGATACAATTCATAATGTGGTTTCATTTCTTTAAATGTAATAATTACCTTTTAAAATGTGCATGTGGCTTAATCTTTTTATGGCGTATGATAATGGAGGAGTTTGATATGACTCACAAGTGATGATAAGGATGTACATTGTAGATTATTGCTCTATCACCATGCATTTGAAGAGAGCTCCCTCATGGCAGTAAAATAATAATAGGACTGATTGCTTTGTCCTAAACCCCCCTGGAAAGCACTACTCTGGGTTATTTTAGGACATAATACGTAGATTTGTTCTCCTGTTGGCTTCTCTTAGGTGATAAGGACATTCAGGTGACCTGTGGAAAGCACAGTGCTCAGCAGTTTGTCTAGGTCTCCTAATCCATACCAGAATCCTCTCACCCAAAAGCTGTGCCTTGGCTCTTACTTTCCCATGCTAGGGCTGGAGGGAAGGAGAAACATGGAAAAAAGCAGAAAATTGAAATACATCCTAAGAGGTCAGTGGGAAACCAGTGTGCACCCACTTCCTGCTTTTTTCCCTTCCCATCTCTCTCTACTTTCAGAGAAAAGTGCTCTTCAGGCACATGGCATTTCCTACAGGCATGAGTGTGTATGAGCCCACTCCATTGGAGTTTTCTGGACTGAAATATCTAGATTTGAGGGAGTTTCTTACACTGACCAAGTGCCATGTCATTTTTAACCTGCAATAGCCAAGAAATCTGTATTGAGGAAGTAAATTTTTAAATGCTAATAGAAACAGAAGAACAGGCAATGGTTTTGTCAGAAGCTTTTATTTAAAAAGTGGCACAAATGAGACAGTAGCTGTTGCCAAACCTCTTTCGGGAGACTCTCGTTGCAGATGCTGACCCACAGTAGGAGTCAGTCATGAGGACTGGGACAGAAAATAGGACCAAATGTGATTCAGCACATCAGAGCGGTATTTGCATGTGTAATCCTCTTAATTTCTATTTCAGTTACCACTATAAACCTGTACCCAGCCCATCTTTGTCTCAGAGATAAAGGCTGTCTCAGCCGTATAGTTACCTTAGTCTAGTGATATCTGTTTGAGTTGCAAATCAGAAAATAAATATTTTTTTGCCACCTAAGTTTTACAGGGCACTCAATCCAGATTTGACACATTGAAGCTTTTCAAACCAGAACCATAAATTGATGGAAAATGCACAAAGTGAGGACATGCAGTAGCATAACCATCCTTTGTCCCACAGGCAATGATGAAATGATATGTGTCCTTTTCTAGGAGGTGCTAAAAGGAACTCCAACTCTCACCACTTCTTCTTTTCTCCTCCTGCCTACAGGAATTCCTGCCATGCTGCTCTGTTGCTGAGCTGAGTTCCCTGGAGCCCCAAAAGATGATTTCTGCTGGTAATACTGCAGAGGCAAGCTGAAGGTCTGCATATTAATATTTTTAGTGATGTGGAATGCTCTCCTGAAATCATCATATTCATATGTTCTGAGACCATGGGGAGAATCTCAGGTTTATATAAACTATGTAAAAATTTTTGAAAAAGCAAATCCCGTGGTTTCAAAATTCTTAGCAAAAGCACTCACCCCTCAATGTTGGGCTTTTCAAGCCAAAGTAGTGATTTTTGCCTCACTTTTTGAATGCTTGTGGGTAGCAAGTTGCACCACTACTGCTGCTGCCGCCTTAGGCCTGTTTACGAGGATTTGGGTTTAAGGTTAAATCAAATTTTGAGGTTAAATCAAAGTTTGTAGGCAAAAATCTGTTTCTTCTTTTGTGGTGTCTTCCACTCAGCTCTGGTTCTCATCTGTTTAAGGAAACCCCTTATTGCTGAGGTGATTTAGGGTGAATCCTCACTGAAGGCTGTTTTACATGACAGAGAGAAGTGCTGGGAAGAGGTCAGGGTTTAATTGACATAATCCTATCTCAGGGTTTGGAAACATTTACCTTTGCTGGAGTTTAGTTGATATCTATGACTTTGATTTGAGGAGGTTGCTATTCCAACACAGTGGTTCACACAAAAAAAACATCTATGAAAATTTGGAACTCATTCCAGCCAGGAGTTCAGAGTATCTTTTGAGTTCTCAGGAATCACTGTAGGTTTTCAGCTGGCTGATTCAAAGGTTTTCACTGTCCCTACCTTCAGATGTGTACTAGTTCTTCCAGAAAGACCCAGAAGCTTTGCAATAATGCTTCTTCTGTGCTGTCAAAAACTACATACCTGAGGAACTGTGATATCTTTATTCCGATTATTTAAAAAATGCACATATTTCTTACATGAAAAAGGTAGAGTCACACAAAGGATTGCTTTCAGTTGAGGGGTGTTTATTTCCCGCCTATAAATTTATGACATAGGTCAGAGATGACATAAGTCAATAGCTGGTAACATAGTTAAAGACTGTGGAAAGAGACCTGGCAGAGGATAGTCCCATGCTGCTATTACACCTGGAATGAAACTGGCTTGTGCAGAAATGACTCACATGTGTAGGGGAGATGAGTCTTGGAGGAAAGGTACCAGCATCCTACAAGTGATGGTTTGTAGAAACAGTGCTGCGTTCTTTAAAATATCCTGTTAATTGATTGTGCTCTCTGGCACTAGCAAGAACTCTTGGTGCATAGTGAAGTTATATTGGAATTGAGAGTGGCAAATCTTCCTATTCTCTGCTATTTCTTGGTTTTTTTACCCAGGTTTATACATGGTTGCCTTCTTCTACTGTCCTACCCCTCAGCCTCCAGGGCCACATTTGTGGTTGGTGTATGGGCAGGGGATGAGGAATTGTGCTGTAGGCTTCCTACAGGTGATCAGGGCAACAAGCTCTTCACCCAAATGTCTTTTGAAGACATCTGGATGGTAGCTCATTTAGGGAAAAGGCATATAAGGTCGATTTAGATTGGATTTTAGGAAGAAATTCTATACTGTGAGGGTGGTGAGGCACTGGAGCAGGCTGCCAGGTTGTTGGGCTCCATCCCTGGAAATGTTCAAGGCCAGGTTAGATGGGGCTTTGAGCAACCTGGTCTAGGGAAAGGTGTCCTTAATTGTTTTTCTTTTTAAAAAGTGTAATGAATGGCAGTATTCAAATTCATTAAGAATAAGATTTTCCCCTATTGCTCCTATTGCTTCAATACCTTAATATTAAATATTATCGTATGCATAACAGCATGATACATATTAAACAAAGAAGTTCATACTGAGTCAAATAATTTACATAGTTATTAGCAGGTCTCTTTGCTACAACCTTTAAAAAAAAAAAAACAAAAAAACTGAAGAATGTAATCTCCTTTTTAAATGCTGCAGAGGCCATTTTATGTTTCTGAGACTTGGGAAATCCTGCTGTCTCTTTATGAGATATATCTAGGGATAATCTAAAACTGGAGTTAATTAGTGCAATGTTTATTCTGATGTTAATATTATTTTTCCACTCATAGCTCCTGTTTGGGTATATCTGTTAAAGTGTTATGTGTTACTACACATCAGTTTAGACCTAATTCACCATGTTCCTATTTATCCTTTTGCTTTCTGTGTGGGTGTAGCTTCCTTGATTTAAATAGAAGTAGGCTTAATCAAGTGTTTAAGTGTTTACAGGGTACAATAAAGGTATAATACATTAATACTGTTTTTGCTAAAATGTGCCTCTAACATTGTTCCTTTTCCCCAGATGTCAACCACATACTTGATTTTCTTATCACTTTATTTCAAATTATTTCAGCATAGCTGTCTCAAATATTTTACAGATCATATGTAAATAAAAACATACTTTAGGTAACCTTCTTAAATTGTGGAGCAGACACATCGCTAAATGGAGAACAATAAATAAATAAAAAGAAAACCCAGTCAAACATACTTTTACAAAACCCAGCCAAAGAACTTTATCTCCAGCACAGATATAAGGTTCCAAAGTGAGTTGAGGAGGTGGATAATGAGGGACTGAAGGGCCTCTGTCCCTGTCTTTGTGCTTTTGAGGATAGCTTTGCCAAGTATGTTTCATTGGGCACTGAGGAAGTTTGTAGGCACTGAATTCTTGCTTACTCCAGAAGCCAGGCAGTGGGCTATTGGTAACTGAAAGCTGGTTTTCCCCATTCCTCCCATCTTGGTTAAAAACAACTTTTATTTACAAGGTTATATTTGGTCCTGGTCAGTCCATGATCTGATGCATCATACAGGCCGACAGACCTTTGCATACTCAACTGAGACATTGCTAAAGGAACAGAAGGCAAGAATTACCTAAGCTGCCAAAAGAAGTGAACTTGAGGAACAAAACAGCATCCTTACTATGGACAGCCATACCATGGCCTTGCCCAAACTGGCATGGCAGGGGCAAGGGGGACCCTCTTCACTTTTGTACAGCAGGAGTAGCAAGAGGCTACTTGCACAGCTCTCTGCTGTAGCAGCAGGCTTTTCCCTGGAGAGAAGCACCTGGAAGGAGAGGAGGTTGTAGATAAGCTTTCCAGTCCTTACACTCTCTGGAATGACTGTCTGGGACCTGCTGCTGTGCT
Source organism: Ammospiza caudacuta (assembly GCF_027887145.1). NCBI lineage: Eukaryota > Metazoa > Chordata > Aves > Passeriformes > Passerellidae > Ammospiza > Ammospiza caudacuta. The sequence continues at coordinate 38,707,970 of NC_080593.1, read as the reverse complement.
TGTCACATCCATGCTTGTCCCAAGGGGCTGTTGACAGGATCCCAGAGCACTTTGTTCACACACTATTGACATTCATGGTGCACTTTACTTTTCCCAAAGCTAATGGTCCAGACTGTCTGCAGATGCAGGCAGACATCCCTGCTCAGACCTGTGGTGCTGATGAACTAGTCACAAAAAACCCTGTTTTACCTAGAATGACTAAATACATGTAAGGTTTGTGGAAATTGACCTTTCTTGTTGGATGAGTTTCAGGAAACAATTTTTCACTTAATGACTGGCTTGAATCTAGGCCAAATTGGTAAGTCTGTAAGTCTGGACTAAGCAAGTAATTTTGAACAAATTATTTATTCAGTGAAGATAGCTGCTTTTCCTCACTAGTACATAGTTCATGGACAGACTGTGAAACTCTTTAACTTACTTGTAATTCAAAGTTATTCATACATTTCTTCACATAATAATTCTTGGTCTAAAACTATTTATGAAAAGATTATCAGTGCCCACCATGAAGAGACATGAAGGAATGGAAATTGTCTGGTTCAGAAACAGCTTGAAAATGTAGATGGATATGCTCTAACGTGAAGAAACTCTTCACTGTTCAGTGAATGTGGCTGGTTTTCCTCAAATCATTTATTTGACAGACCAGTTTTTCTGGCATTTGACCAACTCCATAATTCATAGAGAATTTCCCTCCCCCCTGCCCATCATTTTCCCAGCTCTGCTGAAAGCCTTGCAGCCAGACAGCTGTTCTGAGTGAAGTGTATATATGGCCTCATATTGGTTCCTAGTAAATAGGTACACTGGTGTGAAACCACAAGTGCTACCTTGGGGCCATCTTTGCAGAGGACAAAAGGACATGGACACTTGCCTGCCCACTTTGTAATAGAATTGGCCCCTCTGGTACGAGCTGCAGTTAATAAACATTAGTATAGCAGCATGAACTTTCTGGTGTGAAGGGCAACACCTGTACCTGCTGTGCTGTCAGAACAAAGCTAGCATGCTGTACCTTTTAACATCCCTGAACTGCTCACAAAGAGAAAGGTAAGGAGGGAGACCTGCTCTTTAAAATTCTAATTCTCTCCTGCATCTGGGCAAAGCTCATTTGGGTGTTGCTCATTGAATCCTTCAGCTCTTCTGCAGAAAAGCTGGCAGTGGCTGGGGTTTCTGCTTGGAGTCCTAGATCAGGACATTTATTTAATGTCTTTTAGCTCTCTTTCCTCCAGTGGTAACATAATTCCTTTGGTTAACTTCAAACCAAAGAGTGATTCCTTTCAACTCCATCACCTCTCCTCCCTTCACTCTCCACTATTCCCTCTTTGCAGCCCTTACCTTGTTCTTTTACCTGCTTCACTTACTTCTTTTTTGGTTTTGTGATTCATAGCTTTTCTCTTTAATATTTGCTATTTTGGAGAGAGGGATGTCTTTCCTGGCCCCAGTTAGTGCTCTTTCAAGGTTTGGCTTGTTCTTTATAATATATCCCATTTTTTCTTTATTTTATATTACAATCGAGCCTCCAGCTGGTATTAATAATCACTGACAGTTCCTACCCAAAGAATTTAGAATGCAGATGGATTAATTCCACAGGTTAAAGAGACCCATCCTTTTATAAACACACAGTGTTCAAAAACAGTAATTAAAATTATTAAAAACGTGATTTGGTTGTATCAGGATTATAGGTATTAATATAAATACTACTTTAGAGAATAAACCAGTTTAAAGATTCTTGCTTGCCTGCAGGTTGTTTTTATTCTGGCCTTGCAAGGTTTTTAACCTATCTTCAGTGTTGCAGAGAGGTGATAAAGTCAGCTATCCTGGATCTTATCTTTGATTTAGAATACTTTATTCTTTCTCACTTAGCTCTGCTCTTTTGGTTCTGGTAGCCCTCTGCAAAATAGAATAAGTATTTTCATTCAGTTCTGCAGGTGGTGAAAGACATAAAACATTAGAATGGGTCCTTTAAAACAGCTGTAAACTAAAATGATGCTTGTAAACTGAAATACTGCAGTTTTGTTCACCCTGAATTTTAAAATAGTTTCATGAGGTAATTGAGCCTTAAAGTATCTGGGTTTTTTAACTCTATAATGTTATTATCCTGTTGCCACAGGGGGAGCATATGCCTGCTGCCAAAATCTAAAACTGGAATCTTGGATGTTAAACAGATAAGATTAAGTCATAGACTTCAGCTGTACTGGAAGCAAGCACAACATTCATCTGAAGCATGTGACAGCTATGTCCTGGAAAACTGTTTCTAGACAGACATTCTTGCCTGCTTACATAGACTGAAATAGGCCATTCTCATTCATTCAGTCTACTGAGTTTTAAGCACCTCTGTAGAACTATTTGTTTTAATGTTTTCCCCATTTTCCTGAAGTGTGGCACTGCTTCTTTAAGGAGACTTGTAAATGAAGCCTTTCACCTAAGATGGTTATTCTATTAAGGATTTCTACTGGTTTTATTGGTCACTGAAAACACACTGTGACATTTGGGTTTTAAGACTTAATTTTTCTTAATTGTATCAATGGGTTTGAGTCTATGTTGTATTTCAGGTACCAGTTTGTGCACTTTCTGTGCTACATTTTATTGTGCCCTAAAACATGACAGACATTGCACTGAACAAAAGAATGATATAATCACTTCCCTGAAGAATTTACTATCTGACTTTAGATTAAAAAAGGAGTAATAAACAGCAGGAGGAGATGTAGTGCGAAACTACCTCACACATTACAGCAGTAAGATCAAGCTGTTAAGCTGTTGGTGCTTGTAAACACCTCAATTGCTTAACTAAATGGTTTATTTAAAATAATTATGATCAGTGAGCCACTAATTGTAGGCACCACTAAAATGAACTCAAAAGGAGGGATTTGAACGAAAAGTTCAAACTCAGTGAACCAGAATCAGCATTGCATCTCTCAAAGCAGACAGCATGAGACAGAAAAGCTTGCTGGAGAGGTAGGTAAGTGGGACATCAAGACTGATGTCACTGTTAAGTGGAGAGAGCAAACCTCTATACACAGAAAGCTGCAGTTATGCAGGGCACTAAAGGTGAGAGCAGACAGTTTAAATCTAATGTGGTGGATAAAGGAGAGCTAGTGGACTGATTTAGAGTGGATTTAAACGTCTAAAGTGTTCCAGCTGACTTAGCAAGGTCGGCAGCAGTGTGTTAGGGAAAGTGTGGACCTGTTGCCAGGTGGAGTAGGCTGACAGGAGAGGAGGCATGTAGCTTTCAGGGATAGACCCTGGCAGGAGTGCTTATCCACTGGGGCAGAATAAAAGTCTGCAAGATTAGTCCATAAGCATGCAGAAGGTTTTTTACCTAGACCTCAGCCCCCTATCCATCATCACTAGAGTAGCCCACCTCTCCTCCTGTCATGGCTGCACATTAATAGCCCTCCTAAGTCTCCTTCCAACAGAAGACTTAGGAGGGCTATTAATATATCTGATATACATATACAGATATATAATATACATATTTCTATCCTGAAATATGTACTGGAATGGTGTCCAAGTGCTGTCTTCTAGGTTATATGTGGTTTGGTGGCACTAGTGCATTTCATACCAGGTAAATGTATATTGCAGCAAGTGCTCTGTTTGCTCAACACTGAAGTCAAAGACTACCCAAAAAGTGGCTTAAACTGATCTTCATGTAAAGATAAGGCTGAGTGACAGAACTGCACTTGGATATCTTTGTCTTTGCTGTCCATAGTCTACATAACAAGAATATAAAAACTCAAGCAGCACTAAAATGCAAATATGCAGTTGCCCCATCTAAGTAAAACCCATTTCAAATCACTTGTTAAAAAAGAAACTTGGATGTCCCAGATGAGTTGGTTTTTGTGCTGTTGCAAATCCCCAGTCATCTATACCTCTCTCTTTGATGGTCTCAAATGGTTAACATCTAGACTTTATTATGTTACTGAATCTTGTATGTTATCAGGTAGCACCACATCGATTAAATCACACTCAGGAGAGAGCTAACCACAAAGCCATAAACATTCTTGACAGGTCATTCTTGCTTGAGCCTGTTTTCTTCTCTATAAAGATTAAAAATCTTGTCACTGATGGTGAAGAATGAAGTACATGCAAAACAATGGAGCATCAATAACTCATAAAAAGCACTTAACAGAAGTGGCAGCATTTGAATGAGATGCTATATACATTAAACAAAATCACACTAGTAGTAATGTTGAAGATTGAGAGTACTGTAAAATAATTTCGCAAAATATTGAATGCAAGTACTAATTGACAGTGATTGTTCATTTCAGTGATGCATTAGTAAGAATTTTATTTTTATTCTGCACTGTACCAAAACCAGACAAATAAATCCTTTGTATTTTTGTATCACTTTTTTTCTTGAAAATTCCCTATTAACAACATTTGAAATTAATGGGTTCTCATTCTGCTGGGTCTGATTTTGCTCTGTTCTTTCAGAATAAAGCAACACTAAAAGAGGCAATCTACCTAGTAGATTCTTGACTTCCATTGTGGCATCTACTTTACTCCTTTACCTTTGTTACTGGTGTAGGAATTTTGGCTTTGAAAGAAAGACTAAGACCAATATACATTTTCATTAGAGTTTATTTCTACCTTCTGGCCTGCTATAAGAAGTAGAGAGTTATGACTTGTTCAGAGGCCCATCCTGGTAGCCAGGTAACCCTGGGGAAGAGAGTAGAAGCAGCCCAATACTTTTCACCTACCTTCTGTCTCTGCAGGTGTCCATCAGGTGAACAGAAACCTTGAACAGGGGAACCTTATGGTACCTGCATTTTTCCTCCTTCTAGTGCTTTTGATTCTGAGCTCTCAGAAATGGTAGGCAGTGCTGATGGCTGAAAGCCTATGCTGGGGTCTGCTTTTGGAAATAAATGGCAGTGGTTTGGCTGGACATAACAATATTATCCTATCTCAAAACACACATGATGATGGAAAAGAACCCAGGATTTTATTGACAACTCCCGGAGCTTATATTTTTAAGGGGTAGTCTTCAGAAGCTGGATTTGAATCAGTTGCAAGGATTGAAAAGAAGACTGACAAATGGCTTGAAACTGTGATTTTTTGGGGGAACTTTCAGTCCAGAAATACCTTTGTTTTTATGGAAAGCTAGCATAACTATGAAGCTGACCTTCAAGCCTTTTGTCTTTAGTTTTCTGTTCATTACAGATAGCTATATACTTCCACAGGAAAAAAAAAAAGTGGAGCCACAAAATTGAAAACATGAAGTCCTACAACTTCTTGATAATCTTTGTCTGAGAAGCAGGGCTGTCTCTCAAGGTATGTGGAAGAATTCTTACAAATACAATGAGAAAAGTGTTCTTTATGTAATTGAATAATCTAAATGACTACTATGGCCTCCCTGTGGATTTCCTATCCAAATGCCAACTCAACCTGTTCATGATTACCCTGTGAGAGCCAAAGAGTTCACAACCTGCAGTGGGAAGACTGCAGAACATGGTAAAAATGAACCCAGGAAAACTGAGACTGCATCACCATATTGTTATTATTTAATACATCATTAAATTGTAGCAGTCTGAGTGAAGATCATCATAAGGTTATGCTTTGTGTATCCCTTTTAAATTGTCAAAGGATTCAAGTCACTTAAAAAAAAAAAGGGTAGAACAAAGTGTGCTACAGAAGATTTACCACTAACACTTAGACAGTCTTGCTGTACTTCAGACAGGCCACCCCTCCGGCAAATTTGTGTAATCTACACAACCCACAATTTCCATTGGCATGAACACTTGCAGGGCAGGATTAAGGTGAAGATTTACACTGCTGGAGAGCAGACAGGCTGCTGCTTCTAGGGATGGTTTCTGGAGCTGTTTGGTGTATTCAGTATTTTTGGAGGCTAGAGAAGCACTCTAAACTTTAGCCTAAAGTTTAGAGTAACAGGGGCTGTAAGTAGTCCCAGATGGTCTCAGCACTTTGTTGCTGCAGGCAGGATGGTGATTTCAGGGGATGCTCATAGGCTGATGCAGAAATACAGGATGTGAAGGCATGAAGCCCCTCTAAGTTTGCAAGCCAGAGAAGAAAGGGGAAGTGCTGCAAGGCCTTCAGAGGGATTTTCAATACCTCCCTTGCAGGATGTTTGATTTTTGTCTCATCCTTGGCAGAAGAGCACACAGACCCATACTATCATCAGATATGATATTCTGTGGGGTTGCTGCTCCACTGCTGCTAATTCTCCCTGCTCTGCACTTCTGGGGTTTACAGCTGCAGCAACCATCCTCTGAGGAGCACAGACAGTGAGGCTCTAGCCCAAAGCGGCAGCTGCTGCTGCAGATGAGGCTGAGCAGTGAAGAGCATGAGTAGGCAAGGAGCTGCCCTTGCCTTCTCTTTCTCAGACTGCAGCTGATCCCTGATCCCTGCTTCCAGCCCAGCAGGCACAGCAATACTGCCTATCCCAGTGCAATGGGAACAACTGTGTGCTAAATGTGTGCTAAAGCTGGACCAGACCCGGCTTGCTCAGCATAAATAGTGCTGGTTTGAAGCTCTAATTAAAACAAAGCGAGGATAATAGCCTTCTGAAACTATGGAGGGGAAGCAAAACTTCAAACAAGCCATTTCAGTAAGAAGTAAAATTTGGTTTTTGATTTTGTCCAAGCTTTTAGAGGATGTTTGTTAGATCAAGATAGCAATTGGGATCTAATATTATGCCTTAAAATGCCCAACCAAATAAGTCCCTGGTGAATTTTAAGGTCAGGAAAGACTTTTGCAACTCTGAAGGAATAGATCAGCTCCAGTTCCCATTTCAAAGAAATGCCTTGGAGGCAGTAAAGCAGTTTGCTGCCCCTTAAAGAAAAAAGGGTTATGTTTGATATATTATCTAGGGAAGACTATTCGGGACAGACACATCTGACCCAGAGGTGGGTGGGAAGAGAGGATTTGCAAACACAGCTGAGTCACGTGTGTTGGGTGTTTGCATTGGGCTAGAACCCAAATACCTGTAGCTCTGTCAGCTCCCTCTGACTGGTGTGCCTGTGCATTTGGTGTTTTAGCAAGTGATAGGATGCAGAAGGGTTGGCTGCAGAGGTTTGGGCAGCTGCTAGAAAGATGTGGGCTGACATTACAGTCTGGTTCATGGCTGTGTTGATAAGCAAATAAAGCACAGCAAGTAATGAAATGTATGAGTTGTTTCACACTGAGCCAGGTAAATCCAGTTTAAAAAAAAGAGTCTGGTGGCATATTAGATGGCTTATAGGAATAAAGTACCTACTTTGTAGTCTCACTTTCACACTGGTAATTAGCATTAAATTCCTGTTTTGGAAAACGGTTGGGTTCTGCTGAGGTTTTTTTGGAAACAAAATGAAAAGTTTCTGTGCTCCTGAGTGCTAACTTATTTATTCTGTTCTTTGCATAGGATAACTGGAAACAGCTTTCTGCTTCATGCTGAATTTGGCTCAGGTTTAAATGTGCTTTTGCATATTTTCTTATCCTGTAACTGTAATTGCTTTCAGTGAGCCTTGATTACTGTCATCTACTGTCATGCCCTAGTGCATCTGACCAGTTACAGCTGCACAGTAAAATAGCACTTTGCGTGATTTTTATCCGTGTCTACAATTTTTATGCTGCAGTTGTGTAATGCCCTGATTGTACCTCTGATATTTTAATGCTTACTCCCTTAAAGTGGATCTTTAAGAGATCCACTGAAGTCCTGTTCCTTAGTATATTACCTGGAACGGATAAGCAAGTAGAGCACACTTACAGGCCCTCTTTTGTTTTTCTGCTTATGCCAAATCCACTTATTTTTTCTTGGCCAGATGTCTGAGACATAATTATCCAGAATTGTAACTATCAGACTTAGGTGAAGCTTTTATGTGGAGATCAAATGCCTTCTGTTTCATAGGAAAGCTTACTCTACACAGCAGAAGAGCTCACTGGGAAGCTTTGACTTACATCTCTGCTCCCTTGCAGGTGGGGTGGTGCTCTCCCAGTTGCAGAGGGCTCTCCTACATCTCCACCTTTACTATTTTTCAAAACTATTTTTGTTCATCAACTTCTTACTCATACCACAGCCCCCACCTCAATCACAGCTTTTGACTGTCTTTTCCCCTCCTGTGCCTGTTTCTGGACCTGTTTTGCTTTTCTCTTTGATGGTTCAGTATCCTTCCTCTCCCTCCACTAGGACAACTTTGGATCCTGCACATGATCCACCACCATGATTTTCTCCTCCTGCTCCTCCCCTCCACAGAGCTGTGTCCCTGCCGCTTCCATTATTCCTAACCCAGCACTCATCATCTATTCTCCCTCTTCCTCTCATGGGCTCTGTAATGCCTAAAGGTTCAAAAATGTTTGCACCCTTCCAGCCTCACACCTTCCACACTTGAGCCCTTTGGTCCTCTTTTGTGTGACAACAATGGTGGCTGGCCCCTAGAGGGATCCTCGCTACCTTTGCCCTATTTAGCTTTATTCCCAAGAGGGACAAAGTGGACCAAGACATATAACGGGGTAGGTCACGTAGCTAGATCAAACCTGGAGCTGCAGGTGCAAATATGGGAAGATGTAGCTGGAGGCCTGTTAATTAACAATTTTTGTGTGGAGGTTCAAAGGAGCCGAATGGCTCTGTGAACTTTGATACTCGTATTAATTCTTCTCTACTGCCAGGTAAAGGATCTAATGTTTTAAGGCTGGAGCATGAAGGCCAGTCCTGTTAGCAGAAGCTCAACCAGAGAATAGCAAAAAATCTGCACTCACTATTGCTTGGCTTCACTTGGAAAATTTGTGTCTCTCTAAGGCATGTCTCTTCCTTCATGCTTCTTCTTGTTTGTCACTTTCATTTGGTTTTCCCCTAAATTTAAAATAACCCTTCATTGTGAAATGGTAGCAACCTCTCCTTACATGTGTCTATTGCTAAATGAACAAAATTATTTAATTAGCAATTGTCTCGTAAATAATTGAATTGAGTCATACATAGATTTCAGTTTAAGGTACTATTCAACTTGGTGTTAATTAAGGTGACTAATAAAAGAGATAAGAAAACATGAATAATGAAGTCAGTCTCTCTACCACATCACCCACAGCACTTACATGGCCTTGGTTACCTGGAGATGTAAGATGAAAAGCTCTTTTTCACAGTTAAGGGAATCTCTGGTTGTGTTTTCCCTGGATCTGTATTTTAAGCTACCCAGGTCACACTGACCCACAGTTATATTGTGCTACTGAGAACAATTAATTTACTTAGCTTTCCTTTTATTTGAAACAAACTAGAACATAATTGTGCAGGTTTTTAAATGAACTTTTACACACTATTTCAATCAAGCTTGTATAAGCAAAAGGTTTATCTTTTAATTTGGATTTTTCTTTTTTTTTTTTTTTAACGTGAGAAAGAACTGCTAGCTTTTGAAAGGTTTTCATGGGTTTCACATCAACTTCTAAAATTCTGCTTGTTTCAGAGGAACTGTCAAATGCTGGAAAGCTTGCTTGTTCTTGCTTTCTAGTTATCCTGGCATAATACCAGAAGTAAATTTCAAATGCTGATTAAATCTCAAAGAGAATAGAGATCCAGAATTAGTTGCTTGCAGGATGTCATACCTTATAAACACCAGAGGACAAATAAATTAACACATCTCAAGATGGATTATGGTAAAGGTCTAGAATACATAAATAATTGTTTAATGATGTGACATTACACTTCCTGTATTAAACTATATTAGCTGAATCATTAATGGAATAATTAGCTGAACCAATACATATAGTAAGTTGTTGTTGCCCTGGTGAGGCAGGAATAAGATACAGAGCAATAGATCAGGGAACAGGACAAAATTTAAGGATCACTTTTCTTCCCTGTGGTAAAACTTGAAAGCTCTGCAAAAGAGGCACTGAGCCTGCTTTCAAGGATGGTCTCCATAGCAGCACTCTAGACTTTGGAAAAAGGTTTTTCAAGAGCTTATCTTGTCAGTTTTTACTATTCTGTCACAACCTGGCTCTACCCACATATGAAAAATTGTATCTGAAACCAGGCCGTGCTCTCTGCTTGAATGGGCAACTTGGCATGTTTCTACTGGACTCTTAGGTGAGAAAATACTGCTGTGGCCATGGCATCTCTGCCTTGTAGGGTAGGGCTACGGCACAGGTTGACAGATCTGAAATCTTCTGAGATGCAGGTCGTGCAAAGGACATTGTGTCAGGAGACAGAACAAATTTGTCAGTTTACCATGTATTTTATTCCTGAGAAGTCTAATGCTTTCATGGCTGAAAAAGAACAAAATCCACCCCCAAAATCAAACCAAGCACTTCCCCCTACCAAAACTCTTCTCACTGATAGACATGATGGTGTGTGGAGAGGGAAGGCTTTGTCATTGTTGATAATCCTTATGGAGTTGCTCAAAGCTCCTGACTGAAGTCTGATCTTTTAGCTGTATTTGGGGCAATTAGGAGCTAGAGTTTCACTGCCTGGGCAATAAAACAGAAAAGTCCATGAACAAGCAAAGGCATTAGAAATCCCTCTGTTGGTGGTTCCCACTATTACCCATATCTCTCCCCCAACTGTATTTCATTTTAAACAGCTCTTAATCCTGCCCAAGGGAACAGTAGGTCATTGTATCTTGCTAGATTGGCAGTCAGACTGGTTAAAGGCTTGTGTGCTGAGCCACTTTAGCTGGGATGACACCAGCTCAGTCACCTCTTCAGACAAAACCACAAAAGCAAAGCTAGACACCAAAGCACCTACATTGTTTATAGCTGCCATCCTTGCTCAGCAGGTTTCCAGTGCTTCAGGTCTGGTATGACTCCACAGCTGGCTTTAGAAGTGGTCCTGGGCAGGCCTGGCAGGACTTTTCCAGACATATTTATGGAATATCTGCAACTAATGGTTTCATTGATCCTCCCCAAAGCCTCTGAACTCTTTTGACCCTGGCTGAAGAAATGCAGCCACTGGGTTCTTCTCTGAATACTTCTTAGAGCTCCTTCTTGTCCTCGAGGGCCTCCATTCTTCCTGGCCACAAAGTCCTGGTGATTGCCTCACAGTCTGACAAGTCCAGAGAGGTTGTGGAGTTGAAGAGGTTTAGGTTGGCATTATGGGCAGTGCTTAAGGAGATAGCCTGGTTATTCTTCAAGGTGTGGAAGAGAGGAATTATGAGTTAAAATCAGAGCACACTGGCCACTTGCAGAGGCTTTAGTCAGGTTGAGAGCTCTCTGCTTGCTTTTCTCTGTGGTGCCAACCAGCTGCAGCAGTGGGATAAGAGCGGAAAGAGGAGCTGTCACAAAGCACTGGCTCCTAGAGCAGGCTGTGCTTGCCTGGCATCACTCCTGGATCTGAGTCAGCTGATAGCTTGGTAAAATGAGGTCACCTGCCACCATGTTCTTGGCTTTTAACACAATATTTGAGGTTAGGCTAATAGATCAGTGAGAGAAATCTGGCATTGAGAATGGAGTGCTTGATGGAAGAATGTGTGGATGCCTTAATTTGGTTTTATACAAGTCCTAACAGTCCTGTGGAAGTCCAGGCTATGGTCTCAGCTGCAGATTCAGTCCTTTTGCTGTGGGAGAGGCCCCCATGGGACTGCTGCAGAGTGGAAGCTGGTGCCTTGTGAAATGAGGGGGTAGATGTGCTGCCTCCAGGGGACAGGCTGGCGGGGCTGGGTGTTTGGTGAGCTGTCAGCCTGGCCACATGACGGGATGCTCTGTGAGGAGGGAATTTCCCACTCCCATGGCTCACTGAGCCCTCCCCAACAGCCAGAGAGAAAGGGTGCCTGGGGAGGCATGTGGGTTGGTTCCTCCCATTCCCCCAGTCCCGAGCTGATGGTACAGCTGTTCTGCCAAAAGTGAATGTTTTTTCAAATAGGCAGTAGCTGCTGTTTGAGCACAGATGAGAGCTTTCAGGAAAGAAGCAGGATTTTAATTCAGAACAAATGTGGAAGACTGCAATATGTGTGTTATGTTCAGCACAGCTTTGAGGATTTGCTGTCTTGTTTTTAATTATATCTTAATATGATAGCATGCCACATTATTCATGTTCTTAATAATGGCTTGTATTGTTTAAGGAGATGCAAACAGAGAGACCCTGGGGATATACAAAGCTCAGACATTTAAAAACTAGTAAGATTCAACTACTTCAAGAGCTTGTTTATTTTAAAGGGGTATATCTTTATCTACAGCAAATCCAGCATCTCTCAGTCCAGACCAAGAGAGACTTCAGTGGGACTGCATGATTCTTAGCTCAAAATTAGGATTCCACCACTGATTTGTTTGGTGTAGGTTGCTACAAGATGTTTTACAAAATGTTTCTGAATCATATTTAAGCAGAAAACTTGCTTGAGTATTACTCTCTATGAATAAAAATTATTTACCCTGGCAGGTTTGATATAATTACTTTACATATCAACCGAGGGACTGAAAGTCACGTTTGTGTGAGAAAAATATCTGATGCTAGAATGCAATGCCCTTAATGGCATTTGGTGAGGAAAGTTTTATCTGTAAACTGACTTTTTTCCTTTTTCAAAATTAATTAATTATTTTTTAAACACTCTTATTTAATTTAACTGTTAACATGAATGAATTCCTGGAGCTCTATTGTGTTCTACTGCCAAGCTGCATGAACAGGGCCTGTTCTGTGATGCTGGAGGATGGGGATAGCCTCACATAACAACATGGAAATTAATCTGAAAAAAAAGATTATCTTGTGCCAGGATTTAGAAAAGAATAGCAGATGAGAAAGAATTGGATTAGAAGGAAAGTCATGAAACAATTAGCTGAGCTAGGTGATACAGAAGGAAATGCTCAAAAGGCAGTGGAGGTAACTAGGTGAAAAAATCTAAGCTTAGTGGGAGAGGACATCCATTAAACTGGAAAGAAAGAGGGTCGAGGGAGAATGCTATTAGTGTGTACATCCAGTGATAGCAAAATGACACATTTTCATACCTCACTGCTCTGAGCTCTTTTTACTGACTGCATACAAAAGCCTTACTCTGTTAAGATAGGCACAATCCAGGATCAATATTGTACTCGCACCTAGGGCCACATCCTATTTGCCTTGCTTTCCTAAATAGTGACATTATTTAAGTAGAATTTATTTGCTATATGTTAGTAAATTTTATGTATCGGTAATTCCTCTTGAACAAGGAGACTAAATGCCAAGGAAAGAAGAGTGGGAGATTCTCAGTGGGAATTAGAAAATAGTATGGTATGTCTCAGTATCCAGACCCATGTTAAGTCATAACTCCATGCCTGCATGTAACGATTATCAGTGATATCTATTTCTTCATCCACTTTGGACTAAAGTGTCATGTTCTGCTTAATAATGGCAGATAATTGGGATAACAGTGTGTATCATCTAAATCTGTCCTTAAAAGGAAATTAATTTTGTTATGATTGGCATTTTAGCATGATTTCAGGATCTAGTTTCCTGAAAATCACAAAAAATTACCTTAGTCAAAATATAGATTTGAGTTTTACACAACTTTCCTTTACAGGAAACGGTTTTAAAATAATAAATTTGCACCCAAACTGGTATATAGTTAACAGTTCACTGTTTCTTCCCATGTCTGGATGTTAATTTGCCTATAAGGAATGCGATCTCAGAAAATACCCTGACAGAGTATACCAGTTATTTGTAACTATTTTTCCCTTTAAATTTAAATATTGATATACCTGATTCTACTTATAAAGGACCTATACCTGCAATGACCTAATTTTGTAGAAACAACTTGCTTCTACTTTTCTTTTTTTTCATAAAGGAAGCAAATGAAAATAAGCCAGTGTTTAAAATTTTGCCTGAAATAGTGCAAGAGTTATTTCATCTGCTAATAATAGAAAATTTTACAATGCCCCCACAGTGGCACAGTATCAGCACAGTGTATTAGGATGGTGCTTACACAGAACACCAAAATTCTTTCCAGCTCCTTGCAATACATCCTGGAAGAGTGGAAGGGCATATCTCTTCCAGTTGGTCCTGGCATGAAATCCAAGACGAGACAAATTGGGAATGAATCACAGTTTGTGTTATAAATACGAGCCTGCAAATGACTCAACTGGAAAATTTCAGAGCTCAGTTTTATGCTGAAGGCAGAGTGAGTATTGCTGAGTAGACCACTGGTGCTCAGTCACTTCACAGAGGGGTTGTGCTGTGATCATGGTCTTGGCCTGAGACAGGCAGAGTCTCCCCTGTAGTGAAAAATCCATTTTGCAAGGCAGGAGGTTCTAATCCCCTGGCATCATCTTTTGGAAGCTGATCCAGCTTATTATTCTGCAGATACTGTTTTTTATTTCCTCCTTGGCTTATAAGGAAATACAACTTTGGCATGTGATGGGGATAAAGATCTGCACTTCTGGAGCTACCTGTGGTTGAAATGGGGTGAAGTACTCAAAAAAAAATTAATTTTTTTTAATTTTTTGCTTGATTTTGATCTAAGAAAGCTTCTGTTAGAGGAGTAGGAGTTACAGAACTGAAAATTATGCAGGCTAAAGGGCAACTGAGGGCAAAACACCTTTGATTCAAGTGCTGTTATTATTGCTAAAATGTCAGACATTTATATTATGTAATACATCTATAGTATTTTAGGAAACAGCATTTCATGTGAAGACAGGGAATGCCCTCTCCCTGGTAAATTTGCATGAATTGATAAACGGAATGATTAATGAAATCAGAGTCTGGGTATTTAACTATGTATAAAAATGATAATGTGCCAGCTTGTGTCTTGGGATAATGGAGGCAGACTAGTCCTGACAGTCATCCAAAGGGATTTAATTTCCCAGACATTTAATCCAAGCTGTTTTGTGCCCTGGTCTGCACAATCCTATGCAATCTTATATAACAAAGACATTAACATCTCAGAAGGTATATCATATATGATAAGTTTTTCATTCAGATGAGTCATAGGACAGCACCAAAATGCCATGTTGTAGAGTTTGGCTGTCATGATCAATTTGTAGAATGAATTAGTATCTGTTTTATTACTTGTAAGTCAAAATCAGCAGTGAAACCCTTTTATTGCCATAGAGATCATATTTAAAGTTTCGGAAGTTTCTCAGTTGATTAATTTAATCTGGGAAGTTTACAGACTGTTTGAATAGTAAATATCATGTTAGTTAAAAAAGAAATCCAACTTTGGTGAGGATATATGATATAAAAACCTCCAACAAATCAGGATTCTGAGAGGTGATCAAAATCACATCAGTGAGAAGATGAATGAAACGAAATGAAGATCTTACACTGAAAATAACATTCCTATCTATAGCTCCTCACTGTGTCTTTCTACCTAGATAAGGACTCTAAATAGCACATAATTATAATGTATAAGTGTTTCTCTAGATTATTATTCTGTATAGCATTTCAAAGATAATGTATTCACTCATTTTTACACCCCATTCCTGTATTCAGGGGAGGCCTTCTCAGAAGCGCGAGAAGACACTGATAGTCTCCATACAAATTGATCAGCATATTTAAAGTAACTCATTTTTTTGTAACACAATCTAAAAACCCCTGTACTTTATTTTAAAATATGTTTTCTGATAAAGGAGCTCAATAATGTGTAATTTCATTCTAGCAATGTTTTATGAGAATAGATATTGTCTCTTTTAAATTATATTACTCAAGATAGCTGGCTGAAGCCTCCAGTAGGAGGTTACAAAATCAGCAAAGCATATGGAAAAGACCAACAGCAGTATGCTTAGGGAACACAGTCCCATCCAAAATAGAAGTGATTTTACCAAAGCACCAGAGCTCAGGCTTCTATTACTCGTGTTTTCTTACTTCTCTTATTTCCTATTGGGAAAGACGCATACTCAAAATCTTTTCATTTGTGTGGCTTCTACCTTTTTCTTTATGCCACAGTGAGATGTGAATAACAGGGTGACCCTAACTTCTCCTTCTTAAAAAAATACACCTCTTTGTCTTCCAAATATGTACCACAGCTCTAGTGGATTGACCTTGTCTGGATGCCAGATGCCCACAAACTCTCTCTATCACTCCCCTCATCCAGTGGGCAGGGCAGAGAAAACATAATGAAAGATTAATGAGCTGATATAAGGACAGGGAGACATAATTCACTGATTACCATCATGGGCAAATCAGATTGAATTTGGGGATATTAATTGAATTTATTACCATTAAAACTAGAGCAGGATAATGAGAGAAGTAAAACAAACCTTTAAAACAACTTCTCTTCACTCTCTATTTACACATGCTCTACTTCTTCCCTCCCAGCAGCTCAGGGAGATGTGGAATGAGGGCTATGGTCAGTTCATCACACGTTGTTGCTGAAGGAAGAGGAGTCTTTCCCCTGCTGCACCATGGGGTCTCTCCCACAGGAGACAGCTCTCCATGGACTTCTGCAGTGTGAGTTCATCCCACAGGCAGCAGCTCTCCCCAAAAGGCTGCAAACATGAGTCACTCTTCACCAGCTGCAGTCCTTCAGGCACAGGCTTCTCCAGCATGGGTCCCTGACAAGTCCTACCAGGAAATCTGCTCCAGGGTGGGTTCCTCTTTCCATGGATCTGCAGGTCCCTGCCAGGAGCTTGCTCTGGCACAGGCTTCCCACAGGGTCACAGCCTCCTCTGAAGCATCCACCTGCTCTGGTGTGGTCTCCCCCATGGGCTGCAGGGCGGTCTCTGCATTCCCATGGACCTCCATAGGCTGCGGGGGCACGGCTGCCTCACCATGATCTGCACCAAGGACTTCAGCTCTGGTGCCTGGAGCACCTCCTACCCTCCTTCTCCACTGACCTTGGTGTCTATGTAGCTGTTCCACTCACATATTCTCACTCTGCTCTTCTCTGGACACAATTAACTTTATGAAATAAATTTATTTCCTTCTTAAATCTTTTATCACAGGGGTGCTACTGCCATCTCTGGCTCAAACTTGAACAGAAGCTTGTTCCTCCTGGAGCTATCTGGCATTGGCTCTGCTGGATCTTCTCACAGAAGCCGTCCCTGTAGCCAGTAATGGCCTAGTACCAAAACTTTACCCCTCAAACTCAGTACAGCAGCTCAGTCCTTCCCCACCTTTCCCACTGGTTAGGAAACTGACTCTAAAGCAACTCTCCTTTTTGCACAAGCTTCATACATGAGGACAAAAACCCCCAAGAGCTGTATCAGCTTTCCCTTGAAGGAAAAAGGGAAATAAAACCAAAACCTCCAAGGGCATTCACAGCCAGTTCTTGTTCCCCCTTTGGTGGGTACCTGAGTTTGGTTTCACCCTTCCCTTTTCTGATTGAAGATGGGGTGAAGGCGGCAGACTGGTCTCTTCCCTGGGTCACAAAAACAGGACCCCTTAGCAGTGAGTGATCACAAACTGATCTGCATAAAATTAAGGTAATTCATCTCTGAGAACAACAGCAAGGCAAGTGGCTGGGTTAGATTTTGCTTCAAAGTATGGGGCTATGCCTTGGATTTGTGCTGAAAGCATTGTTGAAAATATAGGAATGGTTTTGATACTGCTTATCAGGGCTTACACAGAGCCAAGGCCTTTGCTGGACACTGCCATGCCAGCCAGGGGCTGAGGTTGTCGAGGTGCTGTGAGGGGTCACAGCTGAGACAGTGTTGGTCTTCATGTGTGTGTTTAAAACAGGTGTGTTTTAAGCCAAGAGAAAACCTCAAGCTACTTGTGAGTTTTATTTATTTGTGTACAGCCTCACTCCATCCCTTGCCCCAGATGTGTGTTACCATGCGCTAGGGTAGTGTTTTCATCTCTCATCACAGAGGGAGGGCCTGTGGCCACCCTCAAACTCTGTGTTTAGAGTGGCTCACGTGCCCCTTATGGCTTGGCACAACACCAAGAGCAGGCAAAAGCAGGGGTGCTGGGTCTTGGCATATTTAAAAGAAGGAAAAGCCCTGCCATATATTACTTTGTATCACAAAATAAAAATGTCATAAATAGTGTTTAAGTGCTGGAATTTTGTCTGCGTATTAGATCTTTGAATTTCAGGGTACTTAGAGTCTGTAGGAATAGGTGCCATTTTGTGAAAGTAGCTTTGATGCTGCATGTTATGAAAGCAACCCAGAATGATTTACTTTTCCCCCAATAATCTTTCCCCCCTTTCTCCAAAATAAGCCATTCAGGATGCAGTATAAGTTTGCAATTTGCATACAGAAGCCTGTATGTGCACTATCATGGTACTACCGAAACTCTCAGCTGCCCAAGCAGAAAAATGTGTTAATTGATGGGTGTGACATAGTAACCTGCACTGCTGGGAGATGGCCCAGAACCAGTTCAGCTGCTGGCTGAAGGGAAATCTCAACCCTGGGAGCAGTGGATACTCTGTTACAGTCTGAAGAGGCAGAATAACACAATTGCTATTTACTTAGGGATTAGAAAAAAAATCTTTCTGAGTTGGTTCATTCTTTTTCATTTCAAAACAAGGAAAACAGATAATAGAATTATTCAATAAATTAAATTCTTATTTCTGATATTTCAAGAAATCAAATTCTTATTTCTGAAAGTTCTTGCTACAATTGCTGGGTTTAAAGCCAGCAATAAGTCCTTTTTCATTTTCACCTTTACACTCTATCTGTGCTTTTTCCTTTCTTTGGGTTCCCAAACACTTGTCACATTTTTTAAAGTTAAGATATCTTTATTCTCATGTTGACAATGTAGAAACTATTAACCCCTCCTCCCCAATATTTAATGTACTAGAAGATATTCCAATTAACAAGTATAATCACAATATTCTTAAGAGATATTGATTGCTTTCCAGAATTTGGTTGGTTGGCTGGCTGTTTTGGGGTTGTTGTTCTTTTTTTTGGGTTTATTTTGGTTGTTGTTTTTGGGTTTGTGTGTGTGTGGTTTGTGGTTCCCCTGCCCCCTTTTATTTATTTATTTAGTTTTCATGAATGGTTTTAGACAGGTTCTAACTAAAAGGATAAATATGGCAGTTCCCTGTGTGGCTATGTGCCCCACAGTGTGCTACATCCTTGTCCATTTTGAGAATTAATCTGTCATCTAACTGATTATTTATCTGTGTTTATTGCAATAAATTTAGTTAAGTGACTTTTGCTCTGATAATCAGAACATCAGAAAGCTTCAGGTTAGAGGTAGGAAATTAGGAACAATCAAATGATGATGGAGAAATTAATGACTTGGGTGCGTTAGCTCTTACTTATCTTCTAAGTCAGCATGGAAATACGATCTCAGGAAAGTTTTGAATCTGAAGTCTGAAATCTGTGAGAGAACTGAGATTGAGAAAAAGACTTGACTTTGTAAACTTTTTCTTCCTCTCCCATATTATGTAATTGTAGGTTAGAGGGGGTTTTTGTTGTTGTTGTTTTTGGGGTTTCTTTAAATAGGTGATGATAGAACACCACATATGTTTAGTGCTGTTAGGGTCTCCCTTCACTTAGAGGGGACACCTTGCAAACAATGAAATTTCCTTTACCTGAGTTGCAAGACAGCCATTAATCATAGCTATCACATTGATTTTCATGCAAGTTTCAAACACCTTGGAACAGGTTTAAAACCCAAAGGCTGCTTTGCATACTTGTATTGATCAAGCAGCCACAGCCTGCAATAAATTTCAGTAGCTGTAAGGTGGGAGTTGAACAACTTAATGATGTCATCACTTATTGTTACTAAACTCTCAGCTTCTCAGCCTTTCCTTCTGTTAGCTAAATGACTGAATGTCTGATTAAGCTGTTTTTACAAGTAGGCCTTTTCCCCCAGTAAATCTAATTTTCTTCGAAGCAAACTAAAGTATGGCTCCCGTTTGCTTTTGTTCAGGAGTTCATTATATTGGAGAATATGAAAAAAACTTCATCAAGTGTTGCCAAAATGTTGCCTAAAAATTAATTGCAAGATAATTCTAATTATTGTAGTTTTACAGTTCTTTTTCCAGGTATTTATATGAAATGGTTATCAAATCCTAGATCGTGGCAATAAACAATGGGCTGAAAATTGTTAACTGGAAATACACAGCAAATCTGAGATTGAGAGGGATTAGTGAGAGTCAAAACCGACTAGCAAACTATTTGCTAAAAGATAAGAAGATAATCCATGTACATAGTGTAATATTTGACTGACCCATCCAACAAGAATTAATCTTATCAGTGCCTCATTTTTCTCAGTTCAGTTTCTGAGTTCCTGGCTGCTTGCATTTCTGAAGAGAAGTAAATAAGTTAGTAATTATTTCTCTTTGTTATGAATCAAGAAGGGATCTTTTTTAAATAAATAAAATTACAGAAAATTTCAGACTTGAAACTTCATCTCTCTTGCAAAGTCTGTAAACCTTTTTTGTGTAATATTTTTTGAAATATTGCTACATTCTCCAGTGCAGATTGCGTAGCAGTAACCGGAGAAATTTCTTTTTTATATATGTGAAATTGTCAATAGTCAAAACTAAGTAAAGCTTCCCCCCTCATTTTTTATTCTGCAAACCAGAATACTATTTATGCTGAACAGTGTTTAAAGACTGAGCTCCTGTTTTAGGATCAGCCATCTCCTTAAATATATACAGTCCCCTCACCAAGTGAAATAACAGAGTAAAAATAAACTCATGACTCTGAAAGTGTTGATGGCTGCAGAAAGACTTTTAGCCCTTTAAATTGCAGGTTGCAGAAACGTTTCACTGAATCATTTGATCCTTAAATTGCTTTCTAAATTCTGGTTGTCTTGCATGGAACTACCTAGCTACTGAAGAGATCTTGATGTAAAGCATCATGGCTAGCTAATTTCAACTGAGTTTGGTATGAAGTAATAGCAAATCATTCCATTGAGAGAGCAGGAAGAAAATCTGACTGCAAGAAAACATTTGTCAAGTGTCTATTCTTCTGTAATTAGCAGTTTATCTTTTTTTTTTTATTTTGTATGTTGTTGTACTGAATCTCTGATTTTGTACAGACAGTGTCAGATCTGGCATATCTATCAGCACACTTAATAAATACAATCCATATTTACATGTAATTTCCTGAAGCCTCACTCACCCCTTAATATTTAGTGTGCTTTGCAGTGCCACAAATCTAGGGGTCACCATGGTCAGCGGTGCCCTGAGTGGAGCAGATCAGTGTTTTGGGTGGGGAAAACCTCCTTTTGGGTATTCATTCAGGAGCCTTAGAATAGCTTAGGAGCCAGGGATATGTCATGTAAATGAACTCAAGCAGCTCTACTGCCTATTATGCTCACAGTTTCCTTCTGTTCTGAGGGGCCTCATTGGGTCTAGGAATTAGTACAGCCCTAGGGCTTCTCTATTTGATTAACCAGAGCCTGGATTTGTTAAACGCCCAGACATGCTGCAATGTCCTTTTTCATTCTTGGAAGCTTTTGAGTAAGGATTCAAAGGTGAAAGGGTTGGAGGTTAAAGTTCTGACCTCCTCTCCTCCAAAGCCCTTCCCTTCAAGAAGGAAACAAAACAAATCACTTAAGCATGTGCCTATCTAACTCAGCATTGCCATCTCTCATCTGTTTTGTGTTGATCTTAAGGCTTCAGCTCTGTTAGCTGAGATTCAAATCTTCAACTTTAAGCTTAAACCCAGTTTTGTAGTCCTTGTGGCTCTGGACTACAGTTTGAAAATGAGTCCAAGGGAAAATAATATCTTTAAGAAAATACTGACCTATTACTTTGGAACGTAGTGCTTTACTCAAGACTTCTGAATACCTGCATTTGGCAATATCACTATCTGAAAACATGGGATTGCTTCCAGCAAAATAAATGGGGCTTCACATGTGTTTTATAAACTTTAGTGAGTTGGGAACTGAGAATGGCTTATGGACAATTTTGCAAAAATGTGATATACTACTTACAGTACAGTTTGCTAAGTGGAAAAACTAACTGTGTTTTTGTATTGTGAGCACAAACCTTTCAACTGTGTTCTGTTGTGGGGAGGCTGAGATTGTCTGGAGACTTTGTTACACAGAAGATCAAATTCCTCATTGCCTTCGTGAAGCTGCTGAGTGATGGAGTGTCCTGTGGTCAGTGGTGGTCATGGGGAACGTGTCACATATTTGTTGGCTGGGAACAACATAATTAACAAAACCTATCCATAGCTACCTATTTAGGGAAAGAAGTTCTGGATGATGATTCAGAGTTAAGCTGTGGATTTTAATATTCCTCCAAGGATTTTTCCCTCTCCTCTCCCTATGAGGAGGCGGTGGAGAATTGGACAAGGTGGAGTAATGGATGAGTGGAGTGCTTTGTACTTGGCAGGGTTTGCAGTCTGGGGCTGTATTTTTCCTTTCTGCAGCACACTCCCTAGGGAAGATGCCTGTATGCAGTGTTCAGTTATCTAAGCTGTCAGGAACATGCATATTGTCAAAATGTAGGCTTGCAGCAGATTCCTGGTGATCTTTACAGATGGCCCAGGTCTCCTCATACCTTCAGCTTAAGCACTGGATTAATCATTTCAATCATCCACCCTAAGTGGGGTGAGTTTTGGGTGTGTGTAAGACTGAGATAAATTACACAGGAAAGAGCTAGCTATGGCAGAAGTAGGATTGGTTTTTTGGTTTTGGCTACTTTGGGTTTTGTCTGCCAGCAAATTAGGTACACTACAGCAAATAAACAGAGAAGATTGCTTATCTAATTCCAGAAGGTGCCAAGGATGAACATATCACCTTCAGAGAGAAAGAAATCAAGATCTTGTGAATGAAAGAGCAGGAAGTATCTTAGATATGTGGCTGAAGGAATGTCATAGGAAATCTGACTAGAAAAATGACCATCTGCTCAGCTTGAGCTATCATTGTCAGTTTGAGACAAAGATGGACCAAGATATTCTGTAGCTTCAGTAGGAGGTCACTGGCAGGCTTTGAGAAAATATGTGATTTGAATTAGATAGCTGTGAATTTGCTCAGCAGGCCTGTCTGGCTCACAGAAACTAGGTTACTGAGTGGTCCACTTTATTTTAGCATGAATAAAAATAAGCAGTGTAAGTTCTTGGGCTACCTTTGGGCTGAAGAGTGGAGATTTGCTATACTCCCTGCTTGTTTCCATCCTGAAGTTCCTATTACCAGCCTCCAGTATTCCCTGGAGGAAAAACTGAAAGAGATGGGCAGCACAGAGAGAAATTTGTTCTGAGGTTTCAGGAAAATTGGCAACACTCAAACTGCATCAGCATTTAAAAATGTGGAGCTGGGGATGACCTCTATCAAAGAACAGAGTTCATAGCTGAGAGAGAGAGAGTCTAAATTTGGTCACTTTCAGGGTAGATGATACAGTGAAAAGTGAACTTTGTGTGTCTGTGTGGCAGCCTTTACTGTCCCCCATCAGACATTAAATAAGAGAGCAAATTCTTGCTTTACCGTCTGACTTGGCAAAACAGGTTACGTTGCTTTGTTTTTGATTCCTCCTATGCTGTAAGCTAATCTCTTGCTTAAGTGCTTTGTAGACTTGAACTTGTGTATTTTTTTGAGATTTTTATTGTAACTTTCTTGTAATATTTTTCAAGCCATCCATTGAGTAGACAAATAAGAAACCCTGGCTGCACAAACCATACACAGGGCAGAGAATTCCACACAGTTTTTACACTGATGAGATTGATTCCCCGGACAGAGTGAGCTTTTCTTCTTGAATTTTGTGTACAGCTCTGCCTGTGAAATGCCTTTCTCTCTCTTCTTTCCAGGAGCAGTGCAAAGTGAAAGCCGGGATGGAGAGCCCTGGTAGGAATTTAGAGGCTTTTGACTATTAAATGCCTCCTTTTATCAGTAATATGAAAGTATACTAGGTACAGACATAATAATCTTTTCCCATCTTCCACACTGATTTTGGAGGCTGTTAAATATTTGGTTACATTTGGAAAACATTTTGACATTCTTTGCAGAACGACACCATAGAGAAGCAAAGTACCCATATTATTGCTTTATGAAGGAACCTTTAAACTAATGAGGCATTAATGAATAGACTGGTATGCTGAATCTTTCTCATGTAGGAAGGGTACAAAGTCATTTCACATAAATTGCAGCCCATTATTATAAATAGTTTGGCATGGGTTTCCCTAGAGGTGGAACTTCAAGCCAAATATACAGCAGCAGCTGTGGTGACACTTTGTGCAGAAACGATTCCAGGCATTGTGCTGGAGGAGCTGGTATTGCAGGATAACAGCACAGCAGCTCATATTTGGAGCCATCTTACAGCAGCAGTTCTGCTGGTTTGTACTGAAGGTATGAAAAATACCTGCGTGTGCCTGAGACGAGCAAGATGAGTCTTCTTCCCTCTTGTCATTTCCCATTGATTTCGTACCCAGCTTAACCAACTACCATCACTGTACACAAGATTTTAATGATCAAGGAGTCTCCCTGAATTATACTTTATAATTTTTGTTGGAAATTGTAATTTATTGCTGCAGTACCCCCACAAATATGACTTTCCTCTCCTACATCTGACTTTTAAGGTGTGTGCTAAACTGGAAGCCACACCAGGTATTATCTGATAACTGTTGTCCAAATTCATTCCCAAGGCATATAATTATATTTCGGTCCCCAGGAATTTTAGAGAGGTTACACAAATTACTACAAAACTAGGGAAAGGGATAGTCTCTTTGTTTTGTGTATGCATGTGTTTGCAGTGACCATTTATGCTTACATGGCTCAAAGCTTTCTATTCCACTTTTCCAACCAGCCAAGAAATTACCAGCTTTTGTTTGGCATGCTAACAAATCCCTATAAATCAGTGTGCCACAGATTTGCCTGGCTTATACACATCTGTTTTCCCATCTTTTTAAAATTCCTACTGGTTTTGTCCCTGAGACCAGTTCTGCTGAGCCTTGGTACTCTGCTTGTCCTCAGCAGGATTCCACAGCGAAAATTGATTTGGGTACCTTCAGACATTGGTGGCTGGGAATGATGCCAATCAAATGCAGTACTGGGCCTTATCTGTCACTGGCAAGCCACTGGTGTGCATTCCTCAAAGCAGAGGTTTTTTTCCTCCCTTGTTTCCACACCTGAATCCCATAAAGCACAAGTATGGAAAGTGTAGCAGACTCAGGAGAGCAGCAGTCAAGGTGGAGACTGTGCATCTTGTAAAGCTGAAGAACAATATTTTCTTTCTTTGTAATTTCTGCCTCATAATAAAAGGACTTGTAACAGCCCTTGCCCTTGTCCTGTCTTGGAACAGGACATCCCTCCTTTTCTCTGCTTTCCAGGATAGTAGTTTCTCCTTTCCTTCATCAACCTCCCAAGACTTGTGTGTGTGTCGGTGTTATATATGTGCTATTCACAAGCAGGATTTGGACAGGCAGTAGAGATAATAGTTACTTTTTCTTCAGACTCTCTAGTTTTTGAGAGCATTTGTTTGGGTTTTTTTCCCTGAAATTTAGTGTTACCTTTTCTTACCTTTTCTCATGGTTCTTGTCTAAGGATTTCTTAGAGCAGTTTTTTTGCATAATTGTCTAAATGCCTACCACAGGCTTTTAATAGTAACATAAGCATATTGGTCATATTCGATACCACTTAATGGTAATGGGTACAACATCTGATTTCCAATTAGCTTTAGTTTTGGTTTATTTGTTGATAGCCTTTAATTTGGTACTATCAACAAATACATGCAATTTGTGGGCTTTTCTTTGAATCTTGTGCTTTTAGGACTGACTTTGACTCTCAGGTGTTTCCCTGGTGTTTTACCGAAATCCACTGAAACTTTTTTATTTGGAGATGAGTAGAGAATTCAGTCACCAATCCCCATTTGCTATTTTTCTTAACTCTTTTGAGAAGATACATCTCTTTAAATTTATTGCTTGAATGACATCTTGGGTCTTCTTTGGTGGAGTGACATCACCTGTCATTACTGGAGATTAATGTTAACATTTTTTTGCTTAATCATTTTATTTTTCCATAGATAGATTTAATATACCAACATCATGAGCAGCTAACTGCAAGAAGAGTTTATCTGCTGCTTTCAGCCAGGACTGTCTGGTGGCTCTTAGGCCACCAGCAGCCTGAATGTCCCTGACAAGTTCCTTGTCTCTCTCACCCTTATGTTTTTTCATGTAGTGGTAATTTGTCTGATAATTAAGGGTATTACACCAACATTACCTTAGGTAAATGAAATTTGATGTCAGGGAGTCTGGCATGTACCATAGGTTGCATGTAACAATGCTTGTTTTTCCAGTGACAGATTTTTATTTTTTTTTTTTTTCTTTCAGGAATGGCCCTGCAGCTTGTAAATGAGGAAGTCCTGATGATGAAGCCTAAATCACAGTTCCCTGTAATTACCTGGGGATTTTTTTAATCCTCTGTTTTCCATTTTCTCCTCAGATATTTGTCCTTCCAGCAATGCAGAAGTGGTTTTAGAAGTAACTGTGAACTAATTATCTGGAAATCAGATTGCAAATAGTTTACTTGTAGTATCTTCATCAATTTCTCATTATTTCAAGGAAAGGAGAGAAGAGCTTATGGTTTTTGAGACTTGGCATGGATCAAATGTGTAGTTGATACACATCTCATCCTCATAATTGTTGAATAAATTGCTATTTTATTTCTTCTCACTCATACAGAAAGATATTTTACAGATGGTATTTGGTTTAGGAGTTGGAAATTATTTTGCCCGGTGTTGTCCTTTGTCTAGTCTTTTTATTCTTGGTATTTGTAGGACTTCGAACATAAGTGCCAATGTGTGTATCACAAATCCAGGAGGGATTCCCAAGCCACCTGAATGCCCAGGCTGAAACACTAACAGGAATTCCTCCCTGCTTTTGTGTTTTCTTTTAAAAGCAAAATCCTACTGTTCATCTGTACAGCTATGAATGCTTGCCTTAGGAAAATCCTGATGGTATTTGTGCATTGGTTTGAGACACAAAGCAAGGGTTACACTCTGTCCACAGCTACAGAGGACAGGCTGCAGCACTGCACCTCCTGTCTGTAGCCTGTTTGTACCTGTCAACACAGCAGCAGAGGGAGGCTGGATTATTTAAATTTTTTTTAGTGTCTCACTATGCCTTTCCTGGGCTGTTTAATGTAGCTTTGGGTGTTCTTACAGAGAATTTGGCTCTGCTGAGCATCATTTCCATCGAGCTGCCTGAGAGGGCTTTCAGCTGTACAACTGTGCTAGCACAAACAGAATTTTGGGCTTGAAAAGGAAAGGTGTAATTACATGGGGGGAGGTTTGTGGGGGGTGAGTGCCTGTGGTTGATGGTAATGCTGAGGTGGCCCTGGGTGCCCTGAGAGGGGTCCCAGCTGCAGCAGGGTCTCCCAGCCACACGGATGGCCTCCCATGCCAGTGTGTGTGGGACAGCCTGGGAAAGATGGGTAAGAGATTAGGGACAGAAATGAGTGCACAGCCCTGAGGAGACTGCATGGAGCCCAGTGCTACTGAGGCTGTGCTAGGGAGAAAGACAGCTTGGAGCTGCTGTGGGCTGGGGCAGGGACAGGACCCTACATGCAGCTTCCTCCTTGCTGAACATCCTATCACCTATGCTGAAAATCCCTAGTACTCCACAGCTCTAATGAGCCGCATGCTCTGCTTGTGTGAAGTAACTTCCTTTGGCCTTGCTGCACTTATAAGCCTCAGGCTTTTATCCCAAACAAAGATTGCCACTGCAAATCATTTGGGGAGGAAGCCTCATTTCTTGCCTGTCACCCTGATCGTGCTCTTGTGCTGTGTTGTTGATTGGCTCTAAGATGGAAAAACAAACAACCCCTGAATTAAAAGCAAAATACTCTCTTTGATATTTTGAAGGCAGGGAAGAAGAGGGAATATGAGTTTTTGGGAAGTCCTGCTTCTGCTAGCATTGCATCCTGCGGGAAGAGGAGTCTGAGATGTGATCCACAACACGGGTGAGGAGGGTGGGCAGTGAGCTGCCTTTCTGGGCTGTGCTCTGTGGGAGGGAGCCAGGAGGCATCCTCTGAGGCACCAGCTCAGCTGGAAGGCTGGGGAACAGAGCTGGGAACAAAGGAGCATCAGCAGACAGGGAGACAGCCAGCCCATCAGTGAAGGGATTGATTTTTCCCACCAAAAGGTCTTCTTTGTTTTTCTCTTCGCAAAAAAAAAAAAAAAAAAAAAAAAAAAAAGAAAAAGAAAAATGAAACCCAACCTTCCCCCCCACTTATTTAAACGTGATCTGTTTATTTTTTTCTTATCTCACTGAAAATGTTTCATTTGTATTTTGAGAAAAAATATAGACAATTTCAGACAAAATATTTTCTTTACATGATTTTATTTTGCTAAAACCATTTTCTGTGAGAGAATGTTTGTGCATTTTTATGCATGTGAGGGAGCTTCATCTGCCTAATAAGTATGAAGGGCTGAGTGCTGTTCAGCTGGCTTCTCTGTCCTTCTGCAAAGCAGGTAGAAATCAGCAACAAAAGGCAGCCTGGCCAGTGCTGCTCTGGGATGACATATGTATGCAATACTTAGTGGATTTGCATGGTTCTGACCCTCACACAAATTTACTCCTATTATCCTATTATTTGTTTTTCAGAATGTTATTTTTCCACCTGTTTTTTTTTTTTTTTCCCCTTGTGTGTGTTGTGGACCCTTCCCTTCCCTTCCCTTCCCTTCCCTTCCCTTCCCTTCCCTTCCCTTCCCTTCCCTTCCCTTCCCTTCCCTTCCCTTCCCTTCCCTTCCCTTCCCTTCCCTTCCCTTCCCTTCCCTTCCCTTCCCTTCCCTTCCCTTCCCTTCCCTTCCCTTCCCTTCCCTTCCCTTCCCTTCCCTTCCCTTCCCTTCCCTTCCCTTCCCTTCCCTTCCCTTCTCCCCAAACACCCTATATTCCTGCTACATGATAATACACAGACTTGTTACAGAATGCTGACCACCTTTACTTCATTGAAGTCAATCACAGAAGTGTTCAGGATCTGCTGGAAATTGTTGCCTCTCACAGAAGGAATTTCTTTTGCCTCAAACGTAGCTATGGCATTTTGCCTCACCGATAACAATGAAGGATAATAAAGATGCAACTACAGCCTTCAAGAAAGAGATCAGTAAAATATCATTGCTGTGAAGAAACTGGTACTTGATGGATTGTGCTGAAAGACTGCAAAGTCTTCTCATTGTAGTTCCCTACACACAAACACAAAGTCTTTTTGATTTTAAGATTTCTAAATTACTAAGGAAGAAACGATTTACCTGGACTTTCTTTTCTATTTCAAGAATATATGCCATTAAAACAACCAAATAAAAATCAACTGAATTATAGCTATGTCAGCTCTTCCCCTTGACATGCTTCAGAAGCCCCCAAAGACTGGCTGATGTGTAAATACATTTTTAGCAAAGACATGGGTAAAAATAGAAGAGAGTCAGAGCATTAACTACTGTTGCTCAGAAATGATTGGACTAATTAAATATAAATAAGGTGACAAGGCACTACCTTGATACGTGAGCTAAGGCACAGCCATGGATCCCCCTAAATGGAACTTGTACCAGTTCACCTGAGACAGACACGACTGAGCCAGTCCCTGTGACACCCAGACTGTGAGAGAGAGCTTGGTGCCCCTAAAATTAGGGACAAGTGGCTGACTGAAGCCATAGCAACCCCTAGACAAGAGACTTGGGTGAAATCTGTCATTTTAGCTTTCCTGTGGATCAGTCTCCCATCTGTAACAAGGTATGATTTGAGCTCTTCTTAACTAGAGTTCCCTTCTCTGTTCTGCATCTCAGGATGATCCGTGTACAAAAAGCTCCTGGTCTTGTTTGGTGCCTCTCATTATTACCATAACATTAAAAAAGAAAAAAAAAATGGAAGTGAGAATACAGCCTCAAGGTCATCTTCTGCTGTAGTGCTCTCACCCTTTTGCACTGAAGTCTGCCAGGGTATTACTGAGCACAGGATTTGGCCTTTAAGGTTTTGATGTACAATATGCGCATCTTGTGCTGATATTAAATATGAATATGTTTAAAAGTCTGCTTTCAATCCAAATTTTGAGGGCTTGCCAAAGTAGCAGAGATTGAGATAGGATCTTTTGTACTATTAATTGAAGGCTATGCTTTTATTTCCTTTAAATATTTTTTAAAGCCTCCCTTCTGTGGTAGAAGATATCTTGCTGCTGCTTGGATTGATTCCAAATACTGTTTTCCCCTTTAGCTAGAGCTGCAGAATGTAGTCAGTTTGATTCCTTGCTAAGTACCTTTTGTTAAACACTGGCAATTCAGAGTTGCAGTTACCTTGAGGTGAAAGGGAAACCAGATCAAGATGCTATTAACTGCCACTAGAAAGAAAACATGCCATAATGTCATATGAGTTAATAACTCTAAGTAGCCTGTAAGATGCTGCTGTGGAATTAAATGCTTAACAATAATTCAAGAAGGGCTTACAGAAATTTAAGAATGTGGATCATTTAGTGTAGCCGAAATTATGCTCCTGGCATATATGTATGACACATGAGAGCACTTACCTGGAAATTTATTACCCAGCGCTGAGCAAACAAAGCATGACCTACATTTGACTAAAGTCAGCTGTCTCTGGCTAATCCTATGGGCTTCTTTTTATTAATGTCACAATTGCTAATGTGGTATAACATTGTCATTACTGAATAGCACAGCGGGATAAGCTGCAGCTGTTATTTCTCTTTCTATACCTACTAACTCATTAAATTTGAGTTTTGGGGAATACAAATTGTAAAGATTATTCAAATTCTGATTGAGAAATAGGGCTACTGGGAAATTGGTGGCATATAAAGTAACACTTTGATTCAAGGATTTTGGTGCTTTTGTTATTAGGAAGATTGGAATGTTGAGAATGTTTTTTTTTTCTTCCTAGTATCTCATCATTAAGGTCCAAATTAAGCCACAGGTAGAACATCAAGAAAAGTAATAGATATAGGGAAATTATTGCACAGTGAGTACTATTCTTTCTGATGGAAAGGGAAAATTCAAAGCTTGTGTAGTGAGATCATGGAACAAGTGAGTTTTATTCCACAAGATCAGTAATACACTAATCATCCTATTGTTATTTTAAATAGCATAACTTCCTCATTTAAAATACATAAAAAGTAATGGAGATTAAAGACTTTTTATCTTTAAACAGATTTTTACAGGATTGTATAGTGTACATAGAGGCAGGTCCTTGGACTTTGGTATTTCCACAAAAATACACATGGCAGCAAGATCTGACTTCTTCAAGAGGAAAAACTTTCCAATTTGTCTTCTTCAGGGCTGAGACATTGTTTTTTAATTATGGTAGATTTTTCTGGGAGCCTTATTGCATGCCTACTCTCCTCACCATAAGGCCTGGTTGAAAACTTATTAGAAAAGTAAATAGAATCAAAATTCTTTTTCTTTCTTTCTTTCTTTCTTTCTTTCTTTCTTTCTTTCTTTCTTTCTTTCTTTCTTTCTTTCTTTCTTTCTTTCTTTCTTTCTTTCTTTCTTTCTTTCTTTCTTTCTTTCTTTCTTCCTTCCTTCCTTCCTTCCTTCCTTCCTTCCTTCCTTCCTTCCTTCCTTCCTTCCTTCCTTCCTTCCTTCCTTCCTTCCTTCCTTCCTTCCTTCCTTCCTTCCTTCCTTCCTTCCTTCCTTCCTTCCTTCCTTCCTTCCTTCCTTCCTTCCTTCCTTCCTTCCTTCCTTCCTTCCTTCCTTCCTTCCTTCCTTCCTTCCTTCCTTCCTTCCTTCCTTCCTTCCTTCCTTCCTTCCTTCCTTCCTTCCTTCCTTCCTTCCTTCCTTCCTTCCTTCCTTCCTTCCTTCCTTTCCTTCCTTCTTTCTCTCTCTCTCTTTTTCTTTCTCTCTCTCTCTTTTTCTTTCTCTCTCTCTCTTTTTCTTTCTCTCTCTCTCTTTTTCTTTCTCTCTCTTTTTCTTTCTCTCTCTCTCTCTCTTTTTCTTTCTCTCTCTCTCTTTTTCTTTCTCTCTCTCTCTTTTTCTTTCTCTTTTTCTTTCTCTCTCTCTTTTTCTTTCTCTCTCTCTTTCTCTTTTTCTTTCTCTCTTTTTCTTTTTCTTTCTCTTTCTCTCTTTTTCTTTCTCTCTCTCTCTTTCTTTCTCTTTTCTTTCTCTCTCTCTTTCTTTTCTTTCTTTCTTTTCAGAATGAAGCTCCTCTTTTCAAACTTATTTTTTCAATCTACTCTCCCAAATTGTGACTGCTTGTACCACTGTAAGAGGGGAGAGCTTCCAAAGCGAAGTGTTCCAGGCTGGCTGCATCCCTGGGAGGAGCCCCGCAGCTCCAGGCCCTGGGGTGGGCAGCAGCCAGAGTGCAGCCCAGGCAAAGGCTCGGCAGGAGCCCGCAGCGGGTAGGAGGAGGCATGGCTGGGGCTTTCCCACACCCCGGCTATTTCCTGCTCTCCACAAAGCCCAGGGAAACTGTGTCAGCCGGCAGAGTTAGGTCACTGCTCAGGGGTCAGGCCGCAGGGTGGATTTTAATGGAGCTAAGCTGATGGTTGCAGCTGAGGATGTGACCATTAATTTCCACTCTATTGTTACAGTGAATAGTTTTACAAGCTAAATTCAGTGCATGATCTATTGCTGTATTTCAAGGGGTGTAAATCCCTTGACTTTCATAGATGGACCTGGGGCAAGGTAATGGTGTTGAAGGATTAAATAAATAAAAGAGTTGAGGCTGGGGGGGGAAGGGGAGATGGAGTACCCAAATATTGGTGGATGATCATGTAATTGTGGTGAGAAACACGTGGTAGTTGGGCTAATCTGGAAGCATGGATGAATTTGAATTCCTCAAATCAAGATTAAAACCTCCTGCGTTTTTCAGATAAATTGGAAAAGAAATTATCTCTTAGGCATTCATGCACTTAATTACTTTCTCTCCTCCTCCCTCCTCTGCCAACAGAAAAAATAACTGTGAAGTTCTATATTCCTGTTTAAAGGGTGATATCTGCTGTCAGGCTGTGGCTGACTGCTCCTGGGGATAGGTGGTCAGCCTACAGTGGGTGCTCTGCACTCAGTACAGTAAGGAGATGGGTACTCAGTAGCGTTAATGAACCTAAAACATTGGGAAGCACTATGGAGAGGAGGGGAGTTCAACTGGGATGTCATAGCTACAGAGGAGGGATAATGTACTGATCAATCTTTGCAGATGATGGATAGAATTTGTTCCTGGGAATTCTGTGGAATGTAATGTCTGTGATCTCTATGGTCATTGTAAATACTGTTCTCTAACCTCCTTAACTTTCCCTTTCTGAAGCAGTATTTCCTCTTGTCTTGCTCCTATGTCTTGATTGAATCGTTTTCAGATTTCCTGAAAGTGAATCCTTTTCCCCCACCTTTTTTCTTTTACAAATTTGGTCTTGTGTGAGCCCACCCTCTCCCCTTCATCAAGCTTGATCCCAGATGCCTCCTTGATCTCCTGTTACCTAGTTCCACAAGCTGTGACTACTACTGCAGCATGCTAGCTTTTAAAAATGGAGCTTCACAAGGGAGCCTGGGGATGATAGCGGATAGCATGGAGTGTAGGGGAGGAGGTACTGAGGGCTCTGGTAGAACAAGGTTGGCCCAGTTCTCCACACATTCCAGTGTGAGGAATGCAGTGCGCTCCTCTGCGTGTGCGCGATAGGAGGGGAGGCTGCGCAGAATGATTCACATGGGAAATATGCCATGACCACACTGAAAACAAAACAGCATCAGCTCAAATTCTGGTGGGGTTTTGGAGTGAGGAGAAATGCTTTTTACTTTTTATTAGGTGGTTTGTGGTCTATATGAATAGGCTTGAGGGTTCAGCTTTGTGCTTTGTGAGCTGGTGCCCACCACAGGCATTGTCATTCATGTAGGAGAAGGATTTGGTGAGCTTAAGAATCCTTCCAGAGCATGACTTGGGAATGGAATAGCATGTGGAAGTTCTCATTGCTCTGCTTCTGGGTAAAATGGAAACTTCAGCAACATAAACATAGGATTTCTAATGCATAATGCAAATAAGTGTACTCAAAATTTGTATTAAATGTGCTTAAAAGTTAATTATTGGATATTTTTAAACAGCAAATGCCATAGAATTTTTATTAATTAGCCACATGGCTGTGGGAACTAACTTAAAATATGCTTAAATAATACATGAATGTTCCTTTTTTCTGTTTTGTTTTTGTTGTTATTTTAACTCTCCCTGCTTCTCCCATTTCCTGCCTCATATTTTTATTGAAAATGAAACAAGACCATTCCCATGCATCAAACAAAAGCAGTTCCCTGATGGTGCTTGAAACACACTCTGCCTCTGTATTTCCATGTGGATCTTAGGGGAAAGAAAATAGCCTGTACAGATCAATCATGATAGGAAGAGGTCTGCTGCCATTCTTTCCCCACCCGGACTATTCCCCTTAGAGGAGTTTCTTTTCCAAAGGAGTCCTTTCTGATTAGCAGTTTGCTCCCTCTGTCTGTGAGAGATGATAAAGCAACGGCAGCAGAACCAATTTGAAACCATTATTTATCCTTATTGTGGTTTTAGGGGAATGTGTGACTGCTTGTGAGTTGCAGATAAGATTAAAGTTACTAAGAATAGAAATCTCTGTGAGCTTTTATTCATCTTCCTGAGAACCAAAGCCCTGACTGATCAACTTGTTTATAGTTTATGCAGTTTCAGATTTGAGAAAATTTTTGGATAATTGAACAATTGTCTGAAAAAGGCATGGAGTTCAATGAGCTTAAAGCTTTTGGGAGATTGCATTCTTTTTGAATAAACAAAGAGTGAAAGGTTTTATTTTTTTTTTTTTTGACAATATTTTCTAAGGTGTTGCTGTTTAGGGGGAGGAGGTGAGTTTAGTTCTCTTGCCTGCTGCCCGCTCTTAGACTTTTACAAAGTCTGTGTACCAGATAAGGAGCCAATGGGCCAAATGACAAACTTTGGAAATGGGCTGTCCAGGCAATGCTGGGAAAGAGGCTGGAGGCAGATAACTCTATGTACCTGCCCTCTGACATATGTTTTTTTTGCTTCTAGGTTCCATGCAGGTATTTCAGGGAAGGTTACAATTTTTCTGCCACCTTTCCTTCCTTTCATGTGGCCTGGTTGACACTAAAACAGTTCAGATGTGCATCCTCTGCTTGCTGATTTTCTCATGATAGTGCAGAGGAAAGACCCCCAACAATTAATTAACAAGCAAATAAAACCATTCAGAAACTAAACTTTCCATTAAGAAAAAACAACTACTTCAAAACAAGGTCTCAGCTTTTCCCATAATCAACCAAAATATTTACTGAGTGTACACAATAAAGAACTTAATTTATGGCGTGAGTAGTGACTGTGTATACAAAACCCAAGTGAACTGAGAAGTGAGCAGTTTCACCAGTGCTTGTTAGAGTGTCAATGGAAAAACAAGTGTGTGAGCTAATTAAGTCATGTGTTAGCAAATGGCATTGCTGTGTAGGCACAGGAATAGGAGAGAACACTGGCCTTCAGCACAGAATGAAACCTGACTGAACAATATTCTGCAGCATGCAAAACAACTTGAAATGTTAAATGGTTGGGAAAAAGAAACTTTCTTTGTATCTTTCTTGTACTGATGTACAAGAATCATAACCCTTTTTCATTTAAACAAATGCTATCTTTAATTTCCAGATACTCCTTAAAAAAGGCAGATAGATTCTCCCTTGGCTGCAGTTAAATACAAAAATCTCTTTATCAATTTTTCAAGGAATAAGCCTGCACTATGTCTTGTTATTTCTAGCCTGACAAAGCAGAAGTTGTATATTTTCAACATAATAAGATCCATTTTGCTAGATATTTCACTACAGGAAGGGCATTAATTAAATCAAGAGGCTGTTTGCATCCATGTATGATTTTGTCCAAAGCTGAGTGTTTAAAACAGCTGATCTATATCTGAACTTCGAACAGGATTTTTGGTGAACATGCAAATTAACTACATTGTGTTACGAAAGTACCCGTTCGTGACTAGTAGAAATTACCAGGGTAATGCTGCCTTTGTTCTCCTTTCATTATCCTCTTGTCCCGTAGTGTAATATCGTATCTTTGGTAGTGTTTAATTTTATGTAAGAGGAATAATGAGAGGAAGAAGGCAGTGAAGAATGAGGACATTCTTTGTTACGCACGGGAGCGATTGGTGCTGCTGCTTGCCACATGGAGGAGCTCGGGTATCACGTTAGGAATTACCATGAGCCTGGCGAGCCCGGCAAAGCCGCTCTGGAAAAGCAATTCCTGCGATTATCTTGGCCTCATGCTTGCCCCTGGGTGTGTGGATAAGGTTGCTGCAACCCTGTGGCAGTAATGCATGAGAGCATAATTTGTTCTGTAGTAGTCCTAATACTCTTCCCTACTCGTACCGCAAGGATCTCAAACCTACTTAGACTGGTGCAAGCCTTGGCTATGGCTCTAATGTGGTTTATGGATACGTTTCTCCTCCTCCTGCTACAACATAGCATAACTAAGAGGAGAGGAAAAAAATGAGATAAAAGTCCTTCCTACCTTACTGTGCCATACAGAACTGTAGATTTAAATAATGTAGATTCAAATAATGTAGAGTCAGCTCCACAATCTGGCTGTACCAACATAAAGGGCCATCGACCCATAGCTATTTTTGTCTCTTTCTGACCTACTAAGATACTATTTTTTTTTCTTTAGTACACTTCTAGTGGAGAAATTTATGAGAAAATTCTCTAGATAAGTTCAGGAAAATCTATCTGTGCTAGGAAGTCTGTGCCAGCATCAGTCCTATGGCAGGTGGATCAGTGCAGATCAGGACAGTTCTTTGTCTTAGTGGATGGACCTGGGAGTGGGGCTTTGGGCTGTGCATGTTCAGTGTGACCTGTTGGACCATCTTGATATGCACTGGCTGGGTAGGGTGTCCTTGGTTTTGCTCCCCGTGGTCATACTCTTTTATGTAGGCTGGATAGTGCATGTAAACTAAAAACATCAGCTCTGATGAACTAGGAGAATGAGGAAAATTAGATGTACACCAGCAGGAGGGAGTGGAAGAGAGGCTAGAGGCCTCCCATGCCATTAATTTCTTAAAGGTCAGGTTTTCACAACCTGTTGGCTCATTAAACACGTCATTTTGAAGCACCAGTTTCAGGTGCTCTGTGAGACTCTGCCTGAGGTGTGGGAGGAGGTGTCTGTGGGAGATGCTCACCTGGCAGCTCTTGGGGGGACACAGCTGGCCACAGCGAGGTGCTGGGTTAGAGGCAGGGATGGGAATGGAAAAGCAGATCAAGGACCTTATCTTCCAAAACTACAGTCTTGTGCTGATTATTTCTGGTTAAAAACAGGATTTCACTCCTTTTACAGTAATAAAATCACAACTCATGGCTTTTTTTTTTTCAGATTAATTCCTTTTGTTATCAGGATTTACTGATGAATTATTGTCAGAGTATTACTCCTCCTCTCCTTCCCAGGAAGTATAAACATTTTTTCTCACACTGCTACCTGTGCTGTTGATGGGGTCAGGAGTGAAACTGGCACAGCTGTAGCACCTGTCCTGTGTTGTAGGCACACAAAAACTTCTGGGGAAAGGAGGAACCACCTCAGGGTCTGTGGTGCTGTGAACTTCTGCATTTTCCTTTTTATTGCTTCCATTGGTGGTCTCAGTTGCAGCACTGTGTGCTGAAATAGCAGAAGGCTGAAGAGCTTTGGGGTTCTCCAGCCTCTATTGCTTCCTGCAGCCAGCTGCTGAGGGAAACACCAGCCTGGTGTGTCTTGCAGGAGGAAAAGGTGAAGTAGCCATTGCTGCTGCTTACCAGTTCATTTTAAGTTACTGTGCAGTTTTTTGCAGTATGATATGCTAAAACTACAAATGTCAGTCTTGCAAAGCAGATGATTATTAAAAAGCAGTATTCTTCCTAGGTCAGATCAATGAAAAAAAAAATCTAAGTTTTGGCTTTTTAGATAGCCCTGAAAGACTTTGTGTTATTGTAAATCTTTGTTGGAAAGGTTAAATGACACTGGTTGCAACCAGCCTTAATTACACAAACAGTTTTGTTTTTACATTTGCCTCTGAAGTGTGTTAAATTTCTTGACTTGTTTAACAGGGATGTCTCACTTTATTTCCTGAGATTTGAGGCACAGACAAAAAGAGCTCATGACATTACTGTCTGAAGCAATTCAGAAATGTGACACACTTCATGGCTGCAAGGGTAACTGCTGCAGATTCAGCTGGAAGAGTGGCAGTAGGAAACACTTCTAGAAAGCCAAGATTCCTTTGTGAGCTAATAGATCTTTCTGGCCATATGAGTAAGTAAAATTCGCTAATAATAAGTTAATTATGATTCAAATTTGGATTGGATCTAGGCTTTAAATGTGAATCCTGAAAAATCTATGTTTGTACTCTTGCCTTCTTTTTTCTTACCTGCTGCAATATTGGTAAATACATTGAGTAAGTTAATTGGGTTAAAGGGGTGGTAAATGCAGTAACACAGCACAGAACTGGCTCTAAATTAGCAGTTGCAGGTGATAAATTATCCATTTCTGATTTGATGAGGGTACAACATAAAAGTGTGCAGTACCAGCAATTGGTACTTTAAAAAAAATGGTATGCCATTAACTTTGTTGCTGCATTCCAGGGAAACAATAAAAAACTATGGAAAATATACACCTTCTTTGAATTAAAATACACGCTCTTTGTATTAAGTTGCAGCAATACACAAAGTAATACATACTGTCCAAGACAGGCAAGGTAGTCCTACTTCCATAGATTTGGGGTGTTAGGAAGCTTATCTGAGGTTTGAGGTTTCCCTTCCAGAAACTGGAAGAGATCAAAGTGTGCAGCTGAGTAAATAGAGGGCTCCAATTCACTTGGTAGGAATTTGCATTGGTGGAATTGCATGGTGAATAGGAGAGAGGAGATTTTGGCTAGGAAAGTGCCTTTTGCTTCTGTTTCTTTGAAGTTCAATCTAAATAAAAGAAAGAAAGCTTTCCCAATATAGGTCTCCCATATAAATATAAGAACTTCATAAACCCCTTCTCTCCTTAGTTCAATCATTTAAGCAGCCCATAATGATGTTGAGGTTAAAGAAGGTCTTCAGTTCCATGCTGAAGTCTTCAGCTCTGATAATTCTTGAGGGATCTTTCAGTGAGCAGAGTTGTGCTGACCCTCTTGAACAAGTAATTAATGAAACAGCTTTGTGATAAATAGTAGTGTGCTAATGACCTGCAGAGGGGGTTTATAGAGAAAGGCAGTGGTCTCTTGGGGTCAGTATAGCTGGTATTGCATTTTTAGGAGGAATAAAGGTGTTAATACTGCAGTTGCCAGACACAATCCATCTGAAGAAGTTAAATCTCTACTGAAATCCCCTCTACAGGGTCAATAACTTCTTTACACTTAACTTATGCCTCCTTTCTGAGTGCTGCATAGAGCTGCAGCTGTGTGCAACAGCCACTGAGCTCATGACTGTTAAAAGCCGCCGCCCTTCTGCTTTTTTTTTTTTTTTTTTTTTTTTTTTTTTTTTTTTTTTTTTTTTTTTTAGTTAAAGTTTATAAAGCCTTTTTGTGCTCCTCAGAGGGGAGCATGAATTCAAGGCTTTCAGTTCCTACTGTGCAAAATCTGGAGTTTTCTCTCAGGCCTCCATTCTCTGGGAGTCAAGTGGTGCTGCAGAAGGGCTGTAGTGTGGCCAGAGAGCCTGGCATTCCTGCCTCTGCACTGTGCCTGCTGCAGATCTTGAGCTCCAGCTGTTTCAGTCACTTTGAGAGGATTTCAGGGAAAATTCCTTCCAGCAGGTGCTGTGTGTCCACGATCCTACTTTCTAGTTTCCCACTGATCTTGGAAATACAGCAGAAAATAAAGAGGATCATATGTCTTTTTTTCTCTTGAAGTTGCCTTTTTATTTTTTTTTCATTTTCTGTTTTACCCCACTTTGTCATATTCTAAAAATTAAGCATTAACATATTTGCAGTCTTGAAAACCTGAATGATTGTAAATTTATACAATCACTCTTCAAGAACAAAACTGATTCCCCCCCCAATTTCCTATTCAGCCTTTCTGTTATTCTTCAGAATGTTGGCTGTAGGAACTATGAATGGAACTGTAGGAACTAGGAATGAAAAAAATATAAGTAAGTGTCATCAAGACTTGCCCCCTTTTTCATTTCGTCTAGCGACATATTTGTTTGGTGAAAACCCTGTTCTCCATCCCCAGCCTAGGATATCCCCCAGCAAAGCAAAACATTTGCAAAATATTGCTATTCCAGCTATTTCAAAGGCAAGGCAAAGAAAATTAAAAATACCTACACCCTGCACAGAAAAAAGAAGTACCAGGAACTGGAGACTCTGAAGGCAGTACTTTCTGCTTTTGTGGCATGGCAGTGCTCTGGGTAGAAACAGCTGCAATACTGAAATGGCTGTGAACTTGATGGCCTCTTTTGGTGAAAATAATTTTTGTCTCTGTGGTTAAATTCTCCTCCTTTTCCTATAATTCATGTCTACATTTGATAGGGAGAAAGATAATACCGGGGGATTTTGAAGAGAACTATGTTTATTCATGTAACTCCAGGAAACAGCAGGAGTATTCCATTTATAAGGTGAGAGAGGGAATGACCAAAACATTTTAAAATTTAAGTGTCTAAATATGGATCCTAGACAACTTATCTGACACTCTTCAGAAGTGGTCTCTAGATTCTATGGGCAGGAACATTTAAGACCTTGCCAAATACACTTTATTTTTTTTCTCTGATGCCCTAATCCACAAATTCATGTGCCTGAGGACAGAGGGGGAAAATCTAAAAATTTAGAAGTGTTTTAGAAGTGCTTTATGCATGTCCATTCCCTAACATGCATAAAGCGTACAGTAGAAGAATGAGGAGGATACAGCTTCTGTATCTGTAAAGCACCAGAAAGGAATTTGATGAGCTACTCCAATATCTCCTAGGCTAGATGAGATAATATATAATTAGAATATTTATGATCACTGGTGACAAGTAGGAATGATAATATTCACTAGCTGCAGTATTCAACTTCCCTGCAGGCTGAAATGTGCATTAAAGTGGATGTAGTATGTGGAGTGCTAATACAATAGATGTGGATCATTGTGGGGAGAAAAGGCTTTAAAATAACTTCCCAGTCTGCAATTTTTCTCTTTGTCTGGGAACAAGATCTTGCTTTGCTCCCAGAAGTAAATCCTGTTTTAATGAAATGCCTTAGGAAAGCTACCTTTCAAGGTAGTGTTCTCTGTCTCCTTCAAGTGTTTATACATACTTAGAAGACATTCTGAAAAGTAATGCAGAGGAATTTTTAAACATTAACAAGACTCACTTTCTTTACTAATTGCTAGTGGCTTTGTGTTAAACTTGTACTTTTCCACTTCAAATACATGCAGCCTTTCTTTGAGCTCAGGGAAGGTATTTGCACTTTTCTAGCATGTGGTTGAGTTCCAGCTGCCCCTTTGAAGTGCTGTTTGAGGCCGTAATCCTCTGAGCAGTCTGGCACAGAGCTCAGCTGGAACTGCACCAGGACGATTTGCAAGGTGGAAGCCACTGAAGCACTTTGCTTCAGTCTAGCAGAGAAATGGGAAAAGTCCCCCAGATCCAACTGAGAGCTCACAAAATGGGAAAGTTTTCAGTCTCCCTATCTATCTCCTTCCAGCCATTATCAAGAACCTGTTTTGTGAGTTTTTTTCAGCTAATTTTTTTTTCCAAAACCTAGTCTCTCATGTCTTTTCTGGAATAAGAGTTTTCAAGAAAAACATTGCGTAGGCTGAGGGACATGCCAAAATTAGGAGGTAACAATGCTGTATTATAGCCATTATGACTCTGCTCTTCAAATATTTCCTGCCAGCCCTTGTTCAGAGAGCTTTAGGAGCTTTAGTCTTTTGTGTGATTCCAGTTTCCAGAAATCCAGCTTTGTAGTCCTTAGATACTCTGTCAAAATCTCCCACTCTCCTGTCTTTTCCACTTGCTGCCTCTGAGGGTTTAGTCTTGCAAGATGTTGAATGTACTGGATATAATTAGAGTCTGGAGAAACTCTTGTGTGCATCAATTGCTGCTCACACCAACTACTTATCATACCCCAAGCACTTCACAGGCACAGAAGGTAGAGAAGCCATTCCAGGTGTCTCTCCACACACTTAACAGTCAGTGGTTATTTTTCATTCCTGAAATTACACACATACTTTACAGCATGGGGATTGAAACGCTCATCATTTTGCAGAGTCACAATCCTGAACAGTATATGTGGTTTGAGGTTTGCTGTGCCTACCCAGAAAACACTTTGTATGCTGATTATACAAAACAGGAAGCAAGCCAGGCACGTTCACAGCAGAGTAAGGGGCTGTAGACAGGTCTATGGTTGTAAGATGTGCCTCAGATCCCAGTTCCTGCCCTTAACAAATTACCCCCTACACTGAAAAGCAGAGTTTTGGGGATAGCCTGACTCTTAGGACAGGAGGCTTTAGCTGATGGTGTAAGCAGCTATTTTTTCTGTGGAAGAAACAGGTGTGACAAACTCAATGCTTGGAAAATATGACAGATGAACAGACTTTCACAGAGCAACAATATGTTGTGATGTTTGATTGCTCACTGTTTGGCAGAGCTGTTCCAGGGAACCAGATGATTGCATGTGAGCTTCACCTCACTGGCTCAAAACAACTGCAATGCTCTTCTTTAATATATGGAATACTTTTGTTATATGCTGCTCCTTCAGATTT
Source organism: Ammospiza caudacuta (assembly GCF_027887145.1). Lineage (NCBI taxonomy): Eukaryota > Metazoa > Chordata > Aves > Passeriformes > Passerellidae > Ammospiza > Ammospiza caudacuta. Next base: position 38,665,699 of record NC_080593.1, on the reverse strand, counting down.
CCAATAGAAAATAATTTTTAACGTTTCTGTGTCTACAAGTTTTATAACAAGTGGTCCATAAATCCCCTCTCTAATATTGTGTAGCTGTGTAGTACTGGTGGTTTATCACAGGGATAATTTTATAACTTGTGTCACATGGGGACTCAGGTTGTAAACTGTATGCTTGTTCTAAATCTTCAGCAGTTTGTTGTGATCCAGCTCACTGCTGCACTTCTAATCCCCCCCTGAATATGCTTTAGAGTAAGTTGTACAGTGGAATTTTTGTACTTACCTTTACTGAGGTAAAATTTATACACTGAACACATGTATAGGGTAATATTACGTTGTGCTTTTGTGATTTTGCTCCTGATAAGAATTTTATTCTTAATCAATGTTTCTGCTTATTGGCACAACTAATTTTAATTAAAACACTGAGGTTTGCCTGTCAAGAATTTGTATGTATTTACCCTGCAAGGTCAAGAACTTTTTAGTATTGTTGGTTTTTTTGGTGGGTTTTTTTTTGGTGTTTTTTTTTTTTTTTTTGTTTTTTTTTTTTTTTTTTTTGTTTTACAACTACAGTGTGAGCTGATATAAGAAAAATTGCCTTCTGAAGAAAGCAAGCTTATCACTATGCAGTTTCATGGATAAGAAATAGTTAATTTTTTCTATGATCTTGTCATAATGCTAGCTAGCTAAGATACAGGATATGTGTTAGGGAATGAACATTTATGGCTAGTCCAGTGGATGTGGAGTCCTTTGGCTCTCTCTTCACACCACCCAAGCATAATGCAGCTCCTTGTTTGCATCACATTACATGACATTAGTACAAAGTGCCAATCTTTAAGTACAGATTTGCATCCTTTCTGATAACAGAAAGAGAAGATAACTTTCTTTCCAAAGCATTTTGTATCTCTACACCAGTCAATTGCAAAGCTTCTCAAGGGACATCTCTTTTGTAGTCTTAATGCACTCCTTGTACATCCCAGACTTGATACATAATCTTTTAAACTGCACAAAGAGCTCTGCTCAGTGATACTAAGTCTTCCACAAAGATGAGTCATATTTATTGCATTGGGCATATTTAAACTACTTATTCTATATATCTGTCTAAACTGATGTAGGTAAAATAGGCAGTTACTACAGACAGCCTGTAAATCTGGCATACTTTCAAGGCCTGGAGCAATCAGCTATTGCTGGTGCAGAGTCATGGAATGAATTTTAAAGTAATCAGTTTATGCCAAGTCTTTCTTAATGTACTTGCAGGTCTAGTGGCAACAGGAAAGAAAAAGATAGTGATAGCTCATCTGGGAATGATTCTATTGTGTTGCATAATCTGCAGCTATACAGCAAAATGTACTTTGAGCAGGAGAGGTCTCTACAGGTTTGCTGTGTTTTTTTAAATGTTGAAAGGCACAACTTTCTTGTCACAGACAGGCTTTACATCAGAGAGTTGATTCAAAAAAGTGTGGCATTTATCTTAATTTTGCTCTTTTCAACTTCAGTGACACCATTTTGCCACTGAGTGGGAGTAAGATTAGAATAGTGCTGAACATCTTTGACAGATATTTTCAAGTTGGCAATTTTCTGGAATTGCAAAGAACTTTACCTGCTTGGTGCATCGAAAATACATTTCAGACTGTTTTGGGTGTATAATGCAGCCATAGAAAATTCCAGAAAATCCAGAGCAAAGACTTTACATGAGTTCCTCTTCTCCACCTGTAACGAAAAAAGAAAAAAAAATTGTATGTATGCATGTTTTTGAACTCTTTCGATAAACATATACAGAGGTAGAACTTAGCTGATGCTATGGTGTGTTGAAAATTTTGGAGTATTGTTTTGTTGTTTTTTCTCTGATGAAATTGTGCATAGACATTTATCCCTGATTGGAGACCATTGATCTAGAACTGTTGCTTCTTCTAAATATAAAAAAATTAAACCTATTCATTTAAAGACAGCATCACTAGGCAGACTTTGAAAATATTTTTTAGTAAAGCTGCCTACATCCCAACTTCTGATATAGAGGCAAGATTGTCTTTTGACACTGGAGTACTTAGTATGCTGTTACAGGTCACAGTATATTGGTTTTTGTTTTCTCTTTCTCTGCTGCTGCCATTTCCCTCCTTCCTTTCTGCTCCTTAATTGAGATCCACATGCTGTTTAGCAGGAATTGCTCTAGATTAACATTTTTGTCAGTCTGAAAGTCCTGAGGTCTGGTACTCTGTCCTTCTCTGGGTCTGACAGTCACTTCTGGTGCCTCCTGTTAACGTTGCACAGGGCCCAGGCCTTCTTGCCAAGGCTATCTCTAAAGTTATTTGGCAAATTTTAAGAGAAAGTGATGAAGCTTGAATGATTTTCTGTTATTTGACTTGGATGGGATGAGTTGCTGAGATCAGGTATGGCCCTTTCCCAGAGGATTCAAGCCTCTAGGATTTCAGGGTTGAGCAGCAAGGGAAGCAGCAAGCCCTGAGCCCTGAGTGATGCTCTTGTTTGGGCTGTGCTGACCAACCCTTATGTTCCTGCAGCTTTGCAGAAAGGGAAAAGGAGAAAAGATTCTCTGAGCATAACCCCCTTCTCTACACTACCTGAAAACAGAACTGGGGGAAGTAGTGGGGGTTTCCTTCTATCCTCTGTGGAGGAAGGTTTTTAAAATAGGATTTCAAAGAAAGAATATTGGAAGTTTGGGGACTGCTGATTGCTACCTCTAAGAAGACACCTGTAAAGCAAGTGAGTTAACTGGGGCAGACACTTTGATGGTGGGAACCTAATTGCACTTTACTAGGGCTCTGTGCCCACAAAACAGGATTTTGCTCTCTTCTGTAAAAGTTTTTATGTGACTGTGGGCTTATGAAAGTCCTAATACCAGAGATGTTGAAAATGCAACGGTTTTGGGAGTTAGGTTCTTTAGGCAATACCTCCAACTCCATCTAAATTTGCAACAGTGTCTTTATCTTTGTGTTTACTAGCAGATCATAAAAAAAATCATCAAATAAATAAAATCCCCACCCCCTAACAAACAAAAAATCCAAACTGGACAAATTCAGAGATGGATTTAGGAAAAAAAAAATTATGTGAGAGACAGGAGGGAATTCAAAATGCAAAGAAGAATTGTTTAAACAATCCTGAAATGATAAAGTTTTCTGTCAGAGTAACAGATATTATAGCGTACTACCCCTCCCCCACTTTTTAATGGAATGTGAAAGTGTGGGACTCTCTCATTTGAAGGAGCTAGACACAGGAGTATAGATCTTTGTTTCAGGGAATTTGAGAATGTGTCAGACATCTCTGAGTATAAGAGGTCTTTGAAGTATACTACTAAGCTTTGTACTTGAAAGAATTAAAGGATGCTGTATAGCTTTGTGTGAAAGAGAACTTCAAAGCATACTAAGAAGTAGTGAAAGATCTGCAGTTACTAAATTTACAGTAAAGAACTGTAGTAAGTCTTCCTTTTTATGTATAATAGCAACATGATATTTATGGAGAAGGCACAAAAGATGGTGACTGAATGGATCAGTCAATGGGACGGACAGAATTTTGAAAAACTTAGTGTTTGAAATCCATCAAATGGTGATGAAACAGCCATGACTGCTCAAGGTGCCGAGTTAAGTGTGTTGCTATGGTCTTCCACATTAAATGGTTTCTGCTCTTTAAAATTTCTGTGTATTTAGTTGAGCCTTGATTTTCCACCATGACAGCTGTGTTTTCATGTTAAGCCATTAGAAGTCTGCTAGACTGTTGGGCACTGATCATACTACTGAGCTCCAGCCTACACTAAGGTTTTTAGTGTTAAGGATATTTTTGTTATATTTCAAGAAAATTTCTCAAAAGATGGGTTGAGAGAGAGAAATCCAAAAGATTATGCGTTGTAGGAAGAAGCTGAGAGGTGTGAAAGAACACAGGACCTTGGAGTACGAGTTAAAACCCTTAACTCCTCTAAGTTTGGCACAGATCATCAGTCACATGCTTGGTGCCAGTAGCATGCAACAGTTGAAGTTTTTTAGCTTTTTCTCAATTTTTTCTCTGTTTAGGACTTTTATAAGGATGAATATAATGATGTTTTTTGAAGGGAACTAAGAGTTATCTTCAGTTTGGTGGATCACGAATCCCTGGAGACAGGAACAGGTGGGATGATGACCTGTGACTTACTTTGGCTGAATTTGGATTCTGAAAGCTGTGTCTGACAGGTAGACTAGCACGAAAATAATATGTGAATTAATAGTGTAATGTATGCTCCGTGCTAATTGCTTTTTTATGCATTTTGGTAAATTTGAGGGAAGTGATGCCTTCCAGATGGACCTTGACAGGCTTGAGAAGTGGGTCAATGCCAACATCATGAAGTTCAACAAAGCCAGGTCCTGCATATGGGCTGCAGCAATCCCCAATATCAGCAGAGTAGAGAGGGGTGAATGGACTGGGAGCAGCTGTGAGGAGGACTTGGGAATATTCACAAACAGACATTGGAAATGAGGTGGCAGTGTGTGTTTGCAGCCCAGGATGCCAGCTGTGTCACAGGCTGCCTCAAAAGCAGCGAGATCAGCAGTCTGAGGGAGGGGAGGTGATTCTCCCCCTCTGCTCTGCTCTCATCAGGCTCGACCTGGAGCACTGCATCAGCTCTGGGGCTCCCAACATAAGAAGGATGTGGACTTCTTAGAGGGCCACAATAATGATCAAAGAGCTGGACCATCTCTCCTACGCAGACTGAGTTGGAGCTCTTCAGTCTGGAGAGGAGAAGGCTCCAGGGAGATTTTGTTGTGGCCTTTCAATACTTAAAGAGCCACAACAGATTGGCCAAAGAGATTGAGAGGGACACTGAAAAATGTTACCCAGAGAAGCTGTGAATGCCTGGAAGTGCTCCAATTGGATGGGGCTTTGGCCAATGCAGTTTATGGAAGGTATTTCTGCCCATGGCAGGGGATTTGGACAAGATAATCTCTGAAGGTCCCTTTCAACCCAAAGTATTCTATAGCTCTGTATTCCTCTTCATTAGGTGTATCTCTGTTTTCGTTGGAAGTAGGATAATCCATGCTGCACAAAAGAATCCTTTGTTTCTGTGTAAGTAGCGACTAATGCACATTTATTTCATTCCCTGTATCCATGGCTTTTAGGCTTATCCTAAGAAAGATGATGCTTGAAAGTATTTGGAAAAAAAGTGAGTGTAGCCAGGAGAAGTTGGCTGTTGCAAGGACTGGATTGGGGAATGGGGCAGGTAGGGCCAACACAGCTGCCACTGGTAGGAGACACTGACCATGATAAGGATCAGTGACTGGGAGCAGAGGAAAGCCATGACTTGTGGGGGCTGACAGCTGACCCAGGGAGAGAAATTTGCTGCACCAACTTACTATGCATTAACTTTGCCATCTAAAGAAGCCTTAGATGACTGAAGGAAAACCGTGTACCCAGAGAAACCGTTTAGAGCACCATTCTTCCAGATTATAAATTGGAAGAGCTAGTTTTATAATCTAGATTTTTGAAAAACTAAAAGAAATTGAATCACCCCCCATTTTTGCTACTTCTCCAAATGGCAGCAGTGTGTCATCAACTAAATCAATGTAAATGAGTGCTGACTTCAGTTTTTTTCTCACTTAGCTATGAAAAGTATTGAATGTTTCTTCAGTGATGTTTTATTCAAAATTTATTCAAAACCAGCTGGAAAGAAGAGGGAGAAGCTGTGGCTCCAGAGATTCACTGTCAGCTGTGCCATACATCTCCAGAGACTGTTATAACTTGCTTTGGGATCTTTGTTCTATACATAGCTTCTGAGGGCTGCCTACACGCTCATTATTCTACTGCCTTGATCCTTTTCTGTGTTTATGAGATGAATGAATGGCTAAGGTCAGTCTTGGACTCAGTGGTTTGTCAGGTGGCACTGCTAAATCTTGGCAGAAGGCCACATTTCCTTTTTCGAAGATGAGATAATCCGGCAGTGCTGATGTCTCTTTAGATATAGAAAGAAAGATGAGTCTGTAAGATCTTACATTGTCTCCTCTTCTTATATTTTGAAATAAATACCACACCAAAACCATTAAGTGAGGCACAGCTGTAATTCTAATACACTTTTACAGAGCAAGTACTTTCAAAAGTATCCATTGGAGGACAGTAGAACACTATGAATCAAGGAAGTATGGTGTTTCTACTTAAAAAAAGAAAGCCACATTTCTCTTTGAAAAAGAAAAATTAAAGTAGAACATTTTTTGTTTACATAACATGGTCTGAAAATCCATTATTACTTGACAGTTTTTCTCTGTCTCTCACACCTTCTATAGCTCCATTACTGCTTTGTTTTTGTTTTTGAAAGTGGAGGCATGTACTCACTCCCTGGATGCTTTTATAATCACTTGTTCCAATTTGAAATAATTCTCAGATGGGCATGAATTTTTCTGTTCATTTTTTAAAAAATATTTTTATTTTTAGTTTTTCAGCTTTTAGTCATTTGCAAGTCTTACATTAGCTTTTTAACCTCATTTATATTTAAAATTATTACTATCCTTCCATCTTTTTCTTACATCTCACTGAAAGGGTGCTGAAATAAGTAGCCAATCATTAGTAATGGAACTGAGATATAAGTCAGAAAACTTAGTGCAGGACTGAAGAACACTTTTGACTCAACATGGCTCTCTGGGAATGGAAAAAAAAGACTTCAGGTTTTGATTCAGTCTAACACAAATAAACTCTCATCTACCCTCTCATTGTCAGTATTCTGCTCCTTTCTGCTCACATCCATTGCAGTCAAAATTGCAGCTGCTGAAATTATTTTTGTCCTCTGTCATTCAGAGGTCAGAAGAAAACTGTGTTGTATTTAAGATTTTCTTTTCTTTCTTTTTTCCCCTCTCCTTACTTCTAAGGTCTCTCACAGCCTTGAACTTTTCTATAAATTGTATCCACACCTGTGATAGTGAACTCAAATTTCTTCCCAACTTCCGTGCCAGACCATTCTCTCCTTTTAAAGCAATATTTCCTTTCCACTTGAAACACGCTGGTAGTAGGATGTGAAGGATTGCCTTGAGATTTTTCTCTTGGAATTGGTGTTTAAAAACAAAGCCCTTACTTATGTCTTGCTTAATATCTGACCTCCATGTGAGGATATTTGGAAGACTTATGTGTGAATAAGAGTTCAGTGGGGGTAGTGGAAGAGGGAGGAAGAGAGACAGGAGTTGTGGAGGGCACAGCATCTGATTTCTGGTTCTGTCACTCCGGTAATCTTGTGGTCCCTTTGCTGTCACATTTTTATGTTTCCTGTTTGTAGTATGTGTAAAGTACATTGTGCTGTTGCTTTTACATTAATTTCACAAAGCTCTGCATAAAGTATTTATTCAGAGGCTGATAATGTAATAGTAATTTCCAGAGAGAAAAATAGTACATTAAATACTTTTTGCAAATAATTCAGCTGAATTTGGCTTTTCACTCTTTATTTTTACATAGGGTCAAGCTCCAGAGCAGTAAGTATCTTTACACTTTGGTGACCTTTATACAACTCCAGCTTTAGTTCTCAGTTTAGTTCAAAGGAAAAACTAATGCTTTGCAAAGTTCAGAAATCAGTGTATGTACACACATAGAGAAACCATGATCACACATGACATTTCCATTTTATTGCATCCAAATTTAACTGTGGATAAGGAGCTTGTGTTAATATTTTGTGTTTCCCTTCCCCTGTTACATTGCATGTGGTGTTGTCTCTCTACGTTTGTGTGCAAAGCTTGTCCATTGTATTTAAAATTGCAATACAATGGTGAAAAATAAGTACTTATGTGTGGGGATTTTCTAAGAAGGTGACTTCACAGTGATATCTGATTAATTTATTCCTATCCCCTACTGTTACTCTCCTCAAATGATTTCCAGATGCCTAATCTAGGTATCAAAACATGTAATAATAAGTGGGATGAGATAATAAGTCAAAGTCTGCTATTATTTAGTGAGAGAGACCATCTCTACCTTACTCTAGACAGTGTGGTGCCACACCATCTTCTGCAATCTTACATGGACAGCCTGCTAGGAAAGCTATTTGTCACAAGTTGTTTGCATAATGTTTATTGAGCAGAGGAGGAGGGTGAACGGATTGCCTTTGTGCTCCTGAACCCCTCTGTGTGTAAGCAGAGCAGGGAAATCCCTGAGACTTGACCTACAGTTCTGCCCATAATGGGCCAGGCTGCTCCCCTGCTACTTGCATCACGGGTTGCCTTTCTTGTGGGATTGCCTTGCTGGTTTCCCTGCCCTCAGCAGTGTTTAACATTCTTCAGGTGTATCAGCACAGCCCAATGCTTCCATTTAAGCAGTTCACATTTAAGAAGAATTATGAATTGTGTAATATTAAATTGAAGCCCAAAAATTCTAAATGAATCATGTCTGAAGTGATTAAAATTCCCTAAAAGGCTCCTATAATGTGATATTTGAGATTTAAAAATTTAGCATGGTTCCAAGTTTATGTGACTGTTTTCTCTGAGGAGTTACTTAAGCTCTACCTTCGATGATTATAATTATTATCCAAATTGCATAATGTGATAAAATTGTTGCAGCTTTCAGAGGCCTTTAACCTCTATTATGGCACCTCCAGTTCTTGCTTAACAGCAATTCATCAGGTACAAATCTTATGTGTGTTGAAGCTCACAGATGGAATTGAATTTTGTCTTTACATTGATGATAAATTGCTGATGAATCCAATATAAGCAGCTGAAGAAAAGTGGTGACTGTCCCCGGCTTGCCACTTCTAGCCATGGGCATTAATATTCAATATGACCAAGGACTTCTGTTAAAATTAAAGGCTATTTGATTCTAATAACTGTCAGGAACATTTCTCTGCATTTGTGGTCAATGTTGTGATTGGTTTGAGTCTATTCTAATCTACCATACCCAAATTCCTCTTGCTTATGCATCAGAGTTTCCTGATGTGGATTTTTTTTATACCAGATATCATTATATTACTATGAAGAGCCATACTGTCATTTGCAAAAGATCAGGTGGGTACCCACAGCTAAATTGAATTAATCTCCAGGACAGTAATGTGAGACTTAGCTGGCAAGAATCTACTTATATAAGATAGGAAGTTTATTTCAATGGAACTTTTTACAAATTACAGTGGCCAAAACTTACAAAGATCCTTGGAAAGGTGGAGTGCTCTTTTCTCCTTGCTGTTCTTTTCCCATCCCTAAATTAATGAGTGGTGTGTTTTATATAACCATCTCTTGTTTCAAAGTACAACCACACAGCCTAGGATGAGGGTCTTAGAATTATCCAGAGGATTAAAAAAGTCTTGATTTTCATTAAATCAGTGGAAGATTGGAAAAGTTTTTGAATTTTTGAAAGAAATTCCTGTCCCATTAACAGTTCTGTCACATAATCAGAAAGACACAAGTTGGTTTTTTTTGCCTCCTATGCTCTCTAGGAAGCTAGGCACTATATTGGCTAAAGACTCCCCTTCCAAATTTATTTAGAGCTACTTTCCTGTCTATTTGTTCTTGCTCCACTTTGAACTTGAATTTGGACACAATTTCTCCCCTAGAGGTTTCTCTAGCACTATACTTGAGGATAGCAATGCACTTCCTCAGTCTGTTTTCCCAGCTACTGTCTCAGAAAAAGAAAGAAGCTGCTTCAACTTCTGACTGTGTGCCTCATCTGAGGAGAGAGTGCACACAGCAAAATCCCTGTCACGGTTCCTGTCAGAGATCAGAATGACCTTTTCTCTCTGCTGTCACCATTGGAGCTCAGATCTTTAGTGCTGGTCCTCAGAAGAAGCATCCTGCTGGGGAGTAAATGAAATGGTCCTGGAGCAAATTCCAGCACTACTGAGGAGTGGACTTCTGGAAAACCGTAAACTGAAGAGTCATGAAAATTTTCTGCTGCAGACTTTGTACTGGTTTTTAGGTGCAATGAGCCATCACGTAAGTGTTTGAAGGTGACTGATTCAAGCGTGTGCAATTTGAACCAGGCTCCATTGACACTGAACCTAATGAAGTGTGCAAAGCTACTTGTCAGATAAGAGAAAAGAGGAGCCCAGCCTTCCGGAAAGGGGACAGAGAAAGTTCTGGGGGATGGGATCAGCTGGTGAAATGCTTATTATGAGAGTTACGGGTAGTTAGATTAATGCTATCCTAAGTACAAAAACACAACCAAAAAAGAAGTCCATGGTAATTCCTTAAGGAGAAATTTTGCCACTTTTCCTGCCTTCCTTCAGTTACAGTTTAACTCTACAACCTTGTATAGAATTAACTATACAACCAACTATGGAACTAATTCAGAGAAAGAAAATTATTGGATTCAGATTTCTGACTGGACTTCTAGGTAACTTCAGGCATGGGCTTCTCAGTTTTATTCCAAAATGAAGGTCTGTGGTCTGGAAATAATTATTCTGGATTCACTTATAACTCCTTTCTGTGCAAGCAAATCTTCACTGCTGTCAGATACTTTTGGCATCTGGAGTATTTGTATCTGGATAATCAATAATTCAAACTATTTTATAATTTATTATAATAATTAATTAATTAGAACCAAATCCTATTGTTTCATGCAGTGGCAATGAAACTGGCTTAATGGTCGTGAAATTGGACTATTTCTGGCCTTAAACAACTGGAGAATGGAAAAGTGGAGACAGAAAGCAAGTATGCATGAAGTTTTACTATTATCCCCAGACAGCATACTCTGATACAAGAGGACAGTGAGGAAAATATATTTATTGTTACTTACTGCTTACCACAAAATATTACCAGCTGTGCTTTGGGCATGTCAGAGCTGGATTTCATAATTTCCCCTGTTTTCTGCAGTGGTTTTTGCTCTCCTCTTGGCTGGAGACCTGTTCCTTTCCTCCTGCTCCTCTGTTCTTTCTGTAGTAGCCAGGGGCATGGGGAAACTGGTGATTTTCTGCCCTGCTGCTGCTATGGTGAGTGAGACTGAGCTTCCCTTTGTGACAGGCTGACAAAATCCAAGAAATATTGATTGTCATAGGGAACTGCAACCAAAGCTTGGAGTCTTGAGAGGTTTTTTGGCTTAGCTGAGGCATGATGGAAGGCTTTCTTCGCACAGGAATAGAAAAATCCTGCTTCAGAGGTAACTTAGTGCTTGCAAGGGACTGCCCCTGATGCCACTCCATTGCCACCACCACTCTCCTTAGAATTTTTTGTTGATGAGATTCCTTGATCAACATCTCTACCCAAAGATCAGTGCCCTAATCAAAAACATGACAAGGTTTAAATAGCAATGGTAAATCTTCTCTTTAATTATAGTTTTTATTCTGATTCTTGTTTCTTGCTATTATTGTATTTGTCGATGACCAACATCAGCTGACACTGTAAAGTCATGGTCTAACTTTGTGGATTTCCATCTTGGCTGAAGAAACTCCAATTTAACCTTTCAGGCTGAATTCTTCTTCATTAGGCTGGAGTCTCTTATTAACTTACAGACTCCTCCATTCCATTTCATTTAATTAAAATTGTTTCCATTATATGAACAAGAATAGATTTTGATTTATGGAAAGCTTTGTGCAATGAGGAGTTAATATTCCCATTGTCCTTTCCTACCACTTGCAATCCCAGTGTGAATCAGTGGTTAGGAAGTGAAGATGATAACCTGAATGCATTATGCTGGTAGTTTTTGGAAGTAGTCAAATACAGCTTAAAGTTGCTTTGAAATGATTCAAGATAGACCTTAAAACTTTCAGAGTTATTGTAATGCATTTAATTAGTATTTAAAACAAGATCTACATTTGCATGCTTCCTTTTGGTATGTAAGTGTGCACACCATCTGATAAGCTAGAATTGTGGAAGGTCATCTAGAGGAAGAATAGAATAAAATTTTCCCTGTCTGTGAAAACATCTGCAGATCTAAAATAAAAAATGGGAGGAGGGGGGAAGAGAGTGGAAAACTAAGAGGGACATGGGTTGCTTACAAATAAGTATAAAGCAGAACTGGAGAACTGGATAACTGCAGCTGATGATCATTGACTTAGGATAGATTCATTTGGGGATGCCAATATCTACTCTTAATGGCATTGAAAATACTGGATGTCAGTGTGCATTTCTTTCAGACCTTGTGACCCTGCTGAAGCCCGTTTTTTCAGTCAGAGATGGTTGTGGTGGAGTGGGGAGTAAGTTTCAAATCAATTAATTTTGTGACTGAGTTTTGTAGGAGGAACTTGGCTCTTACAGAGGCTGCCCGTTCACCCGGGGTGATTTCAGTGGTGAATTCTCTGACCCTGGTGTTCATGCTGTCTGTGCCAGTGCAGCCTGGGAATGATGATGTTGTAGAAAATGGGCCATAGTTTGGGGCATCTTATCTGTGCTTGGTTTGGACCAGGTGGTGCAAAAAAATTCCTTATTTTAAGGCCCCTTTCCTTATTTTTATTGCCTGGGACCTCTGAAGACTATTATTTGAAGCACTGATTCTCCATGAAGACTTGCTTGGCCATAATGCCTCCCAAAAATGCAATAGGTATGAGATGCTCTCACATTATTTCCAGATACAGCACTATCAGGAGTCTGAGACGGAATTTCTGTGGGCATCTTTGTGCAAACCAGTAATAATGTATCCAAAACCTGTTAAATTTTCTTGAGCCCAGAAAAATACCAGGAGAAGAAACCCTGTTCACTGAAGGCCCAGCCACAAGCTGTGCTGAGCATTTGCTGTTCCCCTGAGCATGAGGGTCAGCATCTCTCAGAAACAGAGATTGAGCTGCCACCCTCATTGGTGTTTTGCTCAGGTTTATTTTTCATTCTTGTAATTAGGACCTTCTGATCCCTTTGAGAATGCATAATTGAAAGCGTGTTAGCAGAATGTTTGTGATGGACGTGTATTTTGGCCAGCTTCCTAGATTCCTTTTTTCTTCTCATACCAGGAAGAGATTAAATACAGCCATATACTCCCACTGCATAGTGCCCTTATTTTCCTGCATGTTCTGTTTTTTGTGAAGACCAGAGATCAATAAACACCCAGTGTAAACCTCTAAATACATTTAATGTAAGTAAACTCAAAATATTTGTTTGAATAATTTGAATCAAGTAAATATGAGTACATCTATTAAAATCTTTCATGTAGGTTTATATTGACCATTTTTCACTCAGGTTTTGTTTTCATTTCACTATAACTAGATTGCATGGATTAGTTTCCTCTAAATTTGACCAAGCTAAGTGCTAGATTATACTATGGACTTGAACTTTGCTTTCTGTAAACAGCTTGTAAAACATTTAGGAATAGTAGCATTATGGTGACATTAAAAAACAAAAATCTAGATCAGCCAATTTCATACAGACAGCCCTCTTTATCTGATAAAAATTCATGAATAGTCATAAATTGTCTGTACCCTTGCTTTCATGGGGAAATAACAATAGTGTTTGCATGTTTATCTCTGAAACAGCATCTGCAGCATGTTTGTCATTAATACAGGAAAACAAGAAGAGAAGCAAAGCTGACATGCATTTGCAAAGATGGTGTTTTTATATTCATGTCCTAATGCTGTTATTGACATTGGGTATCAATAGCAGAAGCTCTGTTACAGAGACAATTTTAAATGTATGTAAAGAGGCTAACATTCATCTTTCCTTAATTAACTTCATTTTGCATCCTGGAAAATACAGTAGGATATAATATGCCATGTGGACCCTCCTTAAGGAGACAAGATGTGGCAGAAGTCCCTTTAACAATTTCTATTCTATTAAAAATCTAATTTAAAACTGAAGACAAGCCTCTTCAGGAAAAACACCTCTGGGACTGTAGATTATGTAGATGACCACCACCATGGGCTCCCAACTGGCTCTTTTGTGGGCAGCCTCTATGGTATGGTGTGTCCCAAACGCCTCCTCCTGCACCGTGGCTCTTGCCTCTGCTGCTCCCCTGTCTCTCAAGGAGCGCTGCTGCCATTGCACATCCCCTGCAGGCTTTGCTCAGTCTGCTAGACCGAGCCTGAAAGGATTCAGGGCCAATTGTGGCTGAGATGTGGGCAAGCATCCCTTATCCTCTCAGACCTCCCTGTGGTCTCAGGACAAGGCTAGGAAGACAATGGAGCTGACCCTGCCTGGATTGCACATGGGCACTTGTGGGGCAGCATGAACTGCAAGGTTGCCTTGGGTAGGTGTCCTTCAGGAGATCAGCTGCACTGTTTAAGCTCTGCAGCTTCAGTGAGAACAGCCTTGCTCACCAACACCACAAAAATCATGATGGACTGCAAAGGCGTTTTTTGGCGGGCCAAGCCAGTGCATGGTGAGCTGGACCTTCAGGAAAAGTGGCTGCTGCTCCAGAGACACTATCTAGCCTTCTCTGTCAGTCTGCTAATAATAATGCTTAAATATATATAGGATACTTATAATAATGGCCAAATCAATGTTTTTCTTAGTGGTGTACAAGTAAAGCACACATAATTTAAAAGGGTAATTTATGTACTTGTGGGATTATAGCCCAGGGTTTGTTCTAGAGGTCTCAGGAAACTCACTGTATTTGAACAAAGTTGATTGGTGATGTTTTGTGAAGCTGTGGTGCCCAGACATACTGACAGCCATGCTGAGGGCATGGCTGCTTGCTCAGGAGACATCTTGTATGGAACAGGCAGCCTTGTGGGTTGGACCTTCCTCTTCAGCACAAGAAACCAGACCATTGGGGAAAACCTCTGTGAAATTTCTTTATCTCTTTTGTTTCCAGATGTATCCTAAAAAGGGGATTGCTATGTCTATAGGGACTATTTTGATGAAGTGATGTTCTTTGTTAGCCTTGGTGTGCCAGTACCTCCCCCAATTATCCCCTTTTATTGTATACACAAAAGTGTCAACCTTAAAGTACTCGTCTTGAGAATGTACAAAGATAGCTGTAATTTGTCAACCATTTTAAAATCTCCAAGCAACTGTCTCTCTTTCCATCACATTCGCTGTAGTTGTTGTTCTGCAGGATGACTTGAAGTTTTGCATACAGGGGTGTGTGAATGAAATTCTTACAGTTAGTTATCTTGGCTTACTTTCTGCATGGAGAAGGAATTAATTGCTAATTGTAAAATGAAGTGTCAATATAACATGAAAAAAAAAAGAGGTTTTATTTGTTTATTGTACCAGGCTATCCCCACTCAGTTATCACTCATGTGCATTTAAGTTTACATTGGTGTGGTTGGTGGCTCTATGACACTATTAGTCTTACACTGTTTGATTCCTAAGAAGTCAGTTCAATAACCACAACGAGGATGGATTTTTTTGTTTGTGTTACAAACCTGTCAAGTAAAGGGATATTTTTCTAAGCAATTGCTCCCCGGGAGAAGCAGAAAGGCGGAAAAACGGCATTCGGTCTGACCTTGTGCTATTGAGCCAGGACAATATACTGCAGAAGAAAAGCTGTCAGCAGCCTATTGTGGCAAATCCTTGCTGCTCCTCAGGGCCTCACACCAATGAATATCTGTGCCAAACAGATAACTTGTTTTCTAATCTCCCTGTTTGGCTTATTTGTGTCTGTGGCCTACTATAAAATATACTATGCCTGAAAAGACTCAGAGTGGATGTCCTTAGACCTGTCCATGAACCCTTCCTCCATAACATGAGCCAGACTGCAGCTCAGATAAGACTATTTCTATGTCTGTTCCTGGTAACAGGGGCCACATTTCCCTTCCTGCTACATTGCACCTGGCTGAAGATCATCCTGAGTTATTCTGGAAGGACTCTGATACGTGGTTCCAGAAGAATTTGGCTCTTTAGTGCTTGTTTACTCTGCTTGCATCTTATGCCGCTGTGAAATACCAAACTGGTAAGGGCAGCTTGATTAACTACTTGCTTCTCTGTGCCAGTCTTGGTCAGCAATTGTTGTTACAAGTATGAACTTCTATTACTATGGCAGATGCCTCTGCTATGTAACCCAGAGGAGACTTTTCCCTGTCATTTCCTCTCCTTTCTTCCTCATCCCCAGGCTTTTATAAGCAAATGCTGTGAGAGCTTAGCTCCAGCACTTCATCCATAATAGCAGTGAGCTTGCTGTCTGATTAGGTGGTGGGGGATTTTTTCCCTCCAAAATGAAGACTTTGGAAAATTAAACTGCTCAATACTTCATGCTGAAGTTTTTAATGTGTTTGAATGCTCTTTGGATAGATGGTTATGTTTACACTGTTTTATTCCTATTTGTGTGAGTAATTAATTTTGTAGGCAGTCATTTGGTAGACAAAAAATAAATTCTGGGAAGGCAATGTAGTATTTTAAACCTTTTAGAGTTCACACTGGAGTTTTGATGTTGTTCTATTTAAACCTGATGGTTATGCTTTTCTACATAATAATTTTTTGATTTCTCAACCCAATGCAGTTCAAAGCAACTAGGAGCTGTGCAAATGGCTTTTCTTCACCACACCTCCCTCACACGCTGTTTCCAAAATATCCCAAAGATAATGCCAATTTTCACTTCCTGCACCTAAAGTTAAACATGTTTGTGCTGTGCTGAATTAAGGATTTTAAGGCTCTCAAACTGGTATAAATGAAGCAGCACCTCCAGTACATAAAATTTTGAAACAGTGCTTGGTATTTACCAGGAGAGATCGATTGGTACATTGGAAATGAGGTGAAGAATTTGACAAAGTTACTTGGCATGAAGAAGAGAAGTTATATAAGCGTATGTATGCAGAGTTTATCTCAAATAAATCTCCTTTCCAAACTCAAATCAACCTGCTGTAGTTTCTTCCCAGGGCTATGTGACCGTTCTCCACACCAAAGCCACAACGAAATGAAGTTTGTGGCCCCAGTGGCTCTATTAGTCCCAGTTCTGTTGGAAAATCAGGCACATGGCTGATCACAAATTCTTTTCCTAATGCTGTTTTTTTTCCCCGATCCTCTTCCATCCTCTTTTTCTTATTAAAAAAAGGTACTTTTTATAAAGTAAGTGTTTCTGTGTATTATCTCTCAAGGGAAAGCCCATCTGTTTAACAAGCTTTATCAGATACATTGCTCAGTACTCCTTACTACTCAAGCAAAGATGATTAGTTATCATGTACATGAGATAAAAATCAAAGTGTTTAGGACATGAGCTATAGAAGAAACAGAGAGAAAAATGTAGCATGAGGGGTTAATTTTTTTTCTTAATCTCAACATTAATGAGCATTTAATGTGACTGTGTTATCTCTAAAGAGTAGGAACATAATGAGATAGTAAATTGGTGTGCCAAGAATTTTCTGAAGCAGAGCAATCTTTGTAACCAACTTGACTTCAGGCAAAATAGCCAAATTGCTGCCTTTTGACAGTGTGTGATATATCAGCCAGTGATATAAAATATCTTAGGCCCTGGGAAATGTCTGTATGGGATAGGTGCAAATGCAATCTTGAACTTAAGGACACAGAAATAGTTGAGGGCCACTGAGTGTTGTGCAGGTCGTGTGCCTGGTCCAAACTTAGTGTTTCCAAGTCAACACACAGCATATTTCTGCCCCATCATTTACACTGTGGAGCTGAAATGAGAAATCCTGATTGTACCTGCCCACAGGAGATTGTACCAGCTCACAGGAATGGAGCAGGTAATGGAGGAAAAGCCTGTGCGTAATTTTGTTGAAAGTTCTCCTCATAGCCAGCTTTTAAATCTTTCCTGACCACCTCCAGGGAGGAACATATGTTTCTATTTCTGATAATAGCCATAGTCCATAATAGCCCCTTTTATGAAGGTCTAGGCAGAATTATTAAAGGAAAAGGGGTCTCAAAAATTCACTTTATGTGGCTACCTAAAAGAAAAAAAAAATTATTCAATCAGTCTTCAAGCATTCACATAAAGCAGTGACACTGATAGTGACACTTCAGCTGATTAGAGATTGAGTTTTAATGGTTAGAATACAAGCCTTTTTTTACCCCTCCCCTTTCTAAATTAGTCAGGGGGTTACACTCATGGAGGGTGGAGCTGGTTGCCATGACTGAGGTTATCAACAGCTCTGGATGGGGGGATTATTTTCCAGGCAGGAGACAGACATAGCTACAACATCACTCAGGGCAGACCTGGCTGCTGTGTTTGAGCCTGAATGGAGCCCTGGGTAGTGGGCAGGGCGTGTGCAGGTGGTGGCCTCAGCTGAGGCCTCTCAGAGCAATCATAGCCTACAGACATCCTCAGGTGCTCAAATTTAAATTGTATTTAGTGGCAGGGAGGTTTGTGTTGTGGAAATATTCTGGTTGGACCGTTCTTTATTCCTGTGAATGCTGCAGACATGGGGAAATGCAGGGTGCAGTTCCCTGTGGATTTGTTCCAGTTCTCTTCAAAGGCAGAATGTGGTGGAGCCAGCCACTTGAGTTCCTCAGGTAACAATAAAAATTTTGTTTGTATTTTAAGTGTAGCACTGCCTGGCAAAATCCTGGCCCTCTATGTGTCCTTGGGGACAGTGGGGAGTCAAGCTGGGGAGCGACCTTGTGAAACAGCTTTGCTCTGATAATTCCTTACTTGGCATGGAAAAGCAGCTGGAATACACATGAGGGAAGTTGTGCTTGATTGTACAAGTAGGTGCTTTCAAAACTCATCCAGAACTTTCACCTTGCTGAGTAGCTCCAATAAGGACACTGAAGCAGAGCACATAAATTTCAGTGAATGTGATGTAGTCAAGCTGAAAAAGTAATTTTTCTTTAAGTCAATAGTGTAATATCCAGGATTTAGCACGTGCAGATGCAGTATTAAAGTTCAGCAAAAGTAGTTTCAGTGACCTTGAAAATGGGCCTTTCTATAGTAAAGATATAAGCAGCGCTGTCTGAAATGACCTGCAGAGTCAGCAAATGTGTGGAAGCTTTTGGATACAGCTTTTAGCTCTATAATGTACTTAGAAGTCTAATCAATAAGCCTGACTTTGGGAAATACAATCTTTTTCTCCTCCCTTTGCAACAATTATGATTTATATTCCCTTTCAAATCAGCTGAAAAATACCTTTCTTATTTCCTAAAACTTTGAACTGGTAGGTACAAGGCAACTAGTTTCTTGTTATTCCACTATTGAAGACTTTCAGATAAATATTTTCAGTATAGGTACATCTGTGCTAAACCCCCCTCCCGCTGCCCCCACTTCCAAGTATTTCCTCAGGGCTTGATTTAAGAAGGTTCTAAGGAAAAAAGAAAAATAAATCCCAACACATGATGAGGTCTTGCTCAAAATCTGATGTTTGCAAACAAAGACTGAGGATAAAATACATGTCAGAGGCTAACTTTAGTGCTGATATAGATGAAAACAGACACGGGGAAACCTGGGTTTGCATGAGGTCTCTTAAAGGCAGTGAGAGCCTCTTGGCAATTGTTTGCAGCTAGTGCATTGGAGGTTAATGTGTTTCATGTTTGCTCCTCACGATGCTTTAACAGGCCAGCTCAGGTGCTATGCAGCTTTGTAGGGATTCCTAGCCAGGAGCTGCACACAATCACAGCATTATGAGTGACTTGGAAAGCTTTCAAGCTTTTCCAAACCTTTCTACTAATGATTGCAATTGCATTGTGCTCCTGTGGGCAAATAGGCTGTTGCAGGACCCCATTGCAGGCTGATTACTACCATTCCCACTGTGTTAATTGCTGAAAAGCCTCCTGAGGTTTTAATGGGAATCCTTGCAGAGTAAAGTGCTAGCTAGGTGAAGAACGGAGGCAGCCCTCCGGTAAGATCCATCATTTTCAGGCACAGGATAGAGAAATGTAGGGATAACTCGTGTTCTCCTCATTTTGCAAAAGGTTGACTCACGAGAGGAGGAAGAGGAGAAACAACTCACACATGGCTTGGGGATTTGGCAGACCCTGCAAAATCCCCAGGGGTGCTGCTGCAGTTGTTCATGCAGTTATCATATGTCTGGCCCTATGTCAGTGAGTGTCAATTATTAATATTTTATCTCAAGAAAGTTTCTGATTAGGACAATGTAATTTCCTTTGTTTTGAGATTACTCAGGCATTTTAACCTTAAAAAAAGAAGGCAACAAACAGATCTACTGGGGAGAAAATCTTCAATGTGTGAAGATGAAATTTTATGTGGGAAATCTTAACACCAGTCTCAGCTTTTTATAGGTCTCCCTTTTGTTTTTCTTTTAAAGTTCTTCAAAATGCTGAATGTATCTGGTGTCTGTATCTGTCCGTTCTGCTGGGATTTCCCCCCCCCCCCCCCCCCGAGTTTACTTTTCTGTTGAGCTTTTAGTAATATGTAAATTCATGTGCATACAGATCATCAGTGTCTGGCTTCTCAAAGTGATTAAATTGGCCTTTTTTTGGTACCTATTTTAAACTTAGGCAGTTCTTGAATGTTTTTTCCTCTTTCATTTTAAACAAAGGAAATTATTCATATCATATAAGTTTTTTTCCTTAATAGACCATAAGGGATTTTCTGTTTATTAATGCAAACATCTGGAAAACACTTCAGAAGTTCTTTATGTTAATTTCCTTAACAAGGTTCGTATTTTAAGAACAAGTTGTGTATTGTGAAACAATTTCTGAGTGAGTTTGCCCACAGCACTCAGTTTGTTATCTTCTGAGTGCTCATTGCTAGTCTCTTGGTGGTAACTGGAAAACAGTCATCTTGGAAATGTCACAGTCTTGATACAGATTCCTAAACTTTCTGGAACAAATTCTGCACTCTGTTTTAAGTATGTCTGGAGTCATTGGATTTGTGGTGGTGTAGCAACCAGATATGGCTGTCTCTGAGGGCCAGCTGGAACTTGTGTGCAGCCTGATTTATTAGAGGTCACATTAGTAGCAGACTTCATTATGGATCAAACAGTAAGATATTTCTAAACTATTTTGCACATGATTTTGTTAGTGTGCAGCTTGAATTCTCCCAGTGAGTGTGGACCTGAAGATTAAACTACAAGGTTCTAGCGTTATCATTGGAGAGATTTACTTTGGCTCAGCAGCCTTACTTCAGAGCAGTGATACAAAACACTGCATGAGTATGTCTGAAGCTCTGGGCTGGCTGGCTGCAACTTATATAAGTCCTGTTCACAGGCTATTTGAAAACTTTTCAAATTCAAACTTTTTTTGCTTTGATTTTTCTGTGGCTGCTGTCAGCTTGTTTTAAATGGTAATTTTTCTTGGAGAGGAGGACTGTGTTTTTCAAGTCTAGGTCAGGGCTCTGAGAGCAGTGACTCTCAACTGTACCCTACTCTTTCTTCTCAAGATTGATGCCATTTTAGTGTGTCAGGATAATGGTTGCTTTCCTTCAGGATCTGAGGAGGGTGGAGTGATGCAGCAACCTGTGGTCCTATTTGTCTTTTAGATTTATTTCTGCATAAATAAAAGGGTTTCTATTAAGTTCTATGGCATTTATTAAATGGTCATTTTTGCATGTGGATGTGTGGGTGTCTGGAAAGACTTGCTGCTGTGTTGCTACTTGGATACTGAAGACAGGATCTTGTGAGAGCCTGCCAGATGTGCTGCTGGAGTCTGCAGGTGTTTCATGCCATGGATAGGACAAACATAATCCACAACTCTGTGTAAATGCTGTTAGTATTGTCAGAAAAACCTAGCACCTATAGTAGCCTTTAAAAAGCCTTATTTCTTCAGGATTCTTTCTCTTTTTTTTTTTTTTTTTTTTTCTGGATACGATTCATGAATATGAATGGATGAACTCCAGACCTAGTAATGAGATGCAGAGCCTTTCAGTATGAGAACATTGCTTTAGATATTTGGTTATGAAGCTAGTTATTACCTAGTGTAAGCTTTGCTGCTGTGAAGGGACCTTCCTCAACACAGGTTTTATAATAAGCTCCTTCTTTGGTCCTATATGGCTTTGTGTTCAAGCTACAGTTATTCATGTTTGGAAATGATGATGTGTTCAGTAGGAAATAAATCTGTCTCTGGAGATAGCCATCCTCGTCATCTAATATTGGAGGGATCATAACTACTGGGGTCTTGAAGGCAAAAGAGGAAATGAACTTTTAATGTAAGTGGTGTTAAATTTTACAGGGGAATTTTGGCAACTTATTTTTGAAAAGAAAGCCAAATCTCCATTTGGGTTTTGTTTCTTGGATATTCTGGAATATCACTGCTGAGTGGTGACCAAGTTTCATTTTAATGTGGTTTGACAAGATTGAAATCCAAGAAAGGAAGAGTAGTTATTTTAAAATCAGCATTTAAAACAAATCTGATGCATATAGCTTGCACTTTAAAAAGCACCTGCTTAAATTTCTTCCTTAAAATGTTAGTGTATTCTTACATAGTACTTTTCTGTCAACAGGTCTCAGTAATTAATAATGGAGGCAAATGTAATCATTCTGTTTTACAAATGGGGATCCTAAGGTGTGGGGAAGAAAAAGTGTTTTCCTTGATGTCAATAAGGAGAGCAGTATCTAGTGTGATTGCAGGCTTTAAATCTGTCACATCCATGTGAAATGCTCTGCTAGGATTTTGTGCCGTAAGCGTAAAAATGGGATCTTAAAATCGAGTGTGTTCCATCTATTGTGAGGAAAAAATAAAAGTAATTCTCTTAGAACTAAAGTGTGCCTCTTACCTTCCCCTGAAACCTGTATTTATTTTTAGCAGACATTTCCTCAACTGGTATTTAACAGTATAAAGTGCTGTAGCTGTGATTGTTGGCCTGACAGAACATAAGCATTTGCTGAGTTTGTTTAGCATCAAATATCTTGATTTGTGCAAAACAGGTTTATCATGAGGTTTGGACTAAAAGTCTGCAGGTGAACTCCTTTTGCTTGAAAGTGCTTGAGGAAGGCATTGCATAAAAGGTAGACAAATATTACTCTTTTTTTTTAATGGCTGTAGAAGGTGTCCTATCTCATCAGATCAACAGGATCATTTCAAGAAATCTAGCTCAAGCTTTTTAACTCTGAAGAATCTTTACTGACGTAATGGTAGTAGACAATGTTTTCCTGACCCTTGTGAATTCTAGGGTCTTACATTTTTAATGGATTCCTGAAGGTTACAGGACTGTATATTTCAAGCAGGCAATTTCGCAGCTAAATATTTTCTGAGTTCTCTGCACAGCAATCTTAGTGAAGATGCAAGCTAAGATAAATTAACTTTGTCAATAAAAATATGCTTTGGACCTATAAATACTTACTGGTAGATGTGCTTTTTATAGGAAAATAATATTGATGATTCCTTCAGGGATCCTTGCAAGCTTATGGAGTACTTTTATAGAATTAAATTTAAAATGGCCATGGAGGAATCTATGAGTTGGTCCAGTTTTAGACCTGAGACTTATTTCTGTGAATTCTCTAACCTAGAAATTCAAGCATGTTGCTTTCAACTGAGCCAGGAAAACACCTTTGTTCCAAAGCTAGAATGAGCATGACAGCCCGAGCTTTACCCAAGATCCAGGTATTGCTCTTCTGTTACTCCCATTGTATCTGGTAGGCCAGTATGAAAGGCTGATGTGAGGGCTGGTGTAGATCAGAAGGAATGGGAATTGTTTGGATCATGCTAGCAGTTTTATAAGGAGAGGAAATTTTAAAGGCTGGTCAGGTTTGATGTTTGACTACTGAGTCAGCTTTAGGAGTCAAACCAGTGCTGTCTCTGTTTGGTGTTGGGCAGATTCTTTAACAAGCAACCCCTGTGCAGGGTGTGAGAGCCAGATGTGAAAGGCTGGAGGTCTGCTCTTAAAGAGATCTGCTTGCTTTTGGAACAGCAGAATGGGAAACATTGACAGAAAGAGACTGCATAACTAACGATTTATTTCCTTGACCATGTGGGTTGTAATATATCTCTTTTTGGCCCACCTTTGAGACACTGAGGCACTCAGGAGTCCTCCTTTGCACGACTATTCATTTGCAGTGAATAAGTGCTTAAGTCCTTTGTGCTTTATTGCAAATATGGATATCAGGTCATGAAAAATAGTGGCCTGCTTATAATTAATTTACTTCCATTCATCAGAGACTTGAAACTTTTATGGCACAGAGCAGTAGTTGGCCACAACACTGCTGAAACTTATGTGAACAGAGGATCTGGCTCAGTGCCCCCAGCTGCCTGTGAATAAAAAATGAAATTAATATTGTCCAACCCTTTCCTTCTGCACACTATCCAAAAGAAATATTTTGGCCCCTATTATCACTTAGCCAATTTGCCAAATGCTTGATTTTTAGCATAGGGTAATTGGAATATATATGAGATTTTTGTTATCTTAATTCTTCCAAATTAGTCCGTGTTATTCCACTCAGTAAAAGACAGTTCAGTTTTCAGTACTCTAGTGTTCTGTCAGTGAAAGGCCAGAAACTCTTGATTTTAACAAAAAAGATCTTAAAGAGAAGTGAAAGTAATCTCTGTTTTGTTGAGGGTGTTTTGTTCTAGCTGGCCGTGTCAAACTTTTTCATTTTAATGCATTGCTTTTTGTCTAACGGTTTGATTTCAGTAACTGAAAGATGCTCAAAAATCTTATTTGCAAACCTTTGACTTTGCTGCTTTTGAGATCATTCTCTCTGAGTTGCTTTTGCTTTGTGGTGGCGAGTACCCTTTAGCTGAAATCCACTGGATGTTCTCTGCATCAAGCCACCACCACTGCTGAGCGTCCTACCTGTTGATCTTGTGCCACTACCAGGCAGCAGAGCACCCTCTCCCACTGAGAGCTACTCAGCAGCTTCTCTCTGCCACTTCAATTACTCTGGTGAAGCCTTCAGGTGCTTCTGTTGTGGCTCTGCAGTAGCTGGGAAAGAGCAAGGAACAGTTTGCTTTTGCCTCTGTCACCACTGACTACAGCACTGGTCCCTCAGACTTTCTTGGCTGCTGATTTGCTGTCAGATTTTATTGCTTAGCATGATTTTTTAAAAAGACACTTAAATAGCAAAAATCAGAGTAGCAAGGCGGCAAGAAAAACGGGTAAATGTGTGTGGGGGTCAAAGCATGCTGGAAAAATAGGAAAAAATGATTAGATGAGTTCGAAAAAGAGAGGTGTTGTGAATGACTAACATTTCACTGTGCTTCATGATCTCCTTTCTCATCCTGAATATGTCAAAGGGCTGACTATAATTAGGTACAGTCTCTTCCTGAGTAACTGAGTGAGCCTTGTAAATATGAGGATCTCTCCTTTGGTTACATGTTCCTTTCTGAAACACTAATTAGACAGAAGGATTTAATCCTGAATGAGGAAGATGTCATAGCTTTAAAAAAAATGCTTCACCTTACTTCCTCCATTCTGCAATAGGCCCATGATCCCTTTCATCTTACACAGTATGTGTTCATGCAAATTAATAATGTTATATAATGAACAGACCCAGGGGTCAAAGTTAGGTCTGCATGGGAAAAACTTGGGTGTTTTCTTGTGTCTAAGTCAGTGGCTGGTGTTTTTAAAAATTATTAAATGACATTTTAATTGATCTAATAGAGTAGATCCAGTTGGACAAGACCTACAGTGGTCACCTAGTCAAACTGCCTGACCATTTCAGGGCTGACTAGAAGCTAAAGCAGTTATTATTTATAATAATAGTTAATAATTATATTTATAATAGTTAATATTACAGTAATTTTCCCAATGCCTCTTAAACACTGATGTGCGGCATGGGGCATCAACCACTTCTCTAGAAAACCTGTTCCAGGGTTTGACCACCCTCTCAGTAAATGACTGCTTCCTCATGTTAGTCTGAACTTCTCCTCTTGCAGATTTGAGCCGTTCCCATGTGTCCTATCAGCTGCTCTCTCCCCTTCCCCTCCTCAGGAAGCTGCAGAGAGCAATGAGGTTGCCCCTTGGCCTCCAACTCTCCAAACCAGACAATCCTAAAGTCCTCAGCTGCTCCTCCCAGGACATCCCTTCCAGCCCTGCCAACAGCTTTATTGCCTCTTCTGGATGCATCCAAGGACCTTTACATCCTTCTTTAGTTGTGGGTCCCAGGGCTGCACTCAGTGTCCATGGTGAGGCCACACCAACGCTGAATGCAGGGCATGGTCACCTCAGACTGGCTGCTGGTGCTGTGTCTGAGGCACCCCAGGATGGGATTTGCCTGCCAGCATTCCCAGACCCTTTCCTGCAGGGCTGCTCTCCACCACTCATCTCCCAAGTTAAACTTGTGCCCTGTGCTGCTGTCCCACGTGCAGAATCCAGGATTTGCACTTGTTTAATTTCCTGCTGTTAATGATTGTCCAAATCTCTCTGTATCCCTCTGCAAGGCATGTTGTTCCTCCAGGGACTCAACAGCCCTTCCCAGTTTAGCATCACCAGGAGTCTCACCAAGTGTGCACTGTGTCATTAGTCATACTTTGGAATGCATACAGCTGAGGAAGGGAAGTGCACTTGTGAAATGTAACTATAAATGTAATACTTGCATTTTTTTATTGTTTCTTTTTCATGTCCTAAATGCTGATGCAAGACTTTGAGCTTAGTTTTCCACGTTTTGAGATTTCTTTTTCAGTAATTTTCCAATGATCTAGATTTAAGATTATCTACTTGAAACTGGAAATACTTAAACTTTGTAAGGAATCATGTTACCCAGAGATTGGCATCCTTACTGTTTGCTGAAACTGGCAAAACATGAAATTTACAGTCTGGTTCACAATTGATAATTAATTTATTTTGAAACCTATAGGTAAATGTGCAGTATGATATTTCTACCTGTTTGAATTCTAAAGAGGTGTCAAATGTGACTGGAATAAATCTGATGCAAAGGTTTGTTTCCATGGGTGCTTCACTAGACCTTGCTGGGGGGTGGGGAGGAATAAAGTTGATATCATTGAGTCCTTGCTGGAAAAATATAATTTTCTTTTTCTATCATGAGAAACAGTGCATTCTTGAAAAATGTTCAGGAGAAAATCCAGTAACATTTGCATTCCTTGTTTTATTTGGAGAGCACTGGAAGCTTTTCCTTTTAAATTGTCTTTTCATAGTTTTTTATGCAAAATATTTTGTTTTGTATTATGTAATAATCTTCAATTGAAGTAACTATGGGAATTTGCATGCTTTCTTGACTAAAATAAAAAAAAATATTTTGGTAATTGCTCTGATTTAAAAAAAGTATATTTTAATTGTTTCTTCCCTGAAGAGGGATAAGTGGATTAATTGTGAGTTTTGTACCTGCTATACTCAGTTTAAAACAAAGACTTCAATTAAATTTGTGGTGATTTACTGGCAGTGAGAGTGGCAAAGAGGTGTGGCACGCTCAGTTTGATGTTATTGGTTTGTATAATGAATAAAAGATAATTGAAAAGCTGAACTTTTTTTCAGCAGCTGCATCAAAATTATCTACAAGCTTGCTGCTTTGCTTTGGATGAGCTTAACAATTCCTTTTCTTACTTTTATTAATTTGCTAATGAACAAAATTAATGGATATAGCCAAGCTCATAGCATGTACTAAAAAAAGATTTTTAGTTGACTTTGAGTTTTTTTTATTTTTATTGTATAACTTCTAATATTTGAGGTCATGAGGAGTTTCAGATTATCTAATATTTGAGGTCATGAGGGGTTTCACTGACACCGACTTACTTGCTGATTAAAGAAAGACAGCAAAGCTGTCTGTAATGTAATTTGTAGCTTGCTGTTCAGGAAGATGCTCTTCTGAAGACCTTGTATCTTGAGTTCAGCTGTAGCCCTGTTCTGCTCCCTGAAGGAGGAGAGAGTCATTGTCCCTCCTAGACTGCCAGTGAGCTTTCTGAGACCATCTGTCAAATATTTTCATCTTTTAATATCCTGAACTCTTGCAGGTTTGTGTCATAAACTGAAGGGATTGGCAAGCGTGTTGGAAGGCGTGAGATGTTAAAGGATAACAGATCTTTTCCTTATATCTACTTTGTAGATTTGGGAAAAATGGATTTTGTAGCACAAAGTCGCCCAAGTCTAATTGTCCTTCAACAAGGTTGCATGCTCTGCTCCTTCTAGACTGATGGCAGCTGCTTCTCCTCTCTTGGAGAAGGGATTCAGCTGAAACTCAGAGATGCAAGGTGCCTCTTAAGCTGTTCCTCCTCTTGATACAGGTTCATGAGAAGGAGTCTGGCTTGGACTCGACTCACCTGGAAAGGTGCCCCAAACCAACCCATAACAGCCAATGTTCTCTGAGCCAGGGCAGAAGTGTTGCAGCTCAAGCCTGCTGAATGGACTCCCTTGAAACAAGGGCTCCTTCTTTTCACTGCCTCCAATTCACTGTTGAGTTCCCTTCCCAATGGGATATAATTTCTTCTGTGTAACTCTTACCATGAGCCAGTTTTCTTTTGAAAATGTGTAACTCTCAAACCTGCAAAGGTTCTGGCAAGAGATGGATTTTTGTTGCTTGCCCCAGATAATCTGAGCTTCATAATTTAGCTAATATTGCTTCTTATTGGTTTTATTTTGGATTTCTTGTAAAAGCCAAAAAGTAGAAGTAGAAAAATGCAGCCAGTTTTAGTCCTGTCTATGCATTGTTAAACATCTTATTCCAGGAAGAATGCACACATGCTCTTTATAGATATGTATTTGCTCTAGAAGTCTTTATCTATTTCAGGTGTTAGAGGGTATAGAAACATATAAAGGTAGTTTTCCTTGAGAGTGACTGCAGTTAAACTGAAGAACAGACTCAGTTTCTTTTAGTCTGGAAATCTGGATTTGATTCTTTTTGTGCTCAAGACATGTAGCTAATTTTATGTCATACAAGCCACTGAACATTCTAATACAGATGGAACTACAAAGAACTATTTCTAACCTGCATGCTGACAAATATTTGCTTAATTCCTTGAGTGGTAAGTTTTTTCCCCAAGTTTGTCTTCTAGAGTAAGCAAAAATCCTTTCTGCAGTTGCTCTTCAGACAGAGTCTGTGCCTTACATAAAGCCATTACGTAAAGCTTATTAATAGAGTAAAATATCTCAGATATTCCCATGGCTACAATTGGGATTACCCCTGCTGGAAGTCCTATGCTTCTGCTAGGAATATATGACTAACAGTTGAAACATGCAGGAACAAGGGAAATCTTCAACATTTTCAAGATATACAAATATACTTTTTGCACAAAAAAAACCCAAAGAAAAAACCCAACCCATCTGAAGATGTGTAGTCCAAAGGTAGCCATATATTTAGGGAGGGGAAGGGAGGATTTTGTTTTTAAAAGTAATGGGTTCTTTGAAGACTCTTTAATTTTCTTGTTTCTTTGGTAATGCATCTCTGAAATAGTGCTTTTCTAAAGTGACTTGCCTGTCTTACCTGAGGGTGTGGACTCGTTTTATGTAAATGATCATCAGTGCTCTCAAGGACAATAAATACTCTCTAGTGATGAACCCTAGAGAAAAGTATAAAGTTAATGTTTTGGGTTTTTTTTTTTAATTTTTTTTTTGGGAGGGGTTTAACTCCTAAAAAAAAGCTATTGTGACAGCAAATTTCCACATATGTATTTTTTCCCAGCTGAGCAACCTATATACAATGAAGGAAACCCTTTGCTGTGTTCAGGGAAAAAGGTATTAAGTTTCTGGCTGATAAAATACAAGAAACTGAGATTTAAAAGGTTTTACTTTGAAAATATGGTGCAGAAATGGTTCATTAGTGTAGAGCTTTACCACTAACTTTCCTTATATGTTACCTTGAAAAATCATGCTTTTATTACATTGCCATGATTGATAGCATAAAATACTTGAATTAAGAAATATGAGAGTGGATGAAGACATCAAAGGTGTATATATCTCACTTTAGCAGGCCAAACTTCTTGTGGATTGGAGGGTTTCCGATTCTTGAGGGTTAGGGAAAGAATATGAGAGTAGGCAGGCGTAAAGTGAAGCTTTTCCCACTCCATCAATTGCTTTCAGCAATCTGTGGCTTAGGGACTCACCAAGTCAAAGGTTGTATCCATTTCCCCACATTTAATAGCTGTTGTAGGACTTTGTAACCTGAAGGTATCTAAAAGGAAAGCTGCCCTAGAACTAACTCAAAGGCAAACAGCAGATAGCAACAGGCTTAACTCTGCTTTTGTTGTATTTTTTTAAAAGCATGATATTCTGTTTTGTTACTGAATGATTTTTGCAGCAAAAGCAGGATTGACATTTCCTTCAAAGAGGAGTTGCAAAACTGCATCATCCAGACCATGAAAAATGGCCAGTCTGAGATTGAGGGATGAGATGCTTTTGCTCAGACAGGCTACTATTATTTGCAGACTAGTTCTTGCTGCAAGGAAATGGGTGCTCTCAGATGAGAGAATTGGTGTGAAAGTGTTGCTTATTGCCTTTCTAAGAAACTTATAATCTCTGCCTCTCGAACTCAAATTCATGGCAAGCTCTACTTAATCCTGTTTATAATTTTGTCCCCCTAGATTTCTGATTATGTACATTTTATTGAATTAGTCCTTCTTGAGGGAAATACTGTCTGTTGAATAGGCTTAATCAATTTTCTTGGCAAAAATAGCATTCAATCAATCTTATAAACATGTGCATAGTTGCACACTTATCCTCTAATGCTGGATGATGACCCTGTAAAAGGTTTTTCTGGGAAGCATATTCAAATTCCCACTGTTTAATTCAAAGTGTCTTTTACTAATAGCTGCTAACTTAAAATGCACTAAAAATATTAAATTTCAAAAAGAAAATGAAGTCCATGTATTTAGACCCACTACAACTTAATAGGATTTAATTTGTTGAGAATTCTTAGCCCTGTTTCTTAAGATCAAACTTTTATCCAAGAATGGGCAAAATTTCCCAGAAGTAGTCCTTCTAGATGGAATTTCTCTTGATAACTTACAAGCTAGAGAGAGAAAATCTAGTTTGTGAAATCTGAAACTGCATTTCTGTCTCTTTTATGAAAACAAACCATTGGTTAAAAAAAAAAGCCAGATGATAGAAGTTTGTGTAGCTATCCTAGTTTATAACCAGGGGATGATTAATTGGGTAGAAAAATCAGGAAGTCAACCCCCTGGGAAAGCAACATTGATTGTGGGCACCATGCTGCAGAGTTTGTGTGAAGTGCTTAGACTAAGTGGGATCTCAGGTTCTGGTTTCTTTCCTTCAAGGGTGCCCTGGCCATTATGTCCCTGCCAATTGCCATTTCTCCATTTACTTGATTTCCAGTCTGTGAAGTCTTTAAGAGCAGATGCTCCAGGTGATGAATTTGGAGCAAAAATCCCTCTTGGTAGCTGTTCAGCAACTTCATCCAAATCACCTCAGAGACACAACTCCATATTACCTTCTGCTTTTCCACTCTCTTCCATCCCTGCCCAGTGCAAGTGCCTGAGTGCTGCTGAGGTTCAACACTTTTGGTCATGGCTGCTGTAGTGTGGCAGCTGGTGATGGGCACTGCTCTTCCCCTGCCCTCCTGCAGTCAAGGACCGTGTCTCATAAGCTGGATATAGGAAAATTTTGTCACAGTTTTGAAAGGACCGCTGGCTTGAGCAAGGAGGATTTTATGCTCATTTCAAAAAGTAACTATAAGCAAGGAGCACAGACCTGGTGCTGCTTAATGTGCTATGGGTAACACTAATTTCTTCTCCTTCTAAGGAAAATTTTTTTTTATTGATTTTTGTTTTGTCAGAATAATTTCATACCATTGTCCTATTCTGTAAATGCTTCTGTGAAGCGTTTCAGTGGACTCAAAGCTTTTGTAAATTTATAATGTTTTCTCTAAGTTTATATTATCAGATTAATAAGTGGGTCACATAATGTTATTACTAGCAGGATAAGGCAAACAAATTTAGACATCAAAGGCCAGCTTTCCCTTTCTTTTACTGTGAATATTTCCACTACCCTCATATGTGTTTGAGTAATACCAAAAGAGGAAATTTAACTTGATTGAGGTTTACTCTCTTCAGTCCATCCAGTAGCACTCTTTATGAAGGGTCTCCTCTGAGTTTCTACTAAACTATCAACAGTTTAGTCATGAACAATTTTCTTTCTGCACTGGAGATAGTGTCCAGGGCAGTATTTCAGGTCAAGTGATTTATCTGATCTATTCCACCAGCAACCTTATCAGGTAGAGTTTTATCTTCTTTAAGCGTTGCCTTCAGAGTCAGATACTCAATACAGACAATGAATAGGAATTCTCAGGTTCTTATATAGAAAGTCTCACTTTTCCCCACTACCAAAGTAAAAACCTGCTTCTGAGAGTTTGAATCTTAAATATGAGGCACAGGTGAAAAGAATGGCAATAGATTTAGGAAAAAAATCTAGTGATAAGTCTTATAGATAATTAAACTTGGAGTACAATTAAGTGCTTTGGCCTAAAATATTAAGATCTTATTCTATGAGAGTTAGGATTTTTTAAATCTCAAAAAAGCTCTCAATTTTGACCCAGATATATGGGCTGACCTGACTTAAGAAGGAAGTTTTAAAGGAAATATATTGCTTTAAAAAACTTAATAGGTAGGGAAATTAGGTTTGATAGTTTACTGATATAGTATTTTTAATTAAAGACAAAATATGCAAAGGACAGAATTTTTGGTGAACTTAATGGCAGAATGAGAATCTAACAGAGAAGATAAAATTTTT
This sequence comes from Ammospiza caudacuta, assembly GCF_027887145.1. NCBI lineage: Eukaryota > Metazoa > Chordata > Aves > Passeriformes > Passerellidae > Ammospiza > Ammospiza caudacuta. The sequence goes on along the minus strand of NC_080593.1, from coordinate 38,633,506 downwards.
CTTTTATGAAAAGTGCTCTTCTGAAGGAATGGTTACACACACCTACTAAAATTCAGCAGTTGTATGTCAGTCTTGTGACCATATAGCTAATGGAAGTGTATGGACAAACCAGAGAAATAAAACCCCAAATCAAATTTATTAGCCACTGAAAAGTAATTTCTGCAAATCTGAGAAAAGGCATTTATCTTTGTTTAAATCACTCTAGTCTGCAGCAGGATTTTTTTTGCATCTTACTGTGTTGTCTTAAAACAGTCTCAGGAGGAGAATTTAGCTGCTTCAGTATACATTCCTAAAGAGAAGTAGTTATCCCTTAACATGTTATATTCTTGCATGACACAAAATTTGGTACTTCATTTGTATGGTTGTATGATTTGATCCTTTGAAATACCAGAACATTAATTGTCATATATGCTGTATAGCACTACACTGGTCATTGAAATAGACACCATTAACATTCTTTGTTCTCAGGCTTTTCCTAACTAGTGTAACAGCCCATGGCTTGCTTGTTTCTGTTGGCTTTGATGCTGCTCATGATACCATGGGATTCTTGGAGGCTCTCCTGCTGTCATTAGGTACTGGGGTAGAGCATGCCTGAGGGCATATTCCAAACCTGGATACAGGCCTGGCTATGGAACAAAGATTATCCACATAAAATAACTGCTCTAGTATTTTCTAACCAATTTTAAAGGGCTCTAGCTCTTTAGACGCGCTACAGGACTTTTTTGCCATGAAACTTTTCCAAGCTTTTCAGGGAAATTACAAAATAATTTTTTATTCTTTTGCCTCCAGGCTAAGAGCTTTGCTATCTACAGAATGCCAGGAAAGACTGTTGATTTCATACTTTCACATCTCAAACATGCACTGAATCTATTTTTGAAACATCTATGCCTCAAATTCTGAATGCTTCTCAATATTACACACGTGCATTAAAGCAAAAAATGTCCTGGCTTCTGGATGTGCTGTGTCCATGGTTTCCACAGTGGTATAGCCCAGTTTCAATTTAATTTTTTATCATTTGAGTCCTGATGGTCCAAACACATGTAACTCTATCACATGTTCTGTGACAAAGTTGTTTCTACTTATGCAGTTACGGGACTTCTGGCCAAAACATGATTTTGGGAAATTTTACTCTGTGGAAATTCCCCAGAGGGATTTCTTGGTTTCTGGGAAAACAAACAATCAAACCTCTTAAAAATGGGATTAGGCAAATTGTTCTACTCTAAGTCTGCTTTGCCTGTGCGGTTGAGCTTACAGATAAAGACAGAAAGGATGAAGTAAGAGCTTGTCATGAGTTGTGTGAGTTTTCTAAAACCAAAAACATTTTAGTATCACTGCGTTGCTTTATTGTCACAAAACTTTGAAGACTGATTTTAAAAATATTTTTGTTTTTCTTAACATGCTTTCAAATAAATCCTCCCATTAGTATTACCTGGGGTTATGTTGTTACAGATGTGTGTGGTTTGGCTTTTTGTGTTGGTGATTTTTGTGCAGAAGAACTAATCATCTGTGTTTTCAGGAATTGGCCTTTATATGGTCAACAGCTTTTGCATGGGTAGAGATAACTGAAGAAGCTGATATCACACACACAGTCTTCTTTGTTTGGAAACTTCATGCTAGATTACTTTGGATGCCTCTATTTTGCTTTCTTTTCCCAAACGCATTCTGAATATTTTGGGTGTTGATTTTTAATTAGTGACTGGTCCAAAGACACAATCTCCTCCACAGTAAAAGTGCTCCTTAAGTTTTCCTCTTATTTGTTCTTCTCACTCTGGGTTGGAGGGCTATTACTTCAGAAGATTAATTTGTTTTCCATTAATTCATTTGTTCATCAACCTTTAGTATTTTTAGTAATTTAAACTTTCCTTTGTTTCCATTCCAACAAAAGCTTGGGGAAGATTTCTTCTCCCCTTACCCCTTGTTTCCTGTTGAGCATTTGTGTCTGAAATAATAAGGTTTTTCTCTAGACTGAAGTAATTTATTAAGCCTTTTTTATCGACTTCTCTTCAAAATTTTAAAATAAAATGTGTACATCTTAAAATCATTGGTCCAGTAACTGTTTCTGCTTAGTACTAGACATGACAATTGACCTGCCATACCATATGTCCTGCTTAGTCTACACATTGCCTGCTTAGCCTTGTGTCCATGATCAGTAATTCAAGGAACAAAGTGGTAGTGTTGAGCCCAGCGTCTACAGATATCAAGTTTGACCAGTGGACCATGGTTTAGTGCATGTACTTTAGTTTTAGTGTAATAAACAGCAGTTTCCACATGTGAAAATAGCCATTGTTGATAATAGACGTAAAAAAACCCAAAACAGAAGGCAATTTTACATCCTTGCCCCGTCTCCATCCTCCCCTGTAAAGAACAGATATCCTTTGTATTTCTGGCAAATTTGTGACCTTGACTTCTGGGTACAAATGCATGGATAACCTTCTCTGCCCATTAATGGAACATTATGTCTGCTTTGCTGCTCCCATAACAGTGTCACTTTGTATAAACAGTGCATGTGCTGTACACAGTGACTTTTTAAACTTGCCACTTGATGTATGAACTCATGATCAAAATGAAATCTTTATCATACGTACATAGCAATTGTCCCATTTATATAACCTTTGATCATCATTGCATTATCTGAGTGTCACTTCTACCAACTACCTTAGAATAACTTTTTTATCTAGCCTTATAGTTTTTTTTTTTTTTTTTTTTTTTTTTGGTAGGCTTTGGGTTTAATTTATTTGTGGGGCTTTTTGTAGGGATTTGTAGTGCCTCATTTTCTTCTCTTTACTAAAATCCCTGAACTCAGTCTGTCTCTTTTTGTCTTCAGGTTTTCTTAGATTTTTTTAATACACTTTATAACAGTATATTACTGTTTAAAATGTTGAAGAGCAGCCTTTTAAATAAAATATTAAACAACTTATCTCAGCACTTTTTGCTGGATTCCATTAGAACAGCTAAAAGATTGGGAGCTATTTTGTATGTCATTCTCATTATTGTTTTCCACTTACAAATTCTACTTAGTTTGAAATGGAGTGTCCATGTGTTCTGCAGCCCTGACCTTGTAAATGTCACTTTTACTGACATGTGCCCTGTATATCAGAATATGTGCTCTACTGACGTTCTGGCCTTTAGGGCTGTGTCTGGATTAATAAACTACGCTCTGTGGACAGAGCTGTCCTGCTGAAAAGGGAGCACACTTTAACCATGAGGATGCAAGCTGCACTGAGAGACTTCTCCTCAGGTGCAGAGCAGGATCACTAAAACAGGCATAACTTCTGTTTGCTCTCTGAAAGTCAGCACACAGATCACTCCTTGTGCAACCTTAATTTGGTCGTGGTTATCGTGCCCTATGTGGTGTTTTCTTTTACTACGTAACATACCACTGTACAGACACTGGCTTTGCTACTCTGGTCCTGGAATTTAATGTTCCTTTCTGGACTTCGTCCCTACTGACCTTCCCCATGAGAGAAAGATAGAAAAATATCTCAGAAAACGTTTTGGTTTGGAAAGGAAAAGTAAGGCTTCAAGGAGCCTCACAGAGAATCTGTGGTTTCACCTGTTTAACATGGAAAGCAATTGGAAATTGCTGCATGGCTGTGGGAAGTCTTGAGATAAGACATATGGAAGAAATATATACAACTGTGACTGGTGGGTCAGAAATGCTCCCTTTATTAATTCTGAAGAGAGAAGTAGTCTCTGCAGAGACAGAAACAGGGATAACAGCATAGATTTCAGCTGGTTTCATTTTACAGTTGGTCGGACCATGTGATAAGTACCCATTTCTCTATATGGGTATGGCTTTGAGGGTTTTATGCCAAGACCTTATTTCCATAGCATTGTACCTCCTTGGCTCAGTGGAATCATTGTAGATTAATTTTACATATGAAGAAATGACTAATAATCTAAGAGAGCACTCTCCCTTAAGTAAGGGAGAAAAGCTGCTCCATAATGCAGAAAGATATTATTGCCTTTGCTGTTTTGATACAGCATTAATGTATTGCCTTCTCTACAGTTATTAATGCACTTAAAATAGATTCTATCCTCCTTGACATCTTCTACTCTGAATTTAATAGAGACTTTAATGAAATTTTCATGGTAAAACAACTTGCCAGAAGGTCAAGAAATCCAAAAATAAAACTGGGGATTTAAGTAAATGTCCTTTTCTTTTTCATTTGTGATGATAGCTCTTCAGGCTGGAAAATGAGCTAGAAGCTGATTACCAAAGATGGGGAAGGGAGCATAGGGAGGGTAGGGGTTGAAGATGATGGAACATAGTGTTGAGAAACCAGTCTCTTTTTCTACAGTCTGAGAAGTTTCTGTTCAATAGCTTGACAGTTATAAATGTTGTGCTTCCATAAATGTTTTCAGAATGACTTACATAGAACCTTGTTATTGCTTATTACACAGTCCCTTGAATCTATGTTTTTGGCTGGTGATTTCTTTCTATAATACACTCTTCTTTTTTAGAAAACAAAATTTTTAAAGGACTGTGTGAAATGAGCAGCACTGAGCTGTAAATGTAGCCACTTGGCTTAGTCACAAATAATTCTGAATGGAAGCACCACAATTTAGTTGGCTAATTGAGAGCTGTGTGGCATTGTTCATTTCTCTGCATTCTCTTGAGTCTTTCCAAAATACCTAGATCTATTAAAGATTTGTTCCTGTGCTCACTGGGAGATGAGGTTGTGCACTGTTCTTAAGCACTGGGACTCTGGTTGCAGAAATACAGTTTGTAAAGCATAAACTACCAAGATAAAGAGAATGTGTTTTGTGTGACATAATTAAGAGAAGAACATGTACCTATCACACTAGCCACTAAGAAGGAATAAGTGCCTGTTTTCCTAAGGAATAATGGACTGATTATTAAGGGCAAGATGGTGGTGTAGGCCTTTAGAAGCTGAAAGAAGAAATTATATTCTGCAGCGCAAGTCTCTTGCATTAGCATGAGCATGGCAGGCCCATGTGGAAGATGTGTGCCTCAGGCTGAGATTTGTTCTGCCTTTGTAGACTATCTAGAGAAAATGAAGTGTTGTGATGAGGAAGATTAATCTTCTTCCTTCTGGTAAGTCTTGAGGGGATCAGCTGTGGCGCTGGTGCTTGTGAAGTTTGTCTCAAACTGGAATTCTGAATTGTTTGACAAGTCTGTGTTTTCCTTGGTGTTGGCCACCACTGGGATTCAGCAGCATGAAGGAATACTTTGTCTTCAAAATGAAACTTCACGGGGTAGGAAGGTAAATGGGCATATTCCTTGCTTACACAGACAGATGGCAATCTTGAGGATAGCCTGTGGTAATTTGGGGAGCACTGGCAGAGGTCAGCAGGGAAGGCAAAACAGATGGAGAAACTGTCAGCTACCAACAAACTTCTGTTTTGGAGCAGTATAGATCTGTAATCAATTCTCTACACTCAAACCTTGCAAAGGAACCTTACACAAACACCTCTATAGTTCTAGGACATCTACAAGTTCAAAAAGCAGAGATGAAATGACATGCCCTGTTCCTGGTCATGGTGCCTGTTCTAAGATTTATGTGTGAAGGTTAAGTGGTAAACAAAGCATGTGTAACTCCTAGACAGTGTCTGCTTTGAGTGTGTGTAAAGAGCTGGAGTCATTAACATAATTTATTAGTTTTCAACATGTTCATTAAGGAAGGCTTATATACTTTTTATTTGTCAAATCTTAACAGCATTGGATATTTCTTCTGTTGCTAATGCTATCTTATTTGAAAAAACAAACCCAAATCATCAATCACTTGGACAGATGTCCATACAGTTCAACCTTTTGTAGAGGCTGCTCCTCACCTAAGTATAAGCTTCACTGGCATCTGTGTATAACTGCACACATTTAATAGAGAATTACAGTGCTTGCACAGTAGGGCTATTTAAAAAATATGATTTAAAATGCTGTTTACTGTGTAGTTGAGTTAGTAGGGGTTAAAGTACAGGAGAAATATCTTAGGACCAAGTGATGGGAAGGGACTCCATCTGAACAAATAGTCCAGACTGTATCTTGTCTGCTAAATTGTAGTGGGATCCGCAAGTAGGTCTTCATTTAGATGAACTATGAGATGGAAATCCTAGTAATCTAAAATAGCAACTTTTTTTACAGCAATATACAACATATATTGAGTTTGAGTGCAGACATGATCACACATTATGGGCAGAATTACAGCTGATCCAAAGCACAGAACCACACGTAATTTTAAAAATGGATTTCTGCTTTGGAAGAGGAAAAAGTCACATTTTTATAAAAAATTGGTGCAGCTGTAGACTTGACTAACTTGCTGTAAAATATTCTTTTACTGCCTGGAGGGAAAAATGCAATAAGAATCTTGTTTCCAGAAAAATTCTATTCCTCAGTGTAAGGATCTTTAACTGCAAATGAAGACAGGAAAAGAAGGATGTGTAATATAACCTATCTTTAAAGAAGTAAAACTACAAAGTCAAACAAAAAACTGTAGAAAGGCATGTTATACCATGAACATTTCAAAGTGAGTTTGATTGGGAGAAGATTATTTAATATTGCATTGGATAGAGAATACCTGTGAGGTCAAACACCCAGCTAAGATTTATCCCTGTGCTGTTAGTTAGCTGGTAAAGCATGTATGCAATAAAAATCCCTGCATGCTATCTCTTCCTTGTTTTTGGACTTTTAAGACTGTTCACATGCAAAAGTGATTGGAGAAGGAGGTCCACTTTTTTTTTTTTTTTTTTTTTTTTTTTTTTTGGCTACAAGGATTAATAATAAGGAATATTTTCAGAATGAAGCATTCTGGTTTGAATTTGTTTGACAATTTTATTTTTGAATGTGCAAAAAAAAGCACTTGGCAGATGTAGGTGAGTGGGATAGAATGTCTCTATTACAAATCTTCTCTATAGTGCCTGAGGAGAGGTCAGTTTTGTGATGCCCTTTGCCAAGATCTGCAGAGGAATGTTCCTGGACTGAGTCTAGGAATTAAGGATTATGGCCACTATGTTTGTTCATGCATGTTCTGCTGTCTGGCAAGAGAGTTATCCACTTTTGTCCTCTTCCCTCCCAGAATTATTTTTTTATTCCTGGCAGCAGTAATCTGTGCTAATGTGACAGAGAAAATTTGAGCTCTGATAGTCAGAATAGTGGGTATGGAGCAGTACAGATCATTAGGACAAGTTCATCATGTATCAGAGTAGTTGTGCTTCTGATATACTTGAAATCCTTGTTATTGATATTTTGCCAATATACTGAAAAAAATTGGTGTAGTCTATAAAATTTGATAAATCATTGATTTCTAGTAGCAGAGTGGACTGGGGTGTGTGATGGTTGTATTATATCTGATGTAATGTGTCTCAAGACATCTGAAATAATAAAAAACACTTAAATATTTTGGTCTCTTGATGGAAGGAGAAACTATTTCATTCTCCCTCAATGAAGTAGGTAAAAGTGCAGACAAATAAAAATTTGATTTTGCTTCCAGAAAATTCATAAAGTTAATTCCTGTTTTGGTTCAAGGTAGTATATAAAATAAAAAACCCTTGCCCAAGAAACCCTGAACCAAATGAAGCTATGTTTCATAATCAATAAAACTCAAGGAGAAATAAGGATTTCATGACTGTCATTTAATAAGTGAGCAACATTACAGATCCAGTGATCAGAATCCCTTTCAATAAGTTAAGACATATTCAACATCTCCAGTTCCTGTCACAGAAAGCTTAATGCTGTATTACTCTGTCAAAACCACATTTACAACTTTTATTTCTGTAGCTGTAAATTATTTTAGCAGCAGTGAACCCAGCAGAAATAGTTTGGTCCAAGAAGTACATGTTGGATTATGCACAATGGCAAATACAGTGAGTACCCTGCATTAATCCAATTGCATGGCACATGAAATATTACCACAGCTTTTTCGTTTTGTTTTAAACTCTCTTAAACAATAGCTGTCCAGTGGAAGCATTTTACTTTTGAATGCTTAAAGGCTGTTCACATGTGATGCAAGTCTCCTGCTGTCAGCTGCGGAGTGATGTCAAGTGCTTCAAATGCCCTTCACACAATGCATTGTATGGATGCTGCATTCTGGTCTTATGCTTCTTTGCAGTACATGCAATTGAAAACAGCAAAGCTGACATTTAATACTCAGTGTTCCATATTTGTTTAGTTTGTGAAAGTTTAAAATAAATGTCTTTGAAATAACTCTTCAGAGGCCATTCAGGATTATTAAGAATAAATCAAACAACATAAGATTAACTGAAGAACTGTGACTTCGGCTCCCAGCAAAGTCAGCCTTTAAAGCTAAATCTGTATTCTGCATCTTTCCATGAGGTGTACAGCTGGGCAGTTCAGAATGTCCAAGAGGGACTGAGGAACAGGGCCTTATCAGAAATCTACTTTCATCAGTTTGGCACTTCCATCTGTGAGACTGTATACACAGAAAAGCAGATTGGTGTTTAAGCTCCCTATGGACCACAAAATATTGCTTTCTGCAATCTTCAAGGACCTCAATAAGGAAAAATTGCCAGTCTTTCTTTAGAATGATTCCTTGGAAAATAGCGTTTGAAAAGTGTAGAAGGATGACATTTTAATTCGAGGGAAACGCTTCACTTCCACTTACCTATCTAATCAGTTGGCTGTGCTGACTTTAGCACTGCAGTGGGTGCCAAGGAGAAGGGAATATTTGGTTTCTTCTTGAAGCCATAATATTTATAGTCTTGCATCTGAGAATTCTTTTTTCTGAAGAAGCACCCCAGCATGAATTATGTGGAAGTTGTGAAGCAGTGTAATCATATGTAGGTTGTGTGCTCATGTGAGGGACATTCCTAGGGACCCAGAACTGCTGCAGTAATTACAACAGTAATTAAGTTCATTTATAACACACTTTTGGCAATGTTGGTCCAGGCTTTGGGCAACATTGTGGGGGTATGAAAGGTGTTTTAGAACAACACTGGGTTTGCTTCTTTGCTATGCAAAACATGGGTTGTGTGCTTGAGCTTTGAATGTTTTATGAGAAACCAAAAAAAGCATTGGGAGTGCTGGTGGCTAGTCTCATTTAGTAATCTTCCAAAATGCCTAAGGTTTCCAGTTGAAAGTCTGATTTCAGTCCAGTATGATTTTGTTTCCCAAAAATAAGAGCAAAGTACTTCTTTTATATTCACTTCTTTATGAGCATGTTGAGATGAATGCATTGCCCAGGTTTATTTTAGCAAGGATGGTATGAGAAGGCATGGTCCTACCTAGCTATCCCGAGGTCCTGGTTGGCCCTCCAGTGGCCACTGCAACTTGCCTTTCTTCCTCTGAAATAAGGAGGAGGCAAGAATTCCTTCTGTGCACAAGCCCAAACTCAAACGCCTGCCTCTCATGTCCAGATTTGATTAATGTAATTCACATGCTGTGCTCTGGACTAAACCTTTTAAATCAGCCTCAAGTTGATGAAAAATTACTTTGATACCTGTGGAGCCTGAGACTTTTCTGGATGCAATTCAAGATGCTGGGTTTTACCTACAGTTCCATAAATGTCCCTGAAGCTTTTTCAGTTAGCAAAAGGATTTGGTTTTTCCTATCCTCAATATGAAGAAGTGGAGGCATGTGAGCTGAATCAAATTTTGCTTAGTGGTGTGAAATGCTGTTAACCCCTTTTTTTTGTGAGGGTAATTCTTTGTGGGGAACTGGGGGGAAATAGTAGGAAGAAGAGGAATATGATATGCCATTTTGTGATGAATTATTGCTGCTTATTTCCTGGTTTGATGCATTCTCTTAGCTTTTTTAATGTTGTATCTTAAATGTACAGATGTGCTCCAAAGACCAGCAATGGTCTCCACAGCTTCCACTTCTGCTGCAGCTCCTTGCCATGATTTCAAATAAAATGTCATACCTGCAAACTGGCACACTAATGAAGTTACTTTCAATCTTTTTCCATTTCAAATTGAGGTGTCTGAGGAGCTCAGGCAAGTTTAAAATTCTATATAATTTTATATAATTCTATGTGGGATTATAAATTACACCAGACAAACTGTCTCTATGTTCATGTTACAAGTCTAACCTCTCTATGACTTTATAGGATTATGGGTGAGATAGAAAGGAAATCTTTGCAGAAACCACAGCAGTGGTGGAGGATCTAGTTAGTATGTTCAAACTATTTGGGGGATTCTTGTGCCCTAATCAGAGTCTTTCTATGGAAGTCAGTAATTTTACTGCTCTAAATATGTTACCAGCTGCAGGTTAATTACTACATATGAGGATTTGTCTTCTTGGAGCTTTTATTTAGCTGAGCTGTTGTCTTGTGGTGTGTGAGTGGCACTGTTGCTCTACAGGTGGATGGTCCTCTCTCCTCAGGAGCAGTTTGACCAGCAGGCATGTTCCTTGTTTAGTTGCTGATGCTGTCTTTCACATGGAAGAAAATCAGAGTGAATTTAGCAACTCCAGTAAAATACTTTGACAGAAGCTGGTTAGTTAATAACAGAGAGTTGTTGTCTTGAGCATCGTGTGATTGATGAATGGGCTTAGTAGTAATGTATTAGTTGACAGAAACAGACCATCTGCTTTTGTGTATTGTTGAATGATGAGCACAGTGGTATGGAGTGAAGGGAAAGGAGAAAAAAAAACCTGGTGCTCCAACATGTCTTTCTCCCTCATTTTCCCCAAGAAGAAAAATGAAAGAGCAGAATGCATCGAAAAATCCCAGTACAAATATCCAGTAAAATGATCTTAAAATGGCTATATAGACAATATTTGGATTTTCTGGAAATTTTTCAATTTTTTTACTATAAATGTGCAGTGGCCCTACAGAAAGAAATTAACTGTATTTTTGTTGGTGGTGATATTTCTTTCCTATAAGTTTTTCCATGAATGTTGCCTTTATATTTTTCAGAACACTTCTAACATGTGTGCACCCATAGAGTTTGGAGACTCTAGTGGAAATTTATGCCCTGGAACTTAAGGGCACCTTCACCTAAGGTAAGTGCATGCTTTTTTTTGTTGCATGTTTTTCTCTAAGACTGCTGCCAGTCTGAGCAATTCAATCACCAAATTTGACCAAGAACATGTTTGGCTTTTACAGACAGATAGTAGTGCAGACACTTCATCACTCCTGTGTTCAGGTTTACTTATCTTACCAGTATTAAGTGTGTTTAGGAAACTTGTCCAATATTTTCTTGCTGCCTTTGCAGGGTAAGTGACTCTCCAGTCCCTCAGCAGTATGCTCTGAAGGATCCATCGTGATTGTGGCAGCTGTGGGTTATGCCTGGTTATACTTGCAGAAAATTATAAAAGGTGAATATAAAGACTATTTCATATAATTTCTCTTGTCCCTCTCTATAAAGCATTCTTCTTATTCAACTGTTTTCAGTATCCCATGGTTTTGTTTGTTTGGTCTTGAGTTTTTTTGATTTGTTCTTAGTCATCAAATGTGAAATTTTCTCTCCAAAAGGATATTGTGAGAAGTGTGACCTTCATCTAAACCTTGCTTGCTGCTGTACATCTTTTAACAGGAGCACCTGCCGTTGCCCTGGCCTTGCAGTGGATGCCAGATAGTTAAAAGGACTGTAGCCTTTATAACTATGATTTTTGCAGTACTCATCTAATCTGTATTTAACTGGAATTTAATGTGTCCTGCAAGGGTTGACAGTACTTGTCTCATATATTGTCATTAGCTTGGGATAGTAACCTTGAGGGAGGAGACGCTTAATCAGACTTTATTTGCTTCTGACTCCTGCTATGAAAATGTTGGCCTTTCTTGTGGATGTGACATCCACTGCTTAATGGAGCAGGCACTGGTGTAGTGGTCTGGGGAGGCCTCCAAAAGTACTTCAGTCATATTGTCCCATGCCAGGAGGCTCAGAACAGGGAAGAGCACAAAGTTGAAGAGAAAATTGAGGCAAATCAGTGACCCTCCTTAAAGCATAGAAGGACAGCAGAAACCAGAGCGAGAAGGAAGGTGATCCTGTCCAGGCAGTTGTTTTTCTTATACTCCCTATCCCAAGTCTTCCTCTTCCTTCCTCTCCCTAATCCTATACCTTCCTATCCCTCCACAAATTAATTTTGTATTCAGCAAGCATAAATTTTTTGTATAAGGGTTTGTTCAGGAACACAAATGCACATTCACATTAACTTTGCAAAATATACCCAAACAAAGTGCTTCTATGTATTCTGTGATTATTTTTTAAAGAGAAATTTTGGGCAGGAAGCCAAAACTAGTGAACACTTGCTTTTAATGTAGTATAGTAGCAGATGGTCAGAAACAGCCCATGGACTCAATGCCTCTTTTGAAGTCAAATATGATACTAAGTAGCAGAAGTAAAGATAATGAGGTGAGCAATTTGGTTTATGACAAGTGGGGGAAGAAATCTGTTTTCAATTAACCTACCAACATATGAGACCAAGGTTAAGGTTTTTAAGGATATAGCAGCATTTGGGTTTTAGTGCTGTTCAAAGTCTCATCATATTTTGCCACAAAAAAAAAATAAAAATAAAAAAAAGAGAAAAAATTAGTGAGTGCTTTTAGGCTGGATTTGTAGTGGAGGATCCTGCGAAGAGTTGCAGTAAAAAGCACTGAGGCCAGATGAGTTACACGGGGTTTATAGGGTGGTACATTACATGGTGTTGCTCCCATTGTCTTCAATGACTGGCAAAGTGAAGCTTTCAGATCCTTCTCACATGTATTGAATATTTACTTCCAAGAAAAGGTAGAATCCATTCTAATTATTCCATTTCCAATTACTAAACCATATGCACATAACGTAAACTTCTCAAAAATGTAAGTACTTGAGTTACTAAGTGTCCTGGTGTGTGTATAGGTTCCCATGATAGTTTGATACCTAAATTTATACTTTTATTAATACATTACTCTTACTAAAGGATGTCTTATACACTTTATACCTTCAGTTGTAGAAATTTAATTTTTATCTTTGTGTTCATATTCATGGATGACACTACAAAGTTATTTAGCAGAACAAGTTTTTTATGTATGTACCAATGTGTATTTTTTTTGTGCTTAGAAACATTTCCCAGTCCTAAAAGAGAATGGACAGTGTGAGGTGTAGAACTCCCCATGGAGCTTAGGGCTGGAGCACTATTCCCTTCCTGGCTTGGTTGGCAGCTGTCCCAGTGTGGTTGTGTCAGGGAAGCTGTGTGTGTTCCACCATTCACCCTACAGTGAAATACCAAGCCTGAGGATGTGCATGACACAGATGTGGAGCTTACCTACAGCCATTTTCACCTCAGACTGTTGTGTTTTCCTCTTGAATTAACTAAATAGTAATAAAAGAATGTGAATATTCTGAGTAACGCTAAATGGAGATCTCCAGTGTTGTGTGCATCTGTAAACCATAGCTCTTAACCTTTTAATATAAGTTTCACTTTGCTCAGCATGCAATAATCTGTCATGCAAAGAACTGGTGTATGAATCCTAGAGGATGAGATCTTGCTACAATGACCAGTTGTATAATATCTTGGAAGATAAAAGTCACAAAAAATAAAATTTACGTGTATGTTTATAGTAGGATATTTGAAGATTTCATTTATTATGCTGGTACTGTGCCATGTGCTTGTTGTAAACCTCTGGAAGCACTGAAGAGTGATATAGGTTATCTTTTCAGTGCGTGCCTCTTGCTCCAAGGCCAATACTATTACTGGTTACAGACTTTTTTATGTCCTGGAGGCTGTTGCTTCCAGGCTTTAATAGCTCCACATCCATTTCCATATGAAATGCATTTCCTGCAGTCCCTTTGTAGGACTAATGAGTCCAATAAACTTGTTAAAGGTATCTAAAGACTTTTCATGCAGTTCAAATGAGTTCATGTGGAAAAAATTAGCACTCCTCATGCCTGTTAAAATCTTCCAATAAAAGAATGATAGAATTAACTTTAAATAAATCACCTCTCTGCCACTGCTTTATCCTTGGAAGTAAAGTCCAGCTTCTTGGTTGTACAAGTGCAAGCAAAATATGTAAGGAGGGAAAAAACCTTTTAAGCAGTTGTAAAGTGTACTGTATATCTTGTTTCTCTGTTAGTTGAAGTATGATGGAATGCTAGGTCAGGCATCTTCTCCACATGGTTTCTCAGGATGTTTCCTCTGCACCTGTGTCTTCCCAGCCCTGTGACTGCAACTGGCTTCTAGGTCTTCAGAGAGATGTCAATAATATCATTGTTACCTAAGTTATTTTTTCCTTTCCTGCTACTTTTATAGTTTTTTGAACCTTCTACTGCTGCAAAAATTAATTAGATGCTCAAACCTTTGACAATACAGCCAAGAGAACTCTTTGTTACCCTTACAGTAGGGTTGTAAATAAGCCATTTGATGTCACTCTTTGCGCATCCTACACTTTTTGAAAGGTTTATTCACCATAACTTTAAAATCAGTGTTTTTATTTCTAACAGAATTTGAATCCTTCCTGTAGGTAAATATGTTTTGTGTCAGTGAGTTAGCTTTTCTGATAACTTGTAGCCTTAACAATGTATGAGTGACTGTGGTTCAGGGAGGAGTCACAGAAATAGTGTCTTCTTAAGTAGAAGAAAATAACTGAGAGTATGGTATTTGGGGCTTTTCTTTTGCATTTTGTATTTGGAAAAATGTTTTTCTCTGAAGAAAAAAGTATTAACTTGTGCTAGGAACATGGTGCTCTTACAAGAGGAAAGCCATACTAGATTTTGAAAATACATATGATGTTTACTTCAGTGATTGTCACATAGGCAAATAAGATATTAAAAAAATTATAATAGTTTGATATGATTTTATTTTCTTAATAGTGTATCCCTTAGACTAAATCTTCTGCATTAAGTTAAATGGTTTCTTCAACAGCATTTTATCTGTATAGTGCTAAATTTTACAAAAGTAAAATATGGAAACATGAACTGTGCTTGGTCATGACAGAATGAGTTATGTTTGGTCTTGTCATAACTTAGTCATGAAAAATCTTGTCTTGCACATATGTAAATGTTTATTTGTTTAGATTTGTTCCAGCATATATCCTCTCAGTTCTCAGTCCTGTAAAGATCTTACAGAACTTTGATTTTTTTTTATTGTCTATAAAATTATATATTTCAATAATTGCACTTAGGATTTTACAATCCATTGCAGTAGCAGCTCTTTCCACGTGTGAAGAATGTGCTGATTGGAAGAGGCCCACTTACGCTTCCAGACAAGCTCTGTGTGGTTTCTTTCTGAGGAACTGGGTCAATCTGTGCAACTTTCAGTATAATGAGCTACTTTTTGACTGCAGGAATCAAACTTTCTTGCTACCACTTTTGTTGTGTAGACTTACTAATATCTACCTTTGCCTGATGCAGCTTGTTAGGATGCAAGGTAAACCTAGTTTTCTGCTCTTTTTTTTTAACTGAGAAGGGATTAATTTGTAATCCCATGTGTGTTTTCAATATCAGTTGAATAATGAGACGGAGGGAAAGTAATGAGAGGGAGAATATTTTACCTTAGTTATTTTTACATATCTGAAGCAAAAGGTTCCCATACTGAGGGATGCATATGAAAGGAAATTCCTCCAGTGATAACTGGGACTATTCCCCAAAATAAGAACATTTCTAGGTCTAGTGATGTGTCTGCCAGTTAATTTTGCATTATTTTTGTTTACAGTCTTTTCTCTATACGCTGTTTAGAAACTATAATTTTCAACTCCTAGAAACTAAACATTGCTAACAGAACTGGGTTTTATGTACTTAAAATTTTGAGATCTCATTTACAACAGCTGATTGAAAATAAAGAAAGATAGTGATAATTATGAAAAGAGTTTCTAAAAACTCAAAGGCAAACTGGGAAGTCCATATAACTTGTAAAGTAATGGTTAAAAATAGCATATTGCTATTTAAGGAATACTGTACAGCATTGCTGTGTAACAGGAGCAAAGTTACTAAATGGATATTAGTACATCCGTCTTCAATGGTAAAGCCATTTTACAGTCCATCTGCTAGATCAGAGGAAATCTACCTTTCAATTGTGTTTTGTCACTTGTGTGCATGAAAAAATGTTTGTACTAGTATGCATTTACTTACAATGCTGAGGCTTGAAGCTGATCTTCTAACAGTCTCCACATTATTTTATGAATAGTGCAGCCCTTTTTAGTTCCAATTTCTGCTCTTGCATCTTTTTTCCTCATAAGCTTTGTGCTTCTAAAGAGCATAAAGGAAATTATAGGTATAAGCAAGTCCCCTGTGAGTTGAGTTCTAATGCTGTGATGCGATTAGATTAACTTTGCACAATTCTGGTTCTCATTATGACCCCTGTCAGAAAGCTGGATTCATATGGTGCCATTTTCTATCCTCATTACCACTTTTGTCACAAAAATGAAATTTTTCATCTGTCATACAGACTGGAAAAGACTGAAGCTGGCAACAGTAGTGTGATAACCTTTCTAATGCTGTGCAGTTTGACAGGCTGTGCCTTTCTGCTTTGCTCTCTTTAATGGTTTCTCAACATGTGTGAAGGAGAGAAGGGATGGATATCCATCTCAAGGTATAATATAGGATTAATAGTGCTGTCTGTATTCAGAGGACTTCAACTTCCCAAACTGAGCTGGCTGCAAAAAGAATGGCAAATACTAGAAACATTGGTACTGCTAACTGGGCCCTGTTTTAATTTTCATGTGGTCTAAGAATCAAGATTATTCTAAAAATATTAAATAATCTAATTCATACCTGTGTTTCCACAAATTCTTGATGGCTTTGCTGTGCTGGTTTACGTGTCCCAAATTACCAAGTTCCTCTGTAAAACAGATATGACCAACTGCCAGTGTTTTCCAATATTTAACCCAAAATTTCCTACTTTTAATTTATTTTCATTAACATAGTTTAATGTCCTGGAAATTGCCCTGCTATATAAAATTTCCATCCTTCTTTACTGTTTGTCAGTAGACCAAAGAAAGATAGCTGTCTTTTCATTATTGGTCACATGCTCTGTAATGAAAACTACAACAAAGGGATTTTGGGTAGATATCGTCATTTTTATATCTCACATTTGTAATACCTCCTGACCTTCTCTATCTAGAAGAGAAAATAATTGATGGTTCTGTGTCTGCATCCTCCCTGTGATGATATCCTCATCAAACTACCTGCATGATGAGAGAGTGTGATAGTACTGCTCCTGTAAGGACTAGCAGAAAGATGCTAGGATGCTGCATGCTGAAGTTAATAAGTTTTTGCCTGAATGAAAGCTGCTGAAGTGTGGATGTCCAAAGGCCTCAGTTGTTAATAAATAAATGCATCATAAGTGTTAATACACAGCAGTGTTTTATAAGAATAGGGCAGGAACCACAACCTGTGCCTCTCAGAGACAATGTGTTTGGGAGAAGCTTCTTGTGATACGCCCTTGTAAATAATGGTCTGCCCATTTCTTGCCCACATTTCCCTTCTGAGATGTACTGACTGACCAAATGTCACAAAAGTGCTCATCTCATATGCAGGACCTTGTAAGAATGAAACACGTTATACAGGTTGTTATGCAAAGGACATCAGGCTTCATAAGTTTTGGTATTTGTCAAACTGATTTGTGTAACTAACTTTTTGTCAGCACAGTTGGTTCTTGGAAATACACCCAGTTTTCTTGCATTTAAATGTAACACGTGTGCCTGCTTGTTCAATAAATATGTCTAAGAGCAATTCTACAGTGAACGTGAAAATATGGAAAAAATCTCCATGGTGCTAAATCCTTTCCTGTAAGGGAATTTACAGGAGCACAGGGGTTATAAAACATGTCTGCCTCGGCTCCTAGGTGTTACAAAAGTGCACCTTTACATGAAGACATCTGGAACATAAAGCTCAACTCAATCACTGAAGATTCCATCTCAAATGCAATCTATTTCAATGTGACCTTACATCAGTGAGCACTTGAACTTTGCCTGCTGGCAAGCAAGGTCTGACTCCAGCTCTCTTATCCTTTCACAGAGCTGCATGGCTTGCCCAAAGTGTTGTTTTGGTTTTTATTTTTGTTTGTTTTGTTGTTTTCCTCTACTTTTGTTTTGTTTTGTCATAATGGAATGCAGCTTCTTTTCCTGGCTGCCCTGAAGGCTTGCAGCATCACTTGGTATGTCTTTGACCTTCCTCTTCCCACACAGGAAAATCTAGCGAATTCAGATTTTGTCAATAGTTTTCTTAATTCAGTAAATTGTGTTACAGTAAATGCAGGTATATAATAGCAACAACAAGAACAGAAGTTAATAGAGAAATTTCACCCCAGCATTAAAACCAATTAACCTAATGTCATCTATGCTCAAAGGAAGCAAGCCAGACTAGTACTCTTGTAGTATATATTATTTACTCTTTACTGTGTCCTATTTAAATCATGAAGTTGAGACAGAGGAATGTGTTTATAAAAGGACTTATTCTGTTTCATTTTAATGTATAACATCTCCTGGAAGCCCTTGTGCTTTATTTGCTTCCGAGATGCTATGTATAAAGCAGGCAGTAAAAGCTGAGTCTATGAAGTAATGAGGTTAGACCAGGAGTGACTTGGGTCCATTTTACTTGTAGCTATTCTTGAACTATTAACCTTTTATTTTGTTTGATTGTTCAGTAAATGAAAAGGTCTTAAGGCTCCTAATCCATCCTGTGGAGTAGCTAAAATGACAAAACATTTAAAAATGTATGCTTAGAATCAGAGATTATATAGCAGGTTGGGAGGTGGGAAAGCAGAGAAAAGGAATGGTTAGTAACAGCTTGTCCAAGTGCCTCAGGGTGCCTGTAGAAGGAAATTTATTTATTTTTACTATCTCTTCCCCTGCAAGAAAATAAAGGCTAATTCAAGTGTGCAGTCTTCATTTGCAACTGACTTGTGATGCGTTGTATCTCAGACGTGTCAGGACTTGAAGACTATTTCTGTTCCTTTTTTTTAGCTCCTTTGTCAGTCTGTAAAGTGCCCCTGGCATACTGGGAGGCACTGACAGCCTTGTTACCCTGATAATTTCCCTTTTGGAAGAGGCACATCTACTTGAAACAGTAACAGAAACACCATACCAAACAGAAGGGTAAAATCAAGCCAACACAGCAGGAATTGTTTAAATGGCAAAATAAGAAGGAGCTTTGTCTTCTGGGACAGGCAAGTAGATAGATTTTAATTCTGTTTAGAGCTTATAGGGAAGATGTATATTAGTAAGAACTTGTTTATTGTTCCATTTGGAGAAAAATCTTCAAGTACCTATTGTGTGTTACTGGATGACAATTTTTGGCCTTGTTTCTTCAGTTTTCCTAGGACTGTTTCTCTCCTTTACCCTATGGCAGATTTCATGGTGGAGAGAACCCTTAGGTAAGAAAATAAGTGATCTTTGCAGCATCCTATTTTCTGGCATGATGAGGTTGGAAAGTGGAGTATACCATTTTTATCTTCTTCGTTTTCCTTGTCCAGTTCCTATTTTGCTGTGAGATTTTTATGAATGCATGGTGTAGACTCAGTTTTCTGTAGGTTATAAAACAAAATACAAAAAAAGATTAGAAATCAAATCTAATATCCAATCAGCTCTCAATAGTGTGTGACTGTAGAAAATATGAAAAATGTGCTGCTAGTCAGGCATGTTCTTGTAGTCAGCTCCTACATTTCAGAATCATAAAACCATGAAACTTCCTGCTTTTGAAACCATGGATGAAAGTCTGTGGCTTGTTTTGAGAATGTTTAGGAGCTCAGGTTTTATAATCAAATATGTTACTAGTAAGTGGATGTTCAGTAAATTGTATTACTGAATTGAAAATCAGTTTTAGAAATGAGTAATGTTGGTAAATGTCTATGCAGATCGAAAGGTTTTTTGAAGCTATTATATTTGACCCCAGAAATAATGTTATTGCAATAAAAACCAAAAATCACTGAACTCTTACATTATGCAGGGTTAAAATTTGAACTGGTTTTGCTTATTTGTCTCCGCTGATGAGTCATTATTTAAGTGTTATAATTTGTAAATTGAGTCATTATTGAAGTGTTATGATTTGTAAATTTTGTGTCTATATTAAACAGCTGCTAAGTGCCCACATTAATGTGGTTTTTGTGTTGGTTATTTTAATTTTTTTTTTCCTGAGTGAATCTGTTGCTGCATTAAGAGATGGGTTGTGCCTGCTGTACTTAATTCTCAAAGCCAGTAACATTGTCTAATTCAAACTTCATGAAAAAGTTAAAGCAGTCAGGCCTTCAGACTATATACCTTTAGACTTTCTAAGATTATCCTGCACACTATTTCCCAGATATAAGGAACACATGGTTACTTACCATGTCAGGGAATGCATAATTCTCTTTGATTTACTATATACTATAAACTAGTAAAATATATTCGAGTTGGTAAAAGATGCATTAGCTGTGCAAGGCTCAAGCTGGTGATGATAAAAGCCTTTACTGGAACGTTCATTGCCCCAATTTGTGACAATTGTTTTGGATGCTACTGCCTAAAGCTCTTCAGTGATTGGTATGAGGTGGTTTCTATCTTGATGAACTATTTGCCATCAGAGACTTTTGTTAGTAAACCAAGGTGTATCCATCTAAGTGTCTTTCTATAACTGCAGAATCATCTTTCTAACAGTTTTTTTTTTATATTTTGTAGCATATTTTCTTTGTTTACCATTCCTAATGAAGGACAGAGTAGGAAAGAAATATTTTTGTAATTCCCATCCATTTAAGACATAAAGGATTTGTGCTGGTTTCAACATAGGAAAGTCACTGCTCTTGGGAACAGGCTGCAATTGTTCCTTTTGGTTTCACTCCATGTTCCCCAAAATGTGGGCCATTTGTTTTCCCATTTGAAATTGTATTAGAACAATATCAGAAAGTGTTTGGTTCTTTGATTTTTTGCCTTTGATTATGAACATGTGATCCTGTGTTAACAGTGTGTAGAGGAAAAAAACAGCAGTGTGAAGGCAATGAACTGCATTGAAGCACTTTTTAAATGACGCCAAATCTTTTCATAATTCCAGATCTTTCAGAGTAAAGATGATCTTTGGTTGGTGTAACATGATAGTTTAGACACTGCTAGAGAGCAATTGAGGAAATCCATCATGTGGAAAAAGAATTTCATAGTGTAATACCTCTGGTTGTCAGAGTATATGAGCCAAGAGGTAATAATCACAGCTAAGAAATAGCCCTCTGTCGCAGACATTTTTTCACAGAAATCCTTTCTTTCGGATTTCTGCATTTTCTGGGAAGCTGAGGGTCCCCAGAAAGAGAATGTAAACAATTGTTATCAGCTGCTGTGGAATGCAATGGGATGCACCTTGATTTGCTCATGTTCCCATGTTTATAATTAAAGGCCAATCACAGGAGCAAGCTGGGGACAGAGTCCCTGGACACAACTTTGTTATAGTTTCTTTCTTTCTATTCTTAGCCTAGCAAGCATCTGCAAACTTCTCTCTTTATTCTATTTAGTATAGTCATAATGTATTTTATATCATATATCAATAAATCCAGCCTTCTGATCAAGAAACAAGATTCTCGTCCGTCTCTCTCACCATCCCCAGCGACCCAGTCAGGTTGCTGTAATAGCCCTCATCCTTCAAGATGAATTTTTTTAATAGTAAAGAATAAATTGTTGCTTTGAACAGAGAAACGCAGTAGTTGGAAGAATTATCTGCTGCCTCCTGGTCAACAGATGATGCCAGTTTTGAATTTGATGAGTAGTGTTGGTTGAGACAGCTGGTTTTTGTCCATTTATTTTTTAAATTAGAACTCATTTTTCGGTACTGGTATTAGGAGCTCTATAGTGTGTACAGAAAAATACTGTGTATTGCAGAGGATATGACTTCAATTTGATTTTTTTTTTTTAAATAAGTAATTCATATGGTTTAGATTGGAAAGGGTCTTAAAAATAATCTAGTTTCAACCACCCTGCTGAGGCAAAGGATCCCTTCCACTGGACCAGGTTGCTCAGACCCCCATCCAACCTGGCCTTAACATTTCTAGAGATGGGACATCCACAATTTCTCTGGGCAACCTGTTCCTCATCAGCCTCACAATAAAGAATTTCTTCCTAAAATCAAATCCAAACCCACTCTCATTTTACAGCCATCACCGCATATCCTATTACTACATGCCCATTAAAAACAGGGGGGAAATTAAAATTGTTTCTAGTTACAAGAAGCTGGTGTGCATTTTGTTAATTTTTGTAAGAAAATGTCAAAATGCTTTTTCTGACATGTGTTAGAAGTTTGGTCTCTTTGAATAGTGGCCAAACCACAATATCTTTCACTGAGTTAGCAAAGAAGTTGGAAATTTTGAATCAATAAACATAAGTCATCACCAATCCTAGTTCTTTCTCAGAGAAAAAACACAGCCAGGAATATCTACTAAATAAAAACATTCAATTATGCAAGGAAATAAACTAGCTTATATGAATCTAGAACTATGAAACTAATTGTAATTACCTCTTTTTTTTTATTTTTTAACTTTCTTGATATATGGGACCAGAGCATTTGCACAGGAATTTGCATGCAAATGCTAGAAATCAATTTGAATTAAGGAAATACAATGCTGCTGTTTTATGGTGTGGGAGAAGGATTCCTTGTCAGGAATGGGTTGGTCATGAGGTAAGTGCAAGATGCTCCCTGCTGCTGTATGTTCTTACCATCAATATTCATCCATGTTGCAATTTCCATTTCAATTCCAAACCTCAAAATTGCTGTGCTTTTGTGTAATACACTGCTGGCACTAAATCATGCTACCTACTGATGTTTAGTGACCTGAATGAAATTGTTTCAATGTAATTGACTGACATCCTTTGTGTGTAGAAAGAAGTCTGCTCAGCAAAGGCTAAATTATGTTTTTAAGCCATAAAAAAAGGGACTTGTCTACTTTAGATTTTGAAAAACAGTGTAGGCCCATTGATTTCATCCACAAGAGGTAAAATATATCAAAAAAGTATACAACCTTAAAAGCTACTGTTCTAGAATTGCACTCTACTGTTTCTCTCTGTTTTCCTATTATAAACTATATTTTTTCCTCTTGTGATAGCTTTCTCTGATCAACACTGTGCTGCTCTTGACTGGGTGTACAGCCTTAGTTCTCTTTTGGAAGTAGGTTAGGTGTGGCTGCCAAAAGGAAACGCAGCAACAGGAACATGCAAAGTGGGTGGGTATGGGCTGTGTAGTGAGTGTGTTAAAAGTCCTTTCTCCACCAAAGGCTTACTGTTTAGTGGTGCAACAGTGCAGTATTTAAATCTTGTTTGGAAATGTTTGTTAGGTTAGATTTAAACATGCTCTGTGCTGTGTGTCTTCCTACTTTGCACCTGTACTCTTAGTGTTAGTGAAATGTGCTATAGTTATCACATAATATTTTGTCTTCATGAAAAAAAAAAAAAAATTATCTGTGCTTTCTCAGCTTTAGGAGAGAACATGTATGATCTGGCCTGAGGGGAAAACACCAGAGTAAGGGGAGAGGGTAAAGTTCTATCATTATTTTTATTGATTTACTTGGGAACTAGCTAATAGTTCTGTCCAAAATCTGCCCTTTGGTAATTGTGTGAGCTCCTACAGAAAATCCTCTAGTCAGTCCCTACTTGCTTTGCATCCTTGGATTTTCATCATCTTTGAGGAACAGCTATGAGCTGTTCTCAGACCTGACTGTCCCTGTCTGGGCTCGTTGCCCACGTGGCCAAACATTAACTCTCCTGACCTGACCCCTTCCTCTTTGTTGTGTGCCACTTAATTTTAGCAGGAAAACTTAAATGACTTTTACTGCTTGACACAGGTCAAAGATAAAATGATGTCCTCTTCATTAACTCCCTTTCCTGACAAAAGAAATACCAATCAGGTCTCTGTCCCTTTGGCTCACTTTGTCCTCTGGATCAAGTCACAACCTGTGTGATTTCCTTTGCCTTCACTTTCCTTGTACTCTCTGGGTTATTTTTATGTAACCTTTCTCTGTAAGGTTTTGATTTGGGATATGTGGGGGATTTGAACAATGTCAGGTGTCAAATCTGCCTTCCTGGTTGTAGGTTCAGATTTTTTCCTGGCTAGGGTGAGAAAATGTAGCCTTAAAGGCACTACCTTTCTTTCTACCCTCCACTGGCTTTGAGGATGGCTTTCAGACTTTAAAAAAATCTCAATAAAGGAATGCTGTGAAAAATGATTATCAAAAATACCATGCATATGTACTTTAAAAATTTATATGATGCACCATGATACCTCTATATGGTTATAAACCTTTCTGTTAAAACTATAATTTGTCCTGGAAATATCTTGGAATACCAAGGGTAACTTCATTATTACAACCCATATTATTTTAAAGAAATGTAAGCTGGTAAGTGTATGTGGTGCTGGGCAGTTCAGCTGGCAAAAATGTGGTAATTCTCCAACTGAGATGTGTTAAAACAAGCATTTTGAAGGAAGCTAAGCCTTTATGTTGCATGAGCCTTGGCTGAGGGAAGTGACACATATTTCATGCCCTGAAGGTTGGCTCCAAAGGGAGAAATCTGTCAGGAGCTCAAAGGCCCTGAGGAACCTTTTGGGTTTCAGCTTTATAACTTCTGTTCACTGAACAATGAATCTGCTGGAAAATGCTGCCCATTTTGGACCTGATGTCTGCAATGTTCCGTGGAGATAGCCATGCCTAATCAGTGAGTTGAGAGAAAGGGCAGGTCTGTAGCCTTGTAGGGGATGTGGAGCAGGTGGCACATGGACAGCATTCTTGGAGCAGAGAGGGAAGGAGACACAGCCTCACACTCTGCACCATAAATCTTCCACTTCTCCTTTGCATTTCTCTCCACTGTCCTTGGGTGTCTGATTTGATTGAAGAAGCCCTCTTCTCTGTAGCCAGAGACACATGGAAATCCCTTATGCTAAAAGAAAGCCAGGACAGCCACTGGATCTGCTCTGCTACCCAGAGCTCTGCAACAAAGTGAGACATCCTGCATGCTGCAAAGAAAATAGTTGGTGCTCTGGTTTATTGGTGCATAGAGTGGCTAAAATGTTGACATGCAGGATTTTAAAGGAAGCTGGTGATCTGAAAGCCTTCTGAAAGATACTTTATGTTAGATACTAATAAATACAAAATAAGTATAGTATATATATACTACATATATATATATATATAAGTATAGTATATATATATACACTTATATAAGTATATAAGATTGAGTTATACTTACAATAGAAGTCAAATTATTTTCTAAATATTCCTTTTAATCCTCAGTACCATTGTTCTTCAAAGAGAATTTACAAGTTTTTCCAGGCTTTGACTGTTACTAGGTTCTTGGGAAGTAATCTTGATTGTTTTTACATGCAGTTTGTACCCCTTTAAATTGTCCCCTTAACTTTAGATATGTACCTTGTATCACAGTATATTTCTTACAATGCAAGTAGAAGATCTGGTTTGTGTTTCCTATCAGGTTTTTGCTTATGATTTTGCACAAGTGGGCAAAAATCTAAACACAACCCCATCATTCAGTCAGATAATAATCTCCTAGTAAGGTAATACGTGAGGCTATGGTTAGCTGAAATGAATCTGGCTTAGAATAATTTTCTTCTTTTTCCTCCCTCCCTAAAAACAGGAGCTGTGCCTGAGTCTTCAACTAACTAAAGTTTTGCAGACCATGAAAACCAAGGATGATGGGTCAGTAGGCTCTCTTTAAACAAATCATTATACTTTAACTACAACTAAATATTGAGGGAGTTTGGTTTGTGGTTGTACAGTACCTAATTCTCTATATATTCCTATCTACCTCCTCTTAAATGGGACTGGAAATCTACATTTGTACTGTTTTATCCATTTACCTATTTGTGTCCCTTAGGTGTGTCTCATATTTGTATCTCTGCTGTGACCTTTTCAGGAGATGATTTTTTGACTTCTTTGCATGCATAAATATAGTTTACATTCTTCAGGCCTATTTATACATTTTGTTTTCTACAGCATTTCTGCTGCTGTGCAATTACAGGCACTTTTCTTTTCCTCCATTTAGAGACCGTGAAAAAGAAGGTATGATTTCCCTCATTCCATCTTTCCCTGCCAGCTCCTACATAAATGGTTTTGTGGTGCAGCTTTCCTAGTCTTATTAATGTTTATTGATTTAACCCTATCATTCCTGTACCTTTTGCTTTGTTTGACTGCTTTACTGTTACCTCACTGTGATTAAAGCTAAAAATACCACCCTTATACCGCTGAGTGAATTAAGCTTGGCTTCACAATTCTCTGTTCCCATCAACTGCAAGCATGCACATCACTAAGAAATTCATATGTCCCAGGGAAAACAGGACATGTTCCTTCTTTGCTGAACATAGGTTTCTAGAAAAATTTAGATTGACAAATTTGTTACTCAGATGATACCTTCATTTCTGTGAATGTGCACAGGTCCAGTGGCCTCTTCTGTCCAGGTGCTAACAGCTACATTGGGTGTGCATGACGCCAGAACCCTCAAATGGCTTTCACCTTCCCCCCCCCTGCCCCTTACTTTTAAGTTCCTTCTCTTTCTGCCTATCCCTCAAAGGAAAAGGATTATTCTGCTCTGGTAGATCTTTAGCTTCTTTTGTGATTTATGTCACCTAGACAGAGCAGTGGATGAACATCCTGAAGCATGGTCAGTTAGGTTATGACAAAGTCCAGCTTGCCATGGCTAAATGCCTAACAGAATAAGTACTTCAAAGCCATTTTATTTTCCTAGCTTCCAGGTATGTTTTTGGTCTCTTGTAAGTCAAACCAGGTTATAAACATGATAGATTTTGTATGTTTTTCATGTGCATCCAGCTTGTGGATGGGGATTTGAAAAGGAACTTTCTTGTTCGCTTTCCTGCTGAGAGCTGCCTACAAATGCCAGGGAGGCATGTCAAATGTACAGCTTTCCCTTAATAGAAATCTGTTGTATTTTTTCTTATTTTGGACCTTTTGCATGTCTAGTACAAAAGGAGAGTCATAGAGACCCAGTTTTGCATCTAGTTTCTAGTCCCATATGTGCAAAAATGCATATGCTTGCTTTTACCCATTAGTTGTTCTGTTACCTTGTCTCATCAGCTTCCAATAAAAGGTATTGGCAAGAAATGCACTGTAGAGTTTACTTTTTCTGACCTATTTTAGTTTACTGTATAACTTGAACACTGTTGAAAATATACAGAACAATTACTCTCTTAAGAAAAAATGTCTTGGAATTGAGCTTTACACGTAGAAGGTATAGCAGAACAGTGGAGAACCTAAAAATACATTCTTAGGGCAAGCATTAAAGAGAATGAATAATTTTTTGGAATGATCTTGAGGAAATAATTTTTATAAAAATGAACTAAATCAAAGTCCCTTTATTCCTCTTTGTAAATGGTTTTGTATGGTAACAAGATTCTTTCCTTGTTCAAGGTGATCTCATTCTTCTCAAATGGAAGGGAATGAGAGGACAGAGAAAAAAACTGATTTTAGCAAAAAAAAAAATCCAAAATACCAGAAAAATGAGGATCACTTCAAGCTGATAATGATTGAAAATACTCTTCTGTCTCCTAACATTCTGCAGCTTAATCTATACCTGCATTCAATGAAAAAAAGAAATACTCATAAAATGAAATACTGTGTGGTAAGAGTCATGCAAAAATATGATTTATAGGAAATAATAACCTTCTAAGTTATTACTTAACTTCTTTTCTTCTCCAAAAGCTGGGATTAAAAAGTAGGTCAACAAGCCCATTTAAATAGCTTATTCCACAGTGTGGTTTAAATTAGTGCTAGTGACAAATGTATGAAGTGCTGTGCATTTTATTTTTATGGCATATTGGTTAAATTTAGAATTGTTCAAAGTGGCTGTTATATACAAGCCTCTAGGCAAATCCTCAGATCTTTCAGTCAGTGGGCTTTGTTCTTGCTTTTAAACACATATAACGTGTTGTCATTGTGTTTGTAAACCAGGTGTTTTATCTGAATGCGTAATTACTGTAATGAGCATTAATGTTAGTCCAGTGGTAGAGCCTCTAGCATTGAGGAGCTACAATTCCAGCTCAAAGGGTAAGGCATTTATAAAGGCATTTATATTCCCTGTGATTCCTGTTCCTAGTTTTGTTCACAAGTCCTTCCAGAAGAGTGATTTTAATCCAGAGACAAGCTGAAACCGTTAAGTCTCACTGAACAGAACTGCCTGTGTAATGTTATTTAGTATTGATAGGTCAGGCAGCTTCCATCAGACAGATGGCCCGAGATGAAAGAGTGATTGTAGGCAAGGAAATGGCTTTTGCAGGAGCTCTGTTCTTGTTTCAAAAAGCCATTCTTTGGCTTGCAATCCCCCTCTCTGCTGCTTGAGAGCTGCCAGAAACAATTCTGGCCCTGAATTTCAGACGTACCTAGCGCCAAGGTGAGGAGAGAGGTTTCCAGCCCAGCTAGAAATTTTTCTCTCCCCCCTGCCTTTGT
Organism: Ammospiza caudacuta; assembly: GCF_027887145.1. Taxonomy (NCBI): domain Eukaryota; kingdom Metazoa; phylum Chordata; class Aves; order Passeriformes; family Passerellidae; genus Ammospiza; species Ammospiza caudacuta. The sequence continues at coordinate 38,605,266 of NC_080593.1, read as the reverse complement.
TGCTTTGCAGCATAGGGTTCTCATCTGCACCCTGACTGGGAAGATACCAGCAGAGATGAATGAATAATGAGGAAATCTACTCACTAGTGTTTTGACAATTGCTAAATAGAGTTTTGCTTAGATCATGTTTGTGCTTATTTTATCAGCTATGGAGCTTTTTCTGAAAAGCTGTGGGAGTGAAGTGTTTGCTCAAAAGAATACTTGCAGAGAACTATTTCTGGGCTGTATTCATGATTAATTTAATCAAAAACCAGTTTTTTTTCACTGCTGATTAATGATTACATCATAAGTGAGGAAACAGAAACAGGGCATAAATCAGCGAGTTAAATTCAAGCTTGCTCTCTTTCAGAGCTCTACATAATTCAGCTGCAGCAGCATGTCTTCAGTAGCTTTTTTTGTATCCTGCTCTCCCAGTAATGATACCCTTGTCAGTCTCCTCCTGCCTTGCTCTTGTATGCCATTCTATTTTATGTAGGTTCTCATTCGGCTTTCATTGTGAAGTATTTGAGCACCTAGCAAGTTTACGGTACATGAGGTGACTAGCATCTGTCGTGTTTGTCTCATCCCTTCCCTGTGTGAAGCACTAGAGACTTAGTAGGAGTGCTTTGTTTTGGTAAGATTGTTATCTGCTTATGGGAAGCAAGATGGACAGAAAAAGAGTGATTTGCATTTGGAGTGAGAATTGATGCCATTTTTAACAGCCTTTTGCCCCTATAGGAATTTGTTTTGTAGCCTTGCCTGGCTGCTGGCAAAGCCCTGTGTTTTAAGCCTGTAATAGCTGATAGTTGCATTTTTGTACTTGCATGCTCCAACAAAACAAAATTTTTGTCAAGTCTCTGACCTCACTTTACTCCTGATCATCCCATAATTGTCTTCTAATTGCAATGGACAACTGAAGATCCTGAGAAACCAATGCACCAAAAGAGCTGCCAATGCAATGAAGTGCTTTTCTGCCCTTGCTGCTTTTTTCTTCCTTTTATAATTTTGCAGTTGTTGGACGGACTTTTTTATTTGTGCTCTGAAAATTGCACACACACTGACCAAGATAAGGGAATAATAAGGAAAATTACTGCATATTTTCTAAGTAATTTATCAGGTGTTGTTAACTAATTCATACGAGCACTGTCCGGTCAAGGCAATATACTTAAGCCACAATAAACTTTGCTTGGCAATGACTTAAGTCATTGGTAAGCTTTAGCTAACAATCCACTCCATTTGGGAAAGCACTTAAACCACATATTTATGTTCCCTTGACTGCAGTGAATTGAAGAAAGTGATTAAGCACACTTCCAATCAGGATGGATTTCCTGTATTGGACCTGTGTTGCAGACATATCTTAATAGGAACTGTCACATAATGTTTCTCTTTACTCCTTACATAAACAGTGAGAGGAGTTAGGTATGGTACAGTAGGGTTCTATCATGTCACAACTAGTTACTAATATAAAAAGTAATTTGAACAAAATTTTCTGGAGTGAATTGGTCTGACAAATCCTTGCAAATTTCTGTAAGACACTCAAAGAAGTACCTCTCTAAGGTCTATTTGTAAGTTATGATGCCATATTCAGATTCAAATAAGACTTTAAGAGTCAGTTAACTTTGGAGAGCTTGAGAGGCTTAAGAGCAGAAGGAATAAGCATTTATTTGAGCCAGTATCAATTCATATTAAATTTGATGAATCTGAGGGACATTTCAGGAATACCTCCTGTTTTGCATTGCAAGAGGAACTCTAAAGATGCTCTGAGAAGTTACTGCTACAGAAATATTGACAAATCACTCTGTCTCAGTGCTAATAGACTATTTATTCATGAGCTGAAGATGAATATCTTGTTTTCCTGTGCAAGGAAGCAGCAAGCAGACAGGTAAAAAAGCCCAGAAATAATAGATTCCACAACATGGCATGAAGGTTGACAAAGAACTCGTACCTTCCCAGCACAGCAATGACCACTGAAATTATGAGACTCCATCAGGAAGCTGAATCAAATTTTTTACATATTATTTTAAGTATTCAAAAGTGATTATAAAAAAGAAAATTCAAAAGTGATTATAACTTGTAGCAGAGGAAAACCCTGTACAAAGTAAATTTACTTAAAACCTAGCCCTATAGAGAGGTTGTATTCAAACCAAGAGTTTGAACAAATAGTAAGGCTTGATTGGAGTGTAATAAACTGGTTGCTGAATGGCTGTCTCTCCCATAAATTCAGATACTAATTTGTTTATACAATGTCATAGCACTGATGTATCACCAGGTACCACTCAGATACACCAGAGATATTTGCCATTTAAAATTTATTAGGCTTTCTATAATAAATGTAAACATGTTCCACAGGTTAGTGAGATTTAATTTCCGATCTCTAAAAGCTTATTTACCTAAGATGCTCCCTAAAATGTATTTCAATTTGAAGAACTAAAAACCTTGGGGCTGATATTAACCTCATAGTGAGAGGTCCCATTTGTGACTAAAGGTTTCTTTGGGGAAAAAGGTCTAAATTAGGTAGTTGTTATTTTTTAGAAGCTAGTTGGATTTTTTAGAAGTACCACAACAATCTTATTTAACCACTGTTTAACTGATAATTTTGCTTCCTTTTAATTGTGTAATTTTCTGAGTTGTACAACCAAATTCCATGATGATCCCACCTGAGGGTTTTTCTTGAGAGACAATCATTTACAGGTGTTCAGCTGTGTCTCGTTTCTCTAGGCACTTTTTGTAATCTGGACACAATTTCTTGATGCTTGTTTATGTGGACATAATTCTGGTTCTAAGAACTCATCTAGAAAGCCAAATTAAGTAATACTCAGTGTAAATCCTTAGAAAAGTATTTCTCTGTGAACAGACTGAGTAAGCAAGGCTCAGGTAATAAAGTTTATCTGGAATGGTGTTACCATACATGATCCATATACCCTTGAAATATTTAGATCTCTAAATGATTTATTGCTGTTCATTTTACCTTTGTTTTGTCAAAGCTTGCTTTTTGTCTCTCACAGTAAAAGGAAACAAATACACTCATGCTTTAATAAAGGATGAAGTTTTTGTTTTGCCATCATTATTAGTCTTTCAACAGAAGCAAGGCAAGCTGGGCCAGCCAAACAACACTTTATTGCTACTTCTGCTGCACTGGCATGGCTCTGGGTAAAACACACTTTGGTTTTGTTTCAGCTGCTCTTGACATATGCTCCCTATCTTAATCTACAGCCCTGGAAAAAACCCAAATCTCATGGAGCTTGATTCTGGGGTAAAAGTCGCTAACAGGATAGTGAGCTAATGTCTCTGATGGTTTTTTTTTGGTTTTTTTTTTTTTTTTTTAATTCACTCCTGTTACTCTGTTTTGATAGTGGGTAGATACAGCAAAATGACACTGTGTGGCACCTGGCTTGGGAAGTCAAACAGCTTGGATTTTTCCTCATGAAGCAATTTCAGTTAGATATGCACAGATGCAGTTACTTCAAGGTACATCCACTGAATATTATCATGTTCCATGACTCTTAGTACAACTAAAACTTACAGTTTTCATCTGGGCAAATGGGTTCTCTCACAGCATTGGCATGAAATGACATTTTGCACAAGGATTGTCCTTTTGTACTAAAACAGAGGGATGAAAAGGAGTACCCACAATTTTTGAAGCGGAGCATAGAAATTAATTTCTTGGGGACTCTCTTGAGAATCTAGGTATGATTCAGTCAATCTCTGAAAAATTTGGGAGATGATTCGCAAATTGTTATTCCTAAATGTGTTTTTAAATCCTGGTGGTTTCACCTAGCATTGGCTAAAACTGTCTGTTGTGAGCAGTTATCTGTGTTTTTGTGGTGATTTGGCAACTGTGTTTGGAGGTACTTTTTTGCCATTGCTTCCATCTGTCAGATCTAAGGTCAGTGCAGGTAACAGACTTAATACTCTGGATCCTCTGTAAAATCATGAGTCTTTTTTTCTGGTGTAGCCATGGCTGTGTCCCCCTAGAGATACAGGCCTGGGCATAATCTGGCTCATCTCAAATGGCCTTGCTGTCCTAAATGGAGCTGCTCATATGTAGGGGTAAGGTTATACCCAAAGTCCCACAAGAAACTGGCTAAAGTTTGACGTGACAATATTCTGCAAGCAACAAGTTTCTTACTTATCAATTCCCTGGCTCATTATGATTTCCTTTATTATTTATTTATTTATTTAAAATTAAAATTTCTCTTTCTCATAGAAATATCCTTGGCATATAAAAAGTGTTACCAACTGTCTTGATAATGAATTCTTGGAGGCCAAACTTCTGGCAAAAGCCTGTAAATTAAAAGGATTGCAACATTTCAAAATTCCTTTGTCAGACACTGCCTTTATTTTAAATACTTTTTTATTTTCCTACATTATTACTGTCTGTATAAGAATGCTGGATGACAGAGAATGAAGTTCCCACTAACTTATGCTGTTACCCATAAATCCTCCAGAGATTTCTAATTAACATGTAAGTTTACTAGTTTGAGCTCATTGTGAGAGTCTGCTCCCGGTGCTCTGTATTTCTACCAGTGCAGTCCAGAGGTCCATAAATCTTCATTGCTCTGGGATTCCCAGTATGTCCCATTACCATGAAAAAGTGATATCTGATGCAAGATGTATAAATACTGTATAGAAGTTCTATAAAGTGTTTCATTCTTCACTGCTGAATTACAGTTTTATGGCCCATAAATAAAGGCAAACAAGGAAAACTAAAATATGAGGAATGGTTGTATATCACACGTTATCTGGAATGAAATTGTTTCTGCTCTGGTGACAAATGTCTCACCTCCAATTTGCATTCATGTCTTGTGTTATGCCACTCTAAGGGCAGATGGTTGACGTTTTTATAAATGACCTCAAAGAATAAAATGATAGATTCTGGTATCATCCAGCTTTTCATGGGACAAGTATTAGATGGGCTTAGAGACCAAGGGATAAAGCTTATCAGCCTGGTAAAGTTTGAGTAAAACCAGTATTTTTTAGGGGCCAACTTTATATAGTTAAAAAAACTAAGGTTTTTGGACACACAATGCAACTCTTTCCCCCAGCAAAACAATATAAACATTCTGAAATGATCTGCTTTGTTCAGCAGCAGCCCATGATGGGTTTTGTTGTAGTGATACATGACTTTTCATAATTCAATTACTACAATAATCACTTAGCAAAAGAAGTGAAAAGGATTTCATAGATCATCAAATCTAAGCTGCTGTGCTAAGCATATTGGCATATCAACATATTTATAAATGCATCAGCTCCACCAAAATTGCTTCAGATATCTTCTCCTCTTACCTGCATGAGTAGAACATTCTGGATATGCATTTGTGTTATGGAGGGTCCACTCTGTGCTTATTTATAGTCTGGTTATATGCATTGACTCTTCAGTCTGGACTGCATTTCAACAGCTATTTTCTCCCTCCAGTGTTCTTAATCCAGTGAATTCATATATAGCTCTCCAAGAACTGCTGGCATTTTTCTCTTTTTTTTCTGGATTGCCTCTTTTTTTCTGGATTTTGTGTTTTTATGTAAAATAACATTCATTGCTCTCATCATCTTAGCCCTTCCCTGACTTGTAGTAGTCCCAATGCATCATAAAACATGTAAATGAAATTTGTAAGCATAATTCTAAACAAGGTCTTACAGAGGTAATACATGGTGCTTTCCCTTCTTCTACCATGTGTGGTGCAATACCATTGCATTTGTCTTTTTTATATCTATATTTATGGTTCACTGTCCTTGAAATCTGTGTTACCAGGCATTTCCAGCTACTGAACTCTGGGATTAACTCTGATCCCCATCCCTTGGTAATCTTTGGTAGGAGTTTTGTTATGTGCCAAGGCTTTGTCCATCTGATGAGACCTGAAGTTGCCTTTCCTTTCCCAGCTGAAAGGGAAGCAAGCCCTAGTGGATAGGTAGGAGGAGATGCAGTGACCTTTGGCCATGTCCTTGACTGTCACAGGTGAGGGCTGTAGGCTGCAGAGTCTGCAATACCTATGCTTATTTTGTGAATTATTTTATCAATAATATTGAATTTATCTCACGTTCTCTATGTTTTTAATGTTGCCCTATTGTATAATATTTTTATGTTCACAACATAAAATATTATACAATATTTTATTATAATTTATTATGTTCACAACAGTAAGTAGCTTGATATGATTTAGTTAGGTGATCCCATCTTCATTAATCAGGTATGAGTGAAACACTGAGTGGGGTAGTTCTCTATTATTATCGGCTTGATATGAAATTATTTTAAATCTGCCTCAGTCAATGTGTTTTCATTTTTTTCTCTTTGTTGTTCTGGGCTCAATTGGAGTAATAGAAAATAGTACAGGTGGCATTTTTGGAGGTGTCTGTTTACATCTGGAACAAAGATTCAGAATTAAGATTACTTCATTTGAACAAGCGGACTTCTTCCCTGGAGATTATACTTAGTGTTTCCTGCATAACTGTGAAAAGAGCTGCTCCAAATATCCAATGTGTTAGTGGTCTTGGTTAACAGGAGATACCATAATTCTCACAGCTGTCTCTTCACTAAATTTACAGGTTAAATCAAGAGACAGTGCACTTGGCTCACACGCAAGATTGAGGTCAAGGCATATGTGCTCTGTTCTCATTCCTGCCACAGATCTGCAGGATAAGTGTGAGTCAGTTTCTGCCCTTTAGTTCCTTGGTCTATAAAACTTACATACACATAATCAATTTAAGTCTCTGACAACTTACAATTTGAGTTCAGCCATGGCCTCTGCCTCAGGGGTTTCAAACTAAGTGTCGTATTCAGGTGTATTTGGCGATGTTGCAGAAATGTGGTAATTATTATACTAAGTCAGTGAAAGAGAAAAGAAATTAAATATATTCTGTATGTTCTGTTAAGTTCAGCACCTGAGAGTCAGTGAAAATGGATTTTTTAAGATTATTTGCAGAAAGACTTATCTTGTGGCAGACACACGGGCTGTACCTTAACTGAAAGACTATAACCAGATACCTGGGGTTTAGGAATCAGAAGGGTTAGGAGCAGGTGCATATTCCACTTTTGTTGAGCATCTCATTCCTTTATTCTTTCAAGAGTTTCTTAGCCTCCCCCTAGGAGCAGCAGCACTAAGGTGCCACCTTCTCCTCCTTGTTCAGTGCCAGGAGGGTAACGAGGCCTGACTTGGAAGTGCCGTGTGAGTGGCAGGCAGCTGAGCAGCCTGACTCAGGGTATCTCTGCATTACAGCGCTGCAAGTCTGGCAAACCTAATTACGCTCACAGGGATAATGACAACTCCATATGGGATGGAAAATTGTTTGCATGTAGGTTTTGCTTCTTAACTCTTCTGCTCTTCCTGCAGTTAGTAGGCAGGCAGCAGCCTCCAAAGCTAACAGCAATGCTACTGCTGGTCCAGCTGGCACAGAAAATTTAAGTTCACACAAGCCAGCTGGCTATCTCCTTGCCTCTTTTCACCTAAGAGACTGAAATATGTCATCCTTGAGATATGACCAGATTCCTGGAACTTGCAGCTCTTTCTGGGAAAGAAACAGCATTATTAGCATTATTATTAGCATTATTAGTATATGCTTTCCTTCAGGAATACATAAATATTAAATATGGATACATGTATTTATATGCTTTATCTATCTATGTTTGAGCACAGATGTTAAAACTAAAATGCATACCAAGGAGACTTCAAGCTTAGAAATAGATATACAGAAAAAGAACCAGGAAATGAAGAAACAAGGTTCTCTGTTTTTATTTTGATACGACTGCCTTACTTGCACTACTCTGCGTGTGTGGTAGCCTTAATTATAAGCTGGATTGTTTAAATATGCAGCCAATATTATTCTGTACTCAGAGTCATTGATACTAGGAGGATCACAGTATTTTCATTTCCTGTGTTTTAAAATCTAATTTATTACTCTTCAAAATGGCTCTAGTGGTTTTCATAGTTATTTTCCTTTCCCTAGTAAATACAAATATATGGAGATAGATAAAAATGGCTTTTTTAATATCATTGTTTTATAAAGTAGCCCTGCTAGGCTTTCAAAGTCATATCTGGAACAATGAATTGAATGGGACATTACATTTACTGATGCTGCTGCTTGGCTGAATTGCAATTTTGCAGAGGCAGCAATGTATCAGACTGAGCCATGAATCTTTCCCAAGAGAATGTAGAATTTGGAGATTACTGAAAGTGATAAAAACACAGAGAATTCCATCTATTTGGGTGTGGTGCTAGGGCAATATTGGTAATAGCTCATTAAGATACAGATGCTTCTTTTAATGTAAATTGCTCCAGCCAATCCTGACAAGCTGCTTTTTAATAGCAAGAAAATTAAAGGGGCTTATTTTGCATCTCCCCTTTTGGCTGCTCAAAACTTAAGAAACGCTCAAAGGAAACAATTTTAAAACTACCCGAGCTTGCAGAAATGAAATTAAAAACATGACATAAAAGCGCTTTAAAAAGTTCTAATTGTGGATTCTTGTCTTGTATCTCATGGAGAGCAGATGTGTAGAAAGCTGTAGCAGTATTCTGAGATGCCTACAGTGCAGAAGTTTATTAAAAGCAGCAAAGGAAAACCTTCACCTCACATAAGTAACAGATGCTGTTTATCCCCTGATTGCCTACTCGTGGTGGCACTGAGTGACTTAGTATATATTGGCTAAACCAAGAAGATCTGTATTCAAACAAACCTGTAAATAAAGCTAAATATTTAGTTAGTGCAACTTTCTTCCAGGGTAGTGAATGAGGACTGTGGCAACGAAAGCACTGGATTGCAGCAATGAAAGCACTGGATTCCACTTATTTATTGAAAATTAACATAAATGAAGGTAGGATTTAGAGTAATAAAATGGATGGGCTACAGATAGTAGGTTATTATAGTCTGAACTAGTGAACTGCAACATTTCTTTCTCTATCAGTTTTATTAGAGCAATGTCTATATAACTAGGTAAATACTCATGGCCCTTGGTCAAAGGAGGGAGCTCTCAAAAAGCATCTCATCAGAGGCTGCTTGTGCCAAGGCTGCTCATCACACATTGCTCAGTGCTCTCACCTGTTCTGAGCATTTGTTATCTGCTCTGTCATTTGGGATTTGGGATCCATGGTTTGGAGTTCTTGGGAATTACACAACATCCCTTTTTATGGATGGCATCCAAACATCAAGCATCTCACTTAGCATCAAAGATCTAGTGTTATGAATAATAAATGTTTAGGAGGCTGAAAATCAAGCAAAATAGATCACATGTAATTCCAAGAAATATCTCAAAGGCCATAGTATAAGACTGTTTTATAAGATGAATTTGGAAACTCATGTCTACTTTGCTAAACCTATAAAGATAAGCTGAAGTAAATAGATAGTGAAATGGCCTACTTAAGGTCTTTGCATCTTTTGCAAGTTTTAAATGCTTTTACTGGAGGCAATGCTTAAAGTTGCTTAGTACCCAAATTTTTTGCAGTAGTTTTTCATCTACAGCATCCTTCAAAGGCATCTGCAGGGATACACCAGGAATGCTTCCAACCATTCTGAGTGCTTTGACACTAAGTAAGATGTCTCATGTTTGGATGCCACCCATAAGCAAGGATGTTGTGCAATTCCTAAATTCTAAGAATTCCAAACCATGGATTGCATTGTGAAAGTTCTCTTTAAACCTTTTAAGTGAAATATGTTGTTGGAGGTATCTTCCCTGAGCATTACTGGCAAACACCTCGTATTTATGGGGGTACCACACAATTTAGACAGCACAGACAGGATGTGTCTTTCATTCTAATTTGTCTCTGTACATGGTTTATAACATTTCCCCAAATTACTTCTTGATGTGCAATTCTTCATGCTTGTTCTACTCTCAGAAGTGAGTCTTTTTCAAAGGATTTCAAAGAAGACCATTTTAGCTCCAAGTGTGCTGGGCGTGAAAAAGGATTGTTTTGACACACTTTTATGCTCTGGTTGCTCCAGAAGCATTTAAATCTGAAAACTGCAATTGTGATGGGTAAGTCTCAGCCTCTCAGATAAGGTGTTACAAGCACTCAAAAACAACATTAAAAGGACATGAAGGTTGTAAAGTTGAGTGCCTGCCAAAAAACAAATTAGGCAATGATAGAATGAACATTGATAGTGAATCCTTAGTTCAGTCCTGCTCTGTATATAGGTTATGACAATTTTGAAGGGATAAGGTACCATTTTTTTTCATGAACTGTCTTTTTCTCTCCTGGTATTTTCTTTACTTACTGGGTCTGTATTATCACATTTGTCTTTCCAGTTTTCTCACTCAGTCATTCCTTGCTTTATCCTTCCAGACTTCTCATTACTACCCCATCCCTAACATTTTCTTGCCTCACATTCTTGCTTTACCTTCACTCCCAAATGTCTCTGTCATCTTCTTTTTTTCACTCTGCTGTCTTATATCTTTTTCCTGCAGTTGGCCAAGAAAAATGAAACTCTAAGGAACAAAAATGACATATTTTATATGTACTTTTCTTAAGGTGCAGAAAACTGATTTCTGAATGAGAATATGTTTGTAAGTAAACTTTTGGAGGAGGAGCTAAGGGGAACCCTTCCAGACTGTTGCCAAAGTCAGTTGTCTCCCATACGTTTGTCTTGCAGCTCCTTTTGCCATGCCATGTGTTTTGGGATTTCCAGTGGGGATTCAGCTTCTTTATTTCAATTAAAATTATGCTGAGTTTTTTAAGACTCTGTTAATAAATTAAGATGTTAAAAAGGTTAGAAAGGAGGATGCTATCTAGAAAAAAAAAATCAGAGATAACAAATATAGTTAGTATTTCTCACATATTTGTATTTCACATATGAGCATGCTAATTTTGTGTGCAACTCCTCTGTGAAACTAAATGTTCCTTTCACTCTTACTTGCCTCATGTATTCTCTCCATCTTTTCCTTTTATCTTTTTAATAAACTGATTTTTCTGTGGTTTCTTAAATTAGTTTCTGCCTTTGGGAAAGATTATTGTATTTATGTGGCATCAACTGGAACAAACCCTTGCAGATTCAAGGGGCATCGCTGGTCTGTGCTCTGTACTCCTGCTGTGCCTAGAGATCAAGGTGCTGGGAGGTGTGAACACACTGAGAAAATCAGTGAGCCTGCCTCACTGCGTGAATTTTAATTTAATTTGAAAACTTCCAGAGATTTCTCACTGATACTGCAAAAAATCTGACTTACATTCCTAATTTTCTACTCTGTAAGGAGATTTGGCTAATTTGTTCCCCAGCTGTTTAATTTGCAAAGGGGGCTGTCATTCTGTGTTAAATAAAACTGGAAAAGATGGAGCCCAAGGAAGATCTGTGTAATGATGAAAGTTTGTTCCAGTTCAAAGCTGCTGTTGATATTGGGTGTCATCCAAAAACTCTTGATGCCAGATGCAGTGCTTCCATTGATGTAATCAGATTTCAAATCAGGACTGGTGTGTTCAGCCCACTACTCCTTTAGCTACTGCTCTGGTACCTGACTCTGTGGGAGGACAAGCTGTGTCAATAGCATTTAAAAAACACCATTCCTCGTTGCCCTCTGCCTTAGTACTATACACACGAGATGCTCACTCCCAGTTGTATAATTCGCTCTGTTTCTCCCTTCAGGAATGTAATGTGAGATTGTTTTTTTCTTCCGTTCTTCAGTCTAGCCTTGCTTTTAATTTGTTTTCCTCAGTCCAGATGTGCGTGGTTTTGTGTAATCTACAGGTGTTGTGGACCAGATGTGAGTGACCCTCACTGCCCCTAAATCTGAGCTGCCGTCTCATTCAGCCAGGAGCTGATTTCTGGATGATCTCTTTGGACTCAATACCTGAGCCTAGACATGCTTGGTGGCCTCATCACTTGCACTTTCTATACTTCTACATTAAAAAAAAATAAAAAAAGAACAAAAGTTAATGTTTTGAAAATCCAGGCAGTTTTATGGAAGATAATGGATGAATCAGGCTTTATAGTGATCTGCTCTGGTATTATTGCATGTTACAGACTCATGTCAAATCATGATCTTGGAGAGTGACTGGCCCTGGGGCTAAAAGAAATTCTCTGGGGGAGAGTCTGGAATTGGAGGTTTTCTATTTGACTCCACTTGTCAGGGAAATGTGCCTCATTGCTGAGTCTCACAGCTGAATTGGTTTCTCAGTTGCCTTATGATTCATATTACCCTTTGTTGTTGCTGATCATACTGTTTTCTTTTTTGCTTCATCTGCCTGTTTTTTCCAGGCTTTATCTGTCTCTGTACTGCTAAAAGTTCCCATTTTCTTTTCCAATTTACTTTTAGAGGGAGCAGAATGGAGACCTCTGTCAGATAATCTGTCTCTGGTTAAAAAATGCTGTTGCCCTTAGCTAGGCAATGTCTTATATCAACTTGGTGGGCAAAGACACAAAAATACTTCTCCTGCTGTCAGAAAGGAGCAAGTATTCCACTCTTTCCAATATGCAAGTGTTTCCTCTATGATTTTTAACAATTGTTGATAGCAGCTAAGCAGTTATGGTAGAACTTTCCTTTATGGACTGTGTACTATTTTGGGCATTGTGCTGGTGGGTGAAGAATCCTGGTATAAGTCAATTTTCTATTCTGAATCTCTTCTCCCACGTATAAAAGGAGAGTAAAAATGCTGGCTGGCTTTCAAATCCACTGCCCAAAATGTTTCTTAGAAGTTGGACATTATGATCTATAATTATAATCAAACCCATATGAGCATTATGCATGAGAAGGCAGCCTGATAGCATATATATGGTTGTGAGTGTAAAGAAACCAGGAAATTCCTCCTGCTGTTGTAGGCAAGTGACAGTGTAGACATTTTTAAGTACAGGTATTAGCTGTTCATTGTGTCAGTAATGCAGAGAACCTGGGAAGGTGTGTTGCTATTGATCAAATTCCTTCCTGTATTTAATTTCTCTGCCATGGTTTTGCATTAGCATAATCCTTTGACCTAAATATGAAAATATCAGCAAAGACATGAAAAATGAAATCAGGTTTCAGAGTTGACTGTAGTGCTGTACTTTGTGAATGGCTTTAGTTGGTGGAGGTGAGTGGGACAATAGGAATTATTCCCCCCAAAAATCTAGAATCGTACGTCAGAACCAAACTTATTTTTTTAAGATTCAGCTTTTTGTTTGATGTATGCAGTTTTCACTTGTATTGAAGAATTCTCTCCTGGACTAGGAAAACTTTGGAAGTACTTCAGGAACTCTTATCTGAACCATCAGCTTCTTACTGGCTTACAAAAGTAAAAAAGGTTTTGTTACCTCAAACAAATGCACATTGTTACTGTTGATTTAGAAAGTATTTTTAGCTCATGAACATACCTAAAGCATGAAGTGTCAACTATGAATCTTTGTTGTTTTATGATTTCAGGTATGTGAGTTGTATAGATCTGTGTGCAATTCTATAGATGAACAAGGTTTCAGATCTACCTCCAAAACTCCAGGTGCTCCTTTTGCTATTGTCACTTCCCTTGCTGATCTTGCCTGGACACATCGCGACAGTCCAAGGACAAGCTGCTGTCTGAGAGACCTGCATTATAAAAGTAGGTTCATCAAAATGAATGTCTTCTCCCTTACTAGATTTTTATTCTCAAATTAATTGGTTTCAACCTCTGGCATCAGCGCAGTAAATTTAAACTCCCTCAAATCACTTCATTTAATACCTGTTACAAAGAATTTTTTTTTTTTTACAGAAACAAAGTACTGTAATGACTCAAGCTCATTTGTTAAAGGAGCAATAAGGTTGCAAATTGCGCAATTCATCAATCTGGAAATGCTTGTTCAACCCAGTTCTGTTCTCCTATTTGTCTGCATCATGATGCTGGCTTATAGTATTTCACTTGTATAAAAGCTCAGAACAAACCTTTGTTTACAAGTGCAGTAGATTACACTCAGTATAAATCAAGATAGTAAATTGAAGCTGAGACTATTAGACTATTTCTTTTTCTGAACTACAACCCTTTCTTGCTGCTGAGAGTATTAATAATAATAATAATACAGTGTCTACAAGGTAAAACTAGCTGCTTTGAGGTCCTGAAAGAGTTGTGACCATACTGGGTAACATACTTTAAATAAACCTGAGGAAGTGTTGTGAATTTCCCTGAAGGGGAATCAGGACTGGTGTGGGAACACAGCACAGCCAGACTTGTTGGAACATCTCTTATAAACTTGTTTTTTATTAGTAGACTTGAGATGTTAATGGCAGAAAGCTATTTCCTCTATTAATTCACTTACTCTTTAGTGCAGGTCACACATCTGCCCACAGCTGGAGCGGCAGTGAGACATCAATGCTGCAGCACACTTAGAAGTGGATGGTCATCCTGGGCACAACCGTGCTTCCATGCAAGATGTTTGGAATCTCATTTGAGGTGCCTGTAAGCAGGAGATGTGTGTCACACCTGTAGTTCCTCTCTGCATGCAGCAGTTCATTTCCTCCTTTGGCAGGGTCAGAGTAATCCCATTGCTGGTTGATGGTCACCTTCATCAGCTTTTTGTCTTAAATTTACCAGTTCCTGGGAGACTTTGCATGTGATATCTCATGGCACATGCATTTCTCGTGGTTTTCAGGTGATGGTCTCTCCATCCACACGTGTAGGTCCCTTGTCCCCCTTCAGGGACACTGGTGAAGAGGGGTTCTGTGGCAGTGCTGCTGCTGAGCCTTCAGCTGTTACTGAGGGAGACAGAATGTGCGTGGGAGAAAGGAAGATCTGACCCTGTTGTGTAGGTGGGGAACTGGGCTGCAGCATTCCGTGATTTGCCTCACCCCTGGCTGGAAGCTGGCAGCAAGGCTGTGAACTGAGTCCAGGATGTCTGTGTCCTCCTGGCTCAGCCTGTCACCCTCAAGAACAACTCTCTCTGCAGTTTTCAGCTCCTGTTGCTCTTCTTGCTCTGCTGCCAGACATGCAGTTACAGCGCTCTTGCTTTCCTGGATATACCGGCATTCTGGAAGTAGACTCCAGTGTTTGAGGAAAACCTCAACATATGTGTGACTGGGTTTTTAGGGCTTGGTTGGCACGCTTACTGGGATTCAGCCTAAGGTGTTTATTCCTCTGAATGAACTAGACATTTCTTCTGGTCTTTATTGCACAAATTGTGAATAGAAAAGGAGCAGCCCAAAGAAGACGTGTCAGGTGTCAGAGGAGAATGGTTGTCCTGTTTCCTTGTGACTTTTCTACTCAACATATCTAAATTATTCAGAAGAAAAGAAAAAAAAAGGCTGAATGCTTGTAAGAAATATCCAAAAGGAAGACTTGAAAGGATTAGGAGAAATTATTATTGAGCCTGCAATTCCTTATAATGTCTTTTAAGTCACTTTGCTTTACCAATCCTTATCTTTCCACTGTTCCCCAGCCCAAGTGCTGAAAACAACACCTGACAAACCAACCCTTGTTTTTATTTCACTCTAGATATTGTTAATATTTCTTTAGATAGCACTGAAAAATGTACTTCAGTGTTATCATGGTGTCAGGATTAGACTCTGATGAGGATCTGAGTCATGAAAAAGCCTAGCATTGTAACTTCATGTTAACCTTTTCCCTAGCTCTTTTTGTTTCACTCTCTGAAAGTTCAATAGCTTTTATAGATGAAAGACTGTGTGGAAATTTCTTTTATCTTTAGGTAGATTCCGTTCATGGAATTCATGGAATCAAAAGCCCAGAAATTCCTGTAAATGCCAGTAGCTTCAGTAATTTGGAGTTATTCTCCACTGAATTGTCTTAGTTAATTACTGTCATTTTTAAACTGGGTTTTGATTGACCAAGGATAATTAAAATACACTTTGGGTTAGAACAGTATATTTAAAAAGACTTGACAGAACTGTTTCTTCAACTGTCTTTTTGCTAGTAGAAAAAAATTTATTTGAAGTTCCTCATCTTGAAGATGTTCTTGAGACTTTCACTCTTTTCCTGATAGACTTAGGAGTGATTATAATAATAAAACAAATAAACTTCTTGTTGTAAACCATGCCTACATGGAGGACATTATTCAGAACAAGAAAGGATTAGATAATTAAACTATAATTAAGTGAATGAGAATGTCTTCTTGAAATACAGTGATGGGATGACCTCTAGATTTGGTAAGTAATAGTCTATTGCTGACACTGGGAGGGAAATAATGAAATAAATTAATACAAGTATCTTTGCCCAAAATGAAATTTCCCATTTTATCACTGTTTGAATGTAGGTTTACTGGTTTTGAATATGCCACTTGCAGCAAATAGTTCTCTTGTTTATACATGAAAACCTCCTGGAATTTCTGGGAATTTGTGGAAGGGAAAATAACACCAGAATTTGGCTGACCACAATGCATGCAGTAATGTTTTGGTTGTCAGATGAAACATGTTGGAAAACTTATGCAGATGTCTTTTGGGTTAGGAAAATTGGTGTCCTCACCTAAAAGGAAAAAAAGAAATCCTTTGGAGGTTAAAAATGAGAACAAATTCCAGTCTATACTGAAAGATTTAGCAAATTCATGTCAGTTTAGAAAACCAGAAAAAAATCACTACAAGAGAACACTGTGATTATTTTCTCACATGTAATTCAATTGGGACTCATTGCTCAGGAAAGTCATATGATCAATAAAATCTTGTTCTGTTTAATTATTATAGAATGACTTGACAAACATCAGAGCAAATTTTCCCACACCGCCTCAAACTTGGAATAGATAGAAAAAGTGTCAAGTTGATTAAATGCAGAGCTATGGGTGAGTAGTCAGAAATGGAAGGAGAAATGTGGAACAGCTCTTTCAAAACCCTTGATCATGCAAAACAGGTAAGTATTGGACTACTTTGAAATGCTGAGATTATTTTTAATGCTGGGACTAGATTTGCCTGAAGTTGCAATCAGTAAGAGATAAGTGCCTTACCTCCTTAATCATTTGTGTGTGTTGAAATGGATTACTGGCTAAAATTCAGGTATTTTTAAATCTGTGGAAGGCTGGGTTTGTGCTGGAGCTCTGAGGGCACTATAACAGACCTTAGTGACCAGCCTTACCTGGAGCTTCCAGTGTTAGTGTGTTTAGTCCCCTGCCCTGGGATAGAGTGGGGAGAACTGGTCTCTAGCACAGCTGCAGGCATGCCCTGCCTGCCTGGAAATTCCCTTTTTGCAGAGCTCAACCTGTGCACTGCAGCTTGGATTGAACTTGGACCTGCCTGATTGCCATGGCATTGCCACGTGAATGGACCCTCAGCTGTACCTGGGTGCTGTGCTGGGATCTGTCCTGCTCCCAGGGTGGGGACAGGCCCTGGCTGGTGGGACTCTGCCCACCTGGGCTTACAGTGAATCATATTCTGGGTCTTTCAGTCCAGTGGCTTTGCAGAGATGTGTGAATTCAATCTGATAGCCAACCATTAAACTATTAGTGCTAGATGAGCAGGAGTACATGCACAGAAAACAGAATTTCCCATTTTTTTCTAGGATTTCACATTATTTGAGGTGTTTTGTTTTGGTTTTTTACCTAATTCTCTTTCCTGAGCTTTGGCTATTTCAAAGACTTTTTCTTGCAGGCCTCTTCTATTATAGATCTTCATTGCCCATATTGTAAAAACCAGATATAATCTCTTCATCTATCTTGTGTGGCTGTTACTGCCTGCTGCAGCAAATCAGCACAGCTTTAGCAGCTTTAGATGGATATCTATGTAATCTCTTCATGGGCTGGCCAGCAGAATCCCGCTACTCAAGCACACTGGTCCCTCATATTCAACATGTGAATATTCAAGTGCTCAGATTTTACTAATGGAAGTGCCCTGGAGAGAAGATAATGAGCTTCCAGCAAAGCAAACATTAATCTTTGGTTTTGAGGTATTTGCTGAAAACATTTAAAATTGTGTGTCTATCTGATTTTAAAATTTCCAAGTTGAAACATAGTTGGCTATTTACATTAGTTAGAGAACATGGTCAATAAAGTAGTTCTTGTGTGAGTTTCAGTGGGAGTTAATTACAGATAATTAAGGAATAGACAAAGTACAAAATGATTGATCCCAATGCCACCAAGTTAATGAGAATTTTGCCATTGATTTCACAATGGACCAGACTTCATAAAAGACATATTGGACTTTACAGAGAGGAAATTTTCCTCCTGCTTAAGCCAGTTTCATGTTACTAAACATTTGCTAAAATTGTTTTAGCAATTAAGAATGTATAAAAATTAAATACAAACCAAATATTGTCAGAATGTGACAATATTGTGTCAGATTTTGTTTAGTTCAATTCTTCTTTTCCTGTAACTGCTGGCAATATCAGCTAGTATCACTAGCTCTCTATGACTGAAAAAGTCAACCTGATTGATGTGGCACAGTTCACACCAGAGAAAAATCTGCAGTCAAAAACTGATCACAAAGTTAATTATACAACGAGTCGGGGCACTGAGGAATGAAAATACTAATCTTTCTTTTTGTGAGTGGAAGGAGGATATGCAAAATATGTCCTCTCCTTAGGGAGGAAGCTGAATATTTTGTAATGATGCTTTTCATTGTAAATGTTTGTTTCAAATCAATATATATTAGAAATATAAAAATATATATTTATTAATTCTAATATATATATTATATATATATATAATATGTATATTAGAACTATAAAAAATTCTATAAAGTATTAAGGTTCAATTATTTTAAATGAACAGGAGTGTAAAAATAAACACAGTCCACTAACATTCTTTGGTTTTATTGCAAAAGAGAATTTTTTCTGTTTGTTTGGGTTTTTTGGTGTTTTTTGTTTTGTTTGTTTGGTTGGTTTTTATTTGGCTTTTTTTTTTCGTTTTTTGTTTTTGGTTGTGTTTTTTTTTTTTTTTGTTTTTTTTTTTTTTGTGGATTTGGAGTTTTCATTAGGCTTTGTTTTGGTCAAATTAAGACCTTCAAATTTGTCGAAATGTGAATCTGTGAGAATTTGGTGAAGAGAGGAGATATTGCATTGCCCAAGGTGCAAATGGACTTCTCACTCTTCTTGAGTTTTCATGCCTAATTTTATTCTTATTTAACAAAGCCTCTGGATTTTTAACTGTGGTTCATAACCACATTTGGGGTTCAGAACAATATGATAGAATTATTGGTGGCTGTATTTAAAGGGTCTGAAACTTTTAAGACAAATATCTGCAGATCTGAGGAGTGAGTTACCACAGGGCTGAAGAGGAAATAAAAACTAAGAAAAGAGTGAGAAAAGCAGTGTCTGTAAGCAATGAGGGAGTTCCTTGGTCTTTATCACACTGAGTGGAGATGTGAGAGGAATGGGCTCTGAAAAGGCTGAGATAAACCAAAAACCAAAGGGACAAACAGACAATTGCTCAGGAAAATCAAATCAGTGGGGATATTTATGTACAGAAACTTTGGTTTTATGGGGTTATATTTTCATATTTCTAACACATGAGAATAAACACTAAAACTGAGAAAGTTGTTCATATCCTGTGGTGGAAGAATCAGCACCAGGCATCAGCTCCAGCAGAATTTACTTTTGCTAAATAAATAAAATCCCCATTAGCTGCCAAATAAAAATCATTATCACATGAATTTCTATTATGCTTGCTTAGTCTCTAGTGCATAGAGTAAATATTACTAATTTATCTCCCATACCTCACACTGCCCAGCATGTGGCTGATAATGGCTTTAGGCTGATAGCAGGCAGGATCACAATGTGTGGCAAAGTCACATCTCTAGTCTGTGTGCTGGGCCACTCTTGGAAGCACACCTCAAAACCACTGCTGTCATTCAGCATCCTCCCTACAAGACATTCCTGGCCTTCTGAATTTCCTTACAGCAGTTGTTTCACCCTTTGGGTCTTCAGGCAATTTAATTCATAAAACAGACAAAACATACTGTATATGCTTTTATAATTCCTTTCCTGGTTTTTCTATTCTTTTTTTCCAGTTAGTCAAATTTCTTTTCTGCTGTATATTACTACCCATACAATGCAGAGCAGTACAATGTACGACCAGAGGGCAGCGAAAAGTCAATTTTTTCCTATCTGTGCAATTTTTTAACTTTTGCTGTTCAGATCCCCAGAGGGAAAGGTATGCTGTTTGTCTTTATCTCGTGTTTAATGCTAAATGTAGTCAGCAATGCAGAGATGGGTACTGTTGTTTGGGGTGCCCCTTCCAATTTAAGTTGCAACTACTCAAAAATCATATAAAAATGGTGATCCAACTGTTGGGAATGATGCAAAACTCCCATATTCATTCCAGAATATGAAAAGTTGCCCCAAGTATTACTCTCACTCATTTAAAAGGGTTTCCTTATTTATCTTGGTTCCAACAAGACAAGAAATAGAGCTGGTTTTTGTGTGTCCTATTTCAGAGGCTGAACAACGCTGGAGGGACTAATTTTTCTGCCTTCTGTAGCTCTCTTGCTTATTCTTTTAGCCAGATGTCAAGCAGAAGATGGAGAAAAACTTTAGGTGCTCTCAAGAATGATGGTAATAAGGGAAGATGATAGAACATAACTGGATTGTACTCTTGCAGCTGAATTGCTATTGATTTTAGAGAATGTAAAATCTCATTGCAGGACAGGCATCTCTCCAGCCCTTGGCAATGCTTTGCCACCTGCCTGCACGGGGCAGGGTGCTTCCTCACCAACAGCTTTGCTCTTTGCAAGGAGATGACTTGTAGCAGGCAATTCTGCCTTGTACATTGACATTTGTCTCTCTGATCAGTCCTTCTCCTATTGCAACCATTCCAGACATTATGTTGACTTCAGCTGTGTTGCATTAGAGCAACATGGTGATGAATTTGTATTCAGTATAGAATTGCGGCATTATTTTCATGTTTGAAGGTTCTGTTGTAGATAAATAAGATACAGTCCCAATCTCATAAACTGGGAGCTAATATGAGCCCAGAACATATTTCAGAAGCAGTTGAAATATAATTAATTTTTAACATTATTTTTAATAAGATTTTTTCTTTCTTACCTTTTACTTGCAGACTTTTTTTTTTCAAGGAAAATATATTTTTCTTACCTAATTTAATTTTGTACATAAGGAAGGAACAGAAGTGAAAATATTTTTGCCGTGTTTTGCTTGTTTTCCTTATAAACAATGAATTCTAAAATTAAAAAAGGGACTAATTCTTTATCAAGAAGATAGATCATATAGTTAATTAATTATTTTCAAAATTTTAATGCTTATCTGTAGTGTTCAACTGCAGCAAATAATACTGCCCAAGTTGCATTTTGTATGGCTTTATTACTATAAAGGACATAGGACAAAGGGAAATGGTGCTATTTCTGGTTTAACTTTTATATGGCCATGTACAAGGAATGTATGTGGTTCTAAATTATTTCTTGATATGGGTCCATCTCAGCAGAAAACCCTTCTGTTGAAAGATATTGTTTTGCTGGATAGCCCATAGATGTCTCATAAGCATATTCATGTCCTTTAGTCTTGAGAAAATATTTGTTTCCAGGCTGTATCAACACAAATTGCTTTTCTGTGTAGTGTATATATCTGCATAACTAAGGAAATATGTCACAAATAATTCTACAGGATGTAGCTTTCATTTTCTTCTGTAGTGATATCAAACAGCAGTATAATTATGAGGAGCACTGTGTAGGGATATCTTTAACTTGCAAAGACAAGGTGTCACATCTAATGCAGAACAAATGTAATAGGGTAATACAGTATGACAGCAGAGAGTTCAGACTCTGCGTGCTCAGTTACACACTGGAATAAGTGTTGGAACAAAGCAGGAGACAGAGTTCAGGGAGCAGAAGTCTTGTGAGATTTATAAAGCTTTAAGTATAAAAATTATATTCTCCTGTCCTTTTGTTTTGTATGTCAGCAAAATTCTGGTGGCCTAGAATCTGAATTGTTTTCCACATATCTTATTTATTATTAAACCCCACGATACTAAAAAATGGCTTTTATGTCCTACTTGTGTAGACAGGTACTAGATTATGTTAAATGTACAGGTTGTCTTCACCTTTTCTTCACTTCTACTATTTTTTGTGATGCAAAATGCCATAAACATTGCATTCCAGGTTTCTTTCTCCTTTGTGATTTAAAGTAAAATAAAAATCTAGAAAATAAGGGTGACCTGACTTCAAGGTGAGTTTTGGACCACTCTCAGTAAGGCTTTGCATGTGATCAGCCTGAACTGCTGTCTTTGGCAGGCTCCAGGAGCTCCATCATAGGTTCAAAAGGTTTCTACTCCTGGGATAACCTCAATGACGCACAGCTGAAAGAATAACTTATATTGTTATTAACAGATATAAATTAGGGAACTTAAGATGTAGGCATTAGGAGGATTGCAAAATACAAAACAATACTTGGATGCCTGAAGAGTTTTCATTAAGTGGGGTGACAGTGGATGTACTTCTGTTCAAGGGCCAATTTTATGAAATTCAGCTTGATAGATAAACTTGAGATAAGCTACTTTTACACAGTATGTACTGCCTGTTAAGGATGCAAAAGTTTCTGATTTTCTCAGATAGTCATGTCTCAGAGATACCTTGTGAGTCAACACAATTCTTCCTGGTGGATGATTTTTTATGTTGCTTCTGGCTAAATCATTCAGTACTAGCAAGGCAGGGAAAGTATCCCAAACAAGGCTCACAACAATATGTGGGGAAAACTAGTGAGTGAAAGGCTGTTTGCATGGTTACTCGTTGATAGCAAGCATTGGCACAAAGAGAGCAAGAAGTTAATGCTAACACACTTGAAGGCCAGTGTGCCTCTACTTTATAGCTGAGTACAACTGCCCCGTAAATAAATTGTTCTTTTTTTGCTAGAAAAGATACATGACCAACACCTAAAACTTTATCAGTCAAGAGCAAATCATAAAAGATAGTTTAGAGGAGAAGTAAAATTCCTTAATCCGCTTTCCTGTCTGCAGGAAAGGACTACTTTTCTTTTTCTGCCCTTGCAGGGCCGGAAACTCCATTTTTTCCCAAAAGACATAAATACTCCTGGAAAAGTTCAATCCAACATCTTCTGCCTGCCAAGTGAAGCAATAGGTGTAACTGGGGCAGCACACAGGACCTGGTTGTATGGCTGGGGTGCAGTCCAGAGTCTTGTGGGATGACTCTTCCTTGGGCATTACCTTCTGGAGTCCCTAGATGTAAATCTTGGTACCAGCACAGTGGGCGCAGACTCCTTAGTTGCTAGAGCTCGGTGTCCATCAGAAGCAGCTGTGCCAAAAAGTTCCAGCATGGCAATGCTCTGTGGTCTGCACACTGACCCATGGGCCGTGCTTCTGGAGCCCCTGCTCTGAAAAGGTACTTTCTGCCAGGAGATGGTGCTTTCCAGAAAACTCATATGTAAGTAATTTCAGTATCCGATGCCGCTCAAAAACAACAGGCTGTTTCTGGAAGTCCTTTCTGGTATATGCTTTCCCACTCCCTTAGCCTGGCCCCTTTCCCTCCTCCTGGATTTGTCACTTGAGAATCCACATAAAATGAAGAATGCAGGACATTCAAAGGAAAGTTCCTGGAGCTGAAATGTTACAGCTGTTCTGTCTCTGTTATCTTTAAATCAGTTTCAGTTTGTCTTAGTGATGCTGAGGAGAGCTAAAATCCTTGGGAAAAGTTACTGTTGACATTTGTGGCAGAGGGTACCACTCTCTTGCAACACAGGAGGGAATATGAGCTCTTGAGAGCTGAAAGAACTGGATTTTTTTTTCTTTTATGTTAAGCATATATAGTATGCTTAACTATATATGCTTTATGTCAAGCATATATAGTATGCACTAAAGTAACTTGGAGTCTTCAACCCTAATGACTGCTCTTAGGACAATTGAGTATGAATTTTAACTTAATGAAGTCTCCTGGCTCTGCAAGACACCAATATCCTGTCTGATTTCATTCTGGAAGAGATCCTAACTGGAAAATTTTATATATTTATACTAACTGGTAAATTTTTATCACTGGTGTGTGGCTCAGAATGGTTCTTTGCTGAAATAACATTTCAGATACTAGGAAACATTAAGCATTCCTCTTTGAAAGGGATGCTTTCGCCTAAGTTTTACATAGTGTAATTTTCTGAATTTTGGTATTTTTTCTCCCCTCATATACACTAATTGGACAGTACAGCTAGATACAGCATGGAGAAATAAAAGCAAAAAAAAAAAATCTGTTTCACGTCATGAGCTCTGATGAAGATGGCTGTGGGTTTGAGCTCATATAAAGATGAAATGTTGATGCACTTTTTATTCATTTGCATGTTGCTATATGTAAGATGAAATGCATCCCCAATCTCTCCTTTCTCTTGCCATCAAATTTGTAGACAGACAAGCAGTGGCAGATGTACCATCTACACCTGAGAGTAGGTTGTTGTCAGGTTGTCTTTGCATAGAAAGAGGATAAAAACTGGAATATTGTGGGACCTGGGCATTCAAATACCTTTAGATACTTTTGGAAGAATCTGCGTGTCTGTGGAACTGTACCTCGAATGTGGTGCCTGACTGGTGGCAGATTGGGTTGGAAATCAGTCAAATCAGAGGCCAAACCAGAAGTTGGGTTGGCATCAGTCAAATCTAAAGGCCAAACCAGAAGCAAAAACTATGTGTGGTTAAGGATCCATTTGGGAAATTATTCTTGCTTCTCTTTTTATTTTTTTTTCTTGCACTTATTTTTTTTTTCAGCAAGTAGAGTTACCTTCTTTGATGAATTGGATGTAACAAGGTTATTTAGAACTGAAAATTTGATCTCTACTGTATCAGACTTAACATTCATTTCTATCAGGGAATGGCTTCTTAGGGTCAGCCTTAGGATTACATTACAGCTCCTGTCTGTGCTAGAACTGCTGTGTATCAGGAGGTCAGTGTAAATAGTGAAAATCTGTAGCCTGGAATGATCCAACTTGACACAGACAACCTAACTCCACATTATAATTAGTATGCCAGGACTTAATTCCTTGCTAAAACATAGTGCTTCTTTCACTTGGGAATGTAAAAGTGCTTATAAATCTAATTTAAATAAAAAAGATGATCTAGTCTTGGAGTCTCTTGGGCACTTAAAAGCTCATATATGGAAGGGTATGTACTTATACACAAGAAGATATTGATAATAGCAGATAGTTTGATAACATTATAAAAAAATCAATTTGTGAAATGATTTTACAAGACTATTTTTGTTTAATTTTCTGCCTTGAGAAATCAGCACTCTTTCAGCACTCTTCACGGAAAGGCTGTTGCTGACCCTGCTGCTTTCTATTGAACTAGCTCCCCAAAACATAGTTAGCAAAGTTACATTTGCCTTTTACTCAGCAGAAATTTCAAAGTTTCAGTCTGTCTCTAATTCTCAAACAATTACAAGAAAAGCCAGCTAAGGAACAGCACAAAAGATCTGCCTCCTCCCCCTCCAAACCCCAATCATTCCAGCATGAAAAATGGTCTTGGATGAATATACAAAGAGGACAGAGAGTGATATAAAGTTATATAAAAAGATGTGAAACTTTTTCAGAAATGGTTGCAATTTATCCTTGAAAGAGCCATAATGACACTGCTTCCCTGCACTTATATTAGGCATTTCATCTGAAGATCTCAAAAGGCACTGAGAGAGTGAATTTGGTAGTATTGTAGTCTCCTCCTTTACCTTTAACAGGTTGCAATAGCAGTAAGGGAAAAATTAAGGGTGGGCATTGACAGAATTCACAATGTCCTCTCCAATTTAGGCTGGCATTCTCTCTCCAATAAATGATCTGCTGCCACCCGACCTTGCCAGACTAGCTATAGCACATAGAAAATCATAGGTGCTGCAAAAACCTGATCTGCTAGAAAACATTAAGCAGGAGAAAGTCTACAAAGTTCTGTCACAACCAGAGCCAGAGGTGCACGATGAAGCTGAGGGGCCCTCATGCCAGAGCTCTAAAACATAAAAACCTACATGGTATCTTGGTTAGTTGTCTAGACCACCCTTTATGCTCAAGGAATGGAACAGGCACTTTTATCTCACAGTTTCTGACATATTTTAGATGTTCCTTTTAGCACTTTTAACTGAAATGATTAGGTAGATGTTTAAAGTGAGGTGAAATTATCTCCCCACCAAAAGTAAGCACTTGATGGTATTACAACTGGGCTACAAAGAGAACTTTTGATTTAGATATTTTGATTCCTGGGTAAAGACTCTAGTAAAAAGAGAGCATTAAAGTCATTTTGAGTTTAATGGAAGTTTCCCCAACTGCTGTGCTTAGTGCTGGACTGCAGGTGGCCTTTATGCAATTGACATGCTGTGAGTTGTCTTAAACAATGAGATCCTACAGGGACCAAAGCAGAGAAGTAATGTCTTATGTCTAATGCTTGGACCACAGCAGATGAATATTCAGATCCCTGGAGAGTCATGATTCTGAATGTGTAAGCACATTTTAACTCTCTGAGACTGTGCAGTTAGGTGGCTGCTGGAATGTGAGGGTTATTTGTTTTTTGTGGATGCAGGATCACCAACAGTGCTGTTTTGTGTGACACAAGGAGTATGGGTTTTTAGGTAGCTTGCTCTGTATGACACTGGAGGACGTTCTGGGAAATGGAAATGACAGCCTTAACATACAGATGGAAAAGGCTGTGGTTAGTATATTTTGTAGCTCTTTCTTGCAATTGGAACAAGAATGAAGCAGATCTGGTTGTCTCAATACCTGGTATGGACCAAACGGGGAAAGGAAATGGAGGGGAAAGGGCCCAGTCTGGCTTCCTTCAGTTAGTGAGACCTAATGAAGGTCTAATGTTGCTCCTGCTGGGATCTATCAGCAGCTTTGAGGTAGCTGAAGAAATACCTTGTATAGAACAGATGTTCCCTAGAAATGCCTCCTACTTGTTTGTAACTGGAGTTTTATGATCTTTATGCATGGTAAATAGTGTGCAGACCAAAAACCTAGCTCAAGTTTATGCTGTAGTATCTAAACAGGTTAAAGGTGTGATGCTAGCAACCTACTATGTTACAAGCTTCTGTTCTTTCAATGGCTTCCTGCATTGTATTATGTGGAATATTTTTTTGCTGTTGAGACTTCAGCCTGCACAGCTTTCTCAAAAAGCTCCTAAAACACAAAATGTTGCATGCATTTGCAGAAGCAGCGGGTGCTGAGGAAGTGGCAGTTACAGGGCTGCCACCAATTTCAGCGGCACAGCAGGAATGGTCTTTAAGAGGGGAACTAGACTTACAAGCACTCCATGTTCTTGGGGAATATTCCTTATTACAAAACAGAACTCCTTTCTTAGAAGGCTTAAGGCGAAGAAATGACTCCTTGCCAAGATAATGTCTGCTGCTCTTGGTTACTGGCTCCACTAGACCTTTCAGGAAAAACTTGGTTTAGGAATTGGTGAATTGAGCACTTTCAAGAGAGTATTTTTTAGGGAATGACTAAGCTGTACCATATTCAGTTCTGGTCTTGGCAGCTTAAAACCATTTGCTCAAGTGAGAGATTCAGCAGCCCTCTAGATTTCCCCTCTCTTTTGTGTAACTGTCCCGTGTCCTTTGACACATTTTGTCATAACATCTGCAGAGAGAACTAACAATGTCTGTGTACCATCTGCTGGGTAAGTAAATATCTATTTCACAGCATGACGAGGCACTGCTTCCACCAATGAAGATCTATAGAGATGTGCTGAAAATCAAGGCACTGTTCAGAAGTTAAAAACTTCTGTTTAGTTTGTGTGCTCCATTTTCATGTACTTCTCCAAGGCTTAGCCTTTTTTCCTCTGAAAGAGGCATTTAGAATATCCTGGCAGAGACTTTTTTTTCTTTTGTGAACTGTCTCCAATTAGGAGGCAGGCAGAAGTGGTTACTTTTGGAATTCAGACAGCATTTACAACCTGATTAATGTATAAGTGGCTTACCTCTTCTGTCTTTTTGTATCTGTACTGCATCTAGAGATCATAGCTCTGTGAGGTTGGTACTATACACACATGACCCCTTTACTGCTAAGAAGATGCCTAGGTCCACAAATTAGAGAGATCTGAAATGTTGGGTTTTTTTCCTCATTCCTGAGAGTTTTTATATCCCTCATTGCCTTATAATTTTGTGACTGGGAGGAGGCTGTCTTGGTCTGGGCTTGCTGTCCCAGGTCACTTGCTCTTTTTCATTTTCTCTTGGAGTCTGAGTGGAAGATTTTTGTCAACAATAGCATAATCTTACTGACAATTCATAGGGTTTTTTCATAGTTTCAAGTTTTTAATGTCTTAAAAAGAAAGCAACGAGAGGGGTAAATGTCAGCACTGAAGCTGATGGCCTGGATATTGGTGAAAGCTGGAGTAGAGCTTTGGGGAAGCTCACATGGCTCTGACCTGAGTAGTTTAGTAGTGATCTGTCAATTGAATAAAAAACTCAGTCATAAAAGAGAGCAAGTGAATTTATATTAGAAAGTGTATTAACTGTATGATGTTTTTCTGGGTCATTCTGAATGACATACTTTGAGAAAACCTTCTTTGATTTCATTTTTCAGAAACATTTGCTTCAGCCCTCCGGTATCTTCCAGCAACTTACTGTTAGTAAGATTTCATCTTGTGCTGTATGACTTTTTAGTAATATACTGGGAATTTTTTTTTTTTCTTTTATGGTGGCTCTTTTTTTCTTTTTGTTCTTCTGTTCAGACTGAAGAACTCAGAGTCTGGGCTTCCCCAGAGCTTCAGCTATTTTATTCTCTTATTTTGCTGTTCCATCTCAGCTGCTAATTGCATTTTGTGCCTTTTTGTAACAGTGGGATGAGCTGTTCTTGTCCCACCAGAAGTCTGGTTTCTTTTGGTTTATTTAGTACCTTTTTTACTTAAGAGACTTTATCAGTTCCTTAAGCATTCTGTTTTATTTGCTTTATTGTCTATCTTGGTATTTAATAAGCCCGGTGCACTGCCTTCCCAATGGATTTCCTTTGTCTCCCTGGTGTACAATCTTTTTTAGCAATTAGAGAGAGTGTTTTTCATTGGTTTCCATTTGTTTGGGCCGATGGGCTCTTCCCTGCTGTTTGACTGGCACATTGCAATGCTGGCTTAGCCACTTTTCCCCGCACTGATTATCTATTTTCTTGTCATAGCCTTCCAGAGCTTCAGCTATTTTCTAAATGTTAGTCTTGAAGTTTTTCCTGTCTTCCTGTTAACTTGCTCACAGGGACACAAAGTGATTTCTCCCAAAGGCAAACTGGATTTTTAGCTCTCTAGCCATAGTCATGCACTTATTATAAAAGCCTTGTAGCATCAAAGATGATTCAATTGTTGTGACAGGGTGACTTGAGGAGTCTCCCAGCTCTGCTGCTCTGGTTGACCAAGAAATGGGCCCTGGGACAGACCAATAGCTATCTTGTGTGCCTGGGGTAGGCTTAAATGCTGGTTTTTTTGAAGCGACACCGAGACAGCCTCCCTAAGATCCTCATGGCAGCTGACCTTAAAGGATAATGATAGTGCACAGAAACCCCATGTTACAGACCCACCTGGACACTAACTCATAGTGTTCCCCAACACAAGAAAAGGATCCAGTTCTATGTAGCAAACCCAGAAATGATAAGCAAGAAAACAAAAATCTAATCAGCACTGAAATGTAAAGTCATATTCTTTAAGCATCTGTGTGGCTGTGTTTCTCACTGGCATGCTTCAGGGAATGGGGTTTGGGAAGCTGAAACACAGGCTTGTATGCATTCAGACTTTATGGTGATCCTCTGAAATCCATAGCAGAATCATATCACTTGAATACCTGGAGTTGTGAGGTATACTGACCTCTGGCTCAGGTTTTCTGGATTGAATCTTTCATCTTCATCCACATTCTGCCATAAGTCACAATCCAGTCGTTATTTTGTGCACCTCTACATGAAAGACAACAGAATAAGTCTCAGGAAGAAGCTATGCTGTGAGGGGTTTCATCAGCAGGAGCAAGTCACTAACATTCTGCCAAGCTGGTGCAGGTCACCTCTTGTGAGCTGGATGTGCTGTTTGTTCCTTGAGTTCATCTGTTACGAGCTCAGCATTGTACAGTCAGATCAAAGTGCTGCATGGGGAGGATCAATTTGCAGGACAGGCAGCATCTCTAAAGCTTCCTGATCTGGGATTTTGTACTAACTGACTGAATGCAGTTCCTTTGATCAGTTTATTTATTTTTGTTCTTATAAACCCTTGGATTTCTTTCTCCCCATGCCCATGTCTAAACATGTCACTTTAATTTTTCTGCATAAAACTCCCAGGAGGTAAGGTTGAAACTTGGAAAGTTGAAATTACTTTAACCTGCTTCCAGAAGGCATTTGTGAGAGGACAGGGACAGAATTTAGAACTTTAGAGACGTGACACCAACACTGTTTTTACTCCAGTGCTCCAGTTGTTTGGGACGGCTTTCCTTTTGGACATTTGCCTTATCTGCCTTTTAGGAACTTGTTGCTGAGCTTCATTTAGTGCAATCCCACAGTCCTCCTTCTAAAGATGTCTTTGGAACCATGGATTTTTTAAAATGATCTTGTGAATTTAACTCCCTTTTATGACAAAGAAACCTCATGATTGCAGACTCAGATAATGGTTGAGGTTGGAATGGGCCTCTTACCCAATCTTCCTGCTCAAGCCAGTTCACCTAGAACTGATTCTAGCCCATGGCTGGATGGCCTTTTAATATCTATGAGGATAGTATTCCTTGGGCAACTTATGCCAGTGCTTGGTCACCCTCACAGTGAAAAATTGTTATCTAATATTCAAAGGGAACCTCTTGTGCTTTTGTTTGTGTTCATCGCTAGTCCTATCATTGTGCACCTGGCTCTGTTGTCTTTATACTTTCCCTGCAGATATTTATGCACTTTGATAAGATGCTTCTCAGCTTTGCCTTCTGCAGGCTGGACAGTTATGTCTTCTCAGCCTCTCCTCATGGTAGAGATGCTTCAGTCCCTTCAAGCCCTTCTTTGGATTTTCCCCAGCAGGTTTCACTTGTATTGGGGACCCACAAGAGGACGCAGCACTGCAGTTGTCTCACCCATGTTGAGTAGAAGGGAAGGATCAGCTCCTGAGTCTGCTGCCAACACTCCTCCTAACGCAGACTGGGATACTGTTATCCCAGGGATAATGTTGTTGTGGCAAGGGCAACCGTGTTTTTCTGATTTTAAGAAAGGTTTTGGGGTTGTATCTTCCCTCCTGAAGGCTGTTTGTAGGTCTGTGTTCTTAAATAAAATAACTGAAAATCTATTGGCAAAAACATTTTTTCAAAAACTTAGTACGTTTAAAAGAGTATTATAAAAGTAATAAAACCTTTAGAGAAGTCTGGAAGAAAATACTTCCATTTTTTTTTTTCTAATTCTCTGGTTTTAATGATGCCTTAATTTCAATAGCTATGGCAGCTCCACAATGTCTCAGTTTTCAGTAGAAAAAAGTATTAGAAAACTGCTTTTAAGGAATCTGTTTGAAAATAAAAGAAACATAATATTTTTTTTTGCTGAGCAACCAGAAATGTTACATAGCTGCAGACTGCCAACGCCACATCCTCTAGAGAGCATATGTAATGGTTTTTGACTGCTCCCTTGCTGTAGCCTATTTAGATTTCAATTTTTTTCATTGCATAATATTGTTTCAACAAAAATAACGTGTACATAATTAGGGGAATTCTCTTTATCTTTTGTGTGGCTGTGAAGGAGATGACAGAACAAAAAGTTTCACTGCCAGTCCCTCAGTAGAAGTGAGTGGTAATATCATCCTGTAGATCATGTGGAGTGGCATACAGAGGTCTTCAAGGAAGTTTCAAGATTGTGTTTCTGTACAATCTGTGTGGTAGATACATTAAAAATGCATATTCCTCTTACATGCATGTTCCTATTACACGATGTATCTCTAAGAATGGGCTCCGCCAGACTGGGAAATGGCACAGAAACTCCTCCATTTCAGTGTACCATCTTTGTGTCTGTATTGTTGGGGGAAAATGCACCTGTATACCTCTATCAGTGTAGGTAAACATCAGTGATGTAATTCTGAGGACTGAGTCCTCCTGAAGGTTCCTTGTTAGCCAAACTTCAAGGTGACTTGCAGCTATGAATCTCCTGTGCCTGAACTGTAGATTGTGTACACCTATGAAAATGACCAAGTAGAAGATGAAAGAAGTATTTACAATGTTCTGCACTTTTTTCCAATAGCAATGCAAACAAGTATCAGAGTTGAATGTAAGACCTGAAAAAAAGAACACTTGGAGGTGAAATCTGGAAAGAAGCACAGCTCCTTAGAGACAATGGAAAATCTCTGTTGAAGGAAGGCACTCCTGACTAGAAGAAGTAAAAGTTTCCAGGTGTTTGGGGGGTGGGGAATGTGATGGTGGCACAGAGAGCACGGTGCAAAGTGTTCCTGGGAAAAATCTCAGTTTGGTTTGGAAACACTCCCTAAAATCCAATGCTACTCCAGACCTCTGTCATCTGAGTAGGGCTCAGGAAACCCTCCCTCTGCCCTTGAGCACTTGGCATATCAGACCACCCTGACTCCAGAAAGTTTGATGAAAGACTGAAATCAGCAGGGCATTGTTGAATTCTTTGCAGTTAGAAAGGGTTTCATTGTGTTTGAGTGGAAATTTTGAGATTTCTTCTTTTAGGTAGAGTCTACTTGTGTGTGCATCCCTGGAGCAGCGTGAAGTGATGAGGACACACCTCTACTGAGCACTACAAATGGAAGCACAGGAAGCAGAAGACCTGTATCCTATTCTGACCTCTGTTTCTAATTTGTTTCTTAATTTTGAATTACTTACATTATTACATCATCAGAGCTTGGCTTGTTTATCTATATGATATGTGATAGCACCTTTAAAAGTTTACTTCACAGAAGGTAGTACTAAAAAAGGGATATTATTGCATAGTGGTTGGCAGAGAGAATTTAAGTGGCTTTAAGTAAATGAGTGATTTCTATCCAGAGGTTTTGTACAAGCTATTATATACTTAGCTATTTATATTACTACTAGGAAGTAGGAGTTTCACATTATGGGGAGGCTTAGACTGATCTTTTTCTATATTTCTTTCCTTCAATTTTGTCCTGTTAAAATCTTGATAGGTGAACAAGAGACTGTTCAGATTTCTCTAACAAATAACTGCGATATACAGCCCCAGAAAGACCCCTGTTTAAAAAAAAAAAAAAAACCAAAAAACTCTAAATCTTTTATGATTCATTGTTTGCCACATACATTTTGAACAAAAGCACTGGACATTCAACCTATCCTTTTGCATTGGAATTTACACCTTTGTTTTAAAATTTCATCTTAACCTAACAATTGTACTTAGCTGTAGTAAATTTTCAATAAAAATTTAAAAAATGTAATAAAGAGATAAGAATAAAATAGCAGAGGGTTACAGGACTATCTAAATGTGATATGCTTTTCACGTACTTTTTCAGTTTGTAGGAACTGCCACTTTTAATCATAACCATACATCTTGAAAACTCTATTTGGTTTCAAATAATTTGG
The DNA here is from genome assembly GCF_027887145.1 of Ammospiza caudacuta. Lineage (NCBI taxonomy): Eukaryota > Metazoa > Chordata > Aves > Passeriformes > Passerellidae > Ammospiza > Ammospiza caudacuta. The sequence continues at coordinate 38,572,052 of NC_080593.1, read as the reverse complement.
TGTTGCAAAATGGGTCATGAAAACTCCTTGACCTGAGAGTTTGCCAATTTAGAGAACGGAAAATCAGGCCTAGGAAATGTAAGGGTATTGAAATGTTTATAATATATTGAACAAATTGTGTTAAACTCACTAAGTGGAGATTTGCAAACACATCAAGTTTATTCCTGCAGCTTTGACTGGATGCTTTGTGCAGGGCAGGTTTGAAACAGCTTTCTGAGAGTAAATTTCAGTGATTTATTAAATTGGCTCTCATTCAGTGAAAGTGGTGAAAGTTTTTATGTATTCAAATCTGAGCATTGTAAGGAGATCTTTCATGCTCTGACATTTGCAGTAGTCACAATGTATGCCTGCAATAAGAAAAAAAGACCTAGCCTTGTTCAACAAGGGTTTTGCAATCTCATTTGCATAGATTTTAAAGATTAATTTTGTATTAAACATTTACTCTGCTTTAATAAAAATCATAGCCAGTAGTCATGGATATCACCAGTATATGCTCTCTTATTAAAAAATATTCCCTCATGGTACATAATGTGGAACAAAACTAGTGCTGTCTGAAATCTGGCTCAGTTCAAGGCTCACAATCTGACTGCTGTTGAGTACAAAGATTTGTATTTCTTAGTAGGGGGAAGATTCTCATTTCTCAAGCTTAATTTCCCATTAAGTTTTACTTCCTAACAGCATCAAGGAGGAATGATGCAGTTGTCTGGACCTTTTTCAGAGGAAAAAGAATGAACTGTCCTCAGCAGAATAAGTGCCTCATCACTTTCTGGAGTTTTCTGTTAGCGTGTTGTAGAAGGTAAATTTATACCTTTAAGACATAAAGGTCAATGTCAGACTCAAGCAGGGCAGAATCTGGAAGGCTGATAGCAGTCCTATCCTGTCTCATCCTAAGGACTGACTTGGTTCTTCCCATAAATGCTCTTGGGTCTAATCTTCTACACTTCCAGTCCAGCCTGTGTAATAATAAAGATTTGGGTCTGTTTGACTATTGATAGCCCAGGAAAAAAATCCTTATTGCCAAATAGACTTGGGGAAAATGCAAAAATGAGGGTTTTCTTAGCCAGAAGGAATACTTCTGGCTCCAGTTTCTAATCAAGACCTGGATTTAAATGGTTTTTGCAAGTTGCTTGCATTCATACTTTCATGTATGTTGCTAAGGATAGCCTCAATCATAGCTTGGCTTCCAGCCCCCAAATTCTCAAGTTTTTGTCCCTTTGTTGTTTTGGGAAGCTCATTCATTTGCCCTTCTTCCATTTCTTAAGTGCATAAATATCTTTATGAAGGTTTCACATTCCAGTATGGGATCTTTGGAGCACTTAGAATATTTGCCATCTCTATTTTTGACTAATCTTTTTAATACTCTTGCCTTCATTTCAGCCTCTGCTCTCAAGGCTTGGAAGGACACAGTGCTTAGCATTGCCTTTGAAATATACAGGGTAAAAAATGTTCAAGTGATCTCTCACAGCTTGGATACAAATTTTTTTTTAATATTGAGGGGCAAAAAGTGGCTGTTCCACTGCATTTACCCATAACAAAGTTTGACAATGTACACAGGAAAAGAACAGTATAAAACTTGTATGATTTAGTTACCTTTCTTCAGCCTTCTCAGTTATCATTTCACTTTAATTTTTAAATATTTCATTTCATCTTGATAATAAGTTTAAAATTAAGCTTGACATGAAATGCATAACCTGTATTATTAATATCCCATTATTTTATGGTTATACAAGAGCAGATTTGAATTGTCACTTTAAATCAGACTATAAGTCAAAGCAAAGGCTCTAATAGACTGCTAGATGTGTATCTTCACTGAATTAGACAGTAATTTGGCAGTCTCTTCTGCTAAATGTAGTGAAATAGCTAGTTAGTGTGATATGCCCAGGCAAATCTGTTGTGTTGCATTGATGGAGACAATTCCCTGTGGCAATTGCACTGGCAGTTGAGCTGATTCTTCTTGATACAGCGATTCAGTGTGCTCGTAATGTTGAGCCAGGAAAATGTGTTTTAGAGCCTCCTAATGTGGATGCTAGGAATTGGGCTGAGAATCACTTTTGTCACCCAAGATAGCCTTCCTATATTTTTATGATATGTGTTCGTTGCAGTCCATTAAAATGCCTTTACTATGGAAGGTAGCTAATTGAAAATTATATTTTAATTGCATGCTATTGCTGAAAATGCTTAGTATTCAAAAAGAGCTTCCTGTACTTTAAAGGGAATAGGCATTATATATATGCTTTATATTCTTTATATATTATTATATTATATCCTATAATATACTTTATAAGGACACCTGAGCTCCATTATCTAGCACTGGTATCTTTGAAAACCTTTTTTTTTTTTTTTTTGAGACGTCCCACCATCAAGACTTCTGTACATCCAGAATGTAACTACAATATTTTTGCTGGGAAATGGAGCATGCTCACTACAAACCAGGTGCTTGATTTAGAACCCTAGCAAAGCAGTCTTCCAAGGAGAAAATAGTGTGTTAATAAAAATCTATCTTATAAATTCAGTGATGGTGTTATTAATACATTAATGGAGATATAAATGTTCAGCCTGACTTGTCTTTGTGGTTTGCTGAAGGAAAATCTAATTTTTAGATGGTCAAGTGGGCTTGGACTGGAAATGTTTAAGAGTTGTTTTCCCATAAGTGAACATTCATTAAGGAATATAATTTTTTTTTTGCAGGTGAGGTAAATTTACATGCAGAAATATTTATTCAGCTACTAATAAATGAAACAAAAGAAAACAGAAACTACCTAGCTGACCATCTATGTTCTGCTCAAAGGAGGCTGTCTTTAGTAGGACATTAGCAGTTTTTACCCTCCTTTAGTTGCTGTCCATTTATGTCAAAAATTACCTCTTGGTGCTGATAGGTGAAGATGAAAAGATTCTGTGTAAATATGAGTCACAAATTTCTTACTTTTCATGGGTTTTTAACCAGTCTAGAGAAAAATGTGTGCTGTGTTCCTGTACTTCAGGTGCTGTTCAAATTGTGTTCAATACGTATTTAAAATTTTATTTCAGAACAGAATTTTAGTTCTTCCAATAACATGGGAAAAGAGCAAGGTGATTGTAAAAAGCAAATACCTTAAGAGTAGGCATTATGGATAATTTGTGTCTCTTCTGGGAATAAAGCAGCAGTTTTTACCTTGTAACATGAATTTTACTGAAACCAAAGCTTGTATTTCAAGAATCGCTAATATTGGAAAGAGGATTAGAAACCAATACTTAAAGCTATCGTGTGTGACAAGAAGAAAGATCTTACAGATAAATACACTGAAAGAACAATTTAATGCTGTGCTTCTCATCTTTCTTTTACTTCTTGTTCTTTCACTGAATGTTACCTCAGATCTCCCAAACATGATTATCGTTTCAGTCTTGCTGTCGAATTAAGAGGACAGCAAGGCAGGAAATAAGTGTCATTGAACTGCTGCCTCTTGAAAGGGGAAACAGAAGCAGCCAGATGCTTGTCTTCTAGTCTCCTCTAAGCTGTCAGCTTTGAACTTAAAGACTTTCTGCTTTCTTGTAGTCTAAGTGCATACTTTAAACCTCTTCAGACATCCTTGACTTCATCTACAGTGAAAATATTCAGCTACACTGATACTCAGTGGAAAACACTCGGTACTTGCATTTGTAATTTTTCCATCTTAAAAAAAATTAAAATCCCCATTTCAACTTAGAATTATCTTCTCTCAAACAAAGAATACTTTTTGTCAAGCTTTCTCTGGCACAACACCATTTCATAATTTCTGTTTTCTGCAAAATAAATTATGTCCTTTCTCTGTCCTTTGTTTCATGGTAGCAGTCATCCATAAAGACACCCCTTGGATTTTTAAAAAAAAATGCACTTTTCCACCTGAATTGATATTGAGAGACATACCCTCATTTCACTCTTGAGGACTTTCCTGTCCCATGCTGGTGAGCTTCTTCAGAAACCTATGTTTAAAAAGAAAGAGATAAAAGGGGAACGGCAAAAGTCCCTGTTCCTGCATTCATTGCATTCATTTAACCTCAGTTTAAGCGCAGCACCTTGTCCTTAGAGGTTGTGTCTCTGTTTCCTTCCACAGATTAAGTGGAATTATAAATGAGATAATTTGCAGCTGCTTTACTGCCAGAAAGCACTCCAAAATTTGCTTTTTCCCCCTTTTGGTGAAAATTTCTGTTTTCTTAAAATATTTTTACATTTGAGACTTTCCTAAGATTTTGTCCAGACTATCCACCCACCTTTGAAATGTCACTTTTTGCAGTTCTGTAACCCTAAGGAGCGCAGCGAAGTAGAGATACAGAAGTCAGCAGGAGAACCAGCACATGGGTCTCAAGAGTAAAAGGGAGGCCCTTTCAGGTAGAGACCCCTGACAAGAAAACCACTGTGTGTGCTCTTTAGGTTGATAGGCTTGTTTTGCACCGCTAAGATAAAAAGTGAATTTTAACCTGGCTAGAGCATTGTGGTAGATTAACTCCCCTGCTCCCTCTGAAATACTGGCTCATCTGATGCTAAGGGAAAGAACTGGGAAGTAGCATAGATTGACTAGGGTGATATGGAGCCCCATGATGCCCAAGCTACAGTTCTAGAAGAGATTTTACTGAGGCAGGCATTTAATTAACAGTGTTTCCATAACTGTAGAAAGGAATAAAATCTGTTTCCCTGTGATTCTATGATTTTTCTCTTTGGTTTTGTTGTCTAAGGAAATGTAAGCTTTCCCTTAATGTGAGAATTTATGAAGAGTTACTTTCTCATGTGGGCATTTCCAGGGTTTTTCTACTTCTCGTGGAGTTGTTGGGACATGGCAGGTCTTTCTGATCTCAAAGCCAGTTCAAATGAGTCAGTGTCCTCAATATTTATTGAGGGTGACAAATATGTAGGTGTGCACAAAGAAGCACCACCACACTGCAAAACAGACAAAAGGGTAACAGGACATCTTGTGCAAATTGAATATTTTTAAGTTTCATAGTGCTGAATATTTGTCTGGGTAGAGGAGGAGAGCTCCAAGCATACTGACAAGTTGGACATAGCATTTTGTACATAAGACACAGTCAGCATTCTTAGGTGGATTCAGTGTCTTGTAGGGAATCTGTCTGATGTGTTTCTTTCCTATGAAATGGCACTTATCAAAGTCACTCTTTTGCTCCTGGTGGCTATTAAGTTAATTTAATTTATTTAGATGTTATTTATAGTGTGTTAGAGGCTAAATAAACACCTACTGACTTCTTTCATTTTAGCTAGACGCATAAATCTTGCCTAATGTTGGGATATTGAGAACATTTGGAATTTTTTAATAGGACCTGCATGTAAATTCCAAATATGGTTTTTTTCTGTGTTGTTTTATAGATTATGTATCTTAAGAGTTTGGATTTTTTTTCCAAATGCAATGAAAATCGAGTACTTATATATTTTTACAATATTGATTTCTGCTATCTTACAAGTTTAATAATAATCAGTAATAATCCAACAACTGCGATGGCTCTCAGCCTTTTTTGAACTGCACGTATAAGAAAGATGAACAAATGTATATTAACAGCAGAGGAGGTTTTCATAAGCCTGTCTGTATATAATTTGTCAGTGCAGTAGAAAATCAAATTTAATCTATGTATAATAAATTGAGCTGACGTCCCCCAAACAAAGCTTATTACTCAGGAGTGACAAAGCACTGGCTCTAGTGGCGACCTCAGCTCTGACTCTGCAAAAGTGGCTCGGTGCCAATTGCCAATTTTCATTTGCAGAGAGCCCTCAGAACCTCTTTCCTTCCTTGGAATTACCTCTGGTTTGGCCTGACTCTGAATGTGTTACAGTTTTATTCCTTCTCTTGCCTTGGCATAGTTAAAGTTTCTCCTCTCTTCATGCGCAACAGGAGCAGCTTCAATGCAAAGTTAATGTAGCTAGGGGTTTTTTTCTCCATTTTCTTCTGTTCTCCACACAAACCTCCTTTAAAATCCAGGGCCAAATACCTGTTGGCTCCAGGGCCATACCACATTGCACCCTTGTCTTTAGATGTACAGTGCCAGAGGTTCACTGCTCTTTCAGCTAGTGTTATCTAGGGGAAAACATGAATTAAAATATAAAACTTTCTTTGTTATATTAGGCATCCAAACTGTAAAAAGCCACTATACACAGCTGCTTCTGCGATTTGCATATTAGCTGAAAGGTTGCCTTGGGGTTCAGTTACTGGACTAGAAATGTCTGTGTCTCACTGTATTTTTATGACATTTTGGGTTTTTTCTGCAGAAAAGTTCTTTAAGGCCAGTTTTTTCCAGAAACTGATTTATTTGCCTTTTGGTTATCCATCATAGGCTAGCAGCACTCTTAAACTCTGAAAAAATCAGTCCAAATTAAATGCAAATTACAAACCCAAAAATATCAGCAGGATTTTCACTTCCTGGGGACTCAAAGTCCAGATTCCAAAGTGTTTAATGTGACTAGCAATCCTTCTGAATGTCAAGTGAGTGAGATTTCATTGATTAATTTTGTGATAGTTTTCAAAATGCTCATGGCATTGTCAACTTGTGGAAATAGTCTTTTGGGAAGTCACCTCAATCTTTGTAATGGTTATGTCCTTCAGCCATTGTGGATTTTAGTCATGACAGTCCGAACTAATCTTAACTGGCTTTTTTAGTATAAAGCATGTCATTATATAAGTTGGAAAGCATCTTCCATTCTAGGAGGTAAACATAATTGAAAAAAGTAGGTCATTCATGCTACTTTTTTGACCCAGCTGGGATTTGCAAGAAGCCTCCTGTATGATATTTCTGGTGGGAAAGTTAAAGCAATATTTGGAATTATAGCCACTCATCAGTCATCAATAAGCTGTTATTTCCACTCTCTGAATGAATGAGCACAGCTCTTTAAAATTTGTTTTTTTCCACTTCCAGAGTCTTCACAGGTTAAATCCACAATCACATTTGCCTTTTGAAGTGTTACTTTACTGGCTTTGAGGGTTCTGGTGAGGAATTTTGGGAATAAGGGTATCCTGTGATGAATTGTCCCAGTATGTAAAATAATACCAGCTAGGTGAGATTAATAGATTATAAAGATTTCATTAGCAAAGTAAATTTCTTTTCTCTGAGGTGCTTCAGTGCCTTGTGTGGGTGGCTCATTGTTTTCTTCTCTGTGGGATTTTGGAAGTGTTACCCATTTGAAATGTGCAGCACTGTCGTGTACCAAATGAACTGTGCTATATAATCTACCATTGTATTATTAACTGCAGTTTTTTGCAAAAATACTTATCTTTACTAGTTGTAATAGCATGCATGCAAAGAAAAATGAGCTCTTATATGTCTCTGATATATCTCAGGATGGAAACAGTGCTGACAAGTGCTCCTTGTCTTTGATAAATGCCTTTGAAATCTATCAAACTAGGTTTTAAGTTTTATACTACCTATACAAACATTTTAACTGAAATCAAAGCAAACTCCAAACAAAATACTGAAAATTACTCCGTTTTCCCTTTTTCCCCTTTTCTCCTTTTTTCCCTTTTTCTCTTTTTCCCTTTTTCCTTTCCCCTTCGTAATACAATGAGTTTGTCTTCAGATGGCTGATCTTTAGGGGCACTCCTTAAATGATTTTTTTAAAATTGTCTCTGTAAAGACTGCACTTGTCATCACAAGCCCTTGCCTCTGAGAAAACTCATGCAAAAAAAAGCAAAGACTCATTGAAATCCTGTGGAGAGAAAATTCAAAAGGGGTTGGGTACAATCATTGTCTCCATTGTGCAATCACTGGTCGTATGAATTCAAGTTAAAATTCAAATGAACACTTGCAATAATGTTCACCAATCTCACACATTTTATATAAATATGAGATACATGTTATTTATATACATGATGTAAATAGCATCAGTTTCTTAGCTCTTTTAAAATGACTTGAAGAAATGAAGTAATCGCCTCAGCTGATGAGGCTTTGCAACATGAAATTTGCTGTGGGCCCCCATCATTTCTGAATGTGCTCAGATTATGTTTGATGTATTATTGAAAATGTGACTCCTTCATTTGAAATGCTTCTCAACTCTCAAACAATAAGAACAGTCACAAAAAAGAAAAGAGTATGGAAAAGAAGTGAGAATGTCTGAAAAATAGCTAGAATAGCCATCTAATAAACACCATGGTAAAGGAATATTTGGATAGGCTGAAGGTACCCCTTCTTTACTTTGCCTTTGCCTCCCTGTATTTTGAATATTTTATCTTTTTATTTTCTGCAACATGTGTCTGGAGGTTTAAAGATATTTTATACGTATATTGCTGTTAAACTACTGGAAGGGTTCATCTGTATGGAGAGTTGTAACAGTTGGTTGTTTGTTTTTTTTTCTCCCCACAGAGCAGTGGGGTATCCAAAGAGCAGATATCTTCTAGATACTATTCACCACATCAGTGAATTCTGGGGAAAACAGGAACCTTGCACAGATAGAGGTAAGCCTCTGCTGCTTTTTTGCCAAAGGTGGAAAAAAATCAGAAATTCAAAAATTCAGAATGGAAGAATAGCCTAAGTTCCTTCAAGTGATCACAGGGGTTAGTTTTGTTTCACTGAAACAAAGGTGTGTTAACCTTATTGTGATGAATACTTCCCTTTGTCATCTCTTATCACCTTATTGAACTGGGTCAGCAATATTAAATTACTCCTTTGACAACAGAATTAGGACAGTTGTAAGGGCTGAACTGGGATTTATATGGCTAAACAAGATATGATTAGTCTCTTAATCTCTGTGTGAGGGTTGACTGTGGATATTCAGCTGGGGAATTCCTTGTAGGAGATAAAGATGAGTACTTATTGCACTGCAGTTGGTGGGAAAGCCTGCAAGAGCATCCCTGATCTCAGGAGCAGCATGATTTCACCTGGCAGAGTGCAAGTTACTTGCAGTTATTCTGTACTTAACTTGGTTCTGCTTGGTTGTTTTGTCACTATTTTCCCTGAGATATGAAGCTCTGTCTCTTCTCCTACGATATATTGTAATAAATTGTGATATCTAGCAGATTTTACACTGCTGTCCTTATTGTGTGCTGCTGTCATAAGCAACAGTAGCAAAACCTTTAAAGCAATGTTTGAAAAAGAAAAGAGCACAAATGAAATACTTTCTTAAAAGAGCACTTGGGAAAAAGTGATTTTCCTACCAACATCACCTCACTGACAGACCAGTAATGACCCAAGAATTTGTGGCAGGAGTAAATGATTCTAACTCTAATTTTTTGCTTTTTAATTTGAACTTGCCCAAGGAAACAAATGAAGAATGTTAAGGAACAACATCAAAGGAAAAATGTATCTTTATTTTTCTTTTCCACAAAATTTAAACAAAGCCCCAAACTGTAGGTTGATTTCAGACTGAGTGGGATGTTTTGCTTCAACAAAAAAATAAAAAACTACATTTAATTTTCATTTGTGTTTAACTGTTTCTAAACAAATAAAATGACAAAGCAAAACACACCAAGAAAATAGAGCAACAAAGTACTTAAGAAATCTGTTTGTTACTCATCACAAAGTAAATGATAATTTCTGGTCAAAGTTTCGAATGCTGCTTCTTGAGGTTGTGTTTTCAAACAAATGTGATCTAGTCAGAGAGGAATTTCTTTTGTGTTCTTCCTGTGCTCAGGCAAAACCTTTTCTCTGGACAGTGTATTCCCTTTACTTACCTTATTTTCTTTCCCTTCTTGTTCTCTGTTTTGTTTCACTCCTCTACATGATCCTGTCAGGAAAACCATGATGTATATTTGTAATGCATAGAATCTAGTTAAGTTGAACCACAGTAAAATTAATGAAGTTCATAATAAATTCTAAGACTGTGGTTTTTTCCTTGTATAAAATGTTGCTCTTATTTGATACTGTACAATGCATCCATCCCAAGTTATAATCAGCTTTAGACAAAGAGAGTTTCCCTATGGGTGAAAGCCCCCAAAAAGAATTAGAGCACTGATTTGCAACCAGATATTCTGGTTGATTTTATCTTTTTCTTACCCTTTCTTCTCTGGCATAAATGTTGTATACAACCGTATTGTACTTTATATGTTCCAGAAGGACTTTGAGATCTTCATCTTCAGACAATCTTGTGTGCCCTCTTGCCTTTGGTCCCCTCATATACAATGTGGTCATTTTGATATGACTGAAGTCACAGAACTGTTGATCATCCCAACAGCAAGGTTTGATTCACATTTGTGAATTTACAGGAAGTATCTCCTCAGAAGTTTCATTTTGTCACATCCTCCAACTGATCTGGAAATACTGATGATGCAGTGAGGCCACAGCTATGTTAAATTCATACACTGCTGTTCTCTGGCTTTTGTGAATAGTCTGGCATTAAAATATAAACTTATTCTGTCTGTACTTATATGCTTTTGTTATTTCTTTTCCACCTTTTTTCTCCCACTGGGACATGGTAATAAATGAAAAGGGAACATGGTTCTGAAAAACCCTCAGATCTCCCTTTTTAAAAGGCCACAGAGGATGCTTATAAAATTGCGCTTTTTCTTTGTTCTTTTGAGAAAACTCCTTAGTTTTGTGTTTACGTTGATCACAATCAGTAAAAAATGGAACTTCTCCATGGAATACTTAATTTGATCTAAAAATGTCCTGTATTTTTTAATATAACTGTATTTATATGATTCTAAAAGAAACAGATTGAAGTCACTGGATATAAGAAAAAGTAAGACAAAATACATAAATATATAATATATATAGTAGGACAAAAGAAATTGCAATTAAACTGGATAGTCTGTCAACAATGAATTCAAGCCCACTAGGCTACTGGACGCCTATTTTTAGAAAGTGCTTTCTTTAGGCCCAAATAACACATGCTTTAACATTGACATTGGCAATCAATACAAAATCCATCAAAATGTGAATTTATATTGATGTCTAGAAGCTCCTTCCTTAGGCTAAGCCATCTTGAGAAGTTTACAGGAGCAGACACATTAGTTCTGAAGGTCTTTTCTGTTTTTTCTACTCTTTAATAATTAAAATAAATATTCCCCTGGAATCAAGCAGTAAGCAGCAGGAATAATGGTTGAAAAGCAAAATGGTTGGACTACATATGGTATCCCTTCCATATCCGATTTTATTCTGCTAATCCTGCAGATGCAGTAGAGTGGATTTTTACAGGGAGAAAAGACAGTCAGGGGAGATGGGCTTTCTAAAGAGGATTTGGCACCACTCTGGGTCTTAGATGAAGGTCAAATGTTCAGAAGAAGGCCAGCATTAAGCAGCTCCAACCATGACACTTGCACACAGATTTCTCAAAGAAGTCAGCATCTTGTATGCAGTGCTTGTTCTGATAATCTTATTTGTTTTGGTGGCAAAGCTGAAGCTAAGCCCTTCTGAAAATCTGACTGCTGTAGCCAATTATGTTGACAGAAGCCCAGCTAATGCATATTGAATTGTGATTTGGAATGGTCAGAAAACGGAAATTTTGTGTGCGTTTCATACATAGATTTTGAAAAGTTTATTTTCAGAGAAAACTGGTCAGAACTAAGAGCTCCTTGCAAGTTTCTTGTGTGGCCCATTGATGTTTATTCAGTGCAGTCTTTTCTCTGAAAGGCAGGGAGAAAAATGGGCAGCACTTCACTACTGGATATAATTGTATTCTTTTGAAGGTTCATATACAAATTGATATATAAATAGTGGATATTTATGGGATGAGTAAGATCTAGCCCTGCTCATATGGTGGATGTTTTACCATTAATCTCAGTAGAAGCAGCATTGATTCTAATTTTACAGGCAAAATAATTAATTTAAAACAATGGAATAAAAGTTCAATACTTCACCTAAACATAGTAATTGTTATTCTCCTGCCTTTCCAAATCAAAACTTCTGAAAGCAGTTAAGGATATTGTTACTTTGAAATATATTGTTGTGGTTTCTCCAATCATACTTTCATCTATACAACTTTGTGAGGAAGGCAGATATGTATGTGACTATGGCTAATTTTTCAATTGTTTTATTTACACCAAAATATTACAATTTATTTTTATATATGTATATGTACTTGGTTACAGTAATTTAAAGAGCTTGAGGTAAAAATAATTTTTCTATGAATTTATTAAAGAAAAAGTTTAGAGAAGTTCAATAATGAATTATAATCCCAGCCTCCAGCAACTTTTTTAGACCTGGCTGCCCGGCATTAATGGGATATTTTTTCCAGACTTATAAGATAGTTAAAAATATTTTCTAATATCAGTGTTCACAAGACTAAAATTTTAGAAAAAATATTTTCAGCAACTTTAAATGAATGTTGAAACAAAAGATGTGTGAAGATATACTGAACAATGCACCCATCCCTCGTGCATGCACTCACATTTCAGAAGTGTTCATCAAAATTCCTACTGCTCATGTTACTCTTTCAGTCTGTTTTCTTTTCTTTGCAGCCAAGCAGAATGTTCATTGGAATGTTCAAGACTGGAATAAGGATGGTGAAAAAGTCAGCAGCACCATACAAGTAATATCATTGTCCACAGCAATGATGTGAAAGAGGGAAATTAATATACTGGTGATTTATTTTATCTCCTACACTCTTTTTCTTTTCTCTGTAATTTGTCTACATAAACCACAGTTTCCAGAGTATTCTTATTCTCATCGGGATATGTATAAGCTCATTTGTTGGAGGCAGATTGGAGAGGATATAAAAGCATAAAAACATCCAACTTTTTCCTGTTAGCCATAAATAGAGACAATACTGTCTAGGCTTTATCTGAAGTTTGATGGGGGTTTTGTCGTTGCTTTGTTTTGGGGCTTTTTTTCCCCCCATATTACTGTTTTATTTCCTAGAGTAGATAAGTTTTTAATTACAGACTCATTAATACCCCCATATATATGTAAGTAGTGTGCTGCTTTCTAGCTAGTATGTGCTTCCACTGTGACCTATTTCCATGCAAACTCACTTGTTTGATATTCATTTCTAGGTGCAATGCGAAAACAGCAGCAATTTCAAACCTTGAGAAGTGTGTGTTCAGAGGAATTGATAAACAGAAGCATGCTCCCACTTCAGCTAGTTTGTCTTCTGGAATTTAACAGCAACTGGTGATGTTAAATGTGCTGGTATCACTTGAAGAATCCCAGTTAACACAGTCCAAAGTGTAAGTGGTTCATTGACCTAAAATCAAAATGTGGCAAATTTTGCAGGCTACAGATATTTTCTCTTTCTAACTGATAGAGAGGCAGGAGTTAGTTTTTTCTACATGTCGTTCTTGGTCTTTCTCAGTAGTTTCTTTCTCTCCTTGCAAATTTTGGCTCATAGATAGCCTGCAAATATGAATTTCAATGTGTAGATGCTGACTATGGCTTATATGGTCTTATGTTTGCTCTCTGCAGCATACAAGAAAAGCTAAAATATGTGTTAGAACACATATTCTTAGCAAATAAACCTCCTTCTTCTACTGCATTCACTGATTATCCCTCTTAATTTTCTCCTTTTTACTCTGCAAAGTAACCAGAAATGCTGATATTGGATGATTTGCCTGAACCTCAGCCAGTTATTTTAAGCTAATTATTATGGATTTTAGGCCTGTTTGCATCTTCACAGGCAATTAAACAATATTAGAGAGTAGTCATTACAAAAGGAATCAGACTCAGTCTGAATTGAGGCTCTTCTATTTTTCTTCATCACCAGAGATGTGATGAAGAAAAAAAAGGATCCCACCTAGGCACACAGCACAAATATTTTGAGAACTGAGATATCATGAATTTTCCACTATTCTTTTGCAATAACCACCTGATGGAGAAAAGTTATAAGCAGATAAGTATATTTGGATTGTGGATTGTATCTGTTCAGCTGATCATGCTTAGTGAGTTAGAAAACCCCAAGAAATTAATCCTCTCTCCAGCCACCACCTTCATAAAACAACAACCAAGGGGCAGTCTGAAAGCACAGTCATTGACTCTGAGTTTCATTTGCATATTCAGCAAGGTCCAGAATAAACATTAAGTAAGCCAATTCATAATATCAAGATAATCTTGCTTTCCACAGAAATACATTTTCAGTTGTTTATTTTGTAAAGGAACACTTCTAGAATTGCAATGGAGGCACTGCTTCTTTTTTCCCTTACATTTTTCAGGCTGCATTCTTTACCACCTTTCAAAAATAACCAGATACTGAAACTTTAGCAATATTCTGTAAGCTTTAGATCTGTTTTCCAGTAATATATAAACTCTGATTGTACCTATCTTATTGAAATGCAGAAACCATTTAGCAAAGAACAAAGAGAATTTTTAGTTTAGTATGAGAAGGGAAGAAGGCAGATTAAAAGATCTTTTAATGTTTCTGTGTAAAAGATTTAGAAGTGGAGCTCTCCTACAAACTTGTGAAAATTATATAAAAGATTTAGAGCATTTTATAAAGCAAAAAAATGTAAGATGTTTTTTAGATCCAGCAAGAAAACTGTAAACATTGCTTGACCATTATATGTTCTGGGTGATTGAAGAATGAACTGAAAACACTGTTTAAAATGTGAAAAGCATATGTATTTAAAAATCCTATAGAAGAACTAGCAGATGGACTATGAAGAATGACAGCTGGATCAAACCTCTTGCTTCTAAACATAACCCAGTCAAATACAGCTGGCTCCAATGAATTTTGATAAATATTTTAATCTTGGTAAGAAAATGAATGCAGTGATGTGCAAAATGAGCATATGAGTATCAATAAGTTTTTTATGTGTTAGTGCCATTTTTCTGGAGAAGAGTTTGGCAGGCAGGCACAATAAAGAACATGCCAGAGGTGTGCACATGAGGCACCAAGGGCTGCTGACAAAAATCAGATATTAGTGTAGACTGTGAGCAGGAAGAAATGGGCTAAATGTTGAAATAAACCCCCAAAATGTCTTTGGAAATGATCAGAACTATCTGTTGAGAAGCAATGCTGTTAACAGGCATGTGTAAGGAAGGACTCAAGTGGAGACCATTTCAGCTGGAGTGCAGCAGTTATGTGAAATGCAGGCCTGGAGACCCTGCTGGTGTGGACTGGGCTATTTTGGAAGAAATCACAAGTCTTAGGTCTGACATGGATGGATGAGTCCAGATATTATTCATAGACCTTGTTTAAAATAGGATTGAGAAGTGCAAGCTATTTTTTTCCCCTGTGACATATCACAAAGTGTGAAGGCAATCTGCATTTTCAGAACAACTAAACTAAATCAACTAAATCCTACTTGATCTACCTCTTGCTTATGCAGATTAGGTCGAATATTGAAGTGTTTTTGCATTTAATGTTCACTTTCTTCACAGTCTTTAAATAAGTGGGGGGAGGGGCGTGTTGTAAAATATATATAACAGTATAATTGTGGTTTCTTTTCAATTATTTTAATTTTTTTATTTATTTACATTAAAAACCCTAGATCTTTCTCAGGTACTCTTTTTTATTCAGGTTTTTCTTTTTTAAAATGGCTCAGTCAACACATTTTGACACACACATGAGCTATTCTTTGTAATGTCATGTATGAATATATTCGTATATTCTAAGTTATCTGAAGTCTTTCACCTTACAAATGAAATAGTAAATAGGGATTAAATTACACTGCAGTCATGTAAATAAAGCAAGCTTGAACTTTATTACAACAGAATGTCTAAACTCCTTTTGAAAGCTTCAGCTTTAACTGAATAAGATTTTTGTTAAAATTTTTGTTAAAATTTTAGCATTTTTAGGCAGTTTTTCTATCTATTTTTACAATAGTTGTTCAAATAAACAAATGCATATGCCTGTTAAAGGAATGAAATAGTATGTAAAGCATGTAAATGAGACACATTTTTTTACCATGTTCTTTACTTAAACATTCCTCTCCAAAGATAACTAAAATAGGTCACAGTATAAAAATAGTAGAGTAAGCAAGTTAAGGACTTGTCTAATTTTTACCATGTATATGCTAGTACGCTGTGTGTTGATTTGCGGTAAAATAGATCTAGATTTTTCCATTATTATATTCCTGGTGAAACCTGTATTCATTGGTCTTTCTTCTCTATCTCAGTGTCTGCTTTGATTACCTCATTCCTAGTGCTTAATTTCTTCTGATTTTCCATGAGAAGCTGAACAAACTGGATTGGTATTAAGAAGAAAGATAGCTTATTGTTAATTACTTTTCAGGTGACAAGAGGAAATAAGCTTTCTGTGAGATCTGGTTTAAAAGGATCTATATAAAGAAGCAAAGGGAAAGAGGGACAAGGCATAGAAACATGAAGACATTGATAAGGGATGAGTCAAATCAAATCATTCTGCTCCCAGCCACTACTGGTTATTTTTTCATAGCAGATTTACTTATGAACAGTGTCAGCTTGTCTGTATTTTAATTGGTTCTGTATACAATGTCCTCTATAGTGCGGCTGAACACCTCTCAGATGAGAGGGGCTTGTTACATCAGACTTTCACCAAAGGCTTTCTGAGATCCAAACATGCTGTGTCGTGTTTTAATCATCAGACTAGACTTCAGCATGTTCCAAACAGCTAAGACACATTTTGTCATGAGAGGTATTAAAGAAAGGTAAGGAGGAAAGACAGAACTCAATGGGATGTGTCATCTGCTGAAATGCCAGACAAATGCACACTGAAAGGGCTTGAATTGACAATGATACATCATATCCAGAAATATGGATAGACTTCCTTCATATAAAGCCAGTGTTTAGTTAATGACAATTATTACAACTTTTTTTCCTTGTCATAGTTTGTGATTACTCAAAATACTCTTCTATAGCCATTGTTACATTTACAATTATCAGTTACACGATGATGAATATCATCGTGTAACTGACAATCGTAAACTTCTGTCCCAGCCTTCAGCTCAGTAAGTTGTGTGTGGCACAGCTGTGACTGTAACTATACAGTGATAGAAAAATATTACCTCTGCAAAATGCATCTTGTTTGTTGGGTTTTGTCCTGCCTTTTTACTAGTCATGGTGGACCCCAAATAAATAAGAAGAGCAGTATCAATGACCTTTAAGGTCTATGTGAACTGTTTATTAGTGTCAGTGGAACAACATAAAAATTATATTTCTGATAGGAAATCTTGTTTTATGCCCTGGTCTCTGAAATCAGGATGAAGTATAACATAAATGCCACATAGGAAATAAAGAAAAAAATATTGAATAGCAATGGAATGAACCTGAGGAACCCTTAGAAGTCCAAGTGTTATTGACAAGATTTGGTGTGTGCCAAGAAAATAATATAGGATAAAAGAAGCCCTGTGTGTCTTGTTTTGGGTATCTAGTTGGTTATTTTTCGGTATTTCAGGAAGCTTTTAAATGGAGAAGCTAAAAACATACTTGTTCCTCATATACTGTCTCTTTATAGATGGACATAACTTTTTTATGAGCAAAGTCAGTCCCTGCAATGTGCTGGCACTGTCAGAGCTGTGGAAAAACATGCAGTTCCAACAGCAGTGTCCACCTTGGGAATCAGTCAGCTAAAGACAGTTAAAGGAAGGTTTTCCATATTTTTTGCGATTGCTGATGAGCTTGTTTAATTGTCAGCACCAAAAGGTTCCAAACTGCAGTTGCTAGACCATATTAGTGGTCTGTGGATTAAACCACTAGATCATGCAATGCTTAAGATGCCAGTTGCTAAGTTGGAGGACTTGCTGGTGTGTGGATTGAGATATTTGTGGACAAAACAACCTTCTTACTGTTGTGCATGGGGAAAAAGAAGTGGGGCAGGGCAATCATGCAGCAGAAAATAGTAATTGAGTACAGAGCAGTCTGAGGAAGTAGCTGGAACAAAGAAGCAGCAGGGAAATATGAGAGAGGACCACAGACCAGGTCTCAAGGTGGGGAAAATGGGGAACAAGTCCAGAATAGGTGCAGGTTTTTCAGGCAAAGGAATAATCCTGTTAAGACAGAAATGATTAAAGGAGATTGACATAAATTTCCTAAGTGTTTGAAGTGAGATGTGTTGCCTAGGTGCTTGGCAAAGAGAAAAGGACCTTCATCCATCCCAGCTACAGTCTCTTTTGTCTCTTACTCATGCTGAGTCATCACCCAGCTTATTTTACTTACTAAACTGACATAGCCTTAACAGTAACTGAAAGGCTGAATGGTTTTAATTTTACAGTATCTTGTGATATCAGTAGGCAGAAACACAAGTCACTCTACAGAGAATTTTTATGAGGTTCAGGTTCATTAATTTTTTTCCCCCCTGAAAGAGGCAGGAACTTTATATGTAGGATATGCCAGATGGAAAGCAGCCAGCTGGAGACCCTGAGTTTTGCCAAATTCCAGGTACTCTGACATGCTGCAAAGGAGCTGATCAGGGACCATAAATGGCATATAGGATATGCTTGAAATCTACCTTAGCTCTGAATAAGCTTCACAGGAATCTGTGACTTCATAAAACAATTCTGACAAATTAGCAATTTCCAAACAATAATGAGCAGCTTCTGAACCCCTCAAACCATACATCACATTTAAAAGCAATTCTAGATGCATGCAATTTCTACTGGGCTGAAGTCAGTATCAGTCAAAAGGCTGCTAGACTTGAATTTATTAGTGTGATTGCTGGCAGCCAATACTGGCTGAAGTGAAAATCCAAAATACTGTAATGTATTGCTGGAGTGTGGTCTAAAGATGATGAGATTATTTATCTTCTGCTAAACTCTAACAGTTTAGCTGAGTGCAATTTGACCAATTTGGATGGGGCATCCCTCACAACTGAACCCCAGTGCTTTCTATAAAATCATCATGTTCAGAGTGATGACAGTACTGTGTCTTGTTCCCTGTATTGTGTGTACTGCAGAGCTGAGATAACTGTTCTGGACACACAGAATGAAGATGTTGTTATCTAATATTGGTATTCTGAAGGGCAGAGGGGTGAATGAATGTCACTCTGGGAGCACACCTTATTTCTCTGCTGGTAAATCAGACTAATATGGAAAATCTCATACTGCATTGTGTTTTCCCATATGTCTGTCTGGAGTTGTAGCCTTCTCTTTTACTGTCAGATTATTTTCTTCAATAATAACTTGAATTAAATGATTTTGCATATATATTTGGTACAGAAACATGAATTACAAATAAAAGCTTTGTAAAGTAATTAGTATTTTTGATAGTTCAGAAACTGAAAAACAAGAAGGAGTTTGGAAAATTAGGCAGAACATAGCTCTTTCGTAGCCCATTATTCTTCTAAGAAAGCAGTAGCTGGAAACATTCTTTGCTGTGTTTTACACATTTTAAATAGCTGTAAAAGAAATAATGTATTTTTTTAATTTCATGAATGAGTGGAGAAAACTGCTGTGAATGGTAGTCAGTCACAAGAACTAATTGTTCTAAACTTCAACAGGAAAAGCAAGGTCAACCATTTTGCTTTTTCTCAATATTAATTCTGCTTCATGCTACGAATGTGTTACATCTGATATTCATATTCATACAGATTTTAAATATGTTTTCCACAGGTTTTAGGAAAGAGAATGTGGAGGTGGAAACATTGCCTGTGAGCTTCCTGACACTCTCCATCCAGTCAGCATTATCTCTGTGATGCCTGCCTGTGAAATGCCCCACTGCATCCCAGCTTGAACACAAGATCGCTCCTTTTTTTTCCTCAGTCTGAAGCCATCAGTGCTGCTCTACAGTCATAAACTGGTTTTGGTCCAGCTGAGAGGCAGCTGCTTTGAGTGGTGGGGGAAGGTCTTGCTATACCAAGTTTGATTTCTCAGTGTCAGGTGGGTTTGGGACAGCAGCTTTAAAAGCGACAAGAAATGCTGTGTGCTGTAACAGAGCAGCGCAGGCCTCCCTGTGGTTAACAGCATCCTGCCACTGACTGCACTGGAGTGCAGGTTACCAGGTGTCACCAATGTCAAAGCAGTGACCTTTCAGCTTATGGACATCTGCCTCTACGCTGTGCTGTGCCTTTTCTGGGCTTTAAAACAGTCTGCAGATAAGTTAATGTACCTGTCATCTTGCCCCCAGTGAGATTTGTGCCTGGTCTTTCAGCGATCTCTCCAGCAATGCTGCTCGCATTTTACGGTTTTGATTCCTTCATACTGTAGATTTAGTTTTATTTTTCTGTAGATATTCCCTGGGGCCAAAATAGAAGGAAGGGGAAATCTTTGCTGCAAAAGTCTTATATTTATGAGGCTTATGATGACAGGGAGGGGGAAGAGCCTTAAAAAATAACTCCAGTTGTTTTTAAATCTTTGTTCACATTTTAAAATTATCTGCAGAACACAGATTTTTGTCTATAAAACAAACAAACAAACAAGAAAATCTTGTGATGTTAATAATAAAGCAGGTGGCTCATCTTTCAAAATCCCATTTTAGCCAGGCAGTGATTTTCAACGAAACCTGACATGTTCATTTTTGCCAAATGTAGCAGCCCCCAAGGCCTGGTGAAAGTCACTTGAAAACAGATCAGTTTTCTTTGCTCAAGCTGTAGCATCTCCTGTTTTTGTGAAGATTCATTTCTTTTACATCTGCATTAGCTGAGCAGCAAGCTGGCAATGGTGACATAGATTAACAAAGTAGGCTAGTTATACAACATTGGGGAATGATACATCCTGGAAGCCATTTAGTTAGCACCTTTATGTATTGGCAAATATCTTTTCCTTTTTCCATTTATTGTAGACAATTAATACTTGTGAATCTATTGGCATAATTGATGTCAGCTGGGGAATTGGAGCCAACCTTGCAAATATGTTAATTCTCACTGCAAATGACAGAAAGCACTGGGAAAAATCCAGGTCTAGTTTGAATTCATTGACTTCTCTGAGCTTATTGAGTATTTTCCATGTTAAAGACATGATTTTGTTCAAAAATGCCTCCCAGACTCTTGGTTCACATTTTATTGAGAAAGACACTTTGCTAGCTGCCCATTAAGATACTCTGCTTGACAGAGTCAATAAGCACTCATACTTTTTGAACAAGTGTGGCTATTTACTTAGAGCTATGTCAGGAGAATAATAATGAGTTAAGAAATTTTGATGAAAGGCATTGCTTTTGTGGTCTTGCTTCTAGTACAGAATGAGAAAAAGATGTTTTTAGTTGATCTTATCTATGTTTTTTGTCTCAAAAAAAACCCCCAAAGGCATGGTTCTTTCTTTCCTCCTCCATATCCACAATCTCATTTTAGTCAGATGGATGATCTGCAGATACTACATGCCTGCCAGCCTGACCTTGGTGCCAGGGAACGTCATGCGGCAAATAATCTTGAGGGTCACTACGAGCTATGTGCAAAACAACCAGGAGATCAGGCCCAGCCAGCATCAGTTTATGAAAGACAGGTCCTGTTTAACTAACCTGCTGTCCTTCTGTGGCAAGGTGACCCTCTTAGTGGGTAAGGAAGAGGCTGTGAATGTTCCAGAGGCTGGACTTTAGTAATGCCTTTGACACTGGGGGAGTTTTATCTTTCCCCTGTGTGCAGTTTAAGCAGATGCTGTGTGGGGTGAATGCAGCACTGGTGTCACCAGGAGGGCCTGAACTCTTTCCCTGCATCTTTCCGGATTTGGGGATGTGTGCATGGTTTTAAGGGCTCAGAAAGTCATCACACACCTCCTTAGATCTGCAGAGCACGACAGCTCTTTTTAGATGTGGCATCTGGATTTCTCTTCAAACTCTTGGTCCTGCCAAAGCGAATTTTTTATGTATCCTGCATTGTGAGTAGGAGCCAATTGTGGCAGAAATTTCTCCCATCATGAGATGCTTACTAAGCTACAGGATGAATATTGATTGAACTTGTGAAAATCTTCCTCAGTACCAATTGATCTCAACAAAGACTCGTTGGGTTTTTGAAATTTGTCATGTATTTTCCACAGACAGCAAATAATGTTCCTTTTTCAGCCGTAAAATCAATGTCTCTTTGCTTTGCATTGTAGGAGAGGACTAAGGTAAACTCCTGAAGGATCATGTATAGGACTTTCCACTTGACTCCTGCTGCTCCATCAAGAATAAATCCGGAGAATCACAAAGGTGCCTACCATCTGAATTAAACACCCTAAACTGATAGAATAGCACTGAAAGCAATGTCATCTTCAGGTATGTGAGATTTGAGTAGAGTGTGAATTGGAAAGTAGAAAAAGTCTGGAAAGCTCTGTTCTGAAGGAGAAATGAGTCTTGGTGTCTCAGAGCAAGTGCTTGAATTCACAAATCACTTCTGTATCAAATATACAGAAAAAAACCCATCTTCAAAGAGGCACTGTTTTTGCATCTGGCTTCTGAAATTCCTCATTTTCTAAACTTGGGTACTGAGTGCACTGTGCATTGAGAATTTTCTTGCACAGTTTTCAGAATAATTATGATAATGAATTCAGTAACCCTCTCTTAATGTGGTTATCATTCTTTCCTGGTTTCAACAGGAAATTATAGGTTAATTTGAGCAGAACTTTTTAAATATGTTAACATTGTATAAGAGGTTCCATCTAAGGCTTACTACTTGAGGATTTTGCCATGATCTGGCAAAATAATAAATGGTGAAACTGGAATGCCCATGTTGAGGAAAGAAATACTTCAGTTTGACAATACAATGATAATTTTCTCCTGCATGAATTAAGAGGAGCTTTTTTCTACAACATTATTTAGCTTGTGCTGTGTCTCTTGTTTTCTCTGCAGATAAGTGTTGACACTCTTTGCTAATGTGCAGTGGTCTTCTTGTTGGGTAGTTCAGCTCTGTAAGAGCTGCTATCTATAGAAAATATAAATTTCAGCTAGAAGAGATCAGTCCTATGAAAATCTATGAAAATTTCTTTTTTAATATTGTTTTGCTTGTCTGACCTGTTTTTCTTTTGTTTGTTTGTTTTTTTTTTCTGGTGGTGGTTTTTTTTTTTTTTTTGAAGTTATTACTTCATACCAGCAATTTTATAAGGACAGACTCTCCCCTTTCCTGTTAGTTTATATTTAGTACTGAAAAATTTCCCACATACATATCTGTAAATTGTGAAAAATAGCCCTTTTCTACCAGGTAAATATTTTAAAGTATCTTTAAGTAAAATAAAGATACTGTCTTTTCAGCACTTGTGAAGCTGCATCTGCAGTGCTGGATCCTGCTCTGGGTTCCCCAACACAACAGAGAGGTGGAACTGCAGGAGAAAATCCATCAAAATGTCACTAAGATGATGAAGGAATTGGAGCTTCTCTTGTATGACTAAAGGCTAAGACAACTGTGACTGTTCATCCTGGAGAGGATAAGGCTTCGGAGCATCTTATAAAGGTGTGTAAATACCTGAAGGGTGGGCACAAAGACAACAGAATCAGGATCTTTTCAGATGTGCCCAAGAGTCAATGGTCACAAACTGAAGCACAGGAGATTCCCTTTGAACAGCAGAAAACACCATGAGGATGATGGAGTGCCAGTGCAGGTTGCCCAGGGAGTTTTTGGAGTCTCTATCCTTGGAGAGCTCCAAAAGCTGTCTGAAGAGGGTTCTGGGTTGCCCTGCTCTAGGACCCTCCATGAGCAGGGGGTTTGAGCAACATGACCTCCCCAAGCCCCTTTCTAACCTCCGCTGTTCTGTGGTTCTGTGATTCTGTGAAAGGCCAAACTTCACGATTTTGTGTTGAAAGCAAAAATTTTTGATGTCTCAGAATTACAGCCATGCTGACCTTCTAACAAATTTAGCATCACTGTTACAGTCTTTTGGTTTTTCTGTTCCCCTCTTCTTTCTCATGGCATGTATGTACACATTGCAGTAAATTCTGGATTTTCAAATAACGGATAGATGCAGAATGATATTTTCTTCTTCTTTTACTTTTCATGCAAATTAGTTTGAACATGATAAAGACATTTATCAGATTCTTGGAGACACATGTGGATTTACTGGGAGGTGCAGAGGCTTTTCCTCTCTTGAGGTGCCACTTGATGCAACACACCTTAGCCTTTATGTGGATGCTTCTTTGCACCTCCTATGTCCAAACCAGTCGAATCCATCACTTTACTTATGCTTAGCTACCTGAGACCTTCAGGTCCCCAAAGTGCTGTCAGACACCTACAGCTAGCTATTTATTTATTTAGAGTTATGGTAGTTGCACAAGGAAATGTAGTTCTGGTCTAAGAGGCTTTGCTGATTACCAGCCCTGCTTACTCACAGCAAGGTAATTTACTGCCTGCAGGGCAGGACTTGGATATACCCAAGCTTCCTGGACAGCTAAATGGATCATTCCATTCCAGTGCTCATTCACTTGCTGGCCTCTCTCAGACTGTTTACAAAAGCACTTATGCTGCAAATGCTTACTCATGTAAGCTATAATACTCTAATCAGAAAGTAAGTGGGGCTTGGAGACATTAAGATTTTTTTTTTTTTTTTTTAGTGAGTAAGCACTTTCAGGGCAAAACCCAAGGGTATCAGAAATGATGACAATTTTCTGCATGGTACATTGTCTATTTTTATCTCAAAGTCTGGATCTTTACATAACTTTCTATTAAATTGTTTGAGATCTTCCCTCCTAGATCAGTCGAAGCCCAGTAGGCAGACATTCTTATGCTTCAAAGCATTTTCTAATGACTCCCTATAAAATGAAATGAAACATTAGCCTGAATTATAGCTGTGATCTGCTTCTAAGTTCTTTTTTAAGCACTAAATTATATCCTAGCAATGACTGTGTCCTTTCTTCTGTCCCTCTGAATCTCACTTTAAGCTTATCAAATAACTGCTCTAACAAAAGTTGGCATTGAGGTTCATGACTTGTCCTTTTAAAATAAGATTGTTTACAAATGTCTTCCCAGCACCTAACGACTTACATGAAAGTGCACTTTTTCATCTCCAAGGATGAAGAAGAAAATGAAGATGTGCCTGTGCAGGGTCAGCTTTGTCCCAAAGACTGAAAGATATAGTAATCAAAGCAAAATATTCACTAATTTGATGAGTGGAAGACTGTGAACTACCCAGGCAGACAATAACTGGTATGTATATGCTTCACTTGCTGCTGCTGCTGCTATTACCACCCTTTTTAATAGTGCTCTGACTGCCTTTAAAAGCAAGTTTCTTCTAAGAATGCTTTCATATCTCAAACAGTTCTGGTGATTTCATTCTTCAGCTATTTTCTTCCTTCAGCAGTTAAACAGCCTTTATAAACTCAAACTCCAGAAACATTAAAGCAAAGGGTGATGTTTTGCCAAGCCATATGTTCTTAAATGGTGTATTTTATGAAGCTGATAATAAATACTTTAAGGCATAGTAGCTAAAAAAGAATGATTCCAACCTAATGTAAGCAGGCACAATTCCAGTGATTTCAACATCAACATTAGGGATGAATTTAACTGTTTATTTTCACTCAGGACTGGGTATAGTGTTCAAACTATGTAGGTTTCATTGACATTATATGTTGGGCTGGAATCCAGACAAAAATGGAATTTTTTCTTTACTCTACTCAATTTAAGAATTACTTCACTCTATTTCCAGCTTTATTGCTTTGCAGAGGTATTAAAATGCTGATATAAAGTGTTCACTAGGTATAAAATCTTGCCTGGTATTTGATCATTTTCCTATCTCAACAATTTTTTAAAGACATTGTTCATCTGCAAACATTTTAATCCTCTTTTACATGAACAAGAAACCTAAACCTCTAATACATTCACAATTCTATATAAAAACACCAACTGTAGGACTTAAAATGACTGTTCAATTGAATAATAAATTGCAATTACAGGTAATCCCCGAGTAAGCAAAGCTTATAGTCTTTCTCCTTGGTATTCCAGGGAAATATAGATAACCTCAGATAGTTAAAGTAGAGATGTTTCCTTTATGCTTGTAGAAATACGCTGCACAGATGTTGCTTATCTAAGTTTTGATAGATGAAGAGAGAACAGATAGCCTGGACTGCCAGGCTGAGCAGTCTTATTCAGTCACCTTTTATCCATATAGAAAATTGGTTTTGGAGGTGGCTCCTTCTGCCTTCTCTTTCCTTAGATGTGAAACAAGAAGGTTTTGAATATTGATAGATTATAAATTGTTCAAACCTTTCCTTTGTTCTCATTCCTTCACTGAATATCTAATTTCTCTCTCCTTCCTAGATTGTATTCTATCCCGTACTTCGCCACTTTAAATAGATATCTGAGGTGTGAGGTGATGATATGAGGGTAAAACTCATCCTTACAGCTTAAATACTCTTTTCACAGTGTTTGAAAATTTTTAGATTGGAATTAAAATTTAAAAAAATCTATTTATGTCAGGAAACTAAAATCTCATCATGGCCAGAATTGAGAGGGTGTCATGGCATCTTTCTCACTTGGTTTTTGGCCTTCAGAGAACCAGAAATTTCTATGTAAATTGCAACATTTAAGAAAAGGGTTTAAAATCCTTGTAAAACTACAGATTTTTAATTTCCATTCTTCGAAAGGATGTCAACATGAAAAAGAAAAGATAGAAGGAATGGCACTTACCAGCATTTTGCTCTTTAAAATAATGCTGTATTAAATGGAGTCATGTGTTAAAAGGCCATAAGCAGACAAATACAACTCATTGATTAAAGGATAATTTTAATGAATGAAAGGAAATGTACAGCATACCTGTCTTTTTAATAGCATTAAAGAAGTCTCAGGAATGTTAAATTCTTAAGTAATTTATCTTACAAAAAAATCTATTTTTCCCTTCAGATACTTTAAAAAGGAGATCATAAACATGCTTTGGAATTAATAATTAATTATTAGGCATTAAACTTTGATAATTATCTCATGACTATATAATATTTTGGTTTCTTGTCTTATCACTGAATATGCTTACTTGTGTTAGTATACGCAAAGTTCTTTCATGATACCATGGATTTTGATAGAAAGTTATGGTAAGTTTTGGAAAGCAGAGATTGGCCTCAATGTTACAACCTTGTCTTTATTCTTCTCTAAATCCTATTGAGGAATCCTTAAACAAAGATCTGGTCTAATTTTATCACTGGTGTTTAAATGAACAAGATATTAAGTAAATAATAGACTACTGAAATTTATGGACAGGAAAAACCTAGAGAGGAGCTGAAAATTAAAAATATTGCTTATGGCAGTAGCTAATGACAATCTCCTAAAGTAATCAAAAGCATTATTAAATTTTTTGACATTTAAAAATATTGTCCTAATTTGATTTTATCCTCTGAATAATGAAATACGGAGTTTTTCCCAATGTCATTCAATTTCTTAAATCCTCTGAACTATAAATCTTTCTGTGCTACCTGTGTGACTCCAAAATCTCACTGGTTGGAGTCAGAGAGGCTGGGAAAAGAAGTTGTCTTATAAAAGAGACCAGAAAAGATTTAGAGAAAAAAATAAATACGTAGACTCAAAAAAAGGTAAAAGTTACTTGTGACTCTTGTAGATAAGAAAACTTTTAAGAGTAAGAAAATAATTCTGAAAAATATCACTAGCAATCAGTGCCAGTGAAATCCATCCAGGAAGGAAGTGGGGCAGTAATTATTTGGCTCTAGTTTTACAGATGTAACAAATGCAATCTTGGTCCTCCTCCTTGGTAAATGGCAAAAATCCAGTGATGCTGATGGGGCCAATATTTCTCTCAATGTCCTGATGCAAGTTTGACACAATAACCAATAACCAACCCAGTAGGACTTTTGCCACTGACTTCACTGGCAGCATCACTGAACCTTTTGCCCCTGGGCCATGAGGCTGAAATCAATGAGTTATCTGCTTTAAATTAGGTCATGTATTCCAGTGCTTTTTGTTCGGTTTTTTTTTTTTCTTATGACTACATCAGGGTCAGATCCATACCATGGCACAGAAGTGGAACAATCAGCTTTCAGTGTACACGTGGAGGTTTGCATAGATGTGATTCTGTGTTACAGATTCGATCAATCTCAGCTCATTTTGGCTGTGATGTAATTTCCATTGGTCCCAGGAAAAAAAGAATAGAAACAAATCTGGCCTATTTAAATAGCACTTTAGTATTTCTGCTTTACTTTAAGGGCAATAATTGTCATTGCCATGGTTTTTGAAGATACATAGCATATATTATCAAGTACTCAAGCGGTGTACTTTGACATTATGTGTGAAAAGGAGAATATGTAGTCCAATATGATAATTATGGGAAAAAAAGCCAACCCAGCTAACAGTAAACATCTAATTTGCAAATGAAGACCCACTGGGAAAAGATAGACTGGAATGTGTGATTGGATTTTCAAAGAAAACTTTTTTTTTAATTGCTTTTTATATTTATTTAGTTTGATTAGTTTATTTATTTTGATTAAACAGTCAGTGCTTTGCAGATTGTTCTCCATTAGCAAGTGTAATTTTCATTCTTCTCTCTCTACCGAACCCATTTTTCTCTTGTGTTATGTTTTGTACTGCATTTGTATGACCTCTTTCACTTTTATTTTACAAGCAGTGGGAGAACTGATGAAATTATCTCTGTTTTCTGTAAGGACACGTTCACCCTGAGCCCTGGAGCCTGATGCCGATCTCCTTGAATCAATGTGGGTTTGAGCAGATAAAGATGTACGGTGCAGCATTTCACCAGCACGCTGGCACAAAGGCTGTTTGCACAGCACTGCTGCACCTCTCTGAGCCTTGATCCAGCCTCAGAAGTTGCTAGGCTGGGTCTCAAATTCCTTATTGCCCCTGGCTAGTGGATGTGACACCAGCTCAGCTCAGCTCTAGCTCATCTACCCACTCTGAATATATGTAAAAATTAGGAAGCTACCAAACCTATATAAAATCTTGTTTCCTATTGAACGAAGCCGTGTCCAATACGTCTCCATATCCTACAGCAAAATTATCTTTGCAGAATACCACCTAACTAAATACTAACTAACCACCACCTTACCACAGTACTAACTCCACTGTGCAGTAGAATTAAAAACGCATTCCTATAAACACTTTAAATCAGGGGTATTCCTCTAAATCTAGTAATAAAAAATATTCTCTCTCTGCCAGTGTATTCTAGAAGAGGTTTCT
This sequence comes from Ammospiza caudacuta, assembly GCF_027887145.1. Lineage (NCBI taxonomy): Eukaryota > Metazoa > Chordata > Aves > Passeriformes > Passerellidae > Ammospiza > Ammospiza caudacuta. Next base: position 38,543,293 of record NC_080593.1, on the reverse strand, counting down.
CTTTGTTGAAAAACATGTTTTGGCTTGAATGAGTTGGCAAAGAGTGATGTTGGGTGAGTTGAGGCTCATTGAAACATCCTTGTAAACTGAAAGATTAATGTATAGCCTTCTTTAAGCCAAGGCTGGTTACCCATTTTATGAATATTCCAAAAGAGCTGAGAATGTTGTTCAGATGAATGTCTCTGTACTTGCTGCTCAGACACACAAGGGTTTTTGACATGGTACCTGCTGCAGATTTTGGATGGAAATCTCACAATTCACAGGTGAGTGTTTCTTGGATGCCTCTTGGATGTTCCTTGGATGCCAAGGAATCTGCATTCCCTGGAATCTTGGACAAAATGCCCTCCTCGGTGATTCAGTATTAGGCCTGGTATTTGTGAAGTCATGGAAGTGACTCCTATGCTTAGACTGTGGAAAGTAAAGAGAATTTTAATGCAAAAGGAAACCCCAATTACTAGGCAAAAGGCAGACAAAGCTCCAGTCTAAATCAAAGAGCAAAGAGTGTATTAAGCTGTACAAGGTAAGATAAAGGCTGGGATATGGAAAAGGATAGAGGTATTGCAATGAATAACATTACTGTGCTGGAATTTTGAAGATCTTGTTGACACACATCATGAACCAAGAGAATGGTAAAATCCTGAGCTCTGGGCATAACACTTTGGAAGAATAGTTAATATTGAAATGTATGTTTGGACAAACCACCTAAAGGCAAAAGGTGCCTCTTTGCCATAGGTGAATTTTGCACAAAGGCCAAAGTCAGATTTGCAATGAAAGGTTTATTTGAGAAGCACCATGTGAAAGCAGCCTCAATTCCCCTGTGCAATGTATATCTGCGCCTCAGTGGAATAAAAGGGTTTCTGAAAATGAGGAGAATTTATAAACCCCTCATTTTAACCACTAATTTTAACTAGGTTCTTTCACCAGCTCTCCAGGGATTCTTCTACTAGAAGAATCCCAAGTGCACATGTCATGCAAGGGGAGCTGAAAGGCCTGGCTTTCAGCTGAAAGCTGAAAGGTCTGAGGTTGTGAGGTTTGGTGACTATGGAGAAAATGTGCTCTTCTGGGTGCCTTTGCATGTGCCACATGAATGTATATATTGCAAGGACACCACTTTATCTGGGTTTTCATTGTTCACAGCCTGGCAGAATGCACAGCCTGAGTGTATTTGCACCACACAACTGAAAAGATGAAGCACTTTTTCATTCAAGAGGAGAATTTTTTTCTTCCATAGAGATATCCAAGGATAACAATTTTTAGAATTGACATTAGGGTGTCCTATCAACAGACATAAGAGAATAAAGGAAATTTTTTTCTTTTCAGATGTAAGAAAATTTTCTAACAGCTTCTGTTTTAGGATTTCCTATTTCTACAGCTGGAGATTTTACTTTTACTGACAGGTTGGGTCAAAGACAGCAAGTGCATTAAAAAAAGACATGTGCTCAAGGGAAATTTATGGGGGCACGTGTAAATGTATTAATGATATTCATCTGTAGTTGACATACCAAAGATAAATGTCAACTTATCTATTTGTTAATGGATCTATTAAAAGCTGTGTTTATACTTTCTGTCTGTTTTTTTTTTTCTCAAGCACTTACACACAGATGGATTGTGCAAACAAATACTTCATTAATCGCAGGACTCAGAGCCAAGTGAACACTTTTGAGTCCAGAATAATGTCAATTAACCCAATTGAATGGCTTTCTTGATCCACCCCCACTTTTTAAACAGTTCTTTTTAGGTTTTTTTGTACAAGACCAGAGGGACACTGAGTAATTCTATACTATTGAAGGACTCTATAATCCCATTTTATTAAGAAAAATACAGTCTGTGATATCAGAATGGCATAGCACCATGGAACATAAAGAACAACACAAACAACAAATCCAAATACTTAATTAGAGTGAGTCACTGAGGCAAAGTTGGCACAGTCTAAGATTCCCAAGTTCAATTGAGGTGATGAGGGGAAAAGAATCCTTTCTATATATGATAACCATTTTGTTTAAAATACTTTCTAAGATACTTTTTCCCCTACTACAAAATAGCTGCTTTTTCAGTATCAGCAGTTCAAAGAAATTTGTCTCTCAGTTGAAATAATGATTCATTATATATGTAGCTACAACATATACATTGCCACTTAGGCACACAAAAAAAATGTTTCACGAGGAGAGCTTTCTGGCGTTATATAATACAAAACAGAGGTTTTTTCTCTGCCTAGCTGTATAAAATAAAAAGAACTACTTAGCAGTTAATTATATTATATGCAGTGCAAATATCAATCTGATTTTCTTGAGGGGAAAACAAAAAATCTCTTAAACCAGAAGCTGAATCTGAAAACAGACAGCAACTGAATGTTTTGTTATGTCTTAATGACTACTAATAAAAATGCAAATTTTCAATTTGGTCTTGTTTGGTATTTTCTATAAGTGCAAAACCAAAGAGCTTAAAAAGATGCATCTAATCTTGTATTTTTGTGAGCTGTATTGCTACCATGTGGTCAAATGATTGACTTCTGAATGAAATTCTGTACAACAATTTCACAAGTTACAAGCCAGTAAAATATTGCCTATCAAGACCTAAAACCATAATTTTTTGTCCCCTATTATCTCACTGGTATACATTTCATTAATCTTGGCAGGTATATATGAAATTTCTAATTAATTAGATGAAAAGGTTTTGCTATACATGTGTTTCTGGCATGGTGTAAAGGATTAATCATGGGATGCCACAAGACTCTGCAAATGGTTAACTGATTTTTTTTTCCCCAGAGTAAAAAACAAAGCACACTTTAAATAATATTTCCTGGCTATCAGGTATTGAATCTATGAAATGTTAAGGCTACAAGAATTTTATCAATGTTCTTAGTTTTCTTAAATGTTCCCATATAAGAAGGAGTTTGTAATAATAAAAACTTAAATGTGATGTTTTTTATACATCAACACACAAGGATTTTTTTTCATTTCAACTTTCTCAGACCTTCAACAGCTTCTTATAAACCCATGCCATTTGTAAAACTCCCATATCTGTGAAAACCCCCAATTTGCCATTAATCAGACAGAATTTGCCTCTGCTAAAAACCCCTATGATTGAGAACAATGTCTTCAATCTATCTCTCTTAAAAAATATTTAATAGTTCAGTCCTTCTGGACAATGTAAAAATAATAACTTAAGCCCAAACTCCCATTTGGTTTTCTCATTATGCTCACTGGAGCTAATGGGACTATATGCATGCTTAAGCATGGACTCCAGGGCTTTGCTCATATGCTGTAGTTCAGAAAGGCTAGGGGATAATATTTAATCAAGGAAGCAAGTTTTAGTTCAAACTTCCACTGTCACTGTTATGTCTAATAGTGAAGGAAATTATTTAAAAACTGCTGGCACTCTGTCCTTATTCAGCATGATCTCAAAACCACAGAATGGTCTATTACATTTTTCTGCTACTTGAAACTTGGAACATGAAAAGTTATGGGACTTTTCCCACAAATCCCTTGCCTGCAAAAACAAGCACTTACAGGATTGACCTGAAAATCCTGGAGTTCTCTCTGAGTTTTTTGGAAGTTGGGCAGAATCAGGGCCTTATAGTACAGGCACCCAACTTGGCTCCTGGTTTGTATCTAAGCTCAGTCAGAATCCAGTTAGTATGTCTGATTTAAAAAAACAGTTTAGCAGGAACTCTTGGGAGCTTGTCTAAAGAATAATAAAGAGGTGTCTGCCTCACAAATGTAGCTTGGGCTACTATTTTAAATTTCATTTCAAATTAAAAAAAGAAGACTGAAAAAGGAAATTGGATAAAATGTAGAAAGTGGCAAACTCTGGTTCAAAATCCTTTGCAGCCTTTTAAAACAACATCCATTTTAGGAATAAAAGTGGATTGACCCTAAAGACTTCCAATGATGGAGCATGTTTTCACTCTGAATTTCAGTTGATTATAGATCATAATTATTATAAGATATATAAATTCTTACATGATAAATAATTGACATATTTGTGTTGCAGGAAAAAAAAGTCAGCATCACTTCATTAGGAAGACCTGTGGCAATTTTTCCTTCTGCTCCCTGCACTATTTATCTATTTTACATTTAGGAGTCTCTAAATAGCTTTGTGAACTGCCAGTTCTGTTTCTTAATAGAGTTCACTTTGATCCACCTTGATGGTAGGTCTGCTCATAGACACATAGCATGACATTACAGACTCCTTTGGTAGTGAAACATTTATAAATTAGACATTGTATTCCCTAATTTTAGGCAATTGTTCTTTGTATTTTATATGTCCTATGCATTAGGATTTATGTCCTGTGCATTAAGTCTCCTTTGTCTTTACTGAGGCAAGTTTCCTGTTGACAGAGTCAGGAACAGAAATTTAATAAGGTAAGCTGGGCTTTGGTCAAAACTGAGATTTTCTGTATTTGATATTAGGATGTAGAAGACATTAACCCAATCCAGGGGATGGGAACATTAGCCAATATTTCATGTGCCTTGGGTTTATCATATTCCTACCAAGCTCTTTATATATATTCATCTAATGTTGAGTGAACCTCAGTATTATATTGTTCAAAATATTTTTTTTAATATTCTCAAATCCTTTGAAATCATTTGACTTTATCAAGTACAGCATTTCACATACCTTCTTTTTTTTTCTCCATGGCAAATTATGTAAATGTAGATAAAAATATTATATGTTCTAGAAAGTATTTCCTTCCCTGTGGATGAGTACTTAATATTGCTGTTAGAGTGAAAGAAATAATTGTAGTACAGGATGCACCTAAGTCTAAGAGGATGTTGTGTTGTTCTATTGAACTGCTGCAGGTTTTAATATATTCAGACTTTTTGTCTCAGGTCTCTTAGAGTAGTTCTGTACAGAGTTATTCAATAGGTCAAGAAGGAAAATTATCAATATTTATTTACTTCTGTGTGGGTATGTGTGTGCAGCAGTGAAGAAATGTTTCTTGAGTTTGATTTCTGAAAAAAATGTATAGCCTGGTTTATATCCTTTGCATGATTGGTTTTGGCAAAACTAGATTTTTATTCCTGTATTTTGAGGTCTGGAGTGAGCTACAATGATCTTTTCTGCCATTATACCTGGCACATACCAGAGGTATCCCAAGAGATTAAAAAAATGTTAAGAACAACTGTCTTAACAAGTTTTAAATCCCTGATTACCAATAAGAGTTGTTTCTTGGTTTATTAGCATAAGCCGAGGAACGACTAAAGTAGAGATGATCTACCAACTATTTAAGAAACAAGTTACACATGACAAATATAACTCTGTATCTATATAGGGAATGCCTCTGAGAGATATAGGATATATGAAATCCTGGAAGATACAATGTATTCCTGTTGAAAATTATGAGATAAAAATAGCAGAGGCAGATTTGATACAGTTATGTGCATTGCCTTTCTTAGTTTTACTGTAGTTAAACAGAAAAAAATATAGGAAGACATGGGTGATTATTACCAACTCTAATTGTGGTTTTTTTGGTTTTCAAAAGTCAAGTAGTTCCATGGTGTGTATCTGACTCGTCACATATTTCCATATCCCTTAGTCCTCTGGCTATTAAAGCTGAACTTGAAAAAAATGCATTGGGAGCTCAAAAGGTGTCAAACATTAAATTGGTTTTTTATCTTTAGTCTGTAGGAAAGGCAGTCTGGTTGTGACAGCCTGAAGCAACCCCAGAGAGGCATGTTGCTTTCTTTTGGTCATGAACAGGGCACTGGATCCTGGGAGCAGCGTATTACACGGCTCAGCTTTGCGTGGGGTAAATTAAAAGCTGCTTCTTGTCTCTTGTCCCCATTTCCTACACATTTCCCGTTTTCCTTTTCTGTATTCATGCAGTACTTTGGAAATGCTGATTTTGACCAAGACTGAAAGATCAAATAGGTAAGGCCAAAATGCATCCATCACGACTGTGCCTGGTGGTAAAGCCCAGAAGGAGCGCTGACAAAAACCCTCATCCCTGATTTCACACAGTTCTGGTCTCTGTCAGCCCTGAGACATGCCAGTCAACCAGGCTGCACACGACCCAGCATGCATCATAATTGTGAGCATTAGCAGTATCTGCTCCTGACTCCAGGATGAGATTGTTTTTCTGGTATGTGTACGAAGAAAAAGCTTTCATAGAGAAGGGGGACGCATTGGTCAGAGTCCTGGGAGGTAGAAGTCCTTCTTAAACATCTGAATCTTTTCTTCCGCAGGCCAAAAGAGCGAAGTTGCAAAAATTCTATTATTCAGAGCAAATAGGTTTCAAGGAGGTTAAATATTGTATTGTGGTGTGATAGCTCTTTCTATAGCACATCACATAAGAAGGAAGCAGTGAGACAGGAGACAGAGTTGTCATGAAGTAATATTGCAATAACCTGGGAACTTGTCAGCATGTTCTGTTGGATGGTCAGGCCATCAGTGACAATGTCCTGGAATTCTGCTACTGAATGTGACAAAGTTGTGCCCATCCCCTCAACTCTAAAAGATGCCTGGATACTGTATGAGTCCAAAATAAAAAGGATTAGAGAATAGCTTCTGAACAGAAATGGTTCCATTTGGGAAAATGAAAGCAGCAAAGAAACCTGAGTAAAGATGAAGGCAACTATAGACCTAAAAAGTTGTATGCTGACTAGCAGGGAACAAACCAAAGGAAAAAGAACCAAGAATCTCCCATGCACCTAATTCCAAAGGAATTTCCTTGTTTTCATTCCCTGTTCTTCTTTGGTGTTACATAGAAGCAGTGCACAGAATGTTTTGTTAAAGTAGTTTTTAGATAGCTATTTACAATTTAAATATTAATGTGGCAATTCTTTCAAGAATTAGGTGGTTATTGAAACAGAAAGGGAAATACAGACCAGATTATATAATTTTGAGACACATCTTTAAGAGTTGCAAACGTATTTTACTCTGTTCTCTTTACCCAAAGCAACATTTTCTGACTAAAAGCCAAGGAAAAACCATATAATCCAGCTGTGGTGAATTTTATGGGTGATTTGAGCTACAAAACTGTATGTTTGGGTTCCATTAACATGTTACTCAGTATGTAGCATAGCCTGTGTTTGATGCACTTTTGGCTACTGCAGTTAGGGCTCAATCCCAGACACCAAATTCAAGCACAACTCCCATGGAAAAGGGAGTGAAACACTGAATCATGGTCATAGAAACAAAAAACAAACTATTCACAGATGCTAGCACCGTAAAACCTGTGTGAGGTTTCCTGCAAGCTCCTGCCATATGCCAGAGGGACGCTGCAGATATTGTGGCTGTTGGCAGGGAGATGCACAACTAGGAGAGCTAATGCTTCATTCAGCGTGTTCCTCTTGCAGCCCCTGGCAATAGGTTTTCTGCAGTTTCCTACAGAGCTGCAAATAGAAACTAAAGCTCTCTCTGACTCACTGAACCTTTAAAAGGAGACAGGTGATAAAGAACTTGAAAAAGAGCTTGCCCTTTTTAAATTTTATTTTTTTTTTAATATCTTCAGGGTTAGTTCCCACTGCAGGACAAAGATTTTATTCCAGTTAGGATGCAAGATGTCTGTTTCTACTTTCTACTCACAAGTGTAAGGACTAAATTCTTAGTTCAGATTCTATTGTGATATTCAGTGATATTAAACTGAATTCAGTTTCATTTTTGAAAGAAGTAGAAAGGAAGATCTCTTAAAACTTTCTTACCATAGCTATTTCTTTTTTAAATTCTGTGGTAATTAAAAGTTCAATTTAGCCTTTTATGACTGAGCTTCTAATTCTTCTCTCAAAGATCCCTGTGCATAACTTTGCTCTGTATTTATTTAAAATCCTGTTCCTCAGGGTATCCAGAGGAGAAGTCTTGGTAAATACCTGAGAGCAGTGTGTCCTCTTGGGATCCTGCCTCTTGTGCATCCTAAATATTGTCTTTTGCTCCACCTCTTTAGTAGCATTACTGTTTCATTGCCTAACATGAGAGATCAAGAAGAAGCCCTGTAATAATTCCACTGATTTGAAAGCAGAAATTTCATTTACATAGGTTTTATATTTCAGTCACTGAAACATGACTGATCTGAAAAAGCAGGAAATTTTCCGTTTTTCTTTATAATTTGTATACCTTTGCAACTTTTATTTCATTCAGAAACCTCCCTGTTTATTTGTGAGCTACTAAGTTGTGGTGCCTGGAAATACATTCTTTCATCTCTAAATGTTTGCTCATTGTGTTGGTGATGCATTTGTACATGCAGTTTCCCCAGCCTGCTGTAAGTTACACAGTGAAATAGGGAAATATCTTATGCATCAATACTGGGATAAATGAGCCTGAGATTTCAAATCTTGTAGTTTTTTTCTGCATATTGAATGAAAAGACAAAACCATGCAGACAAGTCTGTCCTGCAACTACAGGACTTTCAGAGACAGCACTATGATTCAAGTAAGTCCTTCTGATCAGATTTGTGTAAAAGTTTGGAAAAAATTGACTTTTGGCAGGATGTTCAATATGTAATCATATAATATTTGAGCTTCTAGAATAGCAGCTTAAATGCTCAAAGGTCAAAGTTGTATCCTGTGGGCTTTCTAAATTTCCATATCTCTCTAGTACCCCTGATTCTTTGGGCAGATCCTTGATTGCTTTTTGCAGTCAACTGGATCAAAGTCTATGCAGCATGAAACGTGTAGTGCAGTTTATGAATCGTGTCTTCTGTATTACCCATTGGAAATGTATCCCTTCACTTCCACTTGCTGGGAAACAACTTTCCTGGTGCTAGGAGCAATAGCTGAAGGAACAGAAACGTGTAAAAAGAAGCACAGGCAAGGGCATAGAGAACAGAAATGTTGCTTTGCAGTGTGACATTGTTTCACAGTTATCTATTTTCTCCCTAGTTTGTAGGAGTAGGAGAAACAATATTACGCTTAAAAGAAGAATTCTGGGACTTCAAGTGTACATTAATTTTTGAATATGTAACCTAAAAATTCTGTTTTGTAGATACGAGGATAAATCACTATTTCTGCTTCATTGAACGTGATTTTAGTGGCTGTCTTTTGTCAGACTTCTGGTACTAAGATCTGTCATCATTGCATGTTCATTTTCTATGACTCTAGACAGCCCTTTAAACCTACCCTCAGGTTTGTGGAATAATTATGAGCACAAGAAGCCAAAAATATGACTTAAGATTAGCCTTGAAGTCTGCTTCAAACAGCTCTGGCCAGCAGCACTCTTACAGTTTTGGGCTGGTGGGGATCCCTGCTGCCCTGTGCGCAGGCACAGGATCCTTGCTGGACTTGTGTGTGCAGAGCTGCCCCTGGCACACGGAAGAAATAAAACTCAGATTATACAGATTATAAAGTTGTGGTAGGGGAAATCACCTCTATTGTCAAGGCAAGGGCCACCACAGCCCAACTCCTGCTCTGTGCCTTGTGTTGCAGCTGCAACCAAAGACATCCTGCAGTTTTTCCAGTTCCTCCAGCACCAGGAAGCACAAGAGGAGCCTGCACTGGATGGCACAGAACAGTGCATGAAAACAGCTGAGGTTGCTGTGCAAGAGCACGCTGGGGGATGAGCGCCAGTTCTGCTGCTTTGCTGCAGCTCTGCACCTGCACAGAGAAGAGCAGGGCAGCTGCAGACAGGTAGGTTAGTGCAGTAAAAAAATTGAAAAATATGTTATTCAGCTTGTTATTCAGCTTTTGTGTGGTTTGTACAAAGTCTCTTGTGATGCTTCGTAACTTCGAGGCATCTTCTGGAAGGGCACAGATTTCCATGTGGAATGTCAAGTGGTGGTCTGCAAGGAATCAGCGTAATTTTGTGAACTGCTTTTCTCTTTGACTAGCTCTTCTCTATTTGACCAGATTAGGAGAAGCAGATGCCATCAGAACAAAACTAACAGAGAAGATTCATGGTAATGGTAAATTATGAGGGTGTTGACACCAAGTATTGGACTGGAAGGTGGGAAGGGACGGAGGAGTCCAAGTCTTCTGGGTTAGAGGGGAATTGGTACCTTGGTCTGAGCCTTCCCAATCTGAGTTCTTATCCTCAGAATGTACTGTATGTTTCTTTTTCCAAAGGAAGGAAGTATAATAATTTCAGCGCTGAGAACTGGTACTACAGGAAATGCTTCCATAATGTTCTTAGGTAAAACAACAGATGCCTAAGCAAAAAAGCAAGTATGGCAGTGCTCCTGTTTGTGAAGGTCTGAATAAGTCTGTTCAGCAAAAGCAAAATTTAGAACACATACTCAAACCACCAGTCTGTTTTGTGCTTAAGTGCAAAGAACATACTAAACAGAGAGATGTGACACCCAAATACTCATTTGCCAGTGGAAAAACAGCCCCAAGTTAATACATGGAAACAGTTGTACATCTCCAATGCTAAATGAGCAGGAAACATAAACAAGACTAAACAAAAATTAGCTGAAAACCTATGATGCCATGGCAAAGAGATGACAGTATGAAACACAGAGGTAGCTCTTCAGTATTATAATTTTATTATATCTGCACCTTCTCAACAGAGGCTTCTCATAGCACCAATTCCACCTTTTGTTGGCAAATGATGAAGCATGATCTGTCAAGTCACTGGTAGTAAACTGAACGATAATATTTAAAATACTCCTGTCTCCCTCTTTAAAAAAGAAAAATATTTGATGTTGATAATAGAAAAATCAATATTTCAGGGAGGGGCTGCAAATATGTTTTTTCAGCTGCGGAAATTTCTGCAAAGTTATGTCTTTTCACAGTGACAAATTAGGTATGTAAGACTGGTACAAGTCTTATTTTTCTTTTTCCATTTTTATTAGGGCTGTTCTGGAATATTAAATCAGCATGCAACTACTGCAGACTTTTCCTCCTTACTGATACTTTTTTTTATATGGAATATATTTTTACATCATTTAAAAATATTGCTCTCTACAAAACACTTTTTTATACTCTATTTTTCATTTGCATTCCAAAAAATTGCTGTAGGGTTTTCTTATTCTTAGCAAAAAGAGATAGATCCCCAGATGTATTTCCTTTTGTTTTTCTTTCTTCCTTCCTTCCTTCTCCCCTGTGTAAATACTCTTATAAAAGTAGATTTAACAAAAGACCATTCACTATAAAAAACTTCCTCAGCAGTGACATGATACACCACCCACCCACTTGTGTAGTCTTTATCAATAACAACAGAAACAGTGTCAAGTGATAAAAATATATGTGATTTAAACCAGCTGTTTGGGGAGTATATTTATTCAAGACCCTTCAAGTGGAGATGAATAGCAGGTTTCTAAATGTGGTGTTATGAGGGTAAGCAAATGAGTCACTATTTGTATTCTAGAGCAATAGAGTTGGGCAAGAACAACACTGCAAGAGTGAGCAAGCGGTCGTATCTAACTGTTTATTCTATTACATTCATCACCACAGGGTGTATCTGTGCATGTGAGGTCAAGGTCAGCGATCTTTGCTCACATGAATCATTCTCAGCACTAATGAAAATCACCCCTGGTGCAGCGTGTTGCAGCACCAACAGCTCTGGCAGAATTCTGGCACTCCTGACTCACTTGTGCGAGCCACAATTCACAGGTGAGGCAGCAAGGTGGTGGTGGGGGACACCTGGGGATCAGGATGGATGAGAGCCTAGCAGGGGCTGTTGGTGGAAGGAGGGTGATTTTTAACTGGAGGACAAAACAGTGCTGCTATGGGCCAGCTACGGCTCCTTTACACCTTGGCTGTTTGAATTTCAAAGCTGAAGAGTCTCTCAAAATGAAATATTAATTAAAATATAGCAACCTGGATCTGAATATGTTTCCAAATAATTGTTTTAAAGTTATGATAACAAATCCTAATTGTCTTTCTCCACAAGTTTTTTGAAATCAAGGAAACAGAGGTGGAATATAGTGGCACATGAAGAAGGGTTTATTTTTCTTCCCTCTCCCTCCTCCTCTTTCAATCAGTGCAAATTCTGCATACATTTTCTCTGTATTTCCGTGGCTATATAGAAAGAAGGATACATTTTGTGGAAGCACTGACCACATGCACACACACACACACATATATACATATATATATACACATATATATAAACAGATGCATGAAAAAAGAAAAATCAACCATAGAATAACTTTTCAGGGCTGCTGCAGTCACTACTATAATTTAGTATGCAAGTGGATTTATTACTAAGATTGCAAACAAAAGTTATGCGCATTATGTTTCTCGCACTGCAATAATCTTTCTGCAGAAATTTTGGCGGCCCCTCGCCAAAGCCAGAGGGGGGACTCGATGGCCGGAGGAGTGCCCGGGACTCTAGCGAGGAAGAAGAGGGTGCTCCGCGGAGGTGAGGGAGGGAGGGAGGCAGGCTGTTGTCTCACCACACATGGTCTTGTGGGAAGTGGGAATCTCAGGTTGAGTTACTCATCGGTATGGAGTCAGGAGTGTGCACAACCAATGATTTTGATGGCAGGAGGTAACGTACACATGTTTTTCAGGGAAGGTGCTGTAGGAGGACCTGCCGGCGGGCAGGAGGAGGTTTGCGCCGAGGGCTGTCATTTCCCAAGCGCGGAATTCTTCTCATCCCAGGAGCGCATCGCCGCCGCCTCCGATGCTCTCGCTCCCTACGGTAGGAGCGGGCGGCTGGCGGCGCACGGACCCGGCCGGGCACGGGGGGCGGGCGCGGTGCCCGGGGCAGCTCCGGCGCCCGGAGAGCGGGGCGGGGGGCGCGGGGCGGCGCTGCCCGGGCTGGGCGCTGCCCGCCGGCGCTGATTGACACCGGCCCGGGCGGAGGCGGGTCCGCGGGGACCGCGCCGCTCCCGCCCGCCGCCGCCGCCGGGCAGCGCGTCCCGCGCTCCGCCGCCGCCCCCGCGTTCTCGCGGCGGGATCGCGGAGCCGCCGCGGCATGGCCGGCGCGCTGGGCAGGGGGGCGGCGAGCTGGCGGATGCGGAGCGCGGCGGGCGGCAGGAAGGAGAAGGCGCCGGGCGCCAAGCCCCAGCCCCAGCCCCGGCACGGTAAGGGGGCGGCCGCGGCCGGGCTCGGCGGGACCGGAGCGCCAGGTCCGCGCGGGGCAGCCGCGATGCCAACTTGCCTGGGACTTGCAGTGCCCGGCCGCGGCCGGGGGATGCTTTGCTCCTTTCCCCTCCAGCGGGTGCGGAGCGAGAGGCGCTCCCCGCTCCCAAATTCTGCCGAGCTGCGCCTTAGGTCTTTTATTTGCCGAGGCGAAAGGAGAGGAACGGTGTTCGCGCGCGTTTTGGCATCTTGCTTTGACAGCGGCTTCTTTGATAATTCTTGCAGAAAGCGTTTCTCATCTGGCAAACGCCAGTGAACCTGAGAAGAGTCCCCGAATTCTCTTTTGGCTTTCACGATCTTAATGCCCGGAAAGCACTGTTGAAAATATTGCCCTGTGTGCTGTCTCCTCCTCCCTTACTTGTTCGGGGAGACAGATGCTCTCTTTGAAGGCTAAACAGCCTTCACAGACAGTTCTCCCGAAATCAGACCCTGACTTTGAAGACATTGAGCGGAGTGGTGTTTCACGAACTACTGAAAGCAGTTGTTGAGGTTCATGACCCTTGTGTGCTAAACACTGAATGCAGTTTACCCAGAGCCAAAGCTGTCATGTACGGTTTCCTTGCTGTGCTGCTTGGCTGTCACCGATCTCTGCTGTGGGGAACAAACCCAACTGTTTGTGGATCTGGTCTGCAAATCTCACTAGAATTTGTTCTAGCTGTCTGTTCCCCATTGGGTTTTATATCCACAATTTGGATAAATGGGTTTGCAGGGGTCTCTGACCTAATCCTTCAAGGGTAAAGTAACAGCTTGTGCTTGAGTTCTGCGTCAGTTTGCGTTTGTTTGTTGTTGTTTATGTTAGTCCCCAAAGTAACTTTGTGTCTTTTCCTGAGAAGCTAATTTGGCTGAAGGAGTGATTTGTACTCTTTACAAGTCCAGAGGTTGCTGTAGCTCTTTCAGTTATCTTGATTAAAAAAAAAAATGTTGGGATGATGGGGAGCCTGGTACCTCAGGTGTTGGCATTTTAAGAAAATGCTTGCTGAGAAATTAATGCACTCAAATGCAGGTCTGAAATGAAAACAAACTCAGTGTTTCTTCCAGGTGACTGTCACCTGGATGTTTCTGAGCTGGAGTGCTTCTGCAGCAACATCTCCTTTTCCACTTTGCTTCTTTGTGCCCCTTTCACAAGCCAAAAGAGGAAGCAGACTAAAAGTTGGATCAAAGATTTTGTCAGTGGATGTCAAAACCCATCTAAAATAAATTCTGTAGGGAAAAAAAAAAAGTGTTGTCCATTTAGAAAAGAAAAGTGGTTGTTTAAAACTAATTGTAAATATTTATCCTATTAATTCTGAGTGTAATGCTGGTAGTAGGGACTCACATGTTGATGTTGATGGGATTCCTTTAAGTTGGGTAGCTGTTATATGTAGGTATTACACAGTAGCTAGGCACACGGACCAAAATAAAATTCTGGATGCAGTGAATTCAGTGGGAATTTTGCCACTGACCTAAGAAGAGCCAGAATTGAATCCACAGACTTTGTAGTGTGAGGTGTTGGGCCAAACTGAAAACATTTGGCTGATGCAGCAGTGCAATTGTGGCAAAGTTTATAATCCTGCATATGCTGCTATGATTAATGTATTATCATAATAGCTCTAAATTAAATTAGTTAAGTTATGGAGTTATAAAATTACTTGGTTCTAATTTACCTTAAGAAAAAAGGTGTCATATGATCCAGTCTATCACAACTGCTTCTTATAAATGTTTTCTAAAGTATCATATAATACTGAATTCACGTTTAAGTAGTTACTGCAACAACAGAGAACACTGAATTACATTGAAGCCCATGCACTTTGCATCCTTTCAACTGTCATTTAAAAATAAACACTCTATTGTATTGCCTTTGCAAAGTGAACTAGACTTAGTCACCAGGTCATTTACTAACCTTTGACAGCTCCAAATAAAAGGTAAAAATGAAATTAGAGTAATCTGCATATCCTTAACACTGATTGTGTGCTACAGGGAAATATTTGGGGTGAAAGCCAAAGATGTGATATTCCTTTAGTGTGCTTACAAAATTTTCAAAGTTACAGAAGGACTCTCTTTTCCAAGAATGAACTTTTAAGTAAATTTCAGCTTTTGTAAGCAGTGTTGATAAATTCATCATACAGGAACAGGAACTTCTTTAAAATGTTTCAGCTAAAGCATTAGAGGGGTTATAAGTGAAATACAGCTAAAAGTAAAATTGTGGTATATGAACTGTCAATGATTTTTAACTAGCAAAGAGACTGACACGTTGGACTCATTTATACCTGCCTGCATTCAGTTATCAAAGTGAGATGGGAACTGTTCACTACAGAGCTATGTGTAATACTTTAAAATTTGGGAAATAATGTTTCTTGGGAAGTAGTATTTCTTCCTAATCTCTGTTTTTGCTACAAAACCATTTCAATGGGCCACCGTCCTGCCTTGGTAAAAGGTGTCATAGCTGTATGGATCTCAACAGCACTGTTATGACTGACACCATCTGCAGACCATGCACAATATTTCTGTGTATGCTTGGATTAAGATATGTTTATTTGGGCATCACTTAAGGATCTAAATTGGCAGGGTGCATATTGAGTTGCAGCTGAGCAAACCTGCCATTTAACTGAGTCAAGTTACAAATATTTTCCAGCTTTGACATTCTTCTCACCTTTTACAGGAGGACTTATGGAGACTTTTTTATACTTTTCTGATATTTAAAAATACAAATATGAAAATGTCCTTGTGATCTCATGTGTAAAGTTCTTGTTTTACAGGATTTTTGGTTTCATACCATGTAAAGCAATATAAAGCAGAACTAGCATTCCCACCCATTGTGATCTATACAGTAAATGAAGTCTTGTCAAGATTCCAGCAAAAAGTTCAAGATCCTGTTGAAATGATGAATATTAAGAGTCTTGTAAAAAGTCCATTTTAAAATTATTTAATGTTGGGTTATCATTGGCAACTTACCTGTAAAATTTCCAAAGAACTTGAAAACTGACAGCTGCAGCCAGAATTCTATTACAGATTCTCTTTAGGCAGAAGAGATTAAGAAGTAGCATAATGAAAAATATGTACATAAAGTAATATTTTAGTGTACTGCTTGAGAAAACTTTGAAATATTTGTATGAGGAAACCTCCTCCCTTGAGAAGCAGCTATGGAAATATTGTGACTAAAAGCTATGAAACAGAAATAAATTTTAAATTACTTTGTATCACCAGAAAGAACTTCTGGAGAGAAATCAATGTTTTATATCTCTTTTAAAACTATGTGAAAGTTAGTATAAAAACACTTACCAGGGAAAAATAGCACAAGTAAATAGTGCTGGATGTATGTATAGGAGTGTGTTGTCAACACAGGTGCAATTTTTAGACAGAAAACAATTACTTCCAATTTATTTGATTTTCTTTAGAAAGAGCTCACAAAATGTGCCATATTTAGACTGGCAAGTGCAAGTCCTCTGTGTCTCAGCCAGCACAATGAAATCACTTGGTTTTATGCAAATATGTTGAATTACACCCAGGTAGGCTGGATAAATGATTATGAGCTCCAGCAACACAGACCACTGTTTCACCTGGATCTGCTGACTAATTTTAGTCTTCACCTATCTAGAGTTGTCACAGAATAAGACAAAAACTGTTGTTGCCATATCTGTTTGGTGTAATGGAAAGGTTGTAGTGTGGGAAGGGGGGCAGTCAATGTATCATTGCTGCAGAGACGTGGTCTCTTCCAGCTGTGGTGAACTGCTGGGAGAATGGAGAGAGAGGAAAAAGAACTCCACAAACCTGTTCATAGTTCTCCTCTTGAATGAGCTTAGTTGTATGCACATGTGCAAACATCCAGGTTGCTCCTGGACTGGACTAATTCCACAGTTAGTAAGGAATTTAGTAAGGAAATTAAATTATGCTTGAGCTTTCCACTTTCAGATGTTCTCATCTTTTTACATTTCTTCTTGAAATATTCAAGAACGTGCTTCAGTGTTTTCTGTAAGCTTTTCCTTGTCTCTTCCTTCTCTGTCTCCTGGGAAATAATGTTGTTGGTCGTGTTGAGGTAGTCATAACCAAATCTTCTGTTTTTCTTGAGGCATAGTTCTCTCACCTCACTTTTTACATGCGCCTTATTGTAGCATTTGTGAAAGTAAATGTCTGAAATTATTGCAGGTTTTATATATATACTTAATATAAAGGAATAGGAGTTTTCTTAAAGCAAGTAAACATCTTTTCTGTGATCAGCTGGAATAATCTGCAGGTGGGTTTTAAATATTGAAACATTTTCCTAGCCTATATGTTCAGAAGAAATAACATTGATGTTATTTCTTTTTACATCTACTGACACTTTGATGCCTCAGCCACTTTTGGGGTCTCATTAGTAAGGCAGTGTGTTTTCTGTGTAATGCAGACTTTGCTCTGAAGGCAAGACTCTCCAAACAAATGAATGGGTAAGGAAGGGTTTTGGCCTGGAGAACAAGAGGGGTTGGTTTACCAAACTTATTTTAACTTTATTAGCCTTTCCCTTTTTCCTTTGATGTAAGTGCTAGCTAGCTTTTACCTCTTTCTGTCGTTGTTTCTGGTTTTTTGTTTGTAAAAACATATTTGTTTATTTCTTTTGTTTTGTTTTTCAAATTATTCCCTGTAAGAAAGGTGATACCCTAGTGGATGCCTAGTTCACAGAAGAGGATATTTATGATACTGATAAAACCTAGCATTATAACTTCCTCAATTAGAGATAAGTAATCAGAGCTAAAAATCCACAGATTATTCTAAATTTGAATTTATGATAGAATGAAAAACCCACCATCTAGATCTTAGAAGCAGACTCCAAATACAGTTTTCTGATATTTATTTAAATCTAATTTTGGCACAGAAATGTAGTTAAGAAACCAAAGACTTCCCTTCTATTTCATAACCAGATATATTTTTCTGACTTTTATTTTTTTACAGAATATTTGGCTAGTTTTAGTCAGACAGAGTCTCAAGTCACCTTGCTGGGAAGTACAAGGTGTGATCTGAAAGGAAAAAAGAAAGAATCACTTTCCTGATCATTTGGCTTTTGCTCTTGAAAATTCTGAAGCTAGGTGAAATGATTACTCTGACAGAACTATAGAAAATATCTCATTTCAGTACATTCGAGAATATTTTATATTTTGAGTAACCCTGACTCCAGGGCATTTTATACTTGATTCTGGAAGTTTCCAGTCCTATATTCAGTTTAACATCTCTGCCTTTGTCTTTCCATTTAGCCTTGCCATGTTAAAACAATGAATCATCTTGTCCATTAACTACAGTTGGAATGTCTGTTTATGCACTGAATTTGTTTTGTCATGTTGCCTTAAAAATTGATTGGAACTGTGGCAACTCCTGACTGCTTTCCCATATGAATTTGGGCTATTCCCAGTGCTGTTCTGAGCAGTAGAAACATAAGCTATCCCCAGACCTGGAATGTCTTTACTCTCTAAGGATTTAACTTGTCTTTCTTATGAAACTGTAAGGCAGCATTTTCATTTTCTGTCCTCATGCATATTACTTTGTGTAGAGGATGTAATATTTCCTATAACAGCTGAACAAGGAATGTTGTTATTGTAGGTTCACTTTGATACATTCTATTTTGTTGATGGATTTTAAATTGGTGCTGATTAATATGTTGAATCATTAAATAGCAAGTTAAATAAAACTATAATGGCATTCTTTGAATAATTTAGAGAAGTGGCATGGTGCAAAGGAAGGGGCTACAGGGCAGGGAGGCTGAGCCAGCAAATGCAAATTTGTACCTCTTGCCTTGTGAATAAGCCTGAAGGTAGCACTTTGGTTGCTATTTAAATAGGTTGCTATTTAGGCAGTGTTTTGAAAATAAATGCCCTTTTAATAAAAAGGCATTACCCTGGTAGTTCCTTGAGTTATTTAATAGCATTTGCCTTAACTATGTAGTAATAGAATTGAGATTATTTTCTTTACTTACATGAAAAAAAATCTTTGTTTCTTTTGGAAGGTAAATAATGAGGGATCTTCTTAATAAAAAAGCCCCAAATACTGTTTAAAACGTGTTCTTTTTAAGATGACTTTGTGATCCTGTCTTATGCACTGTGAAACCTAAGAATATTTTTTGTATGTTCTCTATGACCAATTTTCGTTGAGTTGTTGATGCCACATTCCAGTGGAAAGCATCAGAAAGTAGAAACAAGGAGTAAGAACTAGTGGGTAGAACCTTCTCCTGAAGGCAGATTAAAGTAGAACTATTCGTTTGTGATAATGAACCCAAGAGCCTGTGGAAAAAAGCAAGAAAAAAAGAGTTGTTATTGTTAATGACTGCATTGTGCTTTGCTGTACGAACCATTCCAGCATTTTGTTCAATATTTATTGCTCTGAAGCTCTGAAACTACAGAGCTGTCTAAACTGCTGGCATTTGTAGTGAGGGGGAGGAATGGGAGGTTGAGAAGAGATACTCCTTCTCCAGAAGTTGGGTTGAGTAAATTCATGTAGTGTAACCAGATGTCCTCATCAGTTTCATCTCTTTGGCTGATTGTCACTGTGGTTTCATGTGGGAGGTCATGGTTGCTGCCAGACAAGAAGTGGGTGGGAGTAAAATGTTTTAGGAGGTAAGTGAGAGGAGGTTCTGTAATGAGAAGCTGTACACAGAGAGATCAAGGGACCCCTGCGTTACATTCATATCAGCAGGACTGCAAAACAGATGAGATGCTGTGTTCTGGAATGGGCAGAATGTTTCAAGACTTCTGCATCATTTTAAAATATAAGACATCTTCATAATCAAGTCCTGACATCAGTAATGTGTTCCTTGCAATGTTCAAACCTGAATTAGATGGAATGGGAACATAATATTCAATTTTTATTTGACTTAGAGGTGTGAATTTTTTGCTTTCTACCTTGGAATTCCAAGATACATTCAAGCCTGTAAATCCATTTAAAATCTGGAAGAAAGTGGTTTTTTTAGATCACTATATGTGTTTTAGGGAAACATGGTCTTTTCCAATCCTGATGACGTTGGAATTCTCTATGGCAGTCCAGCTATTGATTTCAGTTAACACTGAACTTGCCTGAGGGATGGTCAGTTGTTTGTGTTAATGGTACTGCTGGGTACAGCCTAAATTGCTTTGAGCATTTGGCCTACAAAGGCAAGTTCCAATGAAGCAAAAGAGAATTTACCACTGTTTATATTCATTGTGCAGTTGTGGAGGATTTCTTGTTATTTTTCCCTGAGAAGTGGTGATATTCTGCTTAGAACAGAAGCATATATTGTTGGGGTTTTGTTTGCGTGGGTGGTCTTTGTTTTCTTAATGTCCAGGCTGAAGAGCTAGTCCCAGCTCAATGACATTAATTTCTGGGAGAGGACTGTATTGCAAGTGTAAAGGTGGCAGAAGGATCACCTTACAGAAACTGCAATGGCTGGAGTGAGATTCTGATCATGGAAGGGTTTGATCTTGTGGGCTGTAGCTGCTTGCTGCATGCACCAGATCAGCGAGCTGATTTTTCAGGCTTTCTGAATTCTTCTGTTTTGGCACAGGGAGAGAGCACACAAATGATCTCACAGAAGAGATGATTAAGTGACACCTGAGAGCTTTTCAGAGCTCTTAGCAGCATTGAGCAGTTGTTCCATTGCAGGGAGGGTTAAGCTGAAGCAGCATCCTTGACTAGCTTTTTTCCCCTCTTATTCCTGCACCAACATTATGCCAGTTTGATGGCAGATGCAGATGGACATTTTTAGCCCAAGGCTTTTGTATTCTGCAAACTCAAACTCTGTTTTATGATTTTCTTAGCATAAAAAAAAGAAAGTGGCAAAATTATTTATTTATGTATTTTGACAGTCGTATATGGTTCTTTGATGGTGCTGGTTTGTTTGTTTGTTTTGGGTTTTTTTTTTTTTTTTAAATCTAGTTAAAATATTTAGATCCAATAAGTTCTGATTATATTCAGCATATCTAGTGGAAACCTGAGCAATACATAGAATGATTCAGGTTGGAACGATCCTAGGGAACATCTCTAGTCCAGTCTCCTGCTCTGTGTCAGCTGTGAGATAAGATCAGGTTGCTCAAGGCTTTCTTCAGTCCAGTCTTGAAAACATCCAAGGAAGGAGTGCACAAAGCCTGGAAACTGGTTACTTTTTCACATCAAAAGCCCAAAGAGCTCCTGATAATTTTGGAAAAGTGGGAGCTCTAGATAACTGGCATCTTCCTAGAAATAAGTCCAAGAGTAAGTGGTGCTAAAGTGATTCCTCTGATGATCTGAAGTACCACTTACAAAATATAATGAAAGCTGTCTTATTTTGGGATGTTCCAGAAAAGATATCTGGAAAACTAATAATTTGCTAAATCCATAATGTTCTGAATAAAAATAAGTCGAACTATTCCTAGGCTTGCAGCCCATTATCTGAGTTCACCTAGAAACTTAGTTAACTTTTTGAGAAGTACAGAGGAGTATGCCAGCTGTCTGGCCCTTCAAAGTTGTCATAAATCAGAAGTGCAGGTAAGAGTTTGTGATGAGAAGGGTCTTGGCAACCTGAGCAACTGAAATATTCCAGTGTCATTACAGCACAGAAGTCTCAGGTCATTATGGAAAGAGCCTGAAAGACAATGCTTTACTTTGTTTTGTTTTGGTTTGGTTTTGTTTTTTTTTGGGTGTGTGGGGTGTGTGTCTTTTTGTTTTGTCCTGTCTGGGTTTGTTTGTTTTGGATTTTTGGATCCTGCACAAGGTCCCAGCTTTGGGACAGCAATGAGACTGCTTGTTCTGATGTTCCACTTGACACCCTGCCCATAGAGGGTGGGTTTCTCTGGGTGTCCCCTGTATCTGGCTTAAGGAATTTCACAAAGAACCAGCAGCTCAGCTCCACTGCATCTTTATAACCTGGTATCTTCTTGCGTACAATCCTACAAGTAAATTTCACAATTTTCTGTCAATATTCTTATGTAAGAAATCTCCATGTAACATAGCCTGCATGCAGTAGTTCAACCTTGCTGGTAATATATTTTCCTGATATAAAACAGTACTGTTTTTCTTCAAAAAGCACATAATAACTTTTGGTATTAACTGCTATTGTCCCACATATCCTAATTAATGCAGCTATTTGTTATAATTAATTTGTTAATGCTTCTCCAGTCATGTAATAAGATACATTGGCCCACCAGCAGTCTCAAGGCACTCATGTTAGAAGATTGTTTAGAGACTCACTTTCATTGCCTAATAATATTTTAATAAGACCTTTCATTGAGCTCTGTGGCCATTAGTCTTATTTTTGTATTTTTCTCTTCCTTCTCTTGTCCTCAAGTGTTTGTTTTTTTGTTTTGTTTTCTTTAAATCTGACATCAGATTTTATCTTTGTTCCACTGCTCTATGCAGGTTTTGTTTTTAACAAGTAGGTGGGTGAGAACTTCTATCAGTACAGACATGATTCAGAAATCTTTGATCAGTAGTTTTCCTTGAAGCCTACAGTCCTAGTAATACTTAAGGTTTCAAAGCTAGGGGCAAAAGATGATTGAGAAACTAGTTTGGTAAATAGAAGTCATTTATGATTTTCCTAATAAAGGGAAAAAAGAACTCTATCTGCTACCAAAATTGTGAAAATTTGGCAGTGATGCAAATCCCAAGACAGATTTCTCCTATTTCTGATATTTTATGTGTTTCTTGAGAATTGGCGTTTGTACTTCAACAGTTGTTTTTTAAAACGAGTCTATGTTTGAGAAAGGGTGTGTGAAGCCAATCCATGCAGTAGAAGGAATTGCTATGTACTAATAGCTTTTTCAGGAATGTATGTTCTCTGGTCATAGCTTACAGACCCTGAACCTGGCAGAGAAGAACGTGCAGAGCGTAGGGTGCCATGAGGAGCTCTCACTGCCGGAGCAGCACCGTGCGTGTCTGTGTTTGCCTCACTTTGCTGTTTGTGTGTTTTTGCCACAGAGACATGCAGCAATCACAGCAGGCACTACTGAGCAGCGTGGCTGGGAGCTCTGCTGCCATCTGTGTTAGCTCTGCCTGCTCCTGTTTGTGCTTGCTTCCATATGTGTAGTTCAGCACTTCGTCTCTGCAGCCATTGGAGTAATAGATCTGAAAACAGTTGTGATAATTGAATGATGGCAAACAGTCATTTAAGAACTTAATTACTTTGTTTTCAATCTATGTTCTGTATTTATTTTTTTCTTTTCTTTAGTATCTCCTACTCCTTCAGAAACATTTCATGAGATACTAACGCTCAGTCCAAACTTGAACTCATCACTTTTGGCTTTGTACATCGTAATAGCCTCCACAGCAACCACTGTGATGCCATAAACAGAGGATTTGACTTCAGGTGAAGAATGTAGGCAGTAAAAGCAGAATAACCCATAAAGGAAAATGTGGGAGGATGGGGAAGACAGGGAAAGTGATTATTTTGGCTTTCTGTGTAGCGATACACCACCCACCCTCCCAGAAATTTTTTTTTTAATATCTTTACTGATAGCTGAAAGAAAATAGATTGTTTTATGATGTCAGAGTTGAACCTCCATTTTAGACAGTATAATTGAAAATATATACAAGTAATAGAGTTTTATTCTTCATGAGGTTTCTTTTTCTCTCTTTCCATTCATTTTTAAAAAAATCACTTTAGTAAATCCACCGTGGGAGGATAGTTTTGCTGCTGTACTTTTCCCAGGATGCAGCAAAAGAAATTGCATTTGCAGTTCACAGAGAATGAAATTAGACTTGCTCTGTCCTGATGATCCACTACTCCTACACCCAGCACATTTCTGGGAGAGACTTTTGCTTGCTATAAGAGACATTGCCCTGACTGTACTTGCACCTGCTCTTGTGCATGAAGGAACAGGCATGGATTTGGGCCCACGTAGCCCCCAAATTAGAATTAGGCACTGCATGGAGTGCCTCTGTGTGGGTCTGTCTCCTTCCTCTCTGAGGCATTTTTCATGGAAGGGGAGAGTTCAAACACATCACTTTGTTTGCTTGTAGGGGTTGAGACAACTTTCTGTTCTGTAATAGATTTATACCTGCTCAGAAACACCATGGCCTCAGAGAGCATCTGGCAGCTGAAGGATGTCCATTTTTGCCTTGCATCATCTCATGTTCAACCCATAGTTGGGTGCTTGACTGTGAAATCAGTAGAAAGTAATTGGGAAACGCAAATGACATTATGGCATCTGGAAGAGTGGACTGGGATTTTCTTTTCCTTTTTTAGTTGGACACACTCCTTATTATTCTTGTTGAATAATAAAAGCTTTCCCTTTAACCCTTCAGCCATCCATCCATTAGAGATTACGTACATAAACCTTTATTTCTTGTCTTCTGTGTCTAGTCACTTCTTTTTTTTTTGAGCTGTGGCTTCTCAAAAGCAGCTTCAGTTACACAAACACTCAAATGACCTTCGTGCTCATGTAGCAACTTAAGTACCTGTGTGCCAGCCTGCACAGCCATAAGTGCTTCCTTTCCTTACAGAATAGAAATTGAATGCGTATAGTGCCTATGGAGGAAAACATTCTCAAATAAGAGCAGAGAAAGCTCAAGGATCAGCAAGGATTTCCATTTAATATAATGCTGATCCTGTGCTCCACAAAGCTGGTTTATGTGGGGAGTCCTACCCTAGATCGATGTATCTATATCTATCTATATCTATATATCTATTTGTTCAACAATTCCAGCAGCTTTCATTTACATTTCAAAGGCAGAGAGAGACCGAGAGTACTCATATTTGTAATTCCAATATTCCAGTAGTCCCTCCATCTGGATGGTTGTTCCTGTGAAACTGACACAGTCTGGACAATTTTCATCAATTTCATGTTTTCCATCTTCTCAGATGAGCCTTTAATCCCTTGCTTGCTGATCCCTGGTTTATAATCAGATTTGACAGCAATAGGATGGCAGTAAATATCTTGATATAAAGGTCTATAACAAAGTAGAACTGTTGTTTTTCTCCTTACTCCTTGGTGAGGTAAAATTTTATTTGTGAAGCATGAATAACTTTGAAGCATAAAGCTGCCTAGTTTTGCGCCATTAACAAGTGGATTTATTAACAAGTGAGATGTTTATTATTTTTTTTCCCCTCTTAAAAACAAAAATAAAAGGCTTATTTCTGACATACTTCTTAATATTTCTGGAAATTAATTTGATATCAACTTGACTAATTATTCTGTTTCCCTAGAGGCTGATAAGATACTTTTCCAAATAAGATCTAAGATAATAGTTATTTGACATGTGGATAATAATTTTCATTCCTGAATAAAGCCATTCTGAAATAATTTTAATGCCAATAGATAATAATAATAATTTTAATGTCAATAAAAACCTTATTGTTAACTGAATAAGAAATATTTAATAGTTGCATTTAGCAAAATCTGCCCATGGTTTGGTGGTTTTTTTTTCATTGTTTTGTACACATGTGTTAGCTGCATAATTTCTGCATCTATTTTGATTCCCATCATAGTGGAAAAATCCTTTCTCTTTGCCTTTTAAGCCATCCTCTGCACAATCTTACCGCTCAAATTAATGGTAAAAATATTCAAAATAGAAGGTTGGACATATACACAAAATGATGAGCATACCCAGCTTAAGTGCAAGCTGTGCCTATGGAATAAAGCAATTTTTTTCAAACAATAGGCTGTAATCAGTCATGTTTCATTTTAATAATTTTTTTTTTCTTGAACAATCTTTCCTGGTTGTGGCTCTCCTTTACTGTTTATATTCTTATTTATAATTTTGGCGTTATCCCATTGTAGCCTGCCAGCCCGTACTTAATCTTGGGAGGAAAAAGATTCTAAGTACACTGCCATATTTTATTTCTTTCTCTCACTCTTCTTTTCATGATAAACTAATTTCCATGTCTATACTGTTCCAAAAATTCTTCCCCTTTATTCAGCTCCTATAACCTCAGTTAAATCTCAGCTTCAGTCTCAGAGACAGGAATTTAAATATTTAAATGTGGTTTCTTCCTCTCCTGCTTAAGCCCTTCCCTTTCCTTTTAAGGATTTGGTGTTCTTGCCACTTGTGTATTCAAATGTCCATCTGGCACACTACAGAGTTTTATAATTCTTTTATATGTACATATATATATATATATGTTAATTTTCTTTTCTTAAAGAAATTTGTGGTGGTTTTCCTGTATGTGAAATTATTCAGTTCTTTTCTTCACAATTGTAATGAGAGTCCAAATTGTCAGCCCAATGAGCTCCAAATTCCACACTTGCTTAAATAATAGTACTGTAATTTTCATTTATGCTTTCTCTACTTTCTCTTGGTTTTATGCCAATAACTTCAGCAAGATCAAACATTGTAAACTTTCTAGGTGTTACTTTAGAGATAGAACAGAAGATTCTGAGGAAACCACACTCCTAACGATACGCTTCAAACCCAAACTCCAATCACTTGGTGCACAGAGAAGTGCTGGTGATGATTGTCCTCTTTGGGAGCTGCTGTTTTCCTTGATGTTGCTGTGGGAAGAGGTCTTTGTTGTTTTGGGTACATATGAGTTAGAAAACTCTGAAAATTGCTGACAAAAAGGGCGAATCTGATTTAGGACATTCCCACAGATTTTGTAGGGGTAGGGAAGGACTGCATTAGTGCTCATCACTGGCAAATGGTAAGAGCCTTTTTTATTGGGTCATTGTTTCTGACAGCTTCATCCAGCTGCCTTTTCAGTTCTCTCTGGACATGCTGTTACAGAACTTTGAGAAGCAGACTGAAAAGTTGCATGCAGCAAATGAGCAGTACAAGTTCCTTGTTAATGCTACTTTTCCCTTTGGCAAGCTTTTCAACTTCAGAGAGTATATTTTTTCCCCTGCACTTGGAATTAATTTTGCATGCCTTGACAGCCAAATTATTTGCTGTAGGAGTAAACCACCACATCTGTCCCTCACTGAAGCTGAACACTTTGACTGAGCTGGTCCTACCAGCCCACGATAGCATCAAATGGTCCATGGGCGAGAGGAGAATCTTCTGGTAATAGGGAATTGCAATTTGTATGGGCAAATACAAAGCTGAGGTGGAGTTCTACAAATGGGGACAAGTTGCAAATAATTCAGCATTCAGGAAAAAGTGATAACAATCATTGTTCATGCCAGCATGTGGCTGACTTTTAATTAGCTTGGAATTATGCTTTGCTGGTTTAGGTAAAAGACAGTAAAGATTTTGTCAGCTGAAAATTAATAGCTCGAGTTTTTTTTTGCAGAGATTATTACTAAAACCAGCACAATTCCTACTAAAAACTGGAATTCTGTATCATATATATTTTATATATGTTATATCCATATATAAATTAAACATTGACGTATAAGAAGAGAGTGCCTGTTGTGGAAAAGAATGTGCAAAGCTCCATATGAGAGGGGATGCAACATTGCCTGACTCGACCAGTTATAAGTGGTTTTCTGGCAATGAGTGAAGAGCTGAATTTAATGATTTAAACATACAGAGACCTATGGGCAATGGCTGCACAATGGTTATTTGCATTTGAGAAATGGGAACAGGTATCCAAGGATTTTACTGAGGTAAGTTAATAGGTTTTTGAGTGTGCAGAAAGCTATATGTACTCTGGGGAAAGGTAGCATGTGACCAAATCTGAATGCACAGGGCTTGAACGTTGTTGGTACTTTGCAAAATTGCTTATCAATAGCTTATTGAGTAAACAATTTACTTTAGCAAGTGTGGAATATTGTTAAGTGATGAAATAAGAAATGTGATAGCAGTGATAAGGAGGGTGATAGCAAAGACTGTGATTAACAAAACAGTAGAATTAGGACAGCAAAACCTCACACACAAAGTTTTATTTCCAGATGAAGATCATTCTACAACTGAGCCTGCACAAGGTGAGTGCAGTATGCTTAAAAATGAGATGTGGAAAAGAAGAAATATCGAAATGGATCAAAAAAGTGAAGAGGACTATAATGTACAGTGGTCAGCAATAATCATCATTCCAGTTCATTCCAGTTGAAAAAAGGATTTGATAAATGTCCTAATCACAGAATGAAACAGCAGAGAGAGACCATTTTAGTTTTCCCTTAATCAAAGCCAGAAAGAAAATGAGAATTCTGAGCTAAAAGTCTTTGAGTATCTCTGCTCTGCCTGTGGAAACTGACAGGTCTCCAAGCAGGAATATGATGATTTGTGAAAAACGAATTCCTATAGTGAAACTATTGCATGTTTGTATATTTATCAAATTTTTAAAACGTGGAGGAAACCAGTGAAGGCAGCTTTTCCACATAAAGTTGGAATCATTAGATTATCAGGATAATTGTATTAGCAACTTGTTTTAGTTTATTTGTAAGAGGACAGAAAACTGTAGAAGACCTGCATCTTTCTATAGACCAATTAACACAGAGCAAGTAATGAACAAAGAGTGACTATCAATACTCATAAAAAAATATATATCTACTGAACAGTCCAGGCTGAAAGGGAAGTGTTGGGGTGGGGTTTTTTCTTTTGTTTTGTTTTCTTTTTTCCTTTTTATTTTTTCTCTTCTAAGTCTAGAAATGATTTTTGCACAGAGATAGTTGGGCTGCACCTAGAGCTTTGTGTATCTGCCAGAAGATATCACTAAATAAGAATGTCTTTGGAATTATCCTGGCATTTGAGATGTTTCAGAGGAAATTGAACCAGGCACTAGGGGAGCTCTTAGATGTTGATATTGTTGCAAGGAAAGGAAAAGTCTGGGAAGAGGCAGTAGAATACGGTCAGGTTGGATTGTAGCGACTCTTTGGGGCACACCAGGCAGTGCTTGTGTCTAAATCAAAGGATGAAAGGGAAGGATAGCACATGTGGGAAACCAAAGCAAATACAGAGTGCTTTAGATCAAATCCTGAGTGCCAGTGGTTCCAAAACTTTGTGCAAACAGCAATGTTAGCTACACTGTGATAAATGGCAGATCCCTGGCTGACAGTGTGTGACTGCTTACATTACTTGAGAGCCAGACAGAAGCACAGCACTGGGACTGGCAGTGGGATCCTTTATTGCCACTTGCAGTCCTTACAGCAGGCAGCACATGGAAGTGATTCATTCCAATCTTTTATGTGTATCTCTTATTTGTGCTTTTCCTGTCACAATTTCCTTCTCCAGGTCATCCCAGGCTTGTTAAGTACTTTCAGTACCCTCCTGTATTTTCTTGTTCTACTCCCTGTCTTCTAAGCCATTCGCATCCAGTAATCTTTTCCAGATTCATGGGCAAAATATGTGTCTTCCCAGTCTAATTTTCCCAAAACCTCTTTAGCTGTCCCCAAAAAATTACACCTGGGACAGATACTGAGCAAAAAAAAAAAAAAAAAAAAGTCCAAAAAAACCCACCAAAAATCAAACAATCAACCAAAAAGCCCCAGTCAAAGTTTGGCAAGGTTCTAAGCTGGTAATGAGTTTTCCTGATTGGAAGTGATGGCAGCATTGATGTTCAGTTCTACCAGGACTATTACAGTGCTTTGTAATTACATATCTTCACACAGATTATGACTAAAAAATTGCTAGAAGTTTGAAGGACCAAATTACGCCTAGCACTCACACCTCAGATTAATTGGAGACGTTTGAAAAGGCACTGAATAAGATCTAGGGAAAGCAGAAATACAGTTCTGTCTGACACTTGCCACACTTAAGTATGGCAGCCAAGCATAATATGTCTAAGAGAACAAATGCATTTTTTTTTCTCTTCAATGTATTGTTTGTTTGATAGTGTTTGTGGGTTTTGTGGAGATCTTGTGCAATAATAATTTTTTAACAATTCAACTGCTACATTGTGTGATTTCAAAAAGGATGGAGGTACAACAGGTGAACATGCATTGAATTTCCTTTTTTACCCTGTGTATATTTTCTCACAGGGAAATTCAGCATGAGCTTCAATATACCCTATTTTTAGTGTATTTTGGATCTCTGTCTTTAATTTAATTAAATGAATGCATGTATTTATTACACTTGCCTTTTTATTTCAAAACAGTCCAGCCAGGGAGTAGAACAACTGCCTTCTAGAAAGTTCCTACTTTGAGAAGAAAGTTTGTATCCAGAATAACTCTGCCACTTCAGGAAGTTTTTGCTCTGAAACCACTGGACCGGGTTTGCTGGCAGGATTTGGGACCCTATGGAAGGGAAGCAGTTTGTGAAGAACTGCAGCCTGTGGGAAGGACTGGTGTTGGAGAAGTTCATGAAGGTCTCCTGTAAGATGGAGCCCACCCTGGAGCAGGGCAAGAGTGCGAGGAGTCAGTCCTTCTTTGTGGAGGAAAGATTGGCAGAGATGGTGTGTGATGAATTGACCACAGCTCCCATTTCTTATCCTCCTGTGGTAGAGAAAATGGGGAGTGAAGTTGAGTCTGGGAAGAAGGCTGGGCTGGGTGGAAGGTATTTTAAAATTTGGTTTTACTTCTCATTTTCCTACTCCGATCTGATTGGTAATAAATGAGTTAATTTCCCTGAGCTGAATCTGTTTTGATTATGACAGTAATTGGTAGATTATCTTTCCCTGTCCTTGTCTCGATTTATGAGCCTTCTGATGTATTTTTTTCTCCCCTGTCCAGCTGAGGAGGGAGTGAAGAGCAGCTTTGGTGGGGATCTGGCATCAAGCCAGGGCCAGCCCAGCACAGCTGGGATAATTTACACAAATTTGAGGCAGGTGGGAACACAGTTGAAAAGGGGCATCAGAGTGAGCTTGGCCAGCACTGTGACCACCCCGGCATTAGAAATCTCTTGCAAAGGCTGATTGGAGAAGAGCTGAAAGTGGAGATGAAGAAGCTCTCTCAGGAAGTAAGGTTTTCCTGTTTTTTCTGCTGGTCTAGCAAGATGAAATGGTTCATAGCATGGTCAGAAATGTGCCAGAGAGGGAATGGGAATGGTTGGGACAAAAATGCAGTCTTGGCAGGCACGTTGGACTGATTCAGGCATACAACATCAGTGAAAAATCACTGTCCTCTAGCTGCAAACAGGGCAACAGCATTAGGCAATGTTTATGCCATATTTTCCTTTTCCCATTGCCATATCACCTTCTTTTACTCCCTTGCAATTTAAGCCTTTTGGAGGCATGCCTCAGAGCAATGTGGTGACTGTGTGTGGATATTATATCCTCTATTAGCCACTCTTTCAATCCAGAACATGCCAAGTATTGCACCAGGGCTCTGTATGAAAATGCCTTATGATCACCCAAGTGCTCAAAAGGTGGCAAAGGAATGCCATCTGATACAGAAGGGAGGAAAAATACATGGACCATTTCTGGATGCTGTTATGGAGGGTTAAACTGAAAACATAGTTTTGTTTAGAGTGTCTTGAAAGTGTTCAGGGTAGCATGGCCATTATGGAGGGAAGTCTTAAATAACTGCTGAGAATCTGGAACATCTCTAAGGAGTGAGAAAGGGTAAAGAAGATGTGGTTTTGATCTCTAGAGTAAGTACCAGGAGAAGGTCAAGAGAGTGCATTAGCTAAGGGAAATATCTTGAAAAAGGCAGGGTCATGCAGGAAGGGCATTTAGGAAAACACAGAAATAACTCTTCAGGAGACTGTAATGATGATGAACATTCCTAGAAAACTAAGCACTGTGGAGTGTGATGAGGACAGGAGGACAATTAGAGATCACTGAACTATCACAGCTTTTCTGCAACACTTTACTGTCTAGGAGAAACTTGACCTTTATGATTTATAACCTATTGAACTAACATACAGCCAGTTAGAACTTCAAACATGTTCTACTACAGCTCCATTGCAATTTTATGTTTTACTGTTTACATTCAATTAAGCAACATTTCTATTTTGAAAAACATGCTAAGGCCATTTCTCTGCAATGCAGCTTCCTCCTAATGATACCAGTTCCTGATAACTTGTTTATGTAAAGGCAGAGCATTAATTTTCTTATTTACAGCAAGGAATACTTTTTCCTGCCTTTATACTCTCGATTCCAGCTGGGAGCATATGATGCAGCTCTGACCCAGATTCACCTGCCATCTGGACTACCTTTTAGAGACACCCTTTTTCATTTTTTGTAGCATCAATAAAACTGCTTTAGCTTTGCCCCCCAGTCCATTAAAGAGGTTCTTGGATATAACTGCACAGATTAAAGCAGAACACTGCTGATGTGTGTGACAGAAACAGCTGCTGCTTACAAGTACTCAGCCCTGTCACCTCCAGTTCCCATTCAGTCTCACAAGTAACAAGTTCTCTTCATTAGGACGAAGTGGAGCTGTGTTTGCAGAGATCCTGGTCTAAGTGACTTCACTGCTCTCATGCTCCAGGCTAACACAGGCTATTTAGCCAGGCTGTGAATGCCCTGGGGAGGACCAAGACCTCATTTCTGGTTTTGGCCTCAGAAGTTCAGGGAGCAGGCTAATGGAAGGTGTCAGTGTTCAAGCAAATCTGGAAATCTCACATGATTTGAGGTATCAGAGCAAAACTAGTTAGCTGCATTTCAGTATCACATCTGATGAAAAAGACTGTTCAGCACAAGGTAAAGAAAGAGCTCTCCTACTGCTGGAATATTTTGAATGAAGAAGTTTCCTAAAGGAATGTTTCTTGGCTATGCGTTTTCGTGTTGCCACAGATAATCAAAGATCTGGAACGTTACTTTTGCCAACAGACCCTTTCTAGCTTATCAAGCCTCAAACTGTTGATGACTGCTAAAGCTGGTCTGTGAAAATTTGGAAAATACACCTCTTGATTCTTACCTCCCATGGGGTTCCTTGTTGTTGTTATAACCATTTCCTAGCTCATGAAACACAATGTAATTGCATAACAGTGAGGAACAGAAACTAATTGATTGCTTAATGATGGTCAGCAGTGTGATGTGCATTGGAAAACTGGCATATGGTAGTATGCTGATTTTAAAGAAGCTTGTAAGAAAAGGAAAAGCCTTTTACAGATATCTGATATTTAACCTGTGTCACTGAACGTCAGCACAGATCACTTATACTAATTTTGCAGGATTTTTTTGAATGCCTCTCAGATATGTATGCATTTATGTGACTTTTTAAGTCAAATTATCCTTCTAAAATTTAAATGAACATGTGGCAACTGTCTGGTTTTTAGAAAAAAATAGCATATAGGTTTACTATTCTGAGTTATCAGAAAGCCAACACCTTTGGGTAAAAACTAGGTAACATTTTGAATTCAAGATCAAGTGTTTTCCTTACAGTGTCTGTAATTCAAGAATTGCTTGCTTTAATTTATTTTTTCTTTTCCCTGAGTCCTTCAAAATAATAAATTTAACGACTACAATAATCTCTGTGTGGAAAAGCTTGAAAAATGCATTGCACTATTTTAGATTGTTTGACCTAATTTAGAGAACTAAGGACTTCAGCCTTTTGGATTAAATTCAATCAGAATTTGACATCTACCAAGCATTGTGCCAATTGTTATCTGTAAATATGAAACACCTATGAGCTAGAGTGAGGTCATTGAAGAGAAACCAAAGAATTACAGGTCCAATTCACTGTCAATTAAAACATGATTTGAATTTTAAAGTAAATCTCCTGACATTAGCAATTGCCAGGGCTTTTCAGAGTCATGAGGCAGAAATCACTATTGTATGCCTTCGTGTTGTAAATGATGAGATTCACACATTTGTGTCACAGTCTAGCTGAGAGAAAAACAAAGCTGAGACCATCTGAAATGAAATCATGTTGTGATTTGTGCCAGATGGGTGCCTGAAGTAATTACAATGTCAGTGCTTCCTAAGTAGGGTAACGATATGGACCTAATTCTGGTCAGTCTGGAGAAATCTGTTGTGATGAACTTTCAACTCTATTTAGCTCAGACATATGTTGAAAGATAACCTAATGGGATGTTACTGCAATCTGCTGCTTCTTACCAAGGCTTTTGAATACACTGCTGCCATAATTGTGCCAGTGATGGTTTGTACAAGTATTGAGACAAATAGGCTAAGGCCTATTGTTTTTATACTTGGTGTGAAATCTAGAGAAATAATCTGTCACTTGGGTATTGTGGTATGTTATATGCAAAACAGTCGAGACTTGGGAGCCTTTGAATTTAATTTTTTATCAGTTTGGAAAAACCTCTGATCATGCATTTGGGTGTTGCAGGGGAAGCAAAAAGAAAGAATATAATAGTTAAAAGTATCAAGTGCTTTCCTTCCCCTTCCCCAGGATCAGCTTAACCCCAACACCTATTCTAACCCCTCCATAGTCTTGGTTTCCCTTATTTTCACTTCAGATTAGGTTCAGTGTTCCCCACTGCCTTTGGGGAGGTGAAGTGCAAGAGGGGAGGTCACGTCCCATAATTGCATATTTTTGCTCCTCTTAATTTTTCTGTTTTTCCCACAGTTCTCTTCGTGTCCTGCTCTAGAGAAGGGCCCACAGGCCAAAGAAGTGCCTTTGGGGGTGCAGCTGCCCTGGCATGGGTTCCCCACAGCTGCAGTCCCTTGGGGGTGTTGCTGCTCAGCGTGGCTCAGCCATGGTGCAGTCCCTCCTGCCCAGAGCCTGTTCCCAGTGACATTTCCAGGGCTCTGTGTCCTGCTCTTGTGGCTGGCACGGGCACTCTTAAATCTCTTTTAAACCTGCCCGAGGTTTTTCGGGATGATGGGCTGTTTATGCTGGCTTCAGAGGCACCTGAAAACAGGGCACCTCTGCAACCCTCTTCTACCAAATCCCTGCTGTTGATGCCCAGTATGCAGCTGTAGTGCAGATTTTCCCAATCTTGTTTTAAAGTTTTAATCTGCAAAAGACAGTGCACAGGAGATGTGAACCTGCAACACTGCATTTTGTAAGGAATTGGAGGAAATGGTTAACTTCAAGGCAGGGCTGTTTGATGAATAGCAGATAAATAAAGAGGACTTGGTAAAGAATCATTTCTTAAATCCCAGTTGTGTGTCATAGTCCTTGTGTTTTATTGACATCAGTGTCATCTTTCACCCTTTAATAATGAGACAGCTGTATTTCCTCATGGACTCCTTTAGGATGACTTCTGACAGGTAAGCAGACTGCTCATTTATCTTAAACCTCAGCATGCTTCATGCTCTTCTTCTTCTCTTGCTGCATTTTAATATATTTGCTGAAACAGCCTTAGCTTACTGGCATGAAATAATTTTTCAGTAGGCTGAGGCAACAAAAGCCTGAGCACCTGGGAGTGGGTGCTCTCACACCACTGGCACCTGATGGTCTCTGTAACCTGGGATTTCAGCAAGGGTATGTGTCCAGTTTGCTGACCCAGGATACGCAGCTCATTCTTTGTTTCCCTCCTAAATCTCTACAGAAGTGTCACAGGCATGTCATCTAAAGAGCTTCAGGCTCAGCTGGCTGATGCTGGGATTCTCTGTGTGGCCTCAGTAGTGTTGGTTCTGAAGTGCAATGCCCTTCTGAGGGAACCCTTCATGAGTGCTAACGCTTCATGTGGGTTTGAAATGCTTTTGGAGTTTGTTTTCTAATTGGTCATCATCTAAAGCTTTACTTTAAAGAGGGAAACTGGGATTTGAGTGTCTGTTTGAATCTGGCACACCAAGTCGAATGCTTCTAGATGGCAGGTCCTGTGACCAATATATCCTATTCATTGGAACAGAGCAGTCTATTTTAGAAATTGTCCAAGGCCTATTTTATTCAAAATGATCTATCACGCTGGCTTTACATAAGCTGAAGAAAATATCTTTTGCAAAGCTGACTGAAAGTCAGTAGACCAATTTGTGTAAAAAGAGTTCGGTGTTTCAATTTAAAATTATATTGAGGATGGAGGAGAAAAGGAGAGACCTTTTTGTGCTGAAAGTTAAGATGAGGACAAAAATAATTCTGGCATAATGGTCTCACCATGGAAAATGGGATTTCATTAAAATCAACCTTCAGCTGAATCTATCAGAACTGTCAGTCACAAGAAGAGGTTGTTAGGCATGTAATTCCATGGAAAGATTCTGGGTCCACAGCCTGCCTGTTTATATCTTCCATGATACTTATACCTCCACATTTTTTGATTTGAGAAATATGAGAATAGTTTATTTAGTCAGAAATGCCAAAACATTGAATTTCTGAATTAAGATTTATGGAGAGGGGAATGTGCTGCCTTGTTCTGAAATCTGTGAAGACTTTAGATTGTTATCTGTGAGTTTATATTGTTTTATGACTTGCAACTCATCTCTAGTGTTGTTGAGTTTGATTTCAGAGGTGATACCTATGAGTGATGTTGAACATGGCTTAGTATTTAAGTGTTTTGTGACTTTGGCAAGACATTTGCTCTGATGAGTCTAGGAGATTAGGTGCACATATAATCCCAAGAGTTTCTCAGATGGGCAGAGAGAAACCTTTTGAAATTCAACAAAGGTGAGTGAAGAGTTCTGCATCTGGGGAAGAATAATCCACCAGGTCAGCCTCCAGTAAAAGCTAGGGGCTGACCTGGTTGGAAAGCAGGTCTGCTGAGAAGGATCTGGGGGTCCTGGAGGACAACAAGCTGTTGATGGGCCAGCAGTGTGCCCTGGGTGCCAAGAAGCCCAAGGGAATCCTGGTGTGCATTACGAAGAGCATTGCCAGCAGGTCAAGGGAGGTGATCTTGCTCAGCTAACGAGTCTGTGAGGCCACATCTGGATGCTGTGTTCACTTTTGGGCTACTCAGTACAAGAGAGACCTGGAGCTCCTGGGGCAAGGGGCTGTGATGTGGAGGGGTTGTTTAGGAGCACCTCTCTTGGGGAAGTCTGAGCTGGGCCTGTTTGACCTGGAGAGGGCTGAGAGGGGCCCCATCAGTGTATGGGTCTGAAGGGAGAGCTCCAAGAGGATAGAGCCAGGATCTTAGTGGTGCCAAGAACAGGAGAAGAGGGAACAGGCAGAAAATGAGAAACAGAAGGGTTCCACCTGGACATGTGGAAGAACTTCTTTATTATGAGAGTGATGGAGCTCTGAAACAGATTTGTCAGAGAGTTTTTGGAGTCTTCCTCAATGGAGATATTGAGGAATCATCTGGACACATTCCTGTGCAATGTGCTGTAGGCTGACGCTGCTTGAGGAGGGAGGTTGGACCAGATGACCCTCTGTGGTCCTTTCCAACCTTATCCATTCTGTGGTTCTGTGATCTTCAGGAAATTAATTACGAATAACTGCCAAAACACGCATATCTATTATTGAAGTTGTATTTATTCTAAGATAATATTTTAAAAAGAAAATTATCTCTCATAGTAATTGAATCAAAGGACTTTATGGCACTAATTAAAATGGGAGAGATCTTAATTATAGTATTAAAGTAATGTATAATAATTCTTTTTGCTGTTTTACTACTCTTTCTAAATTGCTGGCTATGTTAATAATTTCTTTGAGTGAAGTGTTAATGAGGTAGTGATTCCTACATAGAGGGAGAAAAATTACTAACTCTACATGTTTTTATTTTCTGTGAGGGGTATTTGACATCCTTGATAGACACAAATAGATTGGATTTGCCACTTAACCATTTGATTTTATGTGACATGCTATCAAACTTGTTCTGGCTGAATGTAGCATAATTTCCACAGAAGGTGGTGGTACATTTTGGATTTAGCTTTGAGGGCTTAGGGACTGGGTGCATTTCACTGATTTATTTTAGTCCACATATTCAAGCCATTAGAAAGCTAAGGCTCTCAAATTTATCTCTGTGTGATCTGAGGAGACAAAGTACCTCACCAGTCTAAGCATAGCTCTCAACAAACAAAGGCTCTTTATTTGGAAGAGTAACATGACCAGAACATGTACTGTGGTTTCAAGAAACAAGCTAGTATGAGTAGTTGGTTTTGGTTTGTTTATTTATTTTCTTTCCCAAGCTATGGGACTCTGGCTGATATTTAAATTCCCACTCAAACCTTTCTTTGACTCTATGATATGGCTATATGCTCACATGATATATCATAGGCTACTTGGTCTTCAAATAAGACACATCATTTCTTCCAAGAAATTTCCTAGCTCTTCCCTAACATCTGCAAAAGCTGTTGTTTTCCTAGCTGTTCCTCCTGCTCCTTAACATCTGTAAACTCACCCTAAGGTGAAAACTTTCTTTGGACTAAGAGCTGTAAGATCTCTTACATTTGCAGTGTTGTATGGACTCATTTGGAAATTCTACATGTCAAAATTTCAACATTCAGTGTGCTTTATTCAGCATATTGAGTGCTGTTGGAGTGGGTAAAGTCTATATATACCAGACTGAACTTACACAGGCAATGAGTGATGGACAAAATAACTCAGAAAAGGAGCATTTTCCTTGAGAAAAAAAGCCTCAAGTAGTCTTGTCTTTCAAGAAAAGTGCAAAAAATCCTTTAAAAATTAACATCGGTGCTAAAAGAAAAATCTCATTAGATACTAAGTGCAGTGAAGACATTGGTGTTATGGCAGAATACTGTTTTGAGTATCACCCCCTAACTCTCAGCTGTTCTCTAGGTGCTAAGTATTTATTCCTCATGCTTGGGAAACATGACTTACTGCTTCTAGCCTTGCCAAAAGCTTTTTCTGCTCTAAAGGTATCTAGCTCCCCTTTTCTAAAACTTGTCTAATTGTTCTGGAACAAAGTCAATTACATAAACCCAGTGTTTTCAATTTGGTACTTAGATTAATGTTTTCTGGAGCTTTTCAAGTCCAATAAAGGTTGTGAGCGTCAAAAAGCTTTTATTTCCTCCAATATCTCTTAATCTGCTGATACAAGAAAAAAGATACTGTCTCTGCAATTGCTACTTCAGCTATTCTAACACACTCTTATTTCTTGCCCTTGTCTCACCTGGTCAGTAGTTGGAGGTTGTAAAGATTTTTGAAGGTTGTAAAGACAGATGCGTTAGGGAGGGATTAATTTCATCTCCTCTTGATGCAGCTAAGCTTCAGCCTGGAGGTCAGAGTAGCCAGCTAGGCTCCCTCTGTGGGAGAGGGAAGCAGGGACAAGCAAAGGAAAATTACATTCCTTTATTACTTATTTCTCTTGTAGGAAAACAGGAACAACATGGGGAAAAATCCCAAAACTTCGAAACTGTCAGAATCCACTTAGTTTCTCTTCCACCTTTTCCCTTCAAAAATGCCTGATTCTGCAGCAGGGTTTATGCTCAGATCTCCAGAATAGAGTCAGGGCTCGATGGCTTTCCAAAACCCAAGCAGGGAAAAGGCCCATTCATCTCCAAGATATGGCTCACAGGAGTAAATTTAAGTATAGGGGAGAGGAGACTAGGAAACTAATTACTCTCAGGGATTTAGGATTAGGATGCTGTTATTTGGTAATCAGAACAAAATGCCATTAAAATAGCAATTTTACTGTCTGACTTTTTAATACTCTACTGTAGTGGACTTTACATACCAATATGTTTGCATTATGTGGCTGACATACAATTTTCAATGAAAAATGCTGCAATTAACCTCCCATTATTAATCTTTTGAGCCTTTTTTTTATTTTTTCCAAAAGTGAATTACACTTGAATTTCTATACTGGACTGTTTTAACTAATTTCATCTTGCTCTGACTTCTGAATGTGGTAGTTCTCATTTTTTCTCTCTCTTAAAAAAAAAACCAACAAAACAAGATACAGAAAAAAAATCCAAGCTTTTCATACCAATATTTAAATGAAGTTCAGACAGCTGTTACACATCTTGTATTATTGTTGTAGACATATTTTTTCAAATGCAGTACTCCAGGGTATCTCCAGTGGTTCCAATGGCAAGTAAGTGAATTAAAGCTGTGTTTTAATGGACTTCAGAGGGACTTATTCACTCTTCCCTGCATATGATTTTTTACCTGGAGCCTCAAGAAGACACCTGAAGAGATTAAAATGTGAATAAATTAATTTTAAAAGAGACCGTACTAAAATATGTGTTTAAATTTACTAATAGTTGTTGAAATTTCTGTACTGCTTATTAGCATCTGTTTGTGAATGCTGGGCATTTAAGCTGTAAGCTGTTTTGAAAAAATAAAAGCGCCTTTTTTGCTGGTTATTGTTGGAATGTACTTCCTTGTAATACAAAACAAAAATTAAAGATACAGTAGGTAAATACTACCACAAAAGGAGAGAAAGAAAGGCAAGCACTTAATCAAATGTTCTTTTGGAAATGCCACAAACATTTGAGATATTTTAGTTATAAATAATTCAATTTATAGCCTTGCTTTCTTACTAATACAATTGATCCATAAAATAGCAGCAAGGGGTCATGGCAATTATAGCTCTTTTTAATGAGTAAAAGTTAAAAGTTCTGAGTGTCATAAAACTGTTGTATTTTTTCTAAACAGTAAGCTATTCTGTATAGAGACATATTGTTTTTGATACCTTTAAGTTCATGCAGTTTTCAAATAAAGAACTTAAATGTTTTGGTCTCCAAATGCACATTCTATCTGTGTATGTCCTGTGCCATTATTACATAGTATAAACCTTATTAATGGTATGATTTGATCTGCAAATTGAGTCACAAACAAAAGTCTGTGAAATTTATGGACAAAATGGCAAATTTTCTTTTTTCCTTGGTAAGAAGTAGAAAAAAAGTTACCTGATGAATTTGTGTATATACTTAGCTGATCAGCTTTAAAGGACTTCTGAGATTTTATTTGGCCAGAATTATTGTATTTTGAAACTGACAGAATGCAAGATCAAATACTCTATTTCCTATGACTCTAACATTTAATGTAGGGTTATTTTGTGGTCTATGTTCAGCATATTTTTTCCTCTGATTTACAGTAACGTATTATTTTGGTTTTGCATAATTCTTTGGAGAAACTGTTGTGCTTGTTGTTTCATATTTGATTTGTGTTAAGAAAACCTTTTCACAAAAAATGCTTGTTTATCCACTTATTTGCTGGTGTAAGAGATATTCCAGTTTAAATAACTTTTGTTATACAAATTCTTGTGAGGGAGGGATTTAAATCTTATGGTCCTACATTTACTCTTTCATTGAAATAAAAGGTAAATGGTTTAGATTGTCTATTACTAGTGTTAACATTTAGAGTAAATGAACTAGAAAATTACTATGCTAGAGAAACAGTGTCCATAGGCAATATAGCGTATGACTCTTTAAAATTGTTCATCTGTTTGTGTTTGTTATTTATTCCCATCCCTCAGGAAGGTCAAGCAAGATGAACTCTTTGAGTCAGTGAATGCACTGGAAAGGGCCTCTCAGTTCAACATAACTTGGCTTAAATTTATTCATATTCCACACCCTGCATAAAAGCATTTCATGATAACTGGGCAGCTAGCCATGGATTTGTTTTGGAATTGTTGATTCTGCACTCAAAGATCCACAGCTAAAATTTTGCTTATGTGTTCCTTGGCAAACTATTGGCAAAGTGATGATAACATTGTCCATTGAGACAACATCGAGGCCTGTGAAGCTTTGGGTTGAAGGCTAAGGCATTTTTTGGACTGCAAAAGTTGTTGCTTCCATTACCTCTTTGGGAGCAAGGGTTTTGTTCATAATATTTGTAAATTAGTATTGGCTCCCTCCCCTATTATAATAAAACTAATAATTGAAAATAGCTGTGTAGTGATAGGATATTAATAAATTATTAGAGAAATTATTTTCTCATGGATTGCAGAAGATTTATCAAAGATGACCTCTTGGCACTCAAGTCAGAAAAGTCAAATGGTCTCTAAAGTCCCTTGTCTGAACAGTGAAAGGTAACCAGACCTAAAGATAACTGAAGTCCAAAGGAAAAATACCTTTGTGTAATGGGCTTTGGATGAAAGCTAAAGAGAGGAACCTGGTAGTAATACAGCACCTGCTCGTCTTTCTTGAAATGTTTTCCAAGTCAATTAGCACAGCAACTTGTGCTGCCT
Organism: Ammospiza caudacuta; assembly: GCF_027887145.1. NCBI lineage: Eukaryota > Metazoa > Chordata > Aves > Passeriformes > Passerellidae > Ammospiza > Ammospiza caudacuta. The sequence continues at coordinate 38,501,750 of NC_080593.1, read as the reverse complement.
GAGATTCCAGTGTCTTGTCCTTTGTACTTTATTTTCCTTTTCCATTTTGTTAACATTTGTAGAAAGCACAAAAATGAAAGCATTTTGGGTAAGCACTCAAATCTGTTGTCACAGTTTAGATTAATTACACTCAGTTATACAATGTGACCTGGAATTAATAGCCAGGCTTTATTTGGGCTATTAAATGAGATATTTTTTTTTACTAGAACGCTTGCAAGTGTTGAAGTAATTTTTTTTTCAAATGATATGCAAGTTGGATGATTAATTAAGCTTACTGATGTTCCTGTGGCAATACTGTGGGTGAGAGAAAACTGCGTATGTGCCAGGGGATTGTGGACCACATGTTCATGTACACACACACACTCTCAGTGTTGGCTCTCTGTGGCACATGACCCCCTGCTAGTGTGTGACAAGAACATCTCATGCTGATAATTTTCTCTTGGCATAGCACTACTTTGATATCACCACATCCCATGGTACTTCAAAGAGAAAAAGAGGTTTGCCTGGTGTTTGATTTATCTAAACTTATAATTTATTATTACTACTACTACTAATATGATATTTCTTCATTTTCTCTTGGAACAGTGAACATTTTTTCCAATCTTATTTTGATATAGAAAGAGTACAGAATCTGGTCTCCTTTCTCTTCTATGGTTTGTTCTCATTCTGTCTCTTCACTCAGAACTCCTCTCTGAGTTCACTCTCAGGCTGCTGCAGGACAGTGGGGCTGCAGTGTGGGCTTCCAGCAGATGTTAGCTGAAATCGCTGGGAAGTTGCAGCTCACTGGGGCTGCCACAGTAACTATTCATGCTGCTGTGGCCTGTGGGCTTTCCCTTCTGGATGAGATCCCTGAGTGTGTTGCTGCCACTGGGCACATGGACATTCCCTGCTATCTGGTGTGAGAGCTGACTCTTACCCAGTGGCTTTGGTGTCACTTGTCAGATTGAATGAATCTGTCCATGCCATTGGGCACAACAGTTACTGGGGAAAGAAGAAATAAATATCTTTCCTTCCTCACCTTTTGAAGTTTATGAAAAAGCCTTATTTTATTCATTAACTTGGAACTATCTAAGCAAATTTAAGTAACATGTGGTGAAGCAGATAAACAATGAACCCAAATAATTTTCCTGGGTAAACCAAGGTGAGACCTTCACTCTTCAATTGAAACTTCAGTCTCTGTGAACAAAGCTGCCCTTGCAATCATACCCAGATAGCCTGGGAATCTCTTATTTAACCAAGAGCTGCAGATTTTGGCAATCTTCAGAAAACATGATGAAAAATAGATTTTCAGTAAACATTAAATATTGCAGAACTTGTGTGTAGTCAAATTTTTTATGATGCACAGCAGTTCCAGGTTCCCTGAATAGGCAGACTGGTGTTTATTGTAGCTTTATTTTAGCAAGTGTTTTTTTTTTTTTGTTTTGTTTTTTGGGGGGAAGGGTTTGCTTGGTTTAGTTTTAGTTTAAATCAGTTGACTGCAACAGAAAGGACTGTGGATTCTTCGTTATATATTCTCAGGCAGATACCATTAATTTTGTTTCGTGCCCAATTTGATGCTTTAATTTTCTCTTAGTATTGTTGAAGCTCATTTATAAATGGCCATATTCAAACTTGAAATAAGTGGAACAAGGGGTAGGTGGTGCCTCGTCTCCCACTGAAGTCCCTTAAACCTTTCCTCTTTCTTGTCTTTTCTCTCAGCCCACTGGACTTTAGGATTAATTATTATGGCACTGGGTGACAGAGATAATCACATGAAGACACTATTTGAGCTTTCTGTGTCATGAACCAACAAACACTTTTTTGAGCTGACTGGCACTTAAGTCATAATTTGAAGGTTTTTTCAGTACCATAAAATGGAAGGTACATATATTTAGAATTATGCTGGTGGTAAACAGGGATATGTGGGCAAAAAGAAGTACTGCTATAACTTCTGTTGGCAGGCTTAGAAGGTGGAGCCTTGGACATATTTTGAGAATGTGGAAATACTAATGAAATCTTAATTAGGTGTGGAGTTGGCTGTTACTCTGGTAAACACAGAAATAAAGCCATATTTCTGTTCTTTAGTGTAGCTGTGAGGATAACATATGGCCTCCAAGCTTTTAAGATTTTTTTTCTGGAAACATTTATGCATCATTAATACTTAGCCTTTCTGGTAGGGAATAAACCAGCATTTACAAACATTCCCTTTTCTTTCTGTCTCAGCATGGAGCATGTTGTTTGTTGAGGTGGGATGAAAATCAAGCCAGAGCTATTTAGATCATCTGTTTCAGGTACTGGACATCCAGCCTATTATGCATTTTTTTTTCTGATATATTGTGTCACTTTCATTTAGGGGTTTTTATGATATTTTGATACAAAGTAAATGTATGAGTTTGCAAATTATCTGGACTTTCTGCAGCATCTTGATGTGCAAATGTTATTGCTTAATATTAAATAGAGTTTGCATTGTGGAATTCTGGTATATCTGAACACATGTATCTGTGCCTAAAGAAAAAGATACTTTGTAGATGCATACAAGTAAAGTGCTAATATCTGAATGAGTGTAATTTTATGCCTTGCACGTGCAAGTAGTATGCTTTAGAAGAAATATTTTTCCTTGAAAACCCTTTGTTTCCATAGATAATTAAGAGTGAAAAAGCTGTTTTCTATTTTTTTTTTTTTTTTGTCTAAACAAGGGTTTCTTTAATATTTGGTTTCATGACTGCAGAAACTCAGAGATCCTTTTGTATTTGAGAGCCTCATTTGCCAGGCCTATCTTCATTCTGGGGAAGGAGTTTGGGGGGGGATAGGTGAGATCCTTGGTGAGACTCTTCAGGGCAGTTGCTGCCTGTGCAGGTGCACTCGGAGCCCTGGCAGACAGAAGATAACAACAGTCTGCAGCCTTTCACTCAGCCAGGAGCTCAGTTAGATCTCTCTCTTCTATCCAGGTATTAATTTCCTTGTTAAACTCTATTGAAATCAAGCAAATGTTTGCTGTGATAATTTGATATTTCAGTTCTCTTGGTGTAGCTGAAATTTGATGAAGGTGAGCAATCTAGATCTAAGATATGTGGCATAGTTTGGTTGTGCAGCATATTGTTCATTCAAACTCTTTAGTAGCAGCTTATTTTTTGTGTTTTTTTCTCTTTTTTTTCTTTTTTTTTTTTTCCTTTTTTCCCCCTCTTTTAATTAAATAAGCAAAATGAGATTAAAAGCTGGCATTAATGACGTTACCTGTCTTGGTATTGAATCCTATTTTGTGTTCCCCATTAGGTTTTGAGGTGTTGAAAACTTTTCTTTTGACAAGACCTGAGGACCTAAATACTAACAGGAGTGAGCGTAAGACCTTTTGGAAGAAAACAGTAGGGGTTTCTGGCATATATAAAATTTTGGAGACAGTTTGGGAGTGTTAGAATAAGCACTGGCTATTTCTGCAGAAATGATGGACAGTTCAAGGTGCTGACATTTCCATTGTTATCCCTGGTTGTGAGACTTTATATGATACTGAAACAACTGCAGCAACTTGTATGATGTTGAGGGATATTCCAAGTCTATGTTGCCTTGTGTTACTCTGGTTTTGCTGCTGTGAATGGGGCTGTTTCTTGGAAATAAATAAACAAAAAGAGAGTACAGCCTTGAGGACTGGGTAGCCAGGCAAAATACGGGTTTCAAGGAGTGTCACAAGAGAATGATTATGGAGGTGACGCCTGCCTGAGTTTCTCCAGGTGAAGAGAATTTCAGAAGGCAGGTTTTGCTAAGAGTTAACGATGGTTTAGTCATAATTTATCAATGGTAATGATAGTTTGGTGTTTTCTTCATTATTTTTCTTCTTTTTTATCCCTTTGTGTCACCTGCACCACTCCGTTAAATATTTAGAAAAGTGGTTTGAGATTGTGTGGCCCATCAAAAATATACTCTGGGGCTTGTAGGGATGCGTCTTTTAAGTTCTAGCAGGAACTTACAGTCCAGTCTGCCTATAACAGCTGTAAATTTAACAAATATACTTATTAAAGGAGAAAAATGGGGCAGCAGAGGGATGCATTTTCTCTCCACAGGTGTGTTGTCCTAACCATTTGCAAGGAGGGAGTAGGGGGAAAATTTTACTTTACTTAAGAAAGGGGATGTTCAAAGCTGCCAGGCAGAAGCTCCACATGGTTCAAATTGCTGTCTGGAGGCATGCTAATTGGCATGCTTCTCCTGGTCTCCTACTGAAATGTTCTTACAGTAGCTTAAAATAAATTAAACCAAGGAAAACTGAAATGTGTAGAAGTAATTGTTTGAACTCCAGAAAAACAGGGGAGAGTACAGCAAAAATCTTCTTTTTACGACACAGCTGGATACCAAGGCTTTACTCTTATGAATCTGTCTGGTCTTTCAGTTTGGTCAGAGAGTTAAGGTACTTTTACAGCTGTGAAATAACTTTGAAGTGTATGTATTTAAAATCTTCTCTAAAGAGTAGCCTCCTGAGGTGTGAAATTTGTTTTCTTGAGAGTCCCAATGGGATACCAGTGATCCAGTGCTCCTTGAGCATCCTTTATCTCAACACAGCGCAGGCTGTGTAATACCCTGACGCTGCTGTGCAGCAAAAGAGACACAGCTTTGAACGAGGACCACATTTGAGCTACTTTACACAGCAGGGGAAGCTGTTTTAAGGATGCTGAAGTTCACTGTTTTTAGCAGAACATTTGAAAGGCACTGCATCAAAGCCAGACGAGGTGCATTAGGTGTTTGGGGAAGTATCAGTAAGTGCCTGACCTGCTGTGGACTCTCTTAGCAAGTGCATCATGTTTTCTGCTCTGCAGCACTAAGTGTGGGTGTTCTTGTGTTTTATGAATGCACATATTGAAATTCTATTTGGCTGCTGTGTAATAGCACAAGGTAGTAGAGAAATCTTGCATTTGCTGCTTCCCATGAACTGTTTTAATGTGTTCAGTCAGTTTGAGTTGCAGCATCTCACCAACTGTTCCAGTTTGCTTCAGAAATGTTACGTGCAGCACTCCCACAGCCTTTTTCTTTGGGAATGAAACTATTCCAGGCAAGTTTCAGAAGGCAAATGATGAAGAAGCTGCTACAGCTTTGTTAAATACATAACAGAGTTTGAAGAATTCTGGATTTGTATCTCTGTGTAACAACAGTACATTTTCTATGAAAAATGCATTAATTATATTTGTACATTTATTGAGTGAGACATTTATTCTGCCTTTGTAGTAAAGACTTCTGTATTTTGATACTCAAAATTGTGATTTATTTTACTTTAGTCACTGCTCAGGCTGTGTGTAGTTCACAGTATATTTTGATACCACATATGTGATAAAAACTTATAGACATCATTTGGATGGTACGGCATCTTTTTTATTTTATTTCTTCTCTTTTTTCTTTTTTCCCCTTTTGCTTTCAAAAGCAGAATGTTATAATTTGGTCCCTAGAGAAACACTGAAGGAATATGGAGATGTTTGCTGTTCTGATAATTTAACAGTGATTTTCACTAAAATTGTTCATCTTCCTCATGTATAAAATTGTGCATGAAACACAATTCCCAAACCTGTATATTATATCACTTGCAAGTCAATAGGTTTGTGTTCAATTATTCGTGTTATTGTCACAGCTGAATACAAATATGGTGATTTTTGTTATGGTAATAGATGAAAACCTCCTAGTATTCTTCCTTGTTTTTTGCTGTTTTTATTCCAAGTGGAAAGGATTGTACCACCCAATTTAATAGAGTCTACTCAAGAAATATTTTATAAAGATTCTGACAACAATGTTTTGAGCTATTCAGAAACAAAGGCACTTCTGACAGCGCAGGAAAATAGATGAGTGATCACATTTTAATGGGTGCAGGTTTTCCTAGCATAAGGAGAAAAGAAAGAAGAGAGAAAAAATGGAGAAGAAAATGTTGAAAGGGCCCAGATTTTAGTACTGATAGTAACTGAAGGCAAGTTTGAGGACTAACATTTGTTTTCTTTGATAATTCAGCTCATTAAGTAGGACTTAAATGAAATCCTTTGGTTCTCTTGGGCAGGCAAGATACAGCAATTGAGCAATGTGTAATGTGTTCTATCCAATAGCTGATGCAGAGGATGATAAATCTAGCTGAAATATATTTGCTGGCTGTAGGCAGAGTGGAATTAATTAAGATTTTTAATTGTCATCCGAGAAAGAATTTATACCTCAGAATTTGTAACATGGTTAAAGTTAACTACAGTTTTCTTTGAAAAAAACCTATGACAAGCAGGAAACTATTAAAGCATGATTACTTGGAAATATTTAAGAAACAAAAAGCCAAATTCTTTGTTTATAGTTACCATAACATTGATAGAACAAAAATCCTGCAGGGATAAAAAATTTAAGATAGATACTGATTGCTCAAGTTTAATTTACAAAACCCCAACAAAGCAAAATCCAAACTCAAAACAATTAAGCATTGCCAACCTAGCTCTGCATTGGGATCAGTCTGGGTAGAATATATTTAAAGTTTGTTATTGATGAATCTAACTTGGAAACTAGCTTGAAGCAAGTCCCATGAAGGCACAGCTAATCAGCTGCAAGCTGTCCTTTTGCTGGGTTCTGCCAGGAAATTTTCTTGACTCCAACAGAGTTTTTCCCTTTCCTCTTCCTTTCCTCATGTTTTAAGCCACCTTTTGAACTGCCTTCTGTCATCTGTGGAACAAACTCAGTTTTTGTACAACATCATGAGTTACTTATTTGTGCCAATATTAGTGAAGCAGTCAGCAGCTGTTGGAATGGAATTTTGTAGTGGTGGGTCATCTTGCAAAAGAGGATATTAGCTAGGGGGAGGAGCACTGAGGGTAGAGTCTTTATTGAGCAAAAAATGTATCAGGCCTGCTTTGTTAAATACAGCATATATTTTCAAAGATTTATTGTATAATTACCTTGATTGGATGAGGAAAAAAGTGTCTAGAACTAATCAAAGAGGCACAATTCATTGGTTTTAATAATCATTATTTGCCCCTTTCTGAACTGCAGGTGCTTGGCTTGAGTGTATGGATGGTAGTGCTTATCTTCATGAGCTTTGATTAATATCTAATTCTTTGCATCGTGGAAGGAGCTAATCAGATATTCAATGAGCTAATCAGCTTCTCAATTTGATTAGTAATATACTAATCACTTAAGAAAATCAAATGTGACATATGTTTACGGTTTTTGACTTAAAGTTACAACCATCTTTGAGGTAGGAGGATCTGGTTAATACCACCAGTTTGATGCAGGGTGAAGTATGAGGCAGCTGCAGCCTCTCCAGGCGTACCAGGGAGGGGAAAAAAGCAGATGCTGCAGTTCTTGCTGTAAGGGCTGCACTTGAACTGGTGTCCCTGGTGCCTGCTGCTTTACCTAGTCAAGAGTGAAAGTGAGAAAGCAATGTCCTCACTCCTCAGCTGATTATTTCTGTTTTCAATCTTGGAATTTCCCTTGGGATGTCCCTTTTGTAGGAATTTTTTTTTTTTTTTTTTTTTTTTTTTTTTTTTTTTTTTTTTTTGTGACATGTTCTGACAGTGGAGAAAACCACATTTTTATTATTTAGTATTGTTTCAGGATAAGTGTCTCTGAGAACATGCTGACATGTGAAATATTGTCACCAGCAGTGTGGAGCTTTTACTTTGCACTGTTGATAGGCACTGCTCCTCAGAGCAGGGGGACTGTTTCTCTTGTCTTCTTTTTTAGCCATTTTGGGTTTCCTTTTTCTTTTGATTGTAAAATTCTCTCTCCTAGTGAAGTTGTCAAAGCTTGCTTCCTTTCATGTCGTTTCATCTTTATATTTGTCTTTTTGCTGGTGAGGAGTGGACAGTGCTTTGCCACGCACTTCTTTTGTTGTACTTACTTTGCTTCATTTATATTTGCTCATTTATCATGTTCAGGCTGCATTGCTGAGCCCACACTGTATTAAAAAGAGGAAGTGGTTCTTGTAAACCTATTAGAAATTAGAGTTATTTGCTTGTCTGAAGGTTTATTAATTAATAATGCTTTCTCTGTGTTACAAATCTGTAGGGATATCTCTGCTCTGTGTTCAAATCAGTTTAGGTAAATAAACCAAGGAGTAAGGTATGCTTTCTATGTGCCTCCCATTTACAATGTTGCGTACATTGCTGGAACCAAAGTCAGATGAAGCATGTGCTGAGGACTTAAGAGACCAAACTGTCCTTTTGTCTGAGAACTTGTTGAAATAGAGAATTCAATGGACTTTATTACAACTTTAAAAGCATAAAGTAGCATTTTAATTATTGTTTAATCAATATTTAATTTCCACTTTAAAAACGTTGTGCCTTCAGCTCTTAGATGGCTCCATCTCTTCACTTGTCTGTTGCCTGGCAATATTTGAAATGGCAACTGACTGAATATTGGTCCAAATAAAAGTATTTGTAGTTGGAGTCAGAAGTCATAATTGGGATGGTAATGATATCTAAATGTAAATGTGTTCCCTTTGTTTATCTAATGAGTAGGGAATTGGATGAATCCCCATCTGCTACAAGTAGGTTTAGTATCAGCTGTAGCAAAATGTATGCTTTAAATCTGGATTTGACTAAAAACCAGCACATGCTGACCATGTATTTGTCAGAATAATAAAAAACCTGGGAGCTGAATGATAAATATTGTGATTATTGCTTTTGATGTGTGTCACCTTCTAAATGCAAGTATGAGTTCTGACCCATGGAAGATGGAAAACCATAATTTTAAAAGGTAGGAACTTCAGTTCTGAAGTAGTGGTAGCCTTCACTTGCCTCTGCCTGAGATAGTTCAGGTTTACATAGCATGCTGCTTGCAGGTCTTCTGTGGGAAATGAACATGCAGAATACAAGAACACATTTCAATATTTGATAGTATTGAACAACCCCAAGTTTCTCCCCACTTTTTGGTAGTATGTGTCTAGATAAAACAGCGAGCTTAAGTTTAATCTGTAACTCAGATTCAAAGCATTTGAGAGTATTTGTATTTTGTTCTTTATTTTAGAGTCAGGTGACCCTCCTATGTTGAATAGGACAGAGAAAGGCATGGCAAAGCTATTAATAAAATTTCAGAAGGAAACTGATCTTGCTCTGCTCTCTGACTGAGGAAACCTTTGCCAAAGATGGTGTTCAGGTTCATGAACTTTGATTACTTTTTGCCTCAATTGTGCATAAAGGATTGCATTCTTATGTTAGACCACAGTTTGGATGCTTTAGTGTTATGACAGTGTTAGGCCAGAGGGCTTTTGGGTTCAGTCTGTGTCAAGTTAAACCTTGGAAACAAGGAGAGAGTGACTGCTGCTAAGCCAAGGCTGAGCTGGGGGCAGGCTGAGCACTGTTTTGCTTGCAGAAAAAGTACATTCCCAAGCACTGAAACAAATCCCCCTTTGCTATGAATCCATAAGAGGATATTTCTCTAGCAGTATTTGACTTCATGAATATTTAGTTTGCAATGTGTTTTGAATGCATTGTTACAATATTTCCATCATAAATATGGCCATTAAAAAGGACACAAAAAAGAGGATGGCATTGGTTAAGACAGAAACAGGGGAGTGTGTGTCTTTATATGTGCTCAATTAAGCCTTAGAAACTAGTAATTTATGGCCACATTGTGACACTTATGCTGACAGATAGAGTAGGATATTATGGAAAGATTCTGCCCAAATGGCTGAGGCTGCAAGCATTTCCCCATGGAAGGAAAGACACAGAGAGGATATTCTCTGTGTGATTCAGTAGTGCCTGCGAGTGTGGCAAGTCCTGGACCTTTTCCCTGCAGTGTCACTGACCATGAAAAACAAACAATCCTGTGGTTCAGCCCTCATTTCTTCAGCCTATTCTACCTGCCAGTGGGAGTGTACAGTGCTGATGCTTTTGGGATCTTTCCAAAGAGCAGAACAGCTGGGATTCAGACTTGTGCAGTGTCCTGTTACTCGCTCTCATTGGCATTTCTGGAGGAAAAAAAAAAAAGGGAATTAAAACCCCCACAACCCTTAACACCAGATCTGGGCATGTGTCACATGGCTCTTTGGCAAATACTCAAAATTCTATTCTGCTTTCTGGCATTTCCCTTACAGCAAATATGTGCAGTTGCCTACTGGTGCTCAAATGGTATGTGATAATGAATTTTCCCATAGAGATGGGAATGTCATAGCAACCTTCTTAATAAAAAGATAACTTTTAATCACACTAATATACTCCTGGTAATCTAGAGAAAGAAGGGTATTTTCTATGGTGTCATGCTCAAAGAAATGTGAGACACTCACTAGGTTGTAAATAAATCTGCCTGCTCCTTCTAAAGAGCCAGAGACTGCAATAATGGCATTCAAAATGATGCTGACATCAGCCCAGTAGTTCTTGCCACGAGTGAAAGAGCAAATAGTTGCCATTTAATTCTAATGCATCGAGATAGCCTGGAGCTAAATAATACATTTTTGTTAGTAATTATTTAGCACAATCCCAAGCTGCAAAATACATTTGCATACGACTCGTCCCTTGAGGATTATCTTGCTTAGAGGGTATATGGGAACACAGGAAGGCAAATGACTCCAAGTTGATGGTTTGTTTGCATTATTTCAACTGTTAAAATTATCAGAAGCCTTTAAATAAAAATGCAATCTAAATAAGTTACTGGTTTTAAACATTAAGGACTCTTGCATGCAATATTTAACAATATTCCATCAAAGATATTACCTTTTTATGTGAAAAAGAATGTATGAATACAAAAACACTTTCCTGAGTGGTATGGAACCCCTGTGGTTGTTTTTATTAATGTTCAAATAATTGAATGCATACAGTAGAGGCCATGTGAAATTCCTCCTCCTCTCATTCAGTAAATGGAAAAAAAAATCAATTGATACTTACAAATCTTTGTGTATCAATTTTTACATAGCTTTAAAATGCAGCAGTGGTTGTGTTGATTCTGAGATGAGCTCAGTTGGTTAGAACATAGTGCTAATAACAGCAATGTTGTGGGTTTGATCCCTGTCCAGGCTGTTTACTTGGCTGCTGGACTCAGTGGTCCTTGTGATGCCTCCCAACTCAGAATGTTCTGTGATTCTGTGGTTGAACTCAGTGTAAAATGAAGGTTTGTTCATTGGCAGTGATGTGAGTCTGTGTCTTTGTGCTTAGCTGTGATCTTTGAGTGAGCTGGATGTGACCAGTGAGGCTCCTAAGGGCTGAAATTAGGAGCTCCTGGCTCCACTGGAACATCCTCCCTCCTCATCTGTCCCTTACTGGGCTGTTGAAAGTGCTGCTCCCACCTCAATGTCCAATGGAAACATGCTGGAGAGCAGTATGCAATCTGGCAAATCCTGAAAATGACTGTACTGATGAGTAAAGAATAACATTTATCCCCAACAACCTCCCTCACTGCAAAATGTTGTTCCAAATTTACACTGTTTTGCTCTCTTGATTTATTTTTACATTTCTGTGGTTTGATTGCTCCAAGGCAGCTCTGGTTCCACTAGAATTGCAGAACTTCTCCTGTTATCCATGTTTCACAGATAGCCAAACATTGATGCCACAGTATGTATTTAACATGATAATACAAGGTTATTTATTTTGGGCAGCCTTCTCAAATGTGGGACCTTTTCCTGGCTAATAAGCATCTCTCTTATGAGGACAAGCTAGGAGAGCTGTGACTGTTCAGCCTGGAGAAGAGAAAGCTCAGGTGTATCTTGCCAGTGGATATAAATACCTGGATATCAGGAAGCACTTCTTCACTGCAAAGGTGATGGAGCATCAAAAGAGGGGTTGCCCAGGGAGATTGTGGATTCTCCATCTTTGGATATATTCAAAAGTCATCTCAACAGGGTCCTGGACAACTGTGTTGCCCTGCTTGAGAGGGAATTTCAACTAGATGACATGCAGAGATCCCTTCCAACCTCAGCCATTCTGAGATTCTGTGAAATCCTTGATCTGGTGTGTTATGATTAGTAATTTTCATTTGTATGGGGCTCTCAGGCAAAAAAAGAGGAAAGGAGAGGAGAAGAAACATTACTAAAAAAAAGCCCATAGCAGGGCTTGTTTAAACAGATGGACTACAAAAGGAAGGAAACACAGTCCTTTGGGTTAGCTGGTGCTGTAGATCTTAGTCCTCTGAGGGTAGTGAAGAACTCAATTTTGGGGACACCAAATAAGCTCATGTCCTAGTGGTTTTGGATCTAGGAATAGCCAATTTCTAGGAATAGTGGTCTCTGGTTGGTATTGGAGAGGCTGCACTGGGACCTTGTACTGGGAATAGACACTGCCTAATCACAGCTGAGAGCTGCTGGAACTGCTGCAGTCCCTTGCAGCCCTTCCTCAGCACACAGGCTGACTGTAGATAAATGGGGGGGTTAATTATGCTTTTTCTTGAAAGGAGGAACAGAGTTAAAGACAAAAGGCTGAGATGGTTCATCAGTGAAGAAAGATGAATGTGGAAAAATCTGTCCCTCTCCTTTTGATACATCATGTTTCAGTGATTGCAGGTTAGGATAGAAGCAGCAGGATGTGCTGTGCTCAGATAGGCCCTCTCAAACTAATAGGTAGGTAGGTATTATTGGCTATTATTAGCTAATAGATAGGGGCTATTATTGATTTGTAAAGTGCATCTTGACAGAGTTGCTGGAAAATCTGGGAGTTTATTACCCACCTCTGTCTAAAGCTGCAGGAGTTTGTGGCTGAAGCTGCTGCCAGTGGTAATTTCTCTCCAAATCAACTATCTGATATTTAAACTGGAATCAGACTGAGAGTGGCTCTTCTGAGATGAATTAACACGAGGTTTATGAAGTGTTATGTAGGCAGTGCTGTGTCTACTCAGGGTGCAGGCTGTAGGTCCCACCACCTCCTTCCTCACCTGCAGCATGACTGCCTGTTGCAGCTGAGTCCTTGAATCTGAAGCAAGGCCTGAGTTTTCCAGGCTTCTTAGTTCTAACGTAAATGAGCTTTTTTATAAAGAGACCTTTTTTGTTCTTGCATACCTCATATGCAGACTTGGTTGCTGCATTTTCCATTGAGAGAAGTGATTGAGGATGCTTTTATCTTGCTGAGGCAATTTGATGTAAAACGGATGAGAAGAATGGCAGCAACTATAAATGCTTCCTTTGATAAGCAGCGTTTTTATTGGTGATGCTTAAAATTTACAAGTGGAATAATGTTTCTGTGACTTAGGTGTTAGACTTTTAAAGCTGAGTTTCATTAATAGGAAATTTTATATCAAGGAGAAGAGGTTTTAATATGTATTTGCTAATTTCGAATGAACTTCACCGTGGCATTCAAATATATTTTGTTTACAGTGACAAGTGAGTGCAAATGATGTTGCAAAGGTTGCCAGTCTGAATGTTTTGGCTTTCAGTGTTAACTTGGAGTGACTTGTTCTGAGGGAAGGTCATATAAGAGAGATTTTAGAATTTGAATCTAGCTCTGAATTGTGATTCACAGTAATTAGATTATTAACATCTGCTATAAAAATATGTATGAATAAATTCAGCTGTGTTCATACTGAACATGGCCCAGTAGCAAGCAGACTGACCTCAGAAAACTCCTTAGAGGTTCAGGAAAGAGATGGCATTTTATTGTAGCACAGAGGAAAGTGGAAGCACGGTGCAGTTCAGATACCTGTATCATTATGACAATGAAAGATTTCTCTTAATTGGCAAGCCTGGGATTGAAGTGCTTTTCAAGAGAGTCACATTTGGGGAATAAGGAAGCTAAATTGCCCTCAGATTGTTTCACTCAGGTTTTGACCCTCAGCATAGAGTGAAGACTTGGAGCTGTTCTCCATTTAATGGGGACAGGGCAGGCATGTAGAGAAAATCTGGGAGGACTTGAGGTCTGAGAATCCTAAAAAACCTAATCTTCCCTCAGAATAAGGACAAGAAAAAATTCACTCTGGTTTGGTCCTCTGTAGTGATTCTGCATGTTATCACTGACTTGGAAGTGTTGATTTGCTGATGTTGTGCAATCACAGGACTGAAATGATTTGGCTTTGTCTTCAGCAAAAGCAAGGAAGATCTGAAAGTAGTTGCTCCTGATGGTGGATAAAATATACATAGAGTAATGTTTTCTTACACAAAATACTTGGGATTTATTGGTTTAGATATTTTGCCTTCTTGAGTTCTAACTATTTAACACCTGTGTTTTTTTCTGAGAGATGCTATAATTCATGGACTATATAAACTTTTTTTAAAAATGTCATGTTACTGGATTGTCATCTAAGGCATGCTTCCTAAGTGCATTATTTATTGAGAAGTATGTTGTTTCTAATCAATTACATGCCTTTGGGCATGCTATTAATGACCTCACAATTAGAGCAAAGTGCATTAGATTTCAACATGTAGGGAATAGTGCTGTAGCACTGCTGTTGACTTGCACCAAAGGTGTTAAGATTCTCTAAGAAGTGGAAAAAATTACTGAGATCTTGACTGGCATCCGGTAACTTGAGAAACCAAATTCTGGAAATAGATCTAAGTGACAAATCTAATTATGAATTTTACCCATGGTTTTCTGCCAAAAGTCAAGGAGCTATCACAAAAAGGAAGACTTTTTTTTTTATAGCCTTCTTTCAAACATTTCCTTTCAATAGCTTTGGTGAGTTCTCTGCACCTAGGCTGTGAAGGCGACCAGCTGTATGGAAGAACTTAGTGACCAACACCTGCCCCTAAGGGTACAGTAGGATGGCATCATTTGTCACAGGCTGTACCATGGGCTGTGGTTATATTGCACAAAGTGGTGACCCTTGGCCTCCTCTGGCTGAAGAATAGAATTCCTCAAGTGCCTCTGCACGGCACACTGCATGGGGCTATGGTCATTGAGCTGTATGCAGTTGGATTTATTATTCTGTGGCTTGACTGCTAGGAAAACATTGAGTTGAAGTTGAGTTGAAGTACTGGAGTTGAGTTGAATTTCAAAAAGGAGATGTTACTGAAAATGTTATAAATGACCTTGTTTATTTTATAAATGCTGCAAAATAGTAGAAACAAGTAGCAGTGGAATTGGGAATGTGAGTTTTGATGCCTCTTGCATGCCTCTGCCATTCTGTATTTCTCTGCTGCTGTTACTTGAAGACTGGTGCTAAAAGATGAGGGGAATAAAATTACTTCTTAGGCTAATTTTTAAAAAAAACTTTTTGACGCGTATGAAATCTACCCAGATTTAGTTATCAGTGTTTTAGAGTAGTGGAATCAAACAGCATTCTTAAACTGCATGGCAAATCTCTCAACCTACCACAGAAAGATGAATTCTTCAAGGTTCTAGTTGCCCAGCTTGGTTTTGTCAGGTGGTGTCAGAGTAATTAGTGATATCTGTATGAATTTGTATCACTGATAAATTTAGCAGAAAAAATTACAACATGTTTCCAGGTAACTACATTGAAAAATTCTGTTACCTCAGGTATTTGTCTGCTCTCTTTTCTTGCCAGTGCTTATGTGAAAATATAATCATGATTGCATGGCAGATTTACTGCTGTTCACTTAGTTCTAAATGGAGAAAAAATGCATAGGCCTGCCACAGCGTTTTTTCCCTGTGAAATGTGATTTTCTGGCTGTGCAGCTTGATCCTGCTAAAGGGATTCAGAGGTGTCCAGGACAGCCCACAGGATGGTCTTGACAATGTTGCAGCTGAGCTGGGCTGTCTCAGCTGAATGACACTGAGGGTCAGACTGGGTGGTTCCCTCTTCCAGTCATGATAAGAACTTGGAAATACAAGAATGGACCTGTCCAATTATGTCCATGGGGGATAACTGAATGGCTCTTCTCTCTTCCTGGGCACTGCAGTGTCTGTGCATGGCTCTGGAGAACCACACCAGCCTGTGGAGAGGCTGGGGATGCTGTTGGAGGTTTGCAGTGATCTGCCCCCACTTCCATGGCCACCCAGCTGCCACGCACCCTGTCGTACCTGCCTGCAGCCCATTGCTGGCTGTGCTCCCCTGGGGCACATTGGTGCAGGAGGGTAACTTTAGAAGTCAGATGAAAACTGGAGACTGCCTCTCCAGCTGTTCCTTGGAAATGGAAGAGTTTTGTCCAAATAATATGTTATCGTCTGTTCAAGGTCACCCTGAAAAATGAAGGCTGTGAGTGCTCTCAAACTATGGTTTTAAGAGAGGTTATTGTGGTAAAGATATAATCTCTTTTGATACTTCAGCTGTTTCCTGCTCCAACACCATCTCTGGGCAGCTGAGATTTCAGTCATTTTTTTAAATACATTTCATCAAGATGCCTTTGGGATTCTTCCTGAGATTTCTTTGTAATTTCATTAAATAACTGCCTTTAGTTATCCCCAAATTTCATTTTGATTGACTTTATTAAATGGGCTTTGACTTTCCTGACATTAGAGTAGGAAAAGTTTTTCCTGGCATTTGCAAATTTTCAGGGTGTGTTTGGATTTCTTTTTCGCTTGTTTTTTTTTCCCCTTCTATAGTTAAGTTTTATGACAGCACTTCCAATTGTTTCTGTGCTTATATATGAGTGCCTAGACCTGCTATCACTATTTCCCTTTTCATCTCCATGATGTTCTTTTCTGTACTTAAAATTTTCAATTTAGCTGTTTTAAGAGACTTTGACAACAGTGAATTATTTTTATAGGCATGTATAGATTGACATAATTAGATCTCTGCATCGTGTCTAACCTGTAGTGTTGTTCATGAACAGCATTTCATAAATTTTGCCTTCTATTCTGATTTGAGGCTTTTAGACAAATAACTTAAATGTCAGATTATTAGTTGTAAGTTTTATCAAAGTTAAAAGAAGAAGTGAATTTGATGTGCCTGATGACGAACCTGATGTTTTTGAACTCTGTGTTCTCAGCAAATCCCAAATTTAGTGAGCAACCATGATGAAAGTGACAAGCCATTGCTAATTAAGTTATGCTTTGGGCAAGCTGATTATGTAGGCTATTTAAATGGCTATTTTAGGGTAGGTATATATTTTATTTCCCTGGCAAAATAAAGCCTGAAGTGCCTTGATCTTTAACCCAAAAAATTAACTTATGTAGAAAGAAGTGAAGGTAAGTAAATACAAGTTCATTAAAAAGAGCTCTAGAGGGAAAAAAAGTGCAGGATGTAATACGAAAAGAAACTGGAGAATGTTAAGTAAGAGTGGTAGAGAAAAACAATGATTTCTTTTTCCCCTCAGTGCTAGATGGAATATCCTTATGCATCACAGTAGCAAGGGAAATGCATATGGAGAAAAAAAGCATCTGACTACAAAAAGAGATGATTCTGGG
This sequence comes from Ammospiza caudacuta, assembly GCF_027887145.1. Taxonomy (NCBI): domain Eukaryota; kingdom Metazoa; phylum Chordata; class Aves; order Passeriformes; family Passerellidae; genus Ammospiza; species Ammospiza caudacuta. The sequence goes on along the minus strand of NC_080593.1, from coordinate 38,484,612 downwards.
AAAATGAAGAGCAACTAAGGAATATGTCATAGCTGCAGTTAGTGTGAAGATAAGAATTGCAGGCTACATATTTTTAATAAAATAAGGCAAATTATTTTTTCTTTTTTTTTTTTTTTGGTAACGTGTTTGGGGAAATGTCCATTACTTCATGTTCAATGTTATGGAACAGAATTAAGGGGGGAAAAAGGCAAGCTTTCTGAAATGTCAGTTTGTATTTAGAAATTCAGCCAATAGACATTTACTTGAAGCAATAGGTGTGTCTTTTTTTTTCAATAATTACTCTGTGAAGAGAAATACTCTCACAATAAAAAGGGATAAAGGGGAGAACTATCATTCTATAGGTTTGCACTCTTTCTGACTCTTGACTCATTCTGGAGAGTAAGGAGACTAAGATTCAAGTTTATATCCCAGTAAAATGTGCTTAGCCATATAGGTACTCTTGTGGTTGCTTGTCTTGAAAATTGTCTGGTCAATTTTTATTATTATTACTATTATTGCTATCTTATTGTAAAATTCCATACCTTCCTGTGTTTTGTAAATCCAGTCTTGCAAATGTCCATACAGGATTTTTGAGATTTCCCAGGTTTTCAAAAGAGAAATAGCTTTTATTTAGTTTTGGCTTTCATTTTTTCAGCTGTTCTGATTTTTTTTCCTTGTAGAGTAGTAGTTCTTAAAGATGGACCCTCCTCAAAGCCTTGGCCTATGTACATAAGCAGTGATACCTTTTGAGAGCAATTCCAGAATTCTCTCTTTCTCTCTCTCTCTTATCTAAAATATCGTCTGAAATTATTGAAGTACTTCTGAAATTTATAAATATGATAAATACTTAAGAAGTTTATACCTAAAATTCAAAATTCCTGTCTTTAGACTTTTAATAATTTTTAACATTCTATCAAATAGCAGAGAAATGTTTTCGAAATGAATCACATGCTTGCTATTCAGGTCTTTTCATCTTGAGACCTACCTTTTGTTTGGGTAAGTAACAGAATGATATGGCAATTTTTTTCCCTCTTTTTGGTATTAAAATATAACCGACTTTCCCTTTTCCCCTACTCACTCCATTTTTGTTATCTTCTTCAGGGCTACATTGAGGAAAAATGTTAAATATTAAGTCAGATGAAAAATGAGACAGTATTTTCTCATTGTGTTTATTTACTAAGTATAAATATTTTATTTCCATGAAGAAAAACTAGACTTGAGAATGATGCTGGACATTTGGAGAAGGATAGTAGTGATGAGTATAGCTAGATAAGTCTAGTAATAAAATTTATTTAGGAAATAGGTTTGACTGTCCATATCATAGAGTTGAGTCTGTATTGATTATTGGAAAATAGCACTTCTGGAATCTTGTGATGCCTGGTACCATCTTGGAGTCCCTTGGTTGCCTACCCATTGTTTTGAAGTGCTCTTCCAGTTAAAACCTTGCTCTGCTTTCATCCTTATTCCATTTTTCAATTCTTCATCCTTTCCCTGAAAACATCCCTCTGTATAGTACTAATTTAACTGTTGAGAATACACAGATACAGTAAGCTGCAGTGAAATATTTTTAGTATTTCAATAATATATTATTTATATATCACTGACACAAGTAGTGCATGGAAGTAGTGCATACTGACAGCACCCTTTCAGTCTTACATTCATGCTGCCAGGATATGGCATATTTATTTAGTGTCATTGGGATGTGAGTCAGAAATACTTTATGTTGCAATGCATTGTCCCAGTATATTTTAACTGAATGCATTTTTTGAGTGTCTGTCTGCAAATGCCCCCCAGCTCCCTTGAATTTTTGCAGAAAAATGTTTTTGTTTTCTCATGGAATCATTAACCATTGCACTTTCCAAGAAAATATCATTGGGATATTCTTGTATTATCTTTGTGTCTTTGTACAAAACCTATTCTTTAGGTGTACTAACTGCATTATTCCATGAAACTCTGCAAATGAAAATAAATAATGTATGTCTTGAAGATCACAATTTAAATTTATCAAATTAAATCAAGATTTTTCAAGTGGATGAGAAGAGGCAGTATTTGACCTGTGCTACTCTATAAGAAAGTGACAAGCTGTTGAATTTTCCTCCAGAAGGTTCATTCCCAAGAGCTTACGAAGTATCTTGTCATTCAGGATCTGACTGCCCAGCACTGTTTTCTGAAAAATCCGATACAAGGTTAGGAATTTTTTAGGAGAAGTAGAAAGCAGAGCATCATGGTGGCACTGAATGATTCCAGGGTGTGCTTGTGTGTTCAGTATTTGAATATAATCTCCATCTCTCAAAAAGCATGAACTAGAGTTGGAGTGGGCTCTATAAAGAGAAGCAAGTATGATCAAGGGTAAGCAATGACTTCTGTCCAAGGAGGGTCTAAATTTGCTGGAACTCTTTATCCTGAAAAAGGGAGCTTATTTTAGAACTCTATAAAATCATAAGTGGTATGGATAAAATTAATAGGGAAGAAATGTTCACTGTCTCATCCAAGAAAAGAACAAGTGTTTAGTGCAAAACCGAATTTGCTGCAGGAAGCTCCAAATAAAAGTTGACACGGATGTAAGTTAAGGTTGGAAATTTTAAAAGAAAAATCTTCTAAGCACTATTTTAAAATAAAAACAAAGCCCACCTCCTCCCCCCAAAAAATGAAGCAAACAGTCTCCAAAGGAAACCTCAGCGTTCCAGTCTTTAAACTCCTCAAACTGTCGGAGTCTGAGGATATTCTAGGCTTTCATGCTATATACTTGTTCCATTTTGAAACTCTTCCATACCTCCAATTGACTTTTGTTCTTGTAGACATCCTCAGTGGACTTGGGTTATCTCTTGCACTTGGGGTCTACCAGCAGATTAGCAGGTAGAAGAAAGTTATTTAAAAAAAAAAATTATTTTAAAATAATGCTTACTGAAGTATTTCTGTATATACATATCTGAAGATGCATAAAGGTTTTATTCACTGTAGTTCAGTTTAAAGTAGTATGCTGGGATAGGAAAGTGGTTTCCCAAATTCTGCACTTGTAACAGTGATAAAATTCTTGCTACTCATATGAAAATATGCAGAAATCTGTTTTGAGCTTTATGGCATTTTTAAAGGTTTTGTGGTTTAATTTTCTGTATATATATATTTTAAAGTAGAAACTATAAATGTTGTAATGCTGCAAAGAAAATACATTATAAAGAGTATTTTTTAAGAACACAAGTGGTCCCATATATTCCATTTTTATAATCCCTGCTTTTAAGTAACGCTTGGTGAAGGAGTTTAATAGCACCATTTTTCTTCCCCTTTTTCTGGCATGCCCTGTCACTATATATAAAGAAGTCTCTTCAATAGCACTTACATTGTTACTGGGAAAAAGAAAGGCTTTGTTTCCTCCAGCGAAGTCATAGAGGCATTTAGCAAGGAAATCCTAACGATCTCAAGGAGGTTTTTTAAGGGGGATGCTCCAAAAATAAATTTGACAATGTTGCTAATGTCCAGGTGTGAGTAACAGAACTCATGGCATTGTTGAAACCATTCTCTTTGCCAAGCTCTGCTGCAAGGACTGTTTGTTAAGAAGGCAACCCAGCAGATTGTTCACAAGACACAATCTCCCAGTCACCTTCCAGCGATAATAAAAGGACATGGAAGTGTTCTGTACTTTGCCAAGTATTTGGATCCCGCATGATTTATTGAAGCAGTTTATCTACAGGAACAGCATTGCAAGTTTTTAAAAAGTAAAGGTATTTAGTTATATTTTAAGATAAAAATTGACAGTGGGTCCTGGTTTGTGTTTTAGTTATTTATAGGTTCCTACTGAGTGCCTTGAGCTATGCATATAGAAATCATCTCTGCTATAAAAAGGACTGACTGGTTCCTTCCCAAGAGGCTTTTTTCATGGTACAAAGCAAAATAAAAAATTGCTTATAGAGCACATCTGTGATATTGTGTAACTTAAATTTCTCCTGCTGCTTTACATTTACTTACTCGGGGTGTAACTCAAAGACTGGTTTATCATTGTGGTGACTTTTTTTTTCTTTAATGAACGCGAGTGTGTTAAATTTGAATAACTACATTAATGTGACATTATTACTGAAATTTACGCACACAGAGTGAGTAAATTTGGAATAATGATTCCCACAATGCTCATAACTTGTCCCTTTTCTCATGTGAGCTGTACTGTTTTCTGTTACCTTCAGTAAGCCCTTGTGGCTTGTTAAAGACAGAATATTGCTTCTCTGGTTGAATCACTGCCTTTCTTAGATACGGCTTTGGATTTTACTAAGTTTGTAATCATGGTATAATTTCCTCAGCAGTAGTTTAATGTCAGTGAAATAAATACAGTGGGAAAATCCAGAAATATCTCTTTCCTCAACATGATTTTAGCTCAAATGAGGGCAGCGTCAGGGACTGAAATTGTGCAGAAGTTCTGGCCAAGGGAAGGTCAGTCATCAGACTTTAATGCAGGCCAAGCTGAATTTTTGGTGTTTTTTACTGCCAGAGCATGTTTTGACTTGACATTATAAAATATCTCTGCAGCTCCACAGTGTTAGGTTGTTGCAACACGTTCCAGTAATGGGATTTTTTCTGGCACAGTGACATTATTTTCCTAGGTGAGATCAATTAACACAACATGCAAATGCTCTAGATTTAATTTAGTTGAATCTAAATGAACAGTTACGCCAGATTATCTGTGTTGGCAGGAGGTATGAATGTTTTCCTGAGAAAAGCTCTATTGGAAGTCTTTTCAGCCAGAGTCATGATAAAAATTTTGGAATAAGAGTTTAAGTCTGTAGCTTGCTTGAGACAAAACAACAGATTGGGGCAGATAGGTATTGGCATACCCAAAAATTATTCTCAGAGCAATGTGAACTCATTGGAAATTTAATTTAATCAGAACAAAGCGAGTGACTGCAGGAACAGCAGCTTCTTTTGTTTACGTGTAAGCATATGTGCTTTTACTAACTTGTGAAAAATAAAGCAAAAAAATGTACCAAGTTTAAGAAAGGTGGTTTATTATCACTCTTGGAAACTTTGCTTGCTGTATTTCATAAATAAGCATCCTTCTAAGTGGCAAATGACAAAATGTGGCTCTGTAATAAGAATGGTTCTTTAGGGCCAGGCCCAACAAGGAAAAAAATTCTTTAGTGCCATTATTAGCAAGTACTTTAGCCAGTGGCAAAGGCCAGGATTGTCAGGCAGTCAGAAGATGTTGACAGAGGAATTATTACAGTGGATACCCACGAGCCTGGTGTCAACTGTATAGTTTAGCCCCACACCCTGCAGTATTTAGGCTTCTCTTCCCCTTCAAGGTGTCATCTCCACAGGCTTCTTTGCAGATCAGCAAGCAAAGAATTAATTTTTTTTGCTGTTTAAACAAGGCAAATTTTGCTGTTCTTTTTCCTTTTTGTTTTTTAATATCTATAGATGCTGTAAGCTTGTATTTATCTACTTGAAGTGAAAGTTTACTAAAGTAATCATATGTTTTGCTAATTGGTGTGGTATTCAGCCTGGCTGAGATCTAGCAAAAACCATATCAGAGAATCACTAGGTTGGAAGATACCTTTGAGATCATTGAGTCCAACACCTCAATTAAACCATGGCACTGAGTGCCACATCCAGTCTTTTTTAAACACATCCAGGGATGGTGATTCTACCTCCCTGGGGAGACAATTCCAGTACTTTGTCACTCTTCCAATAGAAAACTTTTTTCCCTAATATCCAACCTTACTTCTTGTGTCACAGTGTGTATTTGGAGCTATCTGTGTGCATAGATTGATGAAAAATACATTATTCACCTATGCATTAGATTATTTCACATATGTCAAAAACAAACAAAAGGTGCTTCACCAATCATCCTCCAAGTAAATTGATTGTCGAGCTACGACATTTTATCCTCAGAGTAATTTTCTTTTTATAATTTACAGAAGAGACTTATTTGAAAGTTCTTCCACCTTAATGATTTCTGTTGGTAGCACAGAGCTCCAGTGTCATCAATATTCTGCACCTAAACCTGCGATCTGCTGAGGAGCTGCCAGATACATTAACTCTTATCAACTTAACAGAGATTTGTTTTAAGAGAAGCTGCCTTCTTCATAAGACGTTCAGATTGAGCCTTGACACTTAATCTAAATACTGGAGCTAGAGGGATTTTCCTGGAGGTAATGTTGTGTGATTATTAGTTGATTAAAGTAGTTCTCTGTGTCAGTTTCAATCAGGAATTGGCCTCCTATGTGCCAGAGACAAGGGTTTATCATGCTGATGGACATTGGTGTGCAACTGAGTGTTTTTCACATAAATTGGAAAGAGCAATTGGGTAATCCCCTTTTGCAAGCAGTAGCAAATCCCACAGAGTAGCTCTGCAAACATGTCCATCTAATGCAGTAGCACAAAGCAGCTAAAAGTTAAATACCCTTTCCACCTCCTGTTTTCATAAGGTAGATTTCCTCGTGTGTCAAATTCGTTATGTATGACACAAGTTCATTGAAAATAAATAGGCATTCTCAGGTAATGAAATTTTAAATATGTCAAAAATGTAATGGAACTGATTTGGATATTCGTCTTAGTGACTATGAACAGAAGAGCTGATTGTAGCAAATAAATATTTTGAGGTTTTTTGGTACTGAAATCAGAAGTAAATATAATTTTTAAGCCTATAATCACAGCAATAATGAGCTCTTATTCCATATTCCAAGTACATTATGGTTGGACTTATAGCAAAAGATGGGTCTGAATATGGTTTTATGCCAGCTTTGCAAGAAGGTGCTCAGTTCAGAGGTACATATAATTTTTTGTCCTCATTGTACCTTCGTAAAATTAGTAAGATTATGATGAAATAACTAATTCAAATAAAAGGAGAATCTCATTTGCAAATCATATATGAAAATTGTCTTTAGATTTCAGTTTTAGCATAAAGTAGGACTTCTAATTTCCAGAAATTTATCTTCAGAATTTTTTTATGATCAGTTGTTGTTAACTTAGAATATAGAAAAGTGATCTTGTAGTAATCACATTTCCATCTGCATTAACTTCATCAAAACTCTTACCTGAGAGCTCTTGTTCAGTTAGATCTATTGAGAGTCGCATATATTTTGGTTTGTCTAATGTGCATAATTCATGATTTTGCCTCCTTTTAATCGTGAGGAGCTGGTATTTGGAAAGGCACATGTCAGAAAAGGTTTCTTTAGGATATAATGGCACAGATCTACAGCTTGCAAAGACAGAAACTGAGGAGGCTGCTGGGGCTGTCACCTCGCTCAGAGGAGATCTGGCATAGGAAGGGGTCTTGTCCATGAATCCCTGCGTGAGGAACGAGGGCCCCCAGGGCTTCCTCAGGCCAAACATCTGTCACGTTGATGTTAGACCTGAGTGCAGGGCCTGTCCCACAGTGTAGAGAAGGAAGTTTCTGGAAAACCAGTGCTGCCTACTGCCTTCTGCTGGAATCTCCTGTTTTCTGGCTCATTTGGGGTTGCAGTGTATGTTTTTATTTTCACAGACATGCACAAGTTCTGATGTACAGTGGATAGAATCAGGAAGGATAGCTACCTGACCTACTCATAGCATCTTTCTTCAGGGAAGCCTTGAATTTGTATTATTCAAGTTATCATTAAATAGGTCAACATTAATGCAGTATTTCTAAGCCCATATTTCCCCCAATTTCTTGATTTTATCGTACTTCAAGTTCTTGTTTGGCAATTTTTATCACAGGTTCTGTAAATTCCAGGTGACGTTGATTAGTCCAGAGATACATAATTAAGATTCTGCTTATCGTACAAGAGTGGAAAAGAAAATAATTTACTTCTTCTACTTTTCTTCTTGACAAATGTAAAATTCATTTTTTTCCATAGTATTAAAGATTGCATGAGGTTTTTTTTTTAATCTCTCTTCTTTGTACCTTATGTCATTTGTACTTACTGTGGCTCTGAAGATTTGTTTACCCTGAAGTTCCTGTGGAAGTGAGTAGCAGGAATATGATTGAGATTTTTACAATTGTGTCAGACAAATATCGGATATTCAGTAAATTTTGGTTTTAAATTTTCATATTTTTCATTTAATGTATTTATACAAGAATGATATTGTCCAGTTTTGATAGAAGGAAATGAAAGCCCAAAATGCCTCTGCTGAAAGTTTCAGAAATAACATGCCTGTTTGTATAATTGAACCTTTTAATGTGTTTCTGAGCTATTACCAAGTAGCAGCTGATATGGGGAGCGAGAGGCTTAAGTGTGTGTAAAGCCTTTTATCAGGCATTTAAATTTTTGATAGATTTCTGTACATTACTTAGTAAAAATTGACAAATCAGATTAATGGGGTTCATGAAGGTTATCTATATTTATGTGCTGAGTTGTCCTCCAGCTCATGCTGTAGACCTGAATCTTCTACTGAGTAAAACTTTCAACTGAGTACTGGGGAAGCAGATATCCATACAGTGAAATTAAAAAGAATATGTTCTTTAAAAAAAATGTTTGTACTGTCCTTTCTGAAATGAAGGTAGTACTAGCTACCTTAGAAAATTCCTTTGTTTATAATGAACTTTACATGCCTTAGACAACAGAAGGAAATTTGTGGCACAGAAACACTTCTACAGGTTAAATCATAAATTTTATGTATATAAACTCCCCTTCTTTACATCTTGTCCTCTGCATGATCCCTGCACTATGAGTTCAAATACAGCCCTGTGAAGGAATAGTGTTGAGTGCCTATAGTTTTGTTTTTAGTTTTTGTTGTTCTTTTAGTTACCTAAATGGTGTCTGATTATGAAGGGAGTGAGTATTGTTTTGCAAGAATTGGACTCCTTTGTTGGCAAATGGTAACGGAGATACAGAGAGACGTATTTTAAAGTAGACTGATCCATGGAGGTGCCTTTGAAGCAGCTGTGCTGGTTCTGCTCCATACCAGCTTTGTGGTTGTTGACCACTGAAGGATGCCACAGTCATTCTGAATCTGTGAATTAATGATTATTTGAAATAGAATTAGGAAGAGGAAGGGAAGGGTCAAATTGAAAACTGCATCAATTTATGTGGCCTTATTCTTAAAATAAGGCAAATGAAGCATGAGGTTGTGTTGTGTGTGAGAGTAATATTTATCTGTTCCTTTTCTTCCGTTCTGGTGGTGTTGCTTTTCCCTCAGAATGGTAATTTGTGGCTGCTGCATGACCACACTTGGCAGTGGCACGTGGAGAGGAGAATTGGATACAGCTTTCTGGTCAGGCATGAAGGGGATTTCAAAATTGCCTTGAAAATTCAACAAAATTGAGTAAGTGGTTGTGTTGGTTAGACAAATAACAGTGAAGGTGCTAAAATAAACCAGATCTTTTTTATCTTGCCCACACTCCCGTGACACCTTTTAGGATGAAGAGGGTAAGTGCTATCCAGTTGGTCTGGAATGGTTACAGTTGTGGGATAATACAGTTGGCTCTTCAGTTTGTTCTCTAAGTCAGTATTGTACTTGGAGATGTGCTTTATTGCTTGTATCACTCAAGTGGCGTGCGAGCAAAGAGGGATGTAATTGATTTAGCAAGGATGCACTTTCAAATGCAGCTATATATTTTTCATTAGCCATGAATGGAAAAGGAAATTACTTTTATTTTGCAATGCATCATTCTCTTTACCATTATAAGCTTACTTTCAGGTATTCTTCTGAATGTGCAGATTTTTTCAGCAAAACAATCTACTGGGAATTCACTTAATTCAAATAAATCTCTAGGCAGCAGGTTTTTGAGACTTTATTTAAAATAAAACTTCAATGATTTTTTCCCCAATGTTCTTAGAAGGTTTGATATGATTAATTTTTATTTACTAGACTTATATTTAGATGTTTTCATTGATTGCATTCTGAACTATAGTAGTTTATCACAAAAATACCTTGTTCTCAACACAAGAAAATCTTTCAAATTACTCTCCTAACTTGCCAATATGTGTGCATTTTGAGAATGTTTGCATACAGAATATCTCCCAATATTTATATGTTTTAAGATAGAAATCCTGGGTTGTTGACCAGAGGAAGACTAAATGCCTAACATGTTATGTTCTTGCAATCTGATGTTGTGGCCATCTTGCTGTACTTCTCCCCACACCTGCCCAGGCTCTGAAGAAATGTGCAGAAATAATTACATAGATTAATCCTTCAAAGACCAAGACTGGTTCTTGGATATATTAATTGCACCTTGTTAGAATTTAGTTGGTTTATTTTTGCACTAACATAATATTAGAACAGTGTATCATGGACATGATATTGGGCAAATCTCTTTCATGCCTTGGGACATTTGTGCACAAATATCTTGAATACCTTGGGACATTTGCATCCCACCATGCTGATGGGATTTACTTTTTTCCTTTTTAAATTAAAAAATCCCAGAAACCTCCAAATGATCCAAATTCATCAGAGAATATTTTTTTCTTGTATCTTTATATATAATGCTTAGACTTTTAGACCTCACAGAATTCTTAAGTAATTTGTCCTCTTTTTCTTTACTCATTCCTTCTGTATGGTTACTAAATTTTTTTTAGGATAAGAGGAAATGGAATGAAGCAGTGCTGAGACAGGTTCAAGTTGCACATTAGGTAAAAGCTCTTCACCCAGAGATCACTGGAATGGAGCCCCCAGGGAAGTGGTCGTGCCTTCAAACCTGTCAGAGCTCAAGCATACGGTGCTCATATGGTTTAGTTTTAGGTAATCCTGTGAGGATCAAGGAGTTAGACTTCATGATTGTGATGGGTCCCTTTCAACCTCAGGTATTCTACAATTGCAGCTTGCATAGAAATGGAGAGTGACAGTGGTCATTAACATTTTATAATGAGAAAATTGCAATACTTAGCATATTCTAATATAATGCTTGCAAGCTGAGAGCCTAAGTACCCGTGAAGCATCATATATTTTGATAAAAAAGGGAACAAATGTACTGAAGGTTTGTAGCAGAAGATAAATTATAGATTTCGCGTAGTAATTTTATTTAGCTGCAAACCAATGTTCTAGTCAACAAAAAACTGTTCAATATTAGCTTTGCTCTGAGAAGACAAGTATAAAGTACAAATGTAAAACAACTAAATGAAATATTTTCAATGAATGCTTCTAACTTTGTTCATTTAATCAGAAGAGAATATTTTTAGGCATTTTAATTTAAACTGATTTAACTGCTCAGAGAAATATTTTGACAGGAATCCTATTCATGGATGTTTATAATTTTCATTGTAGAACATCTGTCTGCCTTAAATCTACTGAATTTGCTGGTGAAAATGTAATTGCAAATGGATTCTGTATTCTCTATTTTATTCTGTAGTTGTCTTTAATAACTGTCTGTGGTAAGTCCTTCATAAAGCCAGCATAGGAGCAGAATAAAATAATTTTGAAATGCAGTATGGGTTTCAGTTATATCAATTTTAAATTCTCTATATCGAACATACTGCTATTTACCTGAAATCTGTTCTGCAGCTCACAGGATACCTGAGCTTGTAAGTGTCCCTCAACCCCACCCCAGTCAGTATTAATACAGATTAATGAAACTCCCCTAAGCCTCCTCTTCTCAATTTCCTTTGTTCATTTGTGACCACTTTTCTTACAGTTAAATTTTGGTACGTTATGATACTGTATCTTTCATATGTGGAGATTTTGAGGGATAGTTTTGGAAACTTTCTTATGGTGTATATAATGGATGCATTGTAATATAATGTAATGGTCTGTATTGACAGATAACAGCATCTTCAGGTTCCTTTAAATATAGCTCAATGAATAATAACAACATAGATAAAAATACTGAAATTGTTCTAACTGAAAAAACAAAAAATATTGAAGGAGCTGCCTAGCTGTCAGAGGTTGAGCTTTAAACCTGTAAATCACTTCAAGAACACTGTGTTTTTGTTGTATTTATGTGAATGATGCTGAATGAACCAAGTGATGGGTCCCTTTTAAATTACAAGATCAGTGGCAGATTTGTACATTTCCATTAAGGACCATTGGATCACTCTCTATATGAGTTAGAAAGAGTTGAAGTGCAAAATTAGGATCAATGCCTTAGAGAAAGATTTCCTAACAGTTATTTTTGAAATGATCAAATGCAATTCATATTTGAACTACCTCTTCATCAGAAGCCCACTCTTCCAAACTTAGAACTCATCCATACAGAAAGCAAAAGCTATAATAAAATGGGTGTTTGTTTCTTCCGTTCAAAAGGATGTGTATCCGCCTGCAGTGCCAAGAGCTCCAGGAATAGTTTCAAGGTCCCATCTTTAAAAATACTGGCAAATGTTGGGGAGTGAAAGGGGAAAAAGAAAGCACATGATGTTGTTAAAAATTCCTTGAAAAAGAAACTGCAAAGGCTAAGTAGGAACTCTGTAGTGCCTGAGAGGTTTTATTCTTGCTTCTGTTTTGGACTCACTGGAGGTTCATTGGAAGAGTCTTAGAACTTCAGCTGGTGTGCTCCAGCATGATGACGTCTCAGCCTTTTTCTAGGCATTGAAATTAGCCTACAGAAATGTATGAATATAGTTCTTGTCTTAGGGATTCTGTCAGCAAGAAAAATTGTAATTATAACTGTGTACTGTAGCAAGTATATTATGAATATCTAGATAAAGCAAAATGCACGCTGGCTTGTGTTTTAATTTTATGCACTTCTGTAGGGCTGCTTCCTTGCACAGGTTGATAGGATATGTATGCCTGCCAACTGTAACAGTTTTTTCAGTAATTAGGATTTTGGGCTGTTTGTTTGTTTTTGCAGATAAATTTTCACTCACTCATTTGATCATTTTCCCAGGGATGTTTGTACATCACACAACTGATTGGAGCTGTTGCTGTCTAGAAAAACTCATCATCAAATACCTCTGAGAGCTGGCTTTACATGCCATCTAAGTTGACTCTCAGTTGTGTTAGATTCAGTGCCTTGATGAGGAGTAGCCAATTTATTCATATGCTGCAGTGTGTTTCTCTGTCAGATTTCCTCTGCACTCACGGTTCTGGTGGAACTTCAGACCAGTGTAGCTTCAGGTCTTACTAATTGCTTTCTGTGAAAATGTATTTTATTTATTTCTTGCGTAGCTCTCCTCAGATTCAGAATATGAAGCAATATTATGAAATCTCAGGGTTTTCTATGGGTTGGAAAGAAATACCTTGAAAGTTTAGTTTTGGGTAACCCAAAGCAAACCACCTTTACTTTCCAAATGTTTTATCTTTGGTGTTAATTATGTTTACAAGATTAAAAGTTTTGGGCAAGTATAGAGATAGTCAGCAACATATGACCTAGAAAAATCTCGAAGTACTAAAAAAAAATAAATTAAAAAATAAACCAGTCACTCAGCTGTCAGTTTAGATTTAGACATACTACCAAGTTCTTACTATTGTGTTCTTTTTTGTTGTTCAAACATGGTGCTCCTTGCACAGAGTACTGTAACACACACTGGAGAAATGGGAAGTCTTCAGGCCCTGGTGGGCATGAGAGTGACATTACCTGTCACTCTCATGTCTTGTGGTTTTTTTTTTTTTTTGCTTGTTTGTTTTGGTTGGTTTTTGTTTTTGCTGCTTGTTCTTTTCTTCTGTTCTTCTCCCATCCTGATGCTGTCTCTCTGTCATGCTGAGACTTTATACTTTCCTAAACCTGTATCACTGTTGAATGCCTGATCTGATTTTTATACCCAGATGTGGTAAAAGTATGTCCTATTTAGATGCAGAAGAAAGGTGAGATTTCCTTGCTGAGGCAAGCCCTTAAAAAACCAGAAGCATTATACAAAAGGAAATACCTTTTTGTAGTAATTAAAAACATTTTAGGTGGATGGAGAGTTTTGGTGGTTTGTTTTTGTTGGAGTTATTTATGTTTTTTCTTTTTTTTTTTTTTTTTTGACCTTCCTTGTCAAATTTATCTTGCTTCATGACTATATTTCAGTGTAACTGTCCTAAATTAAATATAACTGCTGGGAGAAATTTAACTTCCACGCATTCTGTGAACAAGTTCTTGTTTTCCAAATTCTTTCTGTTTTCAGTGCAAGGCTAGGCTCATTTTTCACAAAAACTTAACAAGAAAATATGAAGGATTTTTTTGATTGATGGTATATACTTTTTGAGTGACTGACTGCCAAAGAGAAAAGGGAGGCAAACCTATTTTGGAAATCTCGAGCATGAACACATAGCCGTAATAGGAGGGTAGGAAATATTTATAAAACTAGATGTATTCAAGATATAACCCATAATACAGTCCAGTTCTAGTGATCTCTGATGCATGTTTGAAGCAAGGAGACTGAAGTGACCCTGGGATGGAACAGAAATAGAAGAAAAAGTGCTTACACTATGAGGAATTCCTACAAATATAGAGTCTGTCCTCAGAGAAGGGCAAAATACTCTTTCTTAGCAACTAAGAACAGAAAAAGTTTTTTTCTTGACTGTGGTTTAACCTTTCTTCTTTGGTATTGTCTGAAATATTATAATTCTTTCATTTAGTGTGCTAATTACATGTTCAGTTTGTGAACTATTCCAACATTTATAGTTTTTGCCCTAAAATTTCAACCTAACTCATTTTTCATCTTGTGTTTGTATGGGTGGTGATTAATATTCCTGTCTTATGGGATCTTCTTAACAGGACCTTTCTTCACTGTGTCAATTTAATTTTGAATTTAATCTTTTCCTCTGATGTGCTTTCTGTCCCTTCATTCTTAATTAATCTGTCAGTTTATGCTGCATTCTACCATCCAATTGTTAATGAAACTAATGAAAAATATTGGATAGAGGACACATCCCAATACAGCCTGCTAATACATATTTCTCATTTGGACAAATAATTGACAGTTACAGCCTGGTCAGATTTCTCATAACTTAAGCATTATTCCCATAGAACTTAGAGTATTTTTTTACAGAATTTGCATGGGAAAAATAATGGAAAATTGTGTTAAATGGCTTTCAGAATTACTGTACAGTTTTCTTTTCTTCGTAAAGCCCTTTACATTGCCAAAAGAGGACTTAGGATGTTTTTGCATGACTGTTTTTGACACTTCCATGTTGGCTCTAATTCATCTTCTTGATACATTTCAGGTACAAAGCTTAATTATTTGGTATTTTTCCATGAATTAAAATTAAATTAGATTGCCTGTAACTCCATAGTTTCCCGTAGTTTGCCCAGTCCTAGCTTTTTTAGGCAATCTTTGCATTTGCCCCCTCCTAGTTTTCTTACAATTTAGCTGCCCTCTTTGATTTCTCAAAGAAAACTGGGAATTCAGACTGCTGGATTGTTTGGGGTTTTTTACTTGTTGGCTGATTTTTTTTTTTTGTTGTTTCTGTTGTTGTTGTTTTGTTTGGTTGGATTTTCTTAACCATTCCAGAGCTTTGTTGTCAGCAGACAGCAAATAATCTTGTGTTTGTACCCTAAGAGTGTTACATAAGGGCCAAATTCATCCTGACTCAAATATTTTTTCCCCACTGTTATTTATGGACCTTATAGTGAAGGTCCATATATAGTGGACCTCCACTTCCATATAGTGAAGAACTGAAATGAAACTGCAGACATTCGTTTCCTTGTTATATTTAGACAAAGAAGTTGTGATGATAAGGAGAGCTAATGCAATATGAGCAAGTGGAAAAGCTCAACTCAACTACTTCTGTAGTTTTTCAGCAAGTGAAGGAGCATTTTGTTGTGCTTTTGCTTAGAAGGAGTTCTCAGATTAAGCCACGTACATGGGATTGTCATTGTGTTATGAATATTGCTAATTATATTTTCACCATGTAAATATTCTCTCTATATGGACTGAGGCTGATGAAAACTTATTTGTGCCTCCCATGTGATAGCAATGCAAATCACACTAGGGTCACTATAGAACTCCCCACAGGTTTATTTATTTCCTTTCAAACTTGCTTTTGTTGTTGGTGCAGGGATGTGCTGAAGATCCTCCAGGGCCAAGGGGTGGCTTGGTTTAGATCCACAATCTTTTACAAGTATTGAGGGTTCAGAGCAAGGGAAATGTGTCTTCTAAAGAGACTAGTACCCGTGTAAACTGCTCTAAATGCCCCTGCAGTGCACACTTGTACAGTTTTGCTGTGCCTGGGCTGTCTTAGCTGGAGAAGATTCCTTGCTTCAGACAAGCACCTGTTTCAAAAATGTCAGTCCTATCATAAGCTTCAGAGTCTGCACCAAGTGCTTTCGGGAAAAACTCTTGTGTTTTCAAAGCCCTCATTTGAATGTCCCACTGTAAAAAGGACATGTGAAATTCAGGTTCCTTTCTTTCCAGTTGTTAATTTTCCCCATGTGAATTAGGTCAATTGTTGAAGCAAATGAGCATAATGTTTGTTTAAATGGGGAGATTAATTCAGTGTCTGGTTCCCTAATGCTTTGCATTTTTCCTGGCTATTTCTCTTTTTCAAGACTGGTTTTCTCAGTTTTTTTTTTAAAAGAAGAGTATATATTTGTGCTTAGTATTTAAATTTTTCCTTGCTGAGCAAGTTTGCAAGAAGCAGTTCAGTTTCTGGCAAGGTAAAGATGAGGTTCTAAGGAGAGTCAAAACTCTGTGACTGGTGCATTTTGTTATGTAAACTGCACAAATTGCCTGAATACAGGAACATTCCATTGGGTGAAGTCATGAAGAATGTGGGAAACTTCAGCAAACTTCTGAGTATTTTTTACTCCAAATAGCAGCTGAATTTATGGATTTGCTGCTGATACAGATGCAGTATACTGCTCCCTAAATAGGGTGACAGGCTGAAAGTGTCCTTGGAGCACCTTGTTTCTGTTCCAGAAAACATGTCTGAATGCACAAGACCTTCAAATTACTAAAAAATCCTTCATAAGAATCAAAAAGAAAAAAAAGATGCGATACATTAAAATCTGCCTTGTTAGAAATTTTCTGCATAATTCTGCATTTGGATGTAGTTCCTTCAAATAAGATATTAGACATTGAAGCCACCATTATTAATCCTAAATATCCACTTTTTTCAATTATATGTAATCTTGGTGTTACATTTCATAACACCAAAAAATAGCAAACTCGAGGAATAATGAAAGCTTGATTATGAACATGCCTTTCATTTTCTTGTGACACCTGGCACACATGAGAATGCATCTATGAACAAAAATTGTTTTCTGCAAAAATATGAATGTAAGTGTTCTTTCTCTTCATGTCTTAAACTTTGCTAAGGTTAGAAAAAAGACTGAGATACTGCATGAAATTTGGTTAATAATCTGATTTGTTTAAGATACATTAATAAACTCTAGAGAGCTTACCAACATCTGCCTGTATTTTAGTATACAGGGAACTCAATTTTGACCATGTAATTTTTTCTTACAGTTCTCTTTAGAAAATTTCCACTTTCTTATTTGCATGTGTATCTTCTCAGCTTTCTTTTCTACACCTTAATGGGTGTGAACATTTCTCAGTGAGATGCTCTCCTCAGAACAATACAGTACTGCATGCTGCCCATTGAGAAATCCTCCTCCACAAATTAAAATGAAGTAAACCTAGGAAATTGTGGCAAATTATAATTGTATTGCAATTATGAATAGGGCTGAAAAAGAAGATTTTTTTTTCTGATGTAGGACCAACTAAGTATTCCTTAGAGACACTAAGTTATTAACATGCTAATGAATTTTTTTTTTTTTAATTCTGACCAAGTTGTAGCCAGCATGAAAATTGCCAGCATTGACATTGAAAAGAGTTTTTGAATTGCTAAGTGGAAAATTGAAGAGAAATTGATGTTTTACAGTAAAGTGGATCTTTGATTAAATGTTATATGCAATCACCAGTTTTCCCAAAAAGTTGTGGGGTGTAGCACACTTCAGGAAATATTGTATTTCAAATTTTATACTCCTTATGTGAATGTGTTTTATGGGAACATGGGGAATATTGTACTCTGTGGAGAACTGTTCTCACTTTAATATCACTTCATGTTCTCTCAAAAAGGGGAAGAACTGTGTATAATTGCCAGAAAGAGGAACAATGCAACCCAGACTTATGTCTCAAGTAACCATATTATTTTCAGTAAAATAGTCAGGAGCTTGAATGAAACAACCAAACAAACTTTTGGTTGCATGAGAACTCATGTCCCATATATAGCTGCAGGATTATAGTGTGATATACAGTTAAATATTCCCAAAGTTTAGTAATAGCTTGCTTTTGTCATAGATTTAATAAAATTTCATTTGAATTTATGATTTGAGAGAGGAACAGTTCTTGAGTTTTTTGATGGGTTGGTAAATAATTACTGGAAATGCCTTCTGAAAGGGAAGAAAAGGGACTCTTGCTTGTCATGATCCCTAAAATCTACAATGCCAAGGCAGAGGATGAAATATCTGTCCTTGAAACTTCCTGCTAGAATACTCTTTGTGGTCACAAAGATGCATAAAATGAGTGTTCTGATTGCTGTTTTGACATAGAAGAATTGATGTTTACTAAGGTATGTTGGATGTCTTTAACATCTGAACAATATGACTTACATTTATTTTGTTTCTTTTTGGCAGCCAGTAGTGTGGATTTAATATGTTTTAAATCAAATTGCTGGCTTCAGAACAAGTTCATTAAGGACTTTGATAATGAAATATTAGAACAAGCGAATTGCATTTCAACATGAATTAAGGCAAGCACAAGTTTAACAAGGTTCGTGAACTGGACTGAATTTATTAGGCTTTCCTTATCTTCTCTTTTATGTTATTAATTGAAAGAATATGCAAATCAAATAACAAGTCAGAGGATGTGAACCTGTAGAAATTAAAGATAAATACATGATGGACCATGAAGTCCTGAGTTTCATTTTCTGAAGAGGGTTGATGTTCACCAGTTCTGGGCTTTTCCCCTATTATCTGGTTTGAGATTTTCACATATCCAGTAAAACTTGGTTGCTGAATTCTAGGTGAAGAATTAAATAAACTTTTGGAGATTATGAGCTGTTGAAAAAGTGCCTTTGTTCCTCAGTCCTTGCCTGTGAGCTGTATTTCTGTTATAAAAAACCAAGAGTTAGGAAGCTGGCATGTCATACTATCCACTTGCTGCTGTAAATCCATGTCCCTCTCTTCTCACCCTTTCCCAGGAGATTTGGGCTTTTTGCCTGTGCTAGGAAACCTGCATGTCATCCTCTTCTGTCAAGCAACAGTATTTGAAACAGTCCCTCTAGAAGTGAGCAGAGATGCTATTTTTGTACAAAATCATGCTAAGTTCAGTGTTGGTATTGATTTATGCAGAGTTCAGACAACACACACTGGAAATACTGCGTGCAAATGCAATTAGCATGAGCTTAATTCAACTTCTTTACTAGAGTACAAACAATAAGCATTATTTATAAAAGTAACTTTATTTCTATTGAAGGCGTAAATTTATTCAAACTGGGGAAGCTCCTGATGGCGTTGTTATTGCTAGGATGTTCTCCGCGTATGTGTGGGAGCGTGTGTTGCTCTCTGGTAGATGGCATTGACGGCATTGGGAGCGGAGTTCAGCGCACCATGGAAATGATGGAGAGGTCATGGAATGGTTCATCCTCACCCAGCTCCTGCCTGGGGCTGCAGTGGTGCCTGGCAGGGAGGGACTGATGCATGGGAGCTGCGGATCATGGTTCTTGTTGTGCAGATGGAGACCCATTTGCTCCAGCAGGAGTTTTGGTTAATCTCTCTGCACGCTGCTTTTAGCTTTCAAATATTAAGGTTGTCCTTTTAATAGGGCTGCCTGATCTAACAAATCCTGATTTTAACTTTTGTTACTGTGCAGGCCACTCAGGTTTTCTACGTTCTCTGTGCTTGCTGACATGAATACTGTTGTCCCTCAGCTGGGTAAGGAGCATCGTAAAATCTCAGTCCATCCCAAACACAAACCAGTATTTTCCTGAATTTAATCAGTGAAAAAATAATCCAGGGAAAGAGTCGAGAAGGAATAAATAAACTATTTTTTAAATTTTGAACCATAGTTCTCATGGAAAAGCATTTCCTGCCAAGTACCTGTACTCAGTCTATTACTCAAATGCAACTAAATGTTCATTTGTTGGGTAATTCTTAAATGTGTAAAAAGATGCATCTATCTGCAGCCTGCAAAATCTGTCCTACACTGTTTTGGTAATAGCATTCAGCTGCTTTGGAAAACATTACAAGTTCAAGCATTAAACAAATATTGGCTAATTAATTGAATAATTTAAAGAATAAAAGTATATTTCCAGCGATGCAGAAGACTGTGCTTAGCACATAGAATAGCAATACATGGATTTCAAGTGTCTTTAGCAGATTTAGAAGATGCATTATATTGTGTGAATACATTTGGATAAATGTCTTACTCTGATAATTTCACATTTATAATGACTGGTCTTAAACGCTACAAAATGGCCAACAGTGTCATGATTTTTAAAAAAAGTCCATGTGAATACTGAAAATACTTGCATGTTTCCCTTATCTACTGATGTTTTTATGATGAAATAGTACTTTAATTATTATATGGTGATTGCTGATTTTAGAAATTGCAGAAATACTCATATAAGTTAGACTAAAACAATCACTAGAGTATAGTAATTGCACGTCTTTTGTTTTTAGGCTCAGTTTGGGCATAATTTTAAATAACTTGTCCCTATAGAAAAGACAGTACAAAAAAAATGCAACCAAAATGTCAAAGTTTTATTAATGACCTAAAAAATTTCTCTTCAGCACATACAGACACTATACAGAATAATACTAGTGATAGCAATTATTCAGCAGTTTCTTGGGAAAGACTACTGAAATTGATGAGCAGATCACCTTTTCACAGGAGTTTCCTTTTTTGTCACACTTTCAATTTCTAAAATATTATATCCAAAATTCAAACATTAGCCTTTATCTAAACACTTGCCTTTTGTGATTAGGGCATTCCTATGATTTTTTGCTCTTCTTATATAAAAAGCATTAGATTACAGTGATCATAAAATTATCTACCATTTCTCTGGGCTATTTGGTATTTTTTCCTGTTGAATTCTCAAGTGGTAGAAAATCAAATAGTCTTCTAATGTATTTTCTCTTTAAATAGCAAACGAAAGGGAATAAGAGACTATGAAAAATGCTGCTGAACCTCTCTTCAGACTAGACATAATATGATGCTAATAAACATCACTCGGATATTCAAACAACAAAAGTTTTGTTTTTCAGTTTTCTTTTAAACTCCAATAACCTTGGAAAAATAAAGTTGTGTAGAAAAGAAGCAGAGAAGAGGAGGGTTGGAAAGAAAGAGAAATTATCTGTTAGTGTTAGAATCTGCGCTAAGTTTGGAGACCCAAAAGCATGAATTCAAATTTCACTTGGCAACTGCATGACTGAGTGAAGTTTTTTTGTCCTGATGCAGACAGGAATCGTACAAGATTTACAGACACAGTAAAACGCTTTCAACAAGGTTGCTGCTGTCAGCACTGAGTGTTTCTCTATAAAGTATTATTTTCAAGCTCCAGCAGGTAATAAAGCAAATATAATAGTGCATGCTTTGAATTTTCCCAACTTCACTGCTATTTGCAATGCTAAATAGATGTTTTCTTCATCTTGCTCTTATAGTCTAATATTTAATTCAATTAAAAATATTTCTGCAATATTTGTAATTTCAGAAAGATTTGGTTTCTTTTGTGTCTCTGTAGGCAGTCTTTCCAACCCATTTTCTTTTTTTATATGATGCATGTATTCTTCAGTGTATTTTAGGAAAATAATACCTTTTGCAATGGCAATGAAAGATCTTTGG
Source organism: Ammospiza caudacuta (assembly GCF_027887145.1). NCBI lineage: Eukaryota > Metazoa > Chordata > Aves > Passeriformes > Passerellidae > Ammospiza > Ammospiza caudacuta. Next base: position 38,463,028 of record NC_080593.1, on the reverse strand, counting down.
CCTTCATAGTAATGCAATTTTAGCTGAATATTCTTTTGCTGCTGCTTCTTTTGTGCCTCTGGTGCTGATACAAAATTTAAGGTTATGAATACGTCTTAATAAGACTGTTCATCTTTAAAGAAGGAACCTTCTTTGTGATGAAGGGATTCTGTGGTGAAAAGTTCTGTGTAATGAATGTGCTTGAAGAGGGGGGATTGTATCTCACAGTATGGAAGCAGTTGGGGCTGTTGGAGTAATTGGAAGCATGATGGGACAGGGCTGCTCTGTGGCTTAATGTAAATAGTCACCTCCAAAAGAGGAACTGAGAGGAAGCATGAAATAAGTTTTCCAGGAACAAAGCTGTCTTTGCAGTACTTTATGGGGAAATTTATGTGAGTGATTAGCAGCACTAAGTTGGGGCAAACAAATCATCCTAGTGGAAATTATGTCAAAGTAGAGTGAGGAACAAATGTGAAAGTGAGTGTGAAAACAAATATGAGACACTATGACGTTTGGTGTGTTGGATAGCTAAGGGCATTACTTTAGTTAAAAATGTGGACTGCATGTTGTGGTCAATATTGATGGAGAGCTGCTTAGAGAAAAGAAATCGGAATGAAAATGAGGATCTGAAAGGAGACAGACCACAAGACTGTCAGGAAAATATGATTTTTGACTTCATGAGTTTCCTGAAGGTCAGTCAGTCTTATGATGCTATCCTTTCTGTTTTTCCCTTGGCATAATCCAATAACGTGGTTTCAAGTTCTCAATGTCCAACAGTGTACTCAGTTACTGTTATTAAAATAGACACCAGAACCCTTACCAAGCTAACATCTACAGCATCAAAGTGGATTTCCTTTAGTTTCATTACAAATATTTATATAATCTATCTCACGCTATTATCTGTATATCTCCCCCCTTTTTAAAAGTTTTTCTTTCTTCACTGATGAACTACCAGTAGAGTGGCTTCTTGTTCCATATTGTAAAAACAGAAAGCTCTTCCATACATGCTCAGAAATGTGACTGTTTATGGAGATAAGTAACGTTAGCAAATGGCTTTCTTCAGGTTGTCTGCTTCTTCCATTACTTATGCAAATTAGTGGAGCCCAAAAGTTCATATCTGAAGGATGAAATCTGCCAAGTCAGTGTGAGAGGAAAGCACAGGGTTGGAATAGTTTGGTTTTGCTGTTACTTTTTGCCAGAATTTACCGTGTTTGATTGTACATTTTGTCAAGTTTGCTGGTTTTTATATCTGTGGGGAGCAGAAGGCTCCTGCAGGCAGAATAAAAGGCTCTTGGGGCATCATTTGTCAGCTAATCCCACTGTTAAAAAAAATGCTCTCTCAGGAGAAGAAAATCCTGTGCTATCTTCACAGCTGTGAGAAAATATTGTGCCACTGTGAAACTTACTCATATCTTGGGTGTTGGCTACCCTCTTTCATTTAATATTTCTCCACTGGGACACTTGTCAGCTTGCCCTCAGAGGAGACCTTCTGGAATCTCTCTTGATGGTTAAAGTGGTGATTGCAGGAGGAGTGGTAGCTGCTTTGTTTCCTACCATAACTCCTGTTTGTAGATGAGTGTGGTGCTGGCTCTGATACTTGCCTGTAATCAAGCACGCACCAGGTGGCCATCACATGGCATTCAGGTGCCCAGCACGTGGCAATCATGTGGCAAACATGTATCAGGCATGTGCCTGGCATGTGTCATTCACATGCCAATCATGTGTCTGGCACATGACATTTGCACACCTACATCTGGCAGTCATGAGGCCAACACTTTAGTACAGAACAAAATTTGAAATGTAATGACTTAGTGCTTCTTGGGCTGTAGGGCTCAGAGGCTGTTGCTCATCTTTTTCATTAATATTTAAGTTTGTGCAAGGAACTTTGAAAACCAATTATCACTTTGTTTGATTAATTCTTCAATAAATTAAGACCCCTGCAGAAATGCTTGATATAAGAAGCATCCAGGATAGATGATCACTGCTTTGGTTTGTGTATGAATTCTCCCTGTGACGAAAGTTTCAGAATTTGCTGAAGCAGCAAAAAATCGATAATGTGGAATGAAGTCCAGTCAATGAAGAGTGATAAGTGTAGTGATCAATAAGTGAGTGATTTGTGAAAAGCAGTTGATGACAGTGAGTGTGTGTTGGTTCCAGATGTGTTTGCTGTAGGAGCAGGGCATGCTGAAATGGGTAACACTGCTATGCTGCAAGGTAAGCCATTCCCATTTTCTTCCTGGCAGTTAAAGTTGATTACAAATGGCATTATTTGGCTCGATTTAAATAGTGCTAAGTGAAATAATGAGGATGTTGTCTAAACTAGGGAAATAAGGGACAGAATGGAGTAGTCTCTTGTGTGCAGTCGCTTAGGGGAAGGTCACTTGTTCAGTTATTTGGTTTTAGGCTGTGGTTTTGATGGCTTTGCTTACATGCAGTGTTCTCTCTTCGTATGTCTCTGTGACAAACAAAAAGAAAATGTGACAAGAGTTTCAAATAGATTGCCATTAAAATGAAGCCAAATTAAATGAATGTGTATTGGGAGATTAATTTTTTTAAATTTGGTTGCCCATAATTCAGAATTCAGAAATTTCTTAAAGAAATTTCTCAGGGAAGAAACAATATGTAGGTTTACGACTGATGTAGCAATTTGACATTGTTTGGATGTTATATTACCTTATAGAGCTCCTCTGATTGATCACATATACATTGACTATTAGTTTAATGAATTGTAGCTTTGTGAGTCAGGTACTCGACAATGAAGTTTTAGCTATTGTAATCTTTGTACTTTTTAATCATGAAAGGTTTTCCTTTTCTGATTTTTGTCTTAGAAATTCTTACTCATGCAGGTAATCCCATTAAAATTCACTGAGACTGCTAGTGTGAATAGTCTGGTAGTCTGGATCTAAATTAATAAAGGAATCTCATTTCTATTCTTCTAGAGTACAGGTATATAAAACACTGAAAGTGCTTTAAGTGTTCTTTAACCCAAGCTGTAAAAGATACCATAAATTTAAAAAGTGACAGTTTCTGTAATACATAACAAGAACAGCAGAAATTATGGTGACTGTTGGGATGCTGAAAATACTATGAATTTCCTTTAGTTAAAAGGAAAACAAGAATCTGATTCTGCTTTTCTTGCACTGTTTTTATGCCATTGTTATGCCATTATGCCACTGAGTTCAGTGGCTGTCAACCTGACTTGCATCTGTGTGTATATATATATATCTATATATATATTTTGCCTTTTGAGGAAAACTGATCCAGTTAGGTGTCTGAGTTTTTAGTGCAATGAGCACCATGTTGTAAAACTGTTTTATATATAGCTAGAGGTCACTACTACCATTGTATTTAACTTTTCTCTAACTTCTCTAAAAAGTTCATTTCCATCAAAGTTATGTACATGTCTGGTAACCTGCAGTGTTTTCGATTATGAGGTGAATTGGAGAAGGTAATTCTGAGCACAAAACCTGACATATCAGGCAGTTTAATATTTTGTGAAGTTTTCTAAACATTAGCCACAAAATTATTTTTCATAATGAGTTAATCTGAAAATTACATATATATTTTATCAATATTCTTTAATGACTTTTACTGCTAAAAAAATTTTTAATGAAAAGTTGAGTCACCATTCTTAAAAAATTAGTTGAGCAAATCCCAGAGATTTTTATAAACTGGTTCTATGCAAAACAGAGTTTATAAGCTGCTTCATCAGAATCAGCATGCCTGAAGGGAGAAACTTCATAGGTCTTCCAGGGCTTTGAATTCTGCCATGCTTGACTTCTCAGGGCTTTTCAGCATTTTCAGCCTACCCAGCAGGTTGAGAGATGCTGCAGATGGCCAGCAGAGCTAGAAAGATTTCCCTCACTCAGCAGGAGTCGTTTTTGCAGACCACAGTGGCCGAGCAAAGTGCTCAGGCTGCCGAAAAGCAGTGGCTCAGGGTCTGTGCTGTGAGCACTTGCTGCAGAGAAGTGCTGCTGTGAAGGCCTCCCAGAGAAAGCTGGAACTCATCAGCTATTTTACATTCTCTGTGTGTGTGTGTGGTGTAATTCTCATGCTTTCCATGGTTATTTTTCAGAAATATATCCAATCATGAGGGAGGATGTTTCAGAAAGAACCATTGATTTGTAATTATTAGCTGTGCATGCCATATAAAGCCCAATAAAAAAAATAACACGGTGGTGGAATCCTGAAGGTGGTGTTCCATCACAACTTTGCATGGAAGAGATGTATAAAAATACACAGATTTCTGCAAAATTGGGAAAAACTTGCCTATTTTAGAAGCTTTTTTTGTATTTTAAGATTAGTAAGGCACTATCATTGATTAATGAGTTCAGTGAACTCCTGGGCCTCTCTGATAGGCTTTAAGTTTTGGAATATACTCCTGGACTATGCTGTGCAATCAGTAATTTGAAACAGGGCCTGACTTTTAGACCTGAAGTGGAGCAGCAGTTCCTGCTTTGAATGGGAGATATGGGCTTGCATTCTCTAGTGTGTCCATGTTTTCCTGCATTTTCATACCTTTATTGTGGAACTCTCTATGTCCAAATTCCAAATAAGTAATGTATTTCAGAGATCTTGCATGAATAAACACTCACAGAAATAATTTCAAACCCTCCTCTTACACTTAGCTTAAAAGCTATTTGCCTTATAAAAAATATAAGCAAATTCTCCCTAATATGCCCTGCCTTCATTTTCCACACAATTCAGCAGAGGAGTGAATTACACTCGTGGGAAAGTAATGCAAGGGAAAAGCTAGTGCCATAAATATCTCATTGCCCAGTACATCCTCTTAGGTCCTGATATTTTATGATGCATTTTCCTGAATGTGCACTGGCACACACACTCACCCTGTGGGATTATAGCAGTCACGCCTCGAAAATATATTTACATTCACTAATAGTGAATCACCTGAATTTATCCCAAATAAAAAACAAATCATCCCACTTTCTGTATTCAGTAATTAGATTCCTTTTGCACATTTTTATTTTTGATGCATAAGCGTTTCTATAAATGGATTACATCTGGGTACTGTGATGAAAAGGTTATTAGAAATGTGACACAGACAGATAGTCCTTGTGTTAAAATAAGTCCCCAGTGGCAAAAGCGAAGCTCTACATTGGCCTTGTGTGACTGTAACAAAAGATTTTAGCTGCTGCTCTGGGACACTGTGTCACCCCAAGGAATCATCAGTAGGTCCAGGTCCCAAGATTTGTCTTTCAGATTTTTGTACCAATGCATGTCCAGGATAGTCTGATTTGCTAGACATTATTTTTAGATCCCTAGTACTGATGAAGAGATTCAGATAAATGTATAGTTGACAAGCAGAAACATTCTATCAGCCGTGGAGACAATAGCAAAGGCGTTGTCTGTCAAGCCATGATAGAGAATATGCTTTTTAAGTTCCACACAATATGTTTATACTTCTCAGCTAAAATTGTAACAGCTACCCAAGAAACCCACATGCTGTAAACTAGCAAAAATTGTGTTCATATTATCATGAATGCAGGGGTGAATGCAGTATTTAAAGAAAATGCAATCCAGAGGTTTGAGGGTAAGATAAACAACAATAACTCTCACAAGCACTTGCAGAAACATCTGCTAACATTTCCAAACACAACAGACTTTCACCTTGATGTGTTTGCATTGCTTGGAAAATGATCTGGTCTCCATTAAATTCAACACTAAATGGCCCTGTGGGTGTAATGAAGCAAAAAAAATCCCTATACTTGTAAATGTTGCCAGAGCAATCTGAATGTTTTATAATGAGCAGGTAATCTAAATAAAAAAGATTCCTGCTGTGAAAGTATAAATTATAAGATTCAACCATAAGACTTTTTCCTCAAGTTTTTTTTTTTTTAATTTTTTAACAGTGTTTTTAGAAAAGCATTTAAAGAAAAGCAAAAGTAGAACTTTGTTTGATTTAGAAATATTTTCCACAGGGAGCAGTGATTGAAGCACTAAAATTGCTCTAAAATTGTTTTGGTCTTCTATGGTTCCTGTGTTTTCAAGGTCTTTTGTTTAAGAATATTCACAAAGCAATTCCCTAAAACAAAATTATAACAAAATCAAGGGGGAGATTGTCTTTTGGATATTTTTATATGTGGTAAATATTGCTATTTACTAGGAACTTAGAAGGTTTGAAAATTCAAACCACAGAGCTCTGTAAATATTTGGAAATTATCTTTCAAATACAACAAAGAATAATTTCTAAAATTTCTTAGATTTAAAAAAAAGGAAAACCCCACATATTTCTGGAATTTCCTTTTGAACTGAAAACCAAAAAATCTTATTTTCAGTTATCTCTTGCTCGTAGCCTTTAATTTCCTCTTCCTCATTGTTACTACATTTATTGCCATTTTATTTTATTTCATTTCATGTCTAATGGCTGCCTTTTTTGTGCATAACAAAGATTTTAGGGATTGAACTGTCTTTCTAAAAACTATTACTTTTTATTCTGCAATGTTTGGGTTTCTTTGTGGAAAGTGGTGGTTGTTTATTTTTTTAAACAGAATTCCCACAGAGCTTATTCATGTGGCTTGCCTTTTAATTTTCTTACTGTTTCATTTTGTGGATGTATTTTCATCAGCATATTGCCAAAATACTTATTTCTGAAATACTTAATCACAAAAGGGAAAAAAAGAGTGCCTGTGTATCCAAAGATATAACCTATCAGCAAACTTGTCACAAACACTAACTGAAAGTTAATTTTAAAAATTGCCTACTTGGATACAGTGGTAGTGATTGTATTGGAGTGTTAAAAATGGAACTTTCTCATCTGCAAAAAAGAATTGCTTGTTATGCCCAAACAGCTGTTCATGCTCTTGCTTTCTGCTGAGATAAAGTTTTGATTGGATATTTAGGTACTGGGAAAACTAAAGATATTTGAGAAAATGGCACTTATAGGATATATGAATGACAGGGTTGTAGGCTGATTTCACATATAGGAATTGGTCCAGAGAGTCTGTAAAAAGGGATTTTTATCTATGAAATCAAAAGTAATATTCTTGTATCAGCAATAGTGTGGCCAGCAGGACCGGGGCAGGGATTGTCCCCCTGTGCTCAGCACTGTTGAGGCAGCGCCTCAAATCCTGAGTTCAGTTTTGGGCCCCTCCCTACAAGAGGGACATTGAGTTGCTGGAATGTCTCCAGAGAATGGCAGTAAAGCTGGTGAAGGGTCTGGAGCACAAATCTGATGAGGAGCAGCTGAGGGACCTGAGATTTTTTTAGTCTAGAGAAAAGGAGGCTCAGGACCCTATCATTCTCTGCAGATACCTGACAGGAGGGTATGGACATGTGGGGATTGGTCTCTTCTCCCTGGTAACAAGTGATAGGAGATCTCCTCAAGTTGTGTTAGCAGAGGTTTAGACTGGATATTTGGGAAAATTTCTTCAACAAAAGGATTATCAAGTAGTTATACACGCTGCCTAGGAAACTGATTGATAGAGTTGCCATTCCTGGGGGATATTTAACAGCCATGTGGATTTGGCTTTTGGGAACGTGGTTTAGTGGTAGACTTGGCAGTGCTGGGTTAACAGCTGGACTTGAAGATCTTAAAGACCTGTATAAACCTAAAAGATCCTATTATTATAATTCCCTATTCTATTTTTTCCCTTCCCTTTAAAACCTGTTCTGACTGCTCACCTTCTCAGAAATATTGCTAAACCCAAGGTTTTGTCCAGCAGAGGCAGCTGGAATTGCAATTGGAAGTTTCTGTCCCTTTTGTTTGAGCTCGGACAACTCTGACTACCATGGACAGGAGTTTTGAGTTTAGAGGCTGTGAGCACAATTTCGTACGCGAAATCAAGAATATGGAGTAAAATAATGCACTTCAGGTTGCTTGACAGCAGCAAGTTTTCTTGGTAGGCAGAGCCTGCACAGCTTTGCTAGCCCTACCATTTGTCATGCTAATTACTGCCTCAGGTACAAGGTCTGTACTGAGATGTACTGCTGGTGGAGAGGGAAGTGATGAAACAGGAGCTGCGCACTTCACCTGCATGGGAGGAACATCCCTCTGGACCTGGGTAACATACCCACAGCTGAACCTGCGTCTTTTTCTGGCCCTATTTTATGCAGAAATCTTTGTTTTCACAAGGACTGTTTCTGAAAACAGATTGAATAGAAAGCAAATGAGGGCTTGTAAGTCATCACTGTAGTGCTGCTCAGATTTTAGAAGCTGATGTTTGCAAATTAATTACTTAGCCTTTAAATAGTTCCAAACCACCCAAAGTGCTCCATTATGTTAGCACAGGCTTGAGAAATAGATATGTATTACTAGCTAATTGAATAACATATGGTGTTGATTAGTGCTTAGCTCTTTTTATAGAACTCAATTAAAAAACTGACTGCAGTATATTTTCAGACGATGAGATGTCTGTTAGCTGCTTCTGGCACGAGGGAACTGCTGAACCAAGAAACGATGAACTTTTTCTGCTTAGTCCATCTGTAAGTTCCTTTAGGATCTCTTGGTGTATGTGGCTGTGATGGGAGCTAGGCTGGGGTTTGTTCATTTGCTGCAGTATTGAAATGCAGCCTTTCCTGAAAGATTTGAGTGCTCTCCCGGTAGAGCAAAACAAAAGCCCAGGCTTTTATATTCTGTGCTATTGCTTAAGGTATACAAGTATACAATGAGCCTGTTTCAAATGGATAAGTATCTATTCTTATAGGGTTCAGTTTGCAGAGAAGCATTTCTTGGGAGGAGTCCTAGGACAGAGACATAAAATTATAAAGCCCTCCAACCCCAAATAATGTCAATCTCATTTTACATCATTCCCCCTCAGCAATAAGCACATGTGGAAAACGTGCCTTTATTTCTTTTGCTTGGTGCAGTTTTTGCTTTAGAGATTATTTTCCTCTTAGGCTTCACAAAAGCACCTGAGATGATGATGATTATGAGCTTCTTATTATTCCCATGGATGATTGAAGTGGTGTAGCAGCTAGCAGCAGTGATCAGACTGGTTGGAGCTGGTAGGATGCAGAGAAACAATAAACAAGAAAAAAGGATGTTTCCCTCCCTGACTTTTCTTGTCCCCCCTGCTAAGATACCTCTTTTTCTCTATTTTGTGTGGAATTTTTAAAGAGAAAATTTCATAAATATAGACTTTAAATGTGATTTTATCTGAGCTGTATTAGGCACACAGCAAGAAGAGATACTGAGTTTTATCCACAGTTTTATCACAGACTATTAATTTAGCTTTTGGGTGTATGACCTGACAAAATCTTCCTCAATTTCTAGAAACAAGTGATTATTCTTACTACTAAAACTCATAGTAGAAAAGCCTTCCTACAGTGTAAAATTACTTAATGCATATATTTTCCAGATTTTCACATCAAATTTTATTGTATTATGTGCTATTCGGTATTTAAATTTAATCAGAAAGGCTCAGAAAGAGGGAGACCCTGAAAAATTGATTGGTTTCTAAAAAGCATTTCAGAACCCAGTAGCTTCCTATTCCACAGCAGCTCTTCCACTGAAACGGTGATCATCCATCCATCCATCCATCCATCCATCCATCCATCCATCCATCCATCCATCCAAAACAGATGAGTCCTGCAGCATATCCTGAAGGTTACTGAGGTCATTTGGGAGGGAACTGTGTTCCACAGATGCAGAGGTTTCACCGTGAGTGTCCTGTCACCGCTTTGCTGCTCGGTCCCCTTTGCTGTGCGTTTGTTGTGCCGCAGCCGCCATGTGCAGAATGGGCCGTTCGTGACCTCAGTCACTCTGGGCTCTAAACCAGGAGCAGGTGCAGCCGCGACCAAAACCGGAAAGCTGCAGTGTTGGGATCATACAGTGATAATGAGGGGGTGGAAGAAGCCAAGGATATTTTATTTTTGTATTCCTGATCCTTCCCCCAGGCTACCCTGCCCCCACTGTCCATGTTTAAAATAGATGGCAGTATGATGATTTTAGGCTTCTCCCAGGAATACATTTCTAGAGCTAGCATTTTATTCAGTGAGCTCAATTAAAGGTTGCAAAGGCAAGTTAGCACTCATGGGCTTTTTGGTAAAGGTATCACAAGTACCAAATGCAGGAAGGAACTTCAGTGAGCATAACATAAATAGGAAAACTTCAGCACAGAGATCGCAGTTTTGGGAAGAGTCCTGGCACATAGTTCCACTCACAGTGTGAAGAAGATTCTTAAAAGCTTGATGCAAAAGTCACTGGGCAGCAGTGACTTATGTCAACTGGTGATGTCCTATCACCTGAAAGATAGAACAACATATTTATGATGAAACTGGAAAAGATGAGAAAATTCTAGTTATTACCAGAGGGTGTAGTACGCCAGTAACATCCCCCAAATATATGAAAACTGACAAGGTGAAGATATTGATAAGTGATCAGTCTCTCTTTTTTTCCTCTTTTTTTTTTTCTTTTCTTTTTTAAACATTGCATTAACAACAGTTTCTTGAAAACAGATGGTATCTCTCAATATTTGTTGTTATCTGTTGATATCTCAGAAAATGAGTACTATTATTATTAACTGCAAAAGTTCAGTCTTTTTAATGTTTGGAGAGACATTAGCATGGGCAGAGCAAAATTTATCCCATCTAATTTGAGATCTACAGCATAGACATCTGCAAATGAAGAGGAATATATTTTTCTGACCACAAAACACCTGAATTTATGCTTTAGTCTGCTTAATAGTGAGATGACTCTGCATAGGGCTTCTTGGTGAAATTTAAAATGTCTAGGAATAGAGTCTGGGAATGAGTAACTGAGATGCAAACATCTGCATCTTTGATGATTGCTACTTGAATGTCTTTCACAGTTTTGAAAAGAAATATTAGAAATCCCTGAATATAGTAATTAGTGGACTTTGTCCTTAATGCCCTGTCCATCTTTTCTGTCCTTCAGCTATTACAGGAAAGCTCTAATGATGTTACGTGCTTTTCTAAGGAAAGCACATGGTAGATGCACAAATCACTTATTTCCAAGGTGGAATTTCCCTTATTATTTTATTGTGCCATTACTGAGTGTGCAGTTTTAAATTGTGTTTTCTGGAATGAAGTTGTAATGCAAGACAGATTCTATATGCCAAAAATAAGACTTTAATGGATTAGACTGTTTTGACTGGAATATTAGAAGGATGTAATGACATGGTAATACATTTTATTAGGCTGCCAGCTTATGTGTGTAAATGTTTCAAAAGGAATGAGACATGCATACACATAGCATACAATGTTTAATTTACTAGATTATATTTGCTTACAAAGGTGTACATCTCGGTTGAAAAATCTGTTTTTTTTAATAGTAACCTTATGTCTATATAGCTAGCACTATAGGTCTAGAGATATATTGTTCTTGTAATTCTAAATTCACACTGCTCTCTAGTGGGGAATGCTTTCAATGCAATAGATTTTATATATATTCATGTACATGTATATAAAATGAGATTACTGAACTGTTACTGGCATCTAGACCAAATCAGTAAAACTTATTCTATTGCGATAGCATTTTAATCATTATACTGCTTTGATTAAAGACTGAATTTACTAATTTAAAAATATTTTAAACAGATGAATCTTTGGAGTGAACAAACTCCAGAAAGGCTGAGAGTTTGATAGATTTATGCTTCTTCCTCAGGAGAAACCTCCTCCCTGCATTAGGAGAAATTTGCTATAGGTCTGCTATTGAAAAACATCAGGTTTTCTTCTAAGCTTCTACAGTCTCACAGTGTCTTTTGCTTTGGAGTGAATTGTTTAGCTTGCTTTCTCATCTCTTGCCTTCAACAGCTACAATCCTAGATAAGAGCTGACTACACAGAAGCTGAAATAATACTGACAGATCTAGTTGAGTTAGGTTTAAATCTACAGCAAGTGCAGAGGTCCTCTCAGACTTGAATCTGTCATTTTTTAAATGACATGGGGTTTGGTTAGCATAGAACACAATGCTAATTAGATATCAAGCAGATATGAAAACTGAGATTGAAACTGATTTGAATATTGATAGATTTTAGACTTTCTTCTTTAGATAAATTTGTCTTTGTGATTTGATTTGAAGGCAATAATTGTCTTTAAATCTTTGCAAGATCTGTCAAAAAAGTTGAGCTGATGAAATTTAAGTCATTTTAAGCTATCTGAAGAATGATTTGCAGCATTTTGCTGTAATCAGACCCAAATCTGGAGGCTTGTTTTAGACACTGAAACTCTTCTGGATCTGGCATTAAAGACCCATTTTCTTGTGTAGCTGCAATAATCTTTTTTTGTCTCTAGGTTGATTAATTTGTCAATTAGAGACCAAACAGCATCATTGTATTTAAGGCTGCAGTAATTTTGTCACTCAAAGTATAGATTAGATTCTTTGTCTAGACCTTCATTTATTCACTAAGTCTGGGTGAACAAGCACTTTAAAGATTTATATGGTATATAAAGGTCTCATCAAAATGCTAAGTTGGTATAACATTTTGCATTCCTTGAATAGTAAATTAGGTTTGCAGTGCTCAGAGCATGTCTTTACCTGTGCCATTTCTGCTCACTTTTAATCAGGGAAGCTCACAGTTACACTGGTTTCACTTGAAGTTCTGCAGATGGGATTAGCTTCTCATTTCTGCAGTTGTTGTTGCTGTCTGGTATTAGCTGAATCTAAGCTAACGATCCTTCAATTATAATCCTGGCTGATTAAGATAAGAAACTAATAACATGTTTATTTGTCTTTGAAGTACTCTGAGAAAGTTGTGAAGTTATTAGACATGGGCTTGAAAGCAATCACAAGATGTGGGGAGAGGATGACTGGGGCTGCTAAATATTTAAAAAACTCAAGGGTGAGGTCTGTCCATTTAAGCTTATTGAACTAATATATAATGGGAGGGAGGTTCTTCTGTTAATTATACCTTCTCCCCTTTTTCTTCCATTGACTGAAGGGTTGTTTTATCTCACATTTTTTTCTCAGCTCCTGCAGTGTTTTTACTCTTTCTTAGATCAGTTATCACAGGAGGTGCCACATCCATATCTAATGGTAGCTTTGGCATCATTTGGCTGGGAAGTTAGTCAAGTTACATCAAAGAACTGCAGAAGTTGAGCAGAAAGCAAAATATATGAGTGGAAATATAATGTCAAAATATAAAATGCAAAAAATTATTTTCTGCCTTTTAGTGGTTTGCAGATATTGCTATCTTTTCTATATTATTTTGTGTTCTCATCAATTTTCTCTCCTGTGTTTTTTTTCTTCTCAGAAAATATGAAGAAGCCCTGGAGCCCCGATTTACCAGTTGATAACCAGTCATGCAATTCAGATTTCACATCTCTCCCAGACAGGGAAGGTGAGAAAGAATTAGCACCTGATGGCACTGAAGAAAAGAAGGAGAGAGAAAAGAAACACACCAATTTCACTTTGTGTAATGTCTGTAACATTCAGCTGAACTCTGCTGCTCAGGCACAAATCCACTACAACGGCAAATCCCACCAGAAGAGGTTGAAACAGCTCAGCAATGGAAATCTCAAAAGTGATAATGGTAAGCATTATAATATATAGATCTTTGCCATGTTTTGATCTGAGAATTGCAGCAATGTGCACTATGTTGATATATATGAATATAGACTTTGTTTTATTCAGACAACAAGTACTTTGAAGTTAAAGCAAAGGTTTTTGGTGACTTCAGAGTGCTGGAGGTCATCCCTAGCATCTGGCAAATATCTTAACATACACCATCTGTATTATTACAAGAGTTTTCAGTTTATATTTTGTTTACATAATGATGTTGATTCAGATTCTTTCTAATTTCATTTACATTTTGATGATTTTCAGCATAATCAGTGATACTCCATATTTCACAGTCTACTAGAAAGGTTAGCCTTGTTAGGGGCATGCTTGCTTTTAATGAATATAAGGTGGTTGTGAAATAAATTGAAACTAGTACATTACACAGAATTACATTCCCAAACTCCTTTAGCTTGCTTATTCTGGCTTCAACCCACAGCTAACATAAGTTTGTTTCAAGATCATGGCTGAATTGAAACAGAGATAGAACAAAACTTATTTTGACTTTGAGCAATTTCATTGACAGCTTTGAGGAAAGCATTTCATAGTAGGTGACATACTCTTCAATCATCACAGTGGATTGTGATCCCCAAAGAAAAACACATGTGGCTTTTTGTACTAAGGCAGATTAGATAATGGAGGCCAATTATGGTCCCTGATAAGAAAAAACAAATTACCATGTTGCAATTTTTTCAATTTAATAACAGGTAGTACTCAACTTTGCTGTACCATGTATAGGGCTGTACTGCATTCTTATATCTGCTTCTGTGTACCATGTCAGAGAAATAATTGTCTTAATATGTTGCACTTAGGACTTTCAGACTTTCTTTCTCCATCTCACACGTTGCTTACTATTTTATACCTTGAGTTGATTCCTGCCCCACTTGCAGAAGGATATGTAAAAAACAATCCTTAGATAGAACTTCATATTATTATTTTAATAGTCTCTGCTTTGTTCCCACACTGAGAGTGGGGAATAACTGATATTTTGACTATGTTGGATGAGAGTGCTTTTCTGTGTATGAGGTGTTGTACTTTTCTGTAAAACACAACAATAAAACAAATAACACCCCCATAATATCCCGCAATACAATTAAGTTTGTCTTTAAGTGGCCATTGGGACTGCAGCATTTGACAATGTTCGGAGTTCAGGCTTAGAAAAAAATGCTACTACCATTAGTAGGAGCTGTGGAAATGCATAAAGAAAGATTGATTTCCTAATTGATTAAAGGTGCAATGTGGTTATCCACAAATGCATTCTCTATTAGACCAAATAAACACAGTCTAATTTATTGCTATATTTGTTTAAGGAGGAATTGTTATTGTTATTATTAGCACCACAATTTTGCTAATGATAGAAAGATTTTTTTCTGCAGTTCATTTTTGCACTTTAATCCATGATAATGAAAGAATTAGCAATTAAGCAATGCTGAAATTATTATCAAAGAGCTTCAATCATGGTTCAACATTTATATTCTGGAGAGGCTCAAACTAGCAGTATAGCAGCATATTTCTTACTTCCTCCTTAGGAGTATTCAATGTTGTGTGTAGCTGCATCAATTTGTAGTCAGAAAATAGCTGTTTGAATATCTAGCTCTTTGTTTCAAAGTGCAATTGTTTTGTGAGTTTATGTGAAACTTAAGGATTTTCAAATCTGGCAGATCTTTAACTATCGTCAAAAGCAGCACTCCGATGAGAAAATATGTAGGGTAGAGTATAAGGAAGGGTTATTTCACATGTCACCATGCTCAGTTCTCTTCAACTGAGTGTTGTAAATTAGAGAGACCAGTATAAAATATTTCTTGCTAGAAGTTAGAATTGAATAAGAAGTGAATATTTGAGTAACCATCCTCCTTTCACTTGCAATAGAGAAACTCTCTGAGATGCCTTTTTTGAGACGAGTATAAATCAGAACATGAGAGTCCTTTTACCATTATAGGTTTTGTCATAACTTGTATTTCTGAAATATGGGCCACATTTTTCTGACAAATGATTGCTTTGTTGATGAGACCCCAGCAAGCCCAAGTGACATATGACCATGACTAAACAGATTATGACTTGAGCATTGCAATTTATCATGTACATGCAAATGGTGCTTTTTGAAGGTCATTGATCTATCTAACTGTTACCCATACACATTGTTTTCTCAATGTATGTCAGAAGGATACTTTATTTAAGAGAATGGTGTTTCTTGTGTGGAAGTCCAATTGTCACAAAAGACAGCTGTTGTGGTTGATGTCCACATTAGTGACATAATAATTCTAGATACTGGATTCTGCTGTAAATTAAAAGTATGTAAATGTTCTGTTTTATGCATTGTCTTCTACGGTTTTGTCATTATAGTTACTCAGGATGTCTCTACATGTGAATGAAGTATCTGGACTATGCACAAGGAAACTTAATTTCCAAATACAGTGTTTCACAAACTCTGTTGTATTTGCCTTTGCACTGCTGGATGCTCTCTTGCAACTAACATACGTGGAAAGGTTGGGAAAAATATTGGAGCTGTGATTTCCCATTTTGTTTCATCTCCAAATTATTCCCATGAAGCAGGATAGGTTTGTGTGTTTTGTATCACGAGCAGATAATAGAAAGGGAGGATTGATTCATATGAAACAAAAGCCCATGTCTTGTTCCAAAATAATTTGCAATGGACTGCTGAACAGAGGTAGGGTTCAGCTGTATTTGCATTTGACTGTGTAATTAGAGTTGTCATGCTACAGTCATCAACTTCCAGCTGTGTGAAGGAGCTTTTGTCTGTTGGACTTGAATTACAGAACATTTACTTTACTTGAATATCTCTGCCTAATTTCATCAGATAAGTTGCTTATGCAAAAAGTCTGTTAATATCTGCAAATCTATAATCAGTAAATAATGTGCATTGTGGGTTTAAAAGCAGTGTTTCTTTGCTGCTCTGTTGGTACCTGGACTGTATTTGAACAACCAGATGTACTCTGAAAAGTTTTGTTAGTTGCTTACGTATCTGTTTGGCAGCTTTACTGTACCATACCCCTGTGGTTCCTTCCTGGGGCAGGGCAACTACAGAACAGCACACTGCAGCCACAAAAGGGACGTGAACCCAATGTTTCTTGTGTCATTACTTGGTACAGTGAT
Source organism: Ammospiza caudacuta (assembly GCF_027887145.1). Lineage (NCBI taxonomy): Eukaryota > Metazoa > Chordata > Aves > Passeriformes > Passerellidae > Ammospiza > Ammospiza caudacuta. Next base: position 38,446,458 of record NC_080593.1, on the reverse strand, counting down.
TTGTGATGACTTAACAGGATATAGTGAGACATCAGCACTTCTGTAACTGTAACATGCTTTGGAGCAACACAGTTTTTTGTGTACCTTCCTCCTAATAATTGCCTTTAATGTCTCTTAAAAAGACTTCTCACACTTTACTCATTACACCCTAGAAAATATTCTTTTTACTGGTGATTTTTTTTGCTTTTCTACTCTCATGCATGCAGTGGAAAGGTGGCAAGAAAGTCAGTGAAGATTTTGAGTATGTTTTGGGATTAAAAGGAGGACAAGATGCAGTTCTAGTCTGGTCTGCTGACATTGCACCACTTCTCATAAAACCTGCCTGGACACTGTGGGAAGAGGTGACCTCTTGTGGGAAATCGTTTATTCTAACCAGCAGGAGCAAAGCTCACAAAACTCACTGACAGAATGGAAAAACAACTGTGGATGCAAACGTATAGCAGCACCAGTGAGAAAGCTGACGTTTCTAAAATTTTATGTAAACCAGAATTTCTTCTGTGCATTCTTTTGTGTAAATTGCTGAATCATCGTGAGTGAATGAGGCATGGTTAGGACAAAAGCTAAAACTGCTTTCCTCTGCAATACTTTTTACAATACATTAGAGAACAAACAGGAAAATAATGAAGGAGGTGAGCAAAGTCACAAAATTAATAGAAATCTTTGTGCTTTCTGAACTGTTTTCTGAAAAAACTGATTTCTGAGCCATTATTGTTTTGAAACATAGAAGGCTGTGAACCATTTGGTGGTGGTTTATTTATCTAGCTCTCTAAATTCATAACGCAGACCAAAGTCTGTCCAATTTAGTATGTTTTATTTATTCTCTTTTAAACTAAATCTAACTACAACTCTTTTTTCGCTAAAAATTTCATTAAAGCAAAATTTTGTTGTAAAGCCAACAAGGACACTGAGTACATGGAAAAAGAGAGCAAAAAGTATCAGAATTTTCCCACTTGCTAATTTCAAAAAGCAAATCCCTTAATTCAATACTTAACATTGCTTTAGAATGAATAACTATTTTACTGTTATGGTAATGAATATTATGAAATATGCACTAAAAAGGAATGTATATTTCCCACACTTTATTCTTTTTTCAACTTCATTCAGTAGTTGAATGTAGTTTCCTACAGCAGCATTTGAGGTGACAGTTTTCTTAAATCTACACTATACATTTTTTGCACACTGGTCAGAGAAAATGTTTATTCTTTTACAAGCTTTCTTTTGCATCTAAATCCTTACTTTTTACTAATCTGTACATAGAAAATCCAGGTGATTTATCCAAACTGCTTGCAGAGTTTCTGTCCTTGTACTGTTGTGTTACTATGTATTTTCTGTCTCCATGCTGCTATTGCATTTTACACCTCTGCTGTCATGTTTTGTGATCATGAAAGCTGATAGCTTTGGGGTAGACACATTCTTACTTTTAGGTGGTAAACCACCAAGTCAGGACTTTCAGAGAAGTGGTGTCATCTTCTCTTTTCATTGTGTTAGCTCTCCTTTCAGAGGAATAGGATTGGATGGGACATGGGAAAAAAGAGGAGGTCTTCAGGCAAAGTATGTTTTCCTTCAGAGTAGGTGATTTTTCATTAATTTTCTGGCAAGTAAGAGTTGTCAGTTCTGCTTGAGATGTCCCTGGAAGTCACATATCTTGCCTTTTGTTTTTTTTTAACATCCTCTTCTGATGCAGAGCTTCATGGCATGTTAACAGCAAATCCGATATGTGTTTTCCTCTGATTTTAAGCTTCTAGTTTGTGGATCATACATGCCAGTATCTTGTGAAGCATCACAGCAGGTTCCCTCTGGGCAGTAGTAATATCTCTCAAATGTCAAAGCTGGAGACTTCTAGACATGTAGGACTGGCTAAGGGCAGTGTGTTGTCACTTCCTTTGCTTCCAAATGTAAATCTTCCTCCTTATTTCAAAGCACTTGTCTGTTTTCATTTTCTGCTTTAAATAACACTTTTGCAAGCAATGCTTTGAAACCACCATTTGTATTTGCAGAAGTTTTTTATTTTATTCAGAAATGTAATACCACTATATAGGACTTAATAGTTCACCAAAAAGTTTTATCACAAGGTGAATGAAAGAAACTTAAGAGCCAGCTCACACTGGTCTCATGCATGGGAGATACTAATAAGTATCATAGGATCTACTTGCTTTTGTGAGTGTATGAAAAGGATGAATGGATGGTAAATGTGGACAAACTCTTAACATGTGTGCAAATATCCATGTGGACTTGCTGTAGTTAGCTATCTGCTATTATAAATAAATGCAAATGAACATTGCTAAATTTTAATACAGATCAGTCACAGGTAAAGTTGACACTGTAACAAGTTGTAGGAAGGCTGTGGGGAATGTTTATTGAGTGCATCTGGAATAACTTCAATAACAGCATGCAGTCACATAGATAAAATATATTTTAGCAATTCCCAAAACATTATTTTGGGTTTGAGGGGAAAGTCCACAGGAGTTAATAATTTTTCATGTGGCATATCTGGCAATTGGTTCACTGAATAGGACAACAAAATTTTAAAATAAAGTATGGAAGTTTGTATTACTGTGAATTTTAATCATGGGTAATTTTTCATGGAGATGATGGATAAGTAGAAATTCATGTCTAAATATACTTAAATTATTTTTGAAGGTCCTTATTGTTCATCAAGTGCACTTCAGGATGTGCTTATGTTTTTTTCTTGAAGTATAGTTCTGGTCTCAGCTAGGAAATTCCTTTGTTTTTGACTGTCTTAACTGACAAATGAAAAAAATGTTCCGTAGCAGCTTATTATCAATCAAATGTTTAAGGTATGTGGAGAATCTCAATCAATAAGAACATCTGCCTAAGGTTTAAAGGAGCCTCTAATAACAGATTCAAAAAGTTACAAACGATTCAGTTTTCTACCTGAGTGTAAGACTGCTCAGATTCTCTTTTAATAGCCCCTGCTGTATAGAGTGCCCTCCTTTTTACCATCTTGAGGCCAGATGCTTAGTAAATTGCCTTCATCCAAAGGACGTGGCAGTTTGCCCAAGAGAAGTTCAAAAGTGGCAGCTGAAACGAGTTTAGAAGTGGGTCCTTCTTTGCTGCCTTTTAGCACACCTGGAGAGGGTTTTTGAAGGTGTGTGAAGACGTGGAGGATGGAATGCTTAGAGGTGTCCTCAACAGCTCACAAACGCTGCTGCTATGTGCAGGTTAGAGGGGTGAAAATCTTCATCCACTGTTTGCCTGCTTGCTACATCTACTCTTCCTTACTCACTTCTCTGCATATTCCAAATATTGCTCTGTCACAGTTTGCTTGTCCTTTTTAGACATTTATAACCGGATGTTTTCAGGCCTTTACGTTGCTCCTAGGTGTGCAACTCTTTCTACCATATTGAAAAATAACTACCCATTATATCCTCAAATTTGTGTTTAAAATGCACTTGAAAAAAAATGGGACATCCTTCTTTTTGAACTTCTACTTTGCATCAATGTAGCCTCTTTCTAATTACTTTTTTCCCCCTGTTTTTGGGTTTTTTTTTGAGGCTAGCACCTGCCATGCAACCTATTTTTCTGAAGCAGTTTTTCTCTCCACTTAAAAGATAATGCTGTTTTAGGCTAGTGATATCTTCACGTTTTACCTCTAGCAGGAATCTTGATAGTCAATGCTAAATTAGCTGGATGTAACTCAGTTACTCTGAGAGCAGTGTATGTCCATCTGTGTTGTTTCTGAATGTGTATGAGGTGTTGGTCTGCCATTCTTTGCTTCTCCCTGAGTGTGGCACCATTCTCATTTCTGAGAACGCTGGCATTTGATCTTGTACATACAGATAACAAACTGGTGAATCCTGTTTTGCAGGCTCTCCATTTAGTTCTGCTTATATCACTAGGTCCAATATAGATTATGATGACCATGGCTTCCATCCAGACCTTCTCAGTAACTTGTCTTCTTTAAATATGGTGGGGTGTTTTTTTCCCCTGCACTGGCATCTGGTAGGCAACAGATCTTCTATGTGTCATGACAACGCACAAAGTTTATCAACGCTTCCTGGTATTAATTTCCTAAGAGCTTTTCCCATATTCAGTTGTTTTCTGACTTCAAATTTAGATCTGTACTCTTCAATGAAGCTATAAAATAATAATTTTTTTTGTGTCTCAAGCAGCATTAATTTTTAAAATTATTTAGGATATCACAGAAACCATGCAGAATTTTTGAGCTACATCTGAGTAGAAGAAAAAAAAACAATTATCCTGTGTGAGACAAATTTCAATACTGCTGACTTTTACTTATTCATGCCTTTTTTTTCCCCTCTGAATCAACATTCACTGTCATCCTGATAGTCATGCCGCTGAAATCTTTAGTTAACTTCTTAAGCTCAGACATATTTCTCAGTAGGGGAAATATATCTCAAGATCAGAGATTTAAGACCAGTGCCAGTGAAATTAACTCCAAAACCTGTTGATTTCAAGAGAAGGAGGCAAGCTCCTCATTCTATTCAGGAATGATGTCCTAGGTTTATTTGTAGGATATTGTTTTGATTTGCACCTTATTTTAAAGTTATTATTATGGCATGATTAAAAAAAAAGTAAAAAACTATCTTATTTATTTATTTATTTAGTTGTGTTTTTTTTTTTGGTCATCAAACTGATGAAAACCAATGATTACATGACCATAGTTCTGACTCAGCTCTATTTTCCCCTATGTTTGCTATAGCAGATTTGTGAAAAAAAGACTTGGGTGTCCTTGTGGACAGAAAGTTGAACAGGATTCATGAACTACACAATGGGATGGTACCATGCCCATTTTTGGGCCCCCAGTGCTTCAAGAGAGACATCATTGTAAGGCAGTGGGTGTGGAAGAGCATCACCAGGCTGGTCAGGTTACCTGAGCATGTGACTCACAAAGAGAGGTTGACAAGGCTGGTTTTATTTCCTGTGGAGAAAAGAAGGGCTCATGGGGGATCCTATTGCAGTCTTCAACTTCCTTGAGGGGTTTTTAGGTAGAAGATGAATGTATATGAAAGGGCAAGAGGGGAGCTTCACAAATTGCAACAAGGAAAGTTCTGGTTAGATATATGGATATAAGCATTCAGAACTTCAGTGTAAAAGTGGGTAAGCACACGACCAAAGAGGACGTGGAAATTATTCTCTGGAGACTTTTAGAATTCAACTGGATCTAACCTTGAAATTATTTCTGCTTTGCGTAAGATGTTAAGTAAATTCCAGAGACACCTTTCCACTTGAATTTTTTTAAGGTTCTGTAGAAAATACTGGTAAAACTTCAGTTTTAAAGGTTCAGAGGCCTACTTGCTCGATTTACATCAGGCAGGACCAAGATATATATAGCCAAAGGCTTAGGTTTTTCTTCATAGCTGTGTGTTTAAAAAAGAAAAAATAACCGAGAAAATTCCACTCAGAAAGAACATCAGGGTGCTGATGGTATTTGGCAGAAGCAAAACAAATACAGTAAATTCTGTATTCTGTGAAAGGCTCTGAGATGTAAAATGAGCTGTTGAAGCCTTTTTTACTACCTTTATTTTTTCATCAAATTGCCTGTAGCATATACTCAGAACTGCTATTGATCCATGTTACTGTGTGTCTAGTAAAGATATAAAGTAAAATTCTAGCATACATGTATTTTGTTTTTAGGCCTTTATTTCTGTCATTAGTGGTGTCAGAGGGAAGAATAGATGCTGCAGGATGCAGGAAAGAACATCAGATACAGTCTTGTTCAATGATGTTTCAAGACAGATGTGATCTTCATAGCAGGCCAATATTAATAACCTTTCAAACTTTCTTTTTCTTAAAATAAATTAGCTTTTAACCTAAACTGTTGAGGATTTCAACAGTAGACTCTGTCATGTAAACAATGGAGTGATCAAAAGCTCCTTAGAAAAATTATCCAGTAATTGATATCGAATTTGTTTATTGGTTTTATATGGTGTTTTATTTTCTGACCAATCACAGCTTTTATTTTCTTAATTATTCTTAATTGAAAACTAATTTTCCTATGTTAAGGGAGACATGGTTTTGTATTCACACATCAGTAAAAGAGTATTCCTAATGTCTTAAAATCCTGAAATTTTAAAGAAAAAAACACTACCACAGTAATTCACTGTATTGTATTTTATTTCTTCACTGACTCTTTTCATGCCAGCGACCCTTGTCAAAACCAGATGAAATATGCTTGAGAAAGCCAAAGAAAAGATCCTGGAACTGTCAGGCTTTAAGAAATACATATTATTCAGAATTGCAGTGTTGTCATTTAAAGACTTTTTACTGTGAAATAAATTCTTTCAAAAACAGTGGCAACCCTCTCTGTTCTTAGGAGCACTCCAAATTAAAAGATTGTGGAAACAAATAATGTTACAGCTAAAGAAAGAACAACTAAATTAGCTTATAGCTGGCATAGAAGTTTCAGCATTATTCAAGAAACGCTTTAATTTCTTTGTGAGCCAGAGGAGTTTATTTGAATAGATTGACTCTTAATTTTCTCTCTGTGGGGCTGTATGTATATAAATTTATAATTTTTTTTTCTCTTGGTACAGGGTAAATTTTGTAGTCTAGGTTAGTTTAATCTGTTATATACCTGCAAAATTTGCTGTAAGGGGAATAATCTGCTTTTTTTGTTTTTCCTTTGATATTGCATACAGCCCATCCTAAAAAGACCATTGAGCACATTAATGAGAGTACTAAAGGGTCTGACTAATTTTGAATATGTGTGCATATTCTGAGTACAGTGATTATATGTTCATACACACACATGTACATCCACAAAGCCCACTTTATTCTTAGTCTACATGGGAATTTTTTAGTTCTTGGCTACTTTGGCAGAAAATTCCAGTGCTGTGCTTTATAGGGAGTGCATTTGTGCACCATCTGCTGATTAGCCCAGAGTCCTGTATGGTAGTCAGCTGTTAGTTTTTAATCTTTGAAAAGTGTAGTCACTGGTGTTTTTTTTTTGTTTGGTTGTTTTGCATGATCTTTTTTTTTTTTTTAAATTTTTTTTTTTTTCTGAAGTGTTGCAATACTTTATTATTTAAAGGAATTTTCTAAATAGTATGTGTTTATTTTGTCAAATTGGAAATTATATTCATGATGATTTCAGATAAACCTCAGCAGGAATAAAATTTTTCAAATGATGATGTAAGTTTGTTCAGGGGCTCATGCCAGAAAGATGATTTACATTTCTTCTAACTCAGTTTTTATTATTTTTTTCACATGCAAATTTTATAGTCCAGAAAACTTGCTCTTTCGCAGTGTGATATAAGGTTTTTCCTTTCTTAAATGTTCATATGCTTCTATTCAGTAAAGTCAAGAAAGATCCTCACACATTAGTATTCATATTATGATACAGCTGATATAAATAATCAATTATCAAGATTAGGTATTATTACTTCTGCCAGATCTCTAGAATTATGTTAGTTGTTGTAGGGTTAATGAAACATCAGATCTATATGCATGACTTTTTTTTCTCATGGAAAATGGAGTAGTACAGTTACTGTGCAGGGCTATTAGGATATCCCTATTATATTATAGTAAATCTTGTATTCCTTACTGTAGTCACTCTTTCTTAATTTCTTTGGACAATGGCCTTCATAATATTGCTTCTTCTTTTGCTCACTAACTGTGGATATTTTATGAAGTGTCGTCACAGAAAGCTTGAGTATTCAACCTTTTCTGATCCCCAAAGTTACCGAGAAAGAGACTTGTCACCCTGACTTACTGTGAGTGGATATCCAGAGGATTTCTGGTTAATGTGTTCTGACAGAACTCTCCATGCTCCACAGTTCACCTGCTATAGATGTTATGTTCAAATGTGCTGGCTGAAGCAGCATGTGCAAACACAAAATGGCAGAGCTGGTGAGTTAATAGAACAGTTTCTTCAGAAGGACAAGGAGAGGATGAAAACAAATGATATCTGCTTCATCCTTTGTATTCCTTTGATAATAAAGCATTTCGCAACATTCTGGAAATCAGTGCAGACAGCAATACATACACAAAGCACAGCAGGATTTTGAAATGTGCTCAGTTTGTTTATTTTGTGTAAAAATGAGCCTGTCTCATTTTCTCTTGGTATTGTGCAAGGGTGAAAAACACCCACTGTGACCCAAAGAAGCCCTATGGGAAAGACAGCATATTACCCATACCGAGGGCACTAATCCGGCCAACAGCAGCTTCCTACCAGACCATTTTGCTGTAACAATGTGTGGGGTTAGGCTCATACTGTTTAATCTCACAGAAAACTTTAGAAGGCCTTGGCTCCTGTGGAGAACTGCTCTCTTTGGTAGTGAAATGCCCTTCACAACACCCTGTGAACAGTGGCATGAGCCCCTGAACAAACTTACATTTATGTAGAATGAAATGGAATCAATGCGGCGGCACGAGGAGAATGGCTAATGAGGGGATAGTAGGATTTGAATGGGGTTGGTCAGAGCTTTTTTCCTGATTTGATGAGAAAATTAGTCATGAAAATTCATTTTTATAGGATAGGATTAACTAACAGAGGAAATTTTTGCAATGAGTAAATGAACAACTGTGGGTATGCCTACAGAACAGGGGAGGGAGCTGTTTGTCTTGCATGCTGAAGTAATTGAAAACCTGACAAAACACAGAATATATTTTGTTTCCTGACCATCTTGAAGCCATTAGGGAAATTAGCATAAATTTCCATAGAATTCATATGTCACATTAATTTGAGTGCCTGGTGCATACATTTCCTACTCAGATGGTGGGCTCCTTCTGCCAGACACCGGCAGGTTGGTGCAAATTACCCAGCAGAAGTTGGAATGTTCTTTCATTGCAAACTGATAAAGCAAAAAGCATATGCACAAATCCAATACCTCCCCAGATCAGCTACTCTCTCCTTTCTTCTTCTTTCTTCTTCAAGGAGCCCTGGGAAAAGAATTCATTGTCTTTATCTGAGGAAATCTTCAGTGAAATGCTTATCTGAGGACTGCTTGATTTTGAGCAGGTTAAAGACTTCAAAGTTCAACTGTGGCATTTCTGAACTTTCTGGATTCAATGATAGTTTAATTTTCTGCTTTGTTTTTTTAAATCCAGACTTTGAAAATAATGCTTCCATGCTACACAAGTTAAAAAAAATTCTTAGTGACTGGAACTATGTTTTAAGAAAAGACACTTCTGCATTGTATTTTATACCCCATATTTATAGTAGCCAGACAATACAATCCAAAACCAACCTTCACACCTGACTCAGCACAAGCAAGATTTATCCCAATTTATTTTATATATATTTTTAGCACTTAAGTATTGAGCAATGAATCACATATTTCCTCTAGGGAATTCAGGTCTCCTTGCACAGAAAGCCTTGGGTGAGCCTTGGAATTTTGCTTATAGAAACATATCTCACTCTTTATACTTTACTAGAAGAAAAAATCTCTTAGAGCATAAAAAGACCCGTAGCATATTTTTTGTGTTGCAGTATCATCAGTTGTTCTTCTTCTATCACTAGTTTAATTAGATCCTGATGTGTATGGAATTTTTTAATACCATATGGTAATATTATATTTGCTGTGTTGGCAGTCCTTGGGATGGGATTCTGTTACCCTTATCACTGTTTAAGGCAGAAGGAATGTGAAGACCCTAGAATAATACTATGAATAGCACAAAATAACTCTAGCATCAAAAATTAAAATTAAGGTTTATTGCTTTGAGGTTTGTTTTTTTTTTCTAAATTCTCTTGATCATATGCAGCCATTTTTCCTCTTTGCTTTTCTTTGTTGATAAACCTTGGCATTCAGACGTAACTTTCTATCAAATTAAATTGCAAAGAAGTAATTCCCTCAGAAGCTCCCTTTCAGCTTCATTACAAACTCATTGTATGAATTCTGAAAGTGTTGGCAGCTATAGTTTCATGATGTTTATAGAATTGCTCAGAAGTTTACAGCAATTTTTTATTATTTTTCTTCTTTGTGGAGATCAAAGTAACAAGTTTTTATTGTTCTGTGGTTGTTAACATACAAGACCTAAATTCCCACAGGTATGGTAGATTCTAACATCCTTGGCTTTTTGCAATTAGTGGAAAAAGCCCTGGTGGGTATTTAATTTACCTGGCAGTGCACTGGTGTTTGAAGCTGCTGCTGGCAAATTCTGGAAGGGTTTTTTCTGAGTAAATACTTGGGGCCTTGATCTGTGATTTTTTAAATGCCTTTGGGAGGTGAGATCAGATGCATAAGAATGCAATTGTGTTTATTTTTTACATGAATCTCACTGCTAGAATCCTTGGGGATTTGCTGTATCAAAGATATTTATGAGAATATTGCCCTTGGCTACAGTTTGAAAGGGAGCAATGTAGGACAGGGACAGATGAAGGGTAGGCAAGCTGGTGACTCTGGTCACAGGGAATGTCGAGAGTCTCCTAGATCTGGATACCCTTTCTGATGCATAGCACTCAAGCAAAATAGGAGAGTGAGCAATATCCAGCAGTCACATTTCCACTTCAGGGGTTTGTTTGTGTATTACAGTTCCTAAATGTTCATAATTTCAGAAACAGCAAAGCATGACCAGGATTAATCGTTCAGTATATGCTGTTGTCCGTGCACGGCCTCATCTTATTTGGAGAGCAGGATTTTCAGCCATGTGACATTATATATAAACTTTGCTGTGAAGCAAATCTTTGTTATTTGGGCACTTGAACTGCTGTGTTCTTTCAATTTTTCTGCTTTAAAGGGAAGAATAGGGCAAGAAAATAGCAGTAATATCTGTCAGGTTTGTCATAGCCATTCCCCAGCATGTCTACATTTAGGCTTCCCATGAGTAATAGGTAATAAAAATGATCCAGCAAGCATAAAGAGAATTGTAAAACCAAGTTGTCGCTGGTTTTGGAGGTTTTTTGATTTTTTTTTTGGTTTTTTTTTTTTTTTTTTTTTTTTTTTTTTTACTGAGGATGTATAGTTCTAGTAATAAGAAGAAATTATTTGCCTTCAATTCAGGCAGAGATCTTGATCAATTACAGAGAATGGTTGGACTCAAGGATCTTAAAGTTTTTTACCAACTGAAATGATATTATGAACTAGCCAAAGTGCCATTTAAACAAATTAAGAAAGTTAACAGTTATATTAATGTTGTTGACTAGAATAGTTCCATAATCTGTTAGTAATATATATCTGCTGATTTATAAAAGTATATATATGCATGCACATGTGCACACAGACACAGGGTTTTAATTAGCTGCTGAGATAATTTATAAACCTCTGCCCCTTTAAATTTGCTGATTGAAAAATGAAGAATTCCTGCCCTTTAAATGTTCAGCTTTCACAGAGGTTACAGTAAATCTCTTAATCTCCCAAGCACTTATTCTCCTCTGTGTTTTTCACAGACATTTATGCACAGGACATTCATTTCCAATCTGTATTTAAATCCAGGAATAACTGTGTGGGCTTTGAGCTATCTGCTTTCATGCACTGCTAATGGGCTCTACCACAGGAACTCTGGATGAGCTGGGGGGGAGAAAAAAAGATTCAAACCACGTTCGGCTTCTATTTCAGCTTAAGCTGTGTCTCTATTTATTTTTGGTGAAGAGAGCATTAAAGAAAGCAATTATTTGGGGGCGAAGGAAGGGCAGGAAAGATCCACAATAAAGGATTTATTTATTCTAGCTTTACGGAGAAGGCCAGCATATCAGATTTTCAGGCTTATAATGGAACATAGTTGAATTTATCTGCTGAATGAGGTGTGAGGATTTGAAATATATCCTGGATTTTTGTTAAACACTTTCAGCACTTTTTTTTCATGTCTCTTACAGAATTTGTAGTGCAGAATCTTGAATGTAAATGATCATGGTTTCACATTGTTTAGTAAATACGCAGGAATTCAGAGAAGCATGTTTTCCTATTACTCAGTGGATACTTTTCAGTTACTGTGCTGAACGGCCCATTTCTGGAAGAGAAATGTCATATTAAATTAATATTATGTTGTAAAAGAAAACACAGAAGCATAGTGTACTTTGAAGTATTTACAATGAAGCTGCCTCTTGACCTTTTGGCATTTTCTCTCCTGCACATCCAAGAATTTGTTTCAGTTTTATTCAGAGCACCTAGGGAGGCAAAGTACTTATGGAGGGAGATTGAAAGAAAATGTGCTGAGGAGGCCTTTAATTCTGCATTTCCAGCCTATGTAAATTAGCCCAAATTTGAAAACTATGATAAGATATATCCAGAAAAATGTGTCGTATTACCCTTAAACATAAATCCTTTCAACAACGCTTTTTCTTCTTCTTTTGTTTTCTTCCCATCGTATTTTCCTCTCCAGCATCATTCTCTTCATTATTTCTCGTCTCTGTCTTCATTCTGTAAGCCTTTCTCCAGAGTACCAACCCTTGCCCTTTCTGTGCATTGTATTTTCTGACTGTTCTTTGCTAAACCAGCTTTGTTTTGGTATTTTGATATTATAATAAACATGCTATTTTATCAAAGACTACGGAATAGCTTTTTGCCAATAACAGCTAGATGCATTTCTTCTTTCTTGCTTATAATATTAGATATACTTCCAGTATTATTAGCATAAAGATTTGGAGGAGTGGTCATTATTTTCTGGTAAGTCTACTTAACTTTTGACAAGTTACCTTTAAAAATATTCTCATTAGAGAGTGACAATGAATGATTTGATAGAAGATTTTTATATATCTTTCTTAATTGTGTGTTTTGGTCTCATGTGGAGCTATAAGTGAAAATAAACAGGCTAATTAAACTGTAATGCTTATTAAAATTATTGCCAAATTTGGTTAGACCCTCTTTCCTAGTACTGGAAAAGTCTAACTCAAATCAGCATTCCTATCATGAATAAACTGCTGGATAGATGGAGATTAGGAAAACATTTAGGGTCAGATCTTGTGAGATGCTGCTTACCTCTCAGTTTAGATTAAAGAGCTCAGATCAAGGGGTACAGTGAAAGGAAACAATGAACTTGCACCAGTACCTTGGCTGCTCACAGGAGTACAAAAGAGCATTTGAAAGAACTGCTGATTTGTACCAGTTTGAGGTTGGACTTCTTAATTTATGGCATGCATAACTTAAAAACCAGGTAATAATATGGTCTAATTAAGTGATATCCAGCTACTTAGTAAATGCTTGAGCAAATTTATTTTAAAAACACTCTGGTGCTAGGAAGAGGATGGCAACTTTTGCCATCCTTTGAGTCTGAAACTTGCTTTTTATTATGTGCTTATTGTCCCCTTCTTAAAAGACCAAATCTCTGTCCAACAGTTCTAAGTATGTCTCTGCCTCAATAAATTTATACATTGTGGGTTCTCTAACTCTGTTTTCCTACTGAATTAAGAGAATAAACAGTGGTATTTGTAACCAGGAAAATGTTGCTTAAGATCACTGTGCTTTTTAGGTTATTTAAGCATGAAGCTGACATATCAACCTGCACAATGACCTGTCCTCTCACTGTAGGTTTGCTAAAGGCTGAAAACAAACAAACAAACCAAATAAAAAAATGTTCAAGGTAGAATAAAGATAAAACCTGAAAAAAACCCCGCGATTTAAAATTTGGGTAACTTTGAAGTAAGGGTTTTCTAAATCTGGAAATCTGCTGTTTCATAAAGTGTTCAATGGTTTCTTTTCAAACACAAACACAACGTGAGTTTTTAGTCACATCAAGTTCTTGTTTGCTGTAAAATGCTGCATATTGCTGATGGATTGTCTGCTTCTTAGCAATAACATTTCTTGATAGAATTTATCATAGCAGTAAATAGAAGTTTTCTGTGAAAGAAACTTGTTTTAACTAGCATTTAACTTCCAAGTCATAGAGGTTTATGCTGATGAGTGACCCATTTAGAAATGAGGTGGACTAGAGCCCAGATAATTCTCCTTTGCAGTTTACTGAATTTAGTCTTAATATCCTAAGACTCTAGATGCTACAGCCATTCCTTTATTTATTGTTTTTTCCTTCAATGTAAAGTCAAGGAGGCGAGATAGTCATGCTCTTCAGGAATTGAAACCTTCACAAAACCTGCTTTCTGTATCTCTTATTGCAAAGCTTAAAGACTGAAGCCCAAATTTCTGTTTCTAGATTAGAGACTTAGGTTTTAATACTTAGCATTTAAGTTTAATTAATTTTCCCAACATTTAATAACTGCATTTAAATTAGCCTGGTTTTCATGGTTAATTATTATGAATTTATGGCTGCCTTGACATTTCTAATACACCAATGATTACAGTGAAACCACTTAAAACCTTTAGTACATCTTAAGTTGTTTACTTATGAACTCTTTATTCTGATTTATGGGAGATCACTGTGGCAGTAGGGACTGCAGGTACTCAGTGCTCTGCTGTAAGAAATAGTTTATATCAGCCTCTCATCTGGCAAATTTTCCAGTAATCCAGCAGACATTTTCACCTACTTGTAATACCAATGGGGAAATTGGTTACTAAATAAAATTTCTCAGTCAGCCCAAATGCAGGTGTGGAATATGAAACATTCATGTGTCCTGACTCACTCAAAATCTCACAATGAGTTTCTGGCAACCAGAACTCGAGTGAAGGATACATGACTCAGGTTTCAGTTGTTGTGGTTTGCCTCTCTGACATTTACACTCCAAATCTGACAGGTAATTCACTTTTTCATTTTCAGCAGTCTAAGTATTTTCATCAAAAACTGTGGTGCTTCTCTTCCTTTATCCACAGCTCCCTAATGAGAATCAATTATATATTCAATTAAGACTTTTGAAAAGCAGTGGTGTGAAACTTGGTTTTGTTCAGGGACTTTTATCCTTTAATAAGTTTCATCTGGTAATAATTTCTGACTGTTTGCCTTGTAATATATATTAAACTTTGTCTTAGCAGATTTTCTGTCATAAAATTCTGAGGACAACTATGGTTATATTGATATGTTTCTAGGACTGCAAATGGAATAGTTTTCTATGTTTCTTTCCCCAAACCTTGACACAGGAATGGTTTGTTAGAATACCTGCATGTCTGCTTTAAGCTAATTTTTCTATGAGTTTTAGTTTGAGGATTTTCTTATTCTTAAAACAATGACAAAACCACCACCACCAACAGCAACCCAAACAATGAAACCCAAATCACAACCCACAAAACAAACACATGTACCACTTCAAACCACAGTTAAGGAATTTTTTTTAATGTGGTAAAATTTAAACATTTGACTCTTCTTAGGACATCAGAATATGACACAAACATTATTTTGTGCTATGTACATTGTGAAAAGTATAATAACATAAAATTACAGGTAATTCTGCATAGAACAAAAATGGAAATTTGTAACTACATCATTTCTTATAATGTTCAATGTATGGGATGTAAAGACAGGGTTATGAACTGGAAGCTACAAGTTTTCAATACCAGCCATATTCATAAATTATTTTACTCCTCTGAAATGTAGCTGAACTCATCTGAGGCTGAAGTGCACATGCCAAAGAATCATGGTCAAGGCTCATGCCAAGGAGCTGTGATTGCACTCCCTTCCCTCAGCCATTCAGGGTTTTGTTCTCTGAGGAGCTGCTGCTGCTGCATGGGGGCTTCTGTCCCTGCTGTGACTTTTTTCTGTTTGTTGTTTCTGTCAGTTTTGCACAGCCCATTTAGCTGTAATGGATGGATGGATTTTAAAACCATCTGCAGCTGCTATTAATATAATTTTTCAGTGTGTGTATTTCCAAAGACTTTGGTAACAGCTGTTTGAACAGAACTCTTCTTGATTTATTTCCTTTCTATTTATTTTACAGTATCATTTCCTTTTTTCTTCTTTTAGGTAGTATTTGACTATTAGAAAATGTCAGTCGTAAATTTAAAGAAAGCCCTTTCCAAATATCCAGTGAAGTATTCAAATTTTAAGAGAAAGTACTTAGTGTACATTCTATGTCAGCAATTTAAAATCAACACAGCTTATTTTAGTGGTATTTTTTGTCAAGAGCTTAGCAGAAGTTTGAGTGTTACTATAAAAGCTCTCTATTTTTACTTTAATTATATATGTGCATTTTTCTGGCAAATAAAGGAAATTATTTACTGTAAAAGTTGTACTCAGCCTATATTTATTGAGACATTTAAAAATAATCTTGCATTTTAGCAATTTCAGACATATAGTGTGCTTTCTCCTTGATAACTGTTGGATGTGTGATGTGTATTTAGGTAATATAAATACTTTCTAATTAATTAAAAGATTAAACAAACTTTAAAGATAGGTAGGTTTTAATGATTAGAGATTATTGCTGCATTTGCACACCCATAGAGAAATATTTTACCTGATGTGCATTTCTCTTCAGTGCTGCAGGAAATACCTTCAGTTAATGTTAAAACTTGGGATGTGCAGGAAAAATCAGTGACCACTTTAAAAACAGTCGCCTGAAAATAAAGGTGTTATATGTGTTTGGAACAATAGAATATATGTGCCCATTTTTGCATTCTAGAATGACTTTTGTCAGTTTTCTTTGAAGTGGTTGCTTTTCTAGACATTTGTGGTACAGTGATTTCAATTTTAACTCTTAATTAGAGGTAGGAGTCCCCAGGAGAAAAAATAGGTGTTCTTGTATTCTTCATAATGACATTATATAAGAAAAGGAGAAGTCTGGAAGTTTGAATCTTTTCAGCAGCAGCTTTTCTTCCACAAGAGTCATTGCTCTTGGACTGAAACAGGATTCCCATGCTCTAGTAAATCTACAAGTGCTTAGTTAAAATTACAAGCAAGTGGCAAAGATGTTTTCAATTCTTTTTTTCCATCTAATATTATTAGGTAGTTTAATCAATCTATTTCCCATTTATACTGTGGTGAGGAATAGTATAACATTTTCAATTAAATGCCTTCATAATTTAGTGATGATTGTGCTAGTTAAATTAGTTATTGATGTTACAAGCTAAATTGATTGTAATTAAAGCGCTTAGTAATAGGAAATAAAGTGAAATCCATCATTTCTTGTCTCTGTAAGGAGGTTTTGCATTCCTGCCAATAGGGTTATACTGATCCTTCTTCTTTTGTGTCTCACCACTTTGTCAAGCTATTGATAACATATTCCTTGATGTTCTAGTGTTTTTCTCTTGGCATTAGGAATTTCTAAATTGTCCATGGTTTGTAGTCTTCTTCTAGAAAGGCAAGAAATGTGAGAAGATCACCAAGAGGTTTTACATCTAATGCGTTTGAGCAGGACTGTGTGTCTTCTAGACTGATCTAAGAAAAAAATCATGTTTGGAGAAAAACTCTCTTTAGAACATATGATGGTTGAAATGGAGATTGTGTTTTGAGACTAGAATATAAGTTTTTGTTCCACTACCTTCAGTGTGCTGACTGGGTAAAATTAATTATACCAGTCAGTCCTAGGGATATGGCTTTACAAATGCAAAAAACCGGGACATATCTGTGATATTTCTGAGTTTCTGAATTAATCCTCTGACTGCATTCTGGTCAAGTAGCTGGTTTAAATGGCAGCACTACAGACAGAGTATGGGGAAGAAGATAATGCTGTTTTATAGCCCAGATTTTTAGGTTACAGCCATTATTCTGATAGGCATTGTACTGCTTCTGAGGAGTACAGAATTCCTGGTTCCTTTCTCAATACTATTGGTAATAAATCTTCTGAAATTAGTACTTTTTATTATATTTTTATTGCTACCCAAAAGACAAAGGAATGCAAATTCTTCAAGTTGTATTATCTGTTTGCACTACAGGAGATCTTGTATCTCTCTGAAAACCAAGCAAGTATTGTGGGAGGATACCTTGTTGAATATACCATCAGATGTTGCAACTTTTCTTACCATAATATTCCCAGCTATTGCTAGTGAACATCAGCACTGAAGCAAGGGATGATTGTTTTTCTAAATGTGACTTCACAGCATTGCTTATATTAGATGCTAAATTGTAGTGCTTCTTCTAGCCTGACCTGAATTTCTTGGGGATTTACAGATACATTATATTAAGGCACCAGCCAGACTACATTAAAATGAAATACAAGTCTAGCTTTTTTTGGCAGGTGGAGTGCTTAACAGTTCTACTTTCTAGTCCTATTGTTTGAAAGGATCAAAAGAAGCTTGATAGTCTAAAACTTAGCATTATATTGCTTTGAGGAGAAAGCTGTCTGTTTTCACATCATCTAAAGCCAAATAATCCATGACAAAACCAGAGAGAATAAGACTTTGTGCTGAAACATTATTTGAAAGGCTAATAGTAGAAGAGGAGATGCATTTCTGGAGTAAAAGATAACAGCTTGAAAATGCTGTCTTGGCTGGCTTTGGCTTAGGTAGCAGAAATGTTAAGCCCCTCCAAAGACAACCTTTGCTGACCCATATGCTAATACTTCCTGGCCAGCATTACTCCTGATTATAGAGGAATCTAAAAACCTTCCTTGGCAGAGATTGCCATCTTCTCCTGCCACCAGGGATCTCCAAAGGCAGCACTGAGTGGGTGGGTTCATGGGCGTTGTGCCCATTTTTGCACTGTTCCACAAAGATCTTCCCTGTGTGGTTTCATTCAAAGAGTGCTTTTTTGGAATATGGCATTAATATTTGCCTCTCCAAGTTTCAACGATGATGTAAGAATAAGTATTGCAGTTTAAGAGCTTTATTTTGGTCACCAAGAGAGATCTCTGCTCTAGGGGTTGTAGAAATGGATACAGAGATACAGAAGATGATTTCTGTCTTGAACATACTTTAATCTTGTAACAATGTCCATTCATATTTTAGAGTTTGTTATTCCTGCTAAATTCCTATGCTCTCTTTTTAATATGCTTTTATTGTTGCTGTTTTAAGAAAAGGCTTTTCTCAAATCAAGCCTATACTTATGTTTTTGCTGAGCTGTGTTTTCCCCATTTAGTACATTTGGAAACTGCCTTCTCAAAAGTAGGCATTTAAGAACTACTTTTTTTGTGTAGAGCTAACAGCAGTGTGAATGTCAAAATTCCCAGAGACAGCACATATTTTAAAAAATAAACATCCAAAAACCCCCCCACCCAAACAATGAAAAAAACCCCCAACACTCAGACCTCCTTATTTGGGGAATTTAAACTAGTTATCTGCAACATTTCCAGAATATTTCTTCATCTATTGCAGTGATTCTTACAAGATATACTACAGAAATGGGATGAGGCTAAAGAATTGATCTCTGATTTTGAAAGCTAGGAGGAACTCCATGTTGAACTGCCTTGCCTGGTTTGTTTTTCAGAACATCTTCAATATGAGGAGCATGTGAAGGCTAGGTCATGGTTTATGAGAAGTCACTTGATACTGTCTTTCCATGGAATACTTGAAAGGTTTTACTGGAGTATCACTTGCTCTGTATACTTGAAGGTGTTTTCAGAGTTATTTTTTATGCCACAGCATAACATTTACCTTGATTGCTTCCAGTGGGGGATAGAAATGTTAATCTAGTGAGAATATATTCTTCTGAGAAATACAGTTTTAAGTAATATCATGGGGACATTAGGGGAGCCTGCTAAATCTGAAGAGTCTTACAAATTGTTTGCAGTCTCCTGATGAGTCTACTGGATATAATTTTTTCATGACCTGAAATCCAAGTCCATTTTCTCTTTCTCAACTAAGTTTCACGCTTAAAAAGTTCAGACTGACCGGCATTTGACATAAATTTGCTGTTCTCTTTAACTTCCAATCCAAATTTAATTAGATGCAGATGCTAGAGTGAGTAATATCTTCAGTGCTCTGTTCCCACAAAATGAACCCCTATGTCACTTATAAGACATTTGATGTCTGATGTGGTTTCCTGTCTGCTTGTGGGAAATGTTTTCCTTAGGAATTAATGTCTTATGGAGAACCAGATGAGCTCCAATATGTGCCACAGGTTTCCATCTCTTGTCCTGTGCCAAAAATCTGATTTTTTTAAGTTCAGCTCTGAGTAAATGCTCTAAGTGGAAGATACTTAAAGAGCAGAATCAATGCCTCCTTGGGCTGTAAAATTCTTTACTCTTTCATAATTTTCTAGCTGTTTCCCCATAATTTGTAATCTTCCACGTCTAATAAGTTTCCCATTGCAATTCATTGGGACCTCCTTAAAGTGGTTTGAAGAACCTCAGATCACAAGAATGAAACTCATGTAGATACTGCATGTTTAGGTTTTATGCATGTGGAAATTAGTTAAACCTACAGTGCATTCCATAATTTCATATGAACTTCTTATATTTTTGATAGATAAAAAGGAAAACTCTGTTTTGCCTTTCAAGTGTGTGTATGGCAGAGAATTGTCTTAATATTTTTCCAGTTAGTTAGATACATTTCTACTGAACTTGGCTACTCTAAGTATACTTTTCTTATCTGAACTTTTTCCCCTTCCCTGAGTCTGCTTCCAAGAATGGTTCATTTCCATGCAAAGGAGAGAGAAATCTTTTAATTGCAATTAGTGAATCTGGTTTTGGCTCCTGAATATAGAATGAAATGAAAATATTAATTTTAACTTCTTTACTACATTTTACTTATTTTTATAATTAACACCTGCTGTAGACATTTTGCATTTTAATGTAGAAAAGAGAATCAATGCATAAAAAGAAAATAATAATGCCGAGCATTAGTTGTAATTTTCCCACACTGAGACAGTAAATTTTTACTAGAATTAAAATTCTTTTCCTTAGAATAGTAGTGCTTCAAATTGTTACTCTTTTTAATATGAACTTTTTATTAGAAAGTCATAGTTAAGTTTCCCTATATCTGATTAGTTTGCAAAATATATGTAGGAAGGAAACATAAAATCAGTCTCCATAAATAAACAAGTTTAAAGGTGAGTTTTATTTGCCCTGTTTTTGGTTGAGTCTGGAATTGAAGACAATTGACTTTCTGATTCAAACTGTGAGTATTGTTCTCCTTGTTCTGAAAAATTTTGCCAAATGTTACATATTTCATACATTATATGCATGTTTGGACACACATGCCCACACATACAGGTATAAATGGAATACTTCTGTGTATATGTGTTGTTCTATGCCAAAACACAAAATGGAAATTAGCACATTGAATAACTGTACCTGAATTTGCATGTGCTACTCTCCAAGAGCAGCCTATGCTGTGATCAAAATATCCTGTACCTTTGCAGCTGTTTGTCCTTTTAAAGGCCCCTCAAATGGCTTAAATTCAGTCAGCAAAGTCCCAGATGTTCTCTTTAACCAGCTGAATAATTAGGTGTATTTCCTATATCATGTCAGAAACTTTCAGTTTCCAAAAAAATTCTTAAAAATATTTCCAGTTCTGAGTATAATGAGAGGTGCTTTAAATGTACTGCATTGAAAATATGATCCAAATAATTGACTTGCTTTTGAACAGCAGATCACCTTTTTTGTACCTGCAGGGCTGCCCAGTTCTTAATATTTTTATAATAATGCAGATCACAGGAAAAATTATAAATTACAGAAAACTGTTTTATCATTTGCACTTCTACTGAAGGTTCATTATTTATCTCAAGAACTGTAGTAGTTGGTTCATAAAGTATTTTGTTTGATTTTCAGTGTACAATTTTGTTAGTGCTCTCCCTTTGTTAAGTGCTTTGATATCTTTAGAGTTTTTGTAACTAACTTGAGTTTTTTGTAGAAAATCAGTACTTTCAAATTCTGAACTCCTAAACAGCTATTATTGCATTATTGCAAACTGGAATGAAACACTTTAATGTTTATAAAAGGTGACCCTGTTCTGTTGATATCCTGGTGGTTCATGTCAGGTGCAACATACGCAGTTTAGGGAGGCGAAACCAGCCTTTGCCTTTCACTTTAAGTTTGCAAGTTTTTATTAAATTGTAACTTTGTTATGTTCTAGCCTAAATTAAATTTTAAATTTTCTTTGGAGGCATTAGCCTAACTGAAATTTCTGAGAGGAAGCTTTGGCCATGAATCACTATTGTTAGGTGTTTCATGTCCATGTGAGGGCACTGCTGCTTGTGCACAGATGTGGAGAAGGCTGAGAGCAGCAACATAGCTTTACAGACATAACTGGTGATAAATCTACTAAGTATCCTATGTTATTAAAATCCAAAACCAAGGGAAGTGACTTATTTCTTGAGCAATATGAAAAAGTGAAAGGATGCAGAGACTTCGCAGTAATTTTATGCTAAGACAAACTTTACAAAAATTAAAACCAGATGATTATACCGGTTTATTATTGCCTTTTTTCTATAGCTGGACACTGAAAATATTTAGGAACATAAATATAAATAGTTTATCTTACCATGTCAAATTTGGGGTGGTATACCATTATGGGAGTGAAAGTGAAATGAATACATTAATGCTCCCCATCCACCCCACTTTTTCTTTCATTAACTCATTGACTGGCAGAATAAAATAGTGATTTCCACTGTTCCTTATTTTTTCTGAATTAAAGCAGTCTTAAAATCAAAATCTAAAATTCAGACACTGTAAGTTTAAATTATAGTAGCACCTGTAGAATTAGTTTCTAGGCAAATTAATCATAGTATTATGTCCCCAACCCCCAAGGGGCTGCCAGAGCAGTGCCAAGCACAATTATTTTCCATACTGTGGAGCTTTAAAAAAGTTCTACTGGGGTGCAATTGAAGCCAGTACCCAGATATTTTTTTCCTGGTGATTTCTTATAGTAGCTCTCCAGAGAATACATTAAAGTGCTGAAGCTTAAAGGGCTTCCATGTTTTCAAGAGCGGGGAGGATATCTAACATCAGAGTGTTATTTACACACCAACCCAACTGTTTCAATAACCAGTTTATCACTGGGGAACAGAAATGGCTTTTCAAAATTTTAAGATAGATTAGCACTCTTACTGTCTAAAAGAAAATTCATGATTCCATTAGGAAGGTGGTGCAGATACTGAATGGTTACAGGATTTACCCTACTGTTTTGGGTAACAAATATTTATTAATACGATTTTATGAATCCTATTAGAGCTGTAATACTACCTGTTCTGCTGTACTCTGTAGCATGAAACAGAGATCTGTGTAAAAACACTGGAAATTGTGTTATTACTCCTATTAGCTTAATGTAATAAAATTATCTGATCCCTACCCTCAGACTGTCAGTCCTTTTCAGACATAATAAACTACCACAAAAGCCCAATAATCACATTATTATCTCTCAAGAGGTGAAACATTGTCTGTGTTTGTTGTGCATAGTGCCACTCTTGCTCTGTTCCAGACAGTTAATTTTCTCCGTGTGTTTATAATAATTTGAGCAAAGCAGGAAGTATTTAAGGTAATTGTCTGAAAAATCTGAAATTTTATGTTACTGCCTATCATTGTAACGGGATATTATTTTGGTATTATTTCTTTTGGTAAAATAGCTAATTTGTATAAACTGTAAGAAGGAAATGTATTCTTCTAAAGCTGTTTTTCTTACCCCAAGAACTAGGAATT
Organism: Ammospiza caudacuta; assembly: GCF_027887145.1. NCBI lineage: Eukaryota > Metazoa > Chordata > Aves > Passeriformes > Passerellidae > Ammospiza > Ammospiza caudacuta. The sequence continues at coordinate 38,423,207 of NC_080593.1, read as the reverse complement.
CACAGTCTCTTTAAAAGGGATCCAAAATATGCCAATCAGACGAGTTTCATGCATTGTTTTGGAACTGAAATTTTATAATCCCATATGGAGTGATCAGGGCAAGATGGCTGCATTTAAAAGCAGCACACTTTGTGTCTCACAGCTGCAACCCCCCACTCCAGGAGGGTTTGAGGCTGCTTGCAGTTTTCCCCCACACAGATCAGTCACCTTCTTGTATATTTGAACTTACTGTTTCTTCTTTCTTAGTTCTAGGTATTGATTGGTGAGGGTTGGAGGGGTGAGTTTTCTCTTATTTTGTTTTTTTTTTTTTTTTCTGATTTTTTTCCCTCCAAATAGATTCCACATGTCCATTTTTCTTTTGATTTCTGTGGACTGTTATTACATTGGGAATATGGTGGAACAGCTGACCATGACTAGAGCTAGATTTCTGTATAACCTGTCATATAGCTCAATTGAGGAGGGATACATACCCTAGAGATGTTTTGTTAGTGCTGCTGCAGGGCTTTTTAAATTAAAATACAGTGTTCTCTAGAATGCTGATGAGTACCAGTGACAATTTCAGTAAATCAGACAAGACATTTTCAGCTGTTCTTCTAAATTTAATGCCTTTGTGAGATTTGGGCATACAAAAGACTCTCTTAAAAGGAAAGGAGTGGCTGCAGTTCCACAATTTACAACAAAAAAAAAAAAAAAAAAAAAAAAAAAAGAAAAAGAAAGTTAGAAAGTTTTGTATCTCTGCTACACACATTTTAAGAAAGTAGATAAAAAGGGTATAGGAAGCTGTCAGTTCCAGCATGTCAGTAATTATGGGAAGGGAAAGGAAGTAGGGTGAGCTCCTCAATGTGTCTCTAATACTTATCATGGATTGCTTTGTTGAGTATGCCATTCAGAATGCATCTTCAAAGCAGCCTATTGACAATGGTTCGTATGCAGAGCCATGTGGCTAAGGAGTAGCTGCCAGAGAGGAAGAAAAAATAAAAGAGGAAGGATATTTCGTGTTTATTTTAATTTTAAACGTGAAAGGATTTAATGTCATAAGTGCTTCATTCTGGTTAAAAGAAAATGGAGTGAGTGTCCCTAATGGGACATGGAGAATTTATGGCATGGTGTTGAAACCGAGATCGTGATAAGCAGCACTTCACACTATGTCTGTGGAAGCAGTCATGTTTTCAAAAAGGATGTTATGCGGAAGGTCATGTCTTTGCCTCCCATCAAGATCCTTCTACAATCCAGAATGCAATTTGTGTTTTTAAAATTAGTATCAAATGCTGACTGTCCTGCTGACTGTGGGATAGCTGCTATAAAAATTAGTACTTCAGTTCCTGTTTTAGAAACATTTTTTCCCTAATTGCAAAGTCCCTGAATGATGTTGCCTAGATATCAAGGAGTTTATACTTCCAGCTGTTTAAACTGGAAACATTTCATATTGCTATAAAATAGTTCTATGTCACACTAATGATCGTGGTCTATTTTGTATACCCTCATTGCAACCTGGCTAAAGTTATGAGTTTGTGATAGAATAATTTCTAGATTTAGTTATCACATCCAATCAGTTATTCTACGTAATGAAATCACTAATTTCCTCCAGCTAAATGAGGGTCATGGCTTAACACTAACCAGCATCCAAATACTATGCAGCAGCTCACTCTCTCCCCCAGTGAGAGAGAGAGAGAGAATTGGGAAGGGAAACTCAGGAGTTGAGATAAAGACATTTTAGTAGAGAAAACAAAATCTGTACATTAAGCAAAGTAAGGAATTAATTGATTCCCATGGGAAAGGAGATGTTCAGCCAAGAGCAGGGTTCCATCACATGTAATAGTGGCCTGGGGAGACAAATGCCATCGCTCCAAACATCCCCCCACTTTACAGACTGAGCATGAGGGGGTATGGTTGGAAATGTCCCTTTGATCAGTTGGGATCACCTGTCCTGGTGTTTCCCCTTATAAGCTCACTCCCAGCCTCCTTCCCAGCGTGGCAGTACAAAAAGCAGAAAAGGCCTTGGCTCTGCATGAGCCCTGCTCAACAATAACAAAAACATCTCTACCTTATCAACCCTATTCTCAGCACAAATCTGAAACAGAGCATCCTACTGCTCAGAATGAAGAAAATTAACCCTATCCCAGCCTAAATCAGCATAATGGAGTGATAACAGTTTTGATGAAAGTGAAAAAAAGACAAACAATACCCTAGGGATGCAATCATGTCTCCATTAAGCAAAATTTCACCTTAGTTATTCACATTTAAATTCCTACACTCATGTCTAGACTGTTTTATTTTACATATTCCAATCCCTTTGCTCTCATTGGGTTTTGGGGTAGATGCATAAATTCTTTGCATCTTTGAAAAATAGTTTTATTTGATTTCTGAACCTTCAATATTAACAGCAGATTCTGACCACTTTTGAGTGTCTGACAAAGAGGCTTTAAGCGAGTAAGTTTCTTACTGTTGAAATCTTTCCGTTCCTTAGTCTGAATTCAGAAGATACTTTCCTAGTGTAATATAATTTAGACCTTATACCACTGATAGTGACTATATAATGGACTCTGTATTACTGGAAAATTAAATTAGCGTGCAATAATCCTTCAACTTATTTGCTCTTTCCTGTCCTACATGACACTCTTAATTTCTTTTTTAATATTCCAAAATATATTTATGTGCAGTAAAGCTCCATTTCTATGTTAAACACGTAGATTCTATATTTAGAGGAGTCTTTAAGGGTGCTTTCTGCACATCTGCAGTTGACATGTAGTATTAGAGCTTATCTGAGTTAAGCATTTAATTAAGCTTAGGGATTTCTTAGTACAACTGACAGATATATGGAATTTTCCCTTCTTTTGTATTCTTGTAAAATGATTGAGAGAATGTTTTCCCACAAACATGCTATAAAACAGGTATGGGTTTTACCATTCTCCCTCTGTTAAGATTCTTAAATTCAAGGAATCATTACATGTTTATGCTAGGCATAAAAGGCCTTTTGCATTCAGGTGAAATAACTTTGCATTTCCCTTCTGGTAGAAAGTGGAAAGAAGTCAAGTTGTCAGGGGTCACAAAGCACTCTGAGTTTACCTGTAGTCCTGCATTACGATTTATGTTATTAACATCTTGATTCAGCATGATTATGGAATGCTGTAGGTCCCTCTTGAATTGTCTATTCCTGTATGTGCCATGAATTTAATTTATTGTTTGATCCAGTTCTAGTCTGTTCGGTTCCATTAGATCTCTAGTTCAATACTTTGTTAGTTGTATCTGTGGTCTGCTTTTTCCTCTGCCACCTGAGTTTACTCTGCACCCATTGCAGTGGTACTGCTGTGCCCCTTCTCCTGTTCTTCTGCGGTGTTTGAAGCGCTGGGATGCTTATCTGAGATCACTGTTGGGTATTAGCTTTTGGACAACACCATTTTTTTTCACTAAAAAAGAAAAAAAACCCAGAAACCAAGGAACGTATTTAGGAGAATTTTTCTTAAGTGTTCCCACGTTCCTCATTAGTGTAGGGGGTCCTGCAGAGCCCTGAGATTTCATGGCAACAGAAAGTTGAAACTGCTCTATGGGCTGGCAGATATAAAGCCATGGGACTGCCAGTGAAGTGCAATGTGCTCTGAGTTCAGAGCTCCTGCCATCACCCAGTGGTGAGTCCAACAGCTGAAGTGATAAAGAGGACAAAGACATTGCATTTTGCTCTAACTGGATACTTGAATTGATTTGGGTATGTCCACAGCCATTTAGTCTTTCTTGAAAGACTCCAGAGAACAAACATAACAACCCCCAAATCTCAAGCTAACCTGGATACAGGAGAAGAGTTTGTTTTTTATTGCAACTTTTTTCCTTAGAGGATGAAACCAAAATATTACTCGACTGTTTTTCATGTATATAGTTGCTGGTGTATTTTTTATTATACTTTGTTCTCTCTGATTTGACTCTGTTTCACGATCTTTGCATTAACTTTTTGCCAAGTAGAATACATCTAGAAATAACACTTGTAGTCAAATATTTGGTATATAAAAACCATTTAGAGTGGAAAAAAATCCTTCTGTTTTTGTCTGTAAACAGCAACTGTTCATCTCCTTTAATCTTGTGATAAGGTGATCTACTCTTAAATGGATAGCCTAATACCCTAAAAAGTAGGTGTCTCAGTGTTTGTTTCTCATATTGACTTGAATGAATTATGAATTTATATAGCTTTTTTCCTATTTAACTCTTATACATAAGATTTTTAGTTGAAGCTGCTTTCATTGCTTATAGTAACATGTCAGAGTGTAACAGCTCTCCATTTAAATTTAATGCCAGAAATAATCATCAGTTTAAGTCAGACATTAATTCTGCAAAGTCCAATTTTTCTTTTGATTCTAGTGTTCCTTTTTAACTCAATGCATGCCTGTCCATAAACACTAATTGCAGCTTACTAATGGTATAAAAACTTTGTAGTCAATCAGTAAGCACAGAGTAAATCAATACAAAACCATGGCAATTGATCTCTTCTAAAATGTCTTCAAAGTCATCACTAATATATGCCTCAATTTGCATGAATTTTGTTTTTTTTTTTTTAAGGGGGAGGCTGCCAGTAATAAAGCAGAGAAAATAAAGCACTTAGAACCAGTGCTGTGACAATAGTAATAGCTCACTTTTACAACAATTTTAGGCATAAAAAAGTACACAGATTTCATAAAAGAACCCAAATGCAAGTGTATGCATGATGTGCAGGAAGCAAGTTAATGCAGCCATTTGACGTGCAGTAAAAATGTAGATTTGTAGTAAGTATGAGCTCCTAGGTCAACCTTAGAAGTTCATAAAATCCAGCTGTTGACAGCTTCTAACTTGTGCCTCATTGAAATGAATTGTATGACACTAACTCTTAATTTCACAAGCCTGCATTTTGTTGTTTTTCCACAGGGCCTTTGTCTCCTTCAGAGCAGCAGGATAAGCAGTGCTTATATTTAAAAAGGAGCTAAACTCTCTCTTTTTTTCCCATTTGACTAGAAAGTGTTTTAAATTAACATGCTTAGCAATATAGTTCAGGCATTTTTAAATTCCAAACTCGATGACCACACCAAGATCAAATCACATCTAGTTCTTACCTTTAACTGATATGAACATGTATCATAGTATATTTTGTTGTGTCTGTGAGCTTACAGTAGAAATTAAATTTATTATTTATGGGCTCAATTCATTGAGTTGGCTTCTGAGAAACAAATTACATTTCACTGTGGTCAATTTGTGGTGTAAATATATTAAGGAGGTTGTTGATGCCAAGGGTTTCCAGCTGTTATGACAACAAAAGAAATTAAAGATGTAATGAGGAAGACACAATGGGCTTCACTGGGCACCAGATACCCTTCTGCTGACCTCTGAAATTTTTGTTGCAATTTCTGCTTGCAGTTGATAAGGTTGGGGGGGGTGATTTATGGCAAATTTTAGTAGAGGAGCAAGTGGAAGGTACCAGCAGTAATCAGAACAGGTTGAACAGAGAACATTTTCATGTTTATAGCACCTTGTGCTGCATTTCTGTGGGTCTGTAGAAGCGGTCAAAAGTCCTGGAGGCTTCAATATTCCTTCCCAGACATTAATGGTGAAGAAACCACAGGAAGTTGCTGGGAGCTGCTGCTCTTCCATGGGGAGATGGGTACAGCTGAGAAGGCTCCAGGCACTGTTGGGCTCCTTACTGGTCCCTAGTGATCTCCAGGTTTGGATGGTACTATTGGTCTCTGTTCCTAGCTTCTATTACCCACGCTATTCATAGGGTGCCAGCCTCTATTAGTAAACTTCAATAATCGTAAAAAAAAGAGGGTATAATATTTTGGAGTTGCTAAACTCTTTCATTTTTTGTTTCTCAATGTACTTCTCTGTCTTACATCCCTGCATTTTCTTTAAAGCATGACACTTCTGCTTTTTGATGTAGAAGTAAGAGGAACAGGCAGGAAGGGGATCAAAAATGTTAAGATCCAATGCAGAATAGTTGAGGGGTTTAAAAAAAAATATTGAAAGGAAGTTAATGTTTAAGTTCTTTCCCATGGGTAGTGTTTTCCACTTGGCGAGAAACATGAAAAATAAATGTAATTTGTAGAATTAGACTGGCAGTACTGTACTTCAGGCCTGATTATTCCTGTGTCTATTTTGTTGCTCTCATTTGGAGTTTAAGGGTTAAAATTGTAGTTATATAACTGGCTATCTTATAACAGCTTAGCATGTGAACAACAGGAGCCAAAAATATGGATGATTGATTTAGTACCTTATTACATTACATTTGTTACAACTGTCCTAAAAAATAAACTCCATGCTGGCAAGAGGTGCCAGATTGACTCTGGAATCTTATTTATCCATCAAAAGAGAATGTTTCTGACAGCAGGAGTTTGAAATCTCTCTTACTTCCTCACAACTCAGCCTAGCAGGACTCAGTGCAGAATATAAGGAAGCAATTTTGTCCTCAAACCATTTAACCCTGTTTCTCTGCAGAGGCTGGAAAGTATTTGCACTGCATAGGGGAGGCACAGCTGCACGAAAGGTGCTGAAGTTGTGAGATGGAAGAGCTCAGGATTATTACTGTGTGTGTGATTGCTGGCTGTGGAGCAGAGTAAGAGGGTGTGCAGAGCTGCATCCCAGCCCATGGTGCCTTCCACAGTCCGTGCAGAGAGCGGATTGTTCACTTGCAAAGGGACTCCCCATGCAATGCCATCAGGCTTTGGGGAGAGTGAGGGAGAGCAGTAGGGGAACAGAACAAAGATGAGGGGTCTCCTGTTATTTTCCTGTGTACATTGATGCTCTTGTGCTCCTAGTACTGTAGAAAAGAGGGAAAAGCCTTTCTGCGTACAGCTCACTGCAACCAAGCTGAACTTTTCTTGACTTTAAGAGTAAATATTTGTGTTCTTATGTGCACGACACTGTATATAACCCCCTCCTTAAGCTTGTGTATTTCTAACATCATAGTTTATTAAATGGCAGAAAAATATTACCAGTTTGGGCCTAGAATCTTTGGCTTGTTTTTATGTCTTCTGGTCGCTTACTTCAGGGTTGATTTTTCTGTTCAGACTCTTCTACTTCAGTTTGTGTGCACCTTTTTCACAGTACTTTCATCCTGCACAACAAAACAGTGTGTGACACCGTGAATATGGATTGCAGCAGTGCAGCCTTTGATATAGGTGCCTCCTGATCAATCAGCATTCTTGTAGAACAAAAACTGCTTCCGAAAAGCGTTGAGAGATTGTTTTGACTCAGTCAGTGTCTGTGGAGCATGCAGGAGCTGTGCTTTGAGTAGTCTGTGTCTCTGCAGAGCCTGCTGCTGTACTTATGGAATGGACTACTGGCTTTGAGTTTGGTATCCTGTCCAAGCAGAATAATGCAAAAAGTGAAGGAAGGAAATAAAATCCTATCAGTGGTTTTATCTGAGCAGCTAAAGTTTGAAAAAAGTTCAGAAGAGCCTTTAAGATTAAATTTTCAGACACGAATGTTTGAGATGTGGAGATAATGTGCACTTCAGATAAGGCTTAGAGGGACTGAAATATATTTAGTTCTGTGATAGTACTAGAGGAAATTGATGGAAAATATTTAGATAAAATAAGGATTAGATAGAACTGCAAAATATATTAAAGCACAAATTTAAATTGGCAGAATGGAATAGATGACTGCTGCCGATAAGTTATTATTTATTATATCTACATATCAAAAATGTGCAGAGAGTTTTAAAAATTTAATTTTGCATTTTTCCAAGAGGATTTTAAGTGAGTGTTCATTTCTACTGGCACAGAGTCTCATCCAGTACATCCCAGAATCCCTGGAATTTCAACCTGAGCTTTACTAGCACTGCAGTAGTGCCCAGGGTTGTCCATAATAAAAATTTGGTGTTGGTATTTGGGGTACTGAAGAATAACCAGCAGATTTAAATCAGGATTTTTTTTTGTAATTTGGCTTCAATCAAAGAAAAAAAAAATTTCTTTTTCTTTTTTTTTCTGAAATGCTGGCATTTCCATAAAGACTGTCTGTCTCTCCCAGAGCTGCAGTAACTTCAAAGGGTTTGTCATCATTAGCAAAGCTTGGATAGAAACAGCCAACAGGATGTGGAATGTTTGTTCAGCCTCTCCAATTCCTCAAGGGACTAAACACATTTGCTATTTTGTATTGAAATACAAGGGAAGATGATATAAGATGAAAAGAGAGGATAACACAAAATATATTCCTCACATGTTTTGCACTGAATATGTCAAAGCATTGCTAATCATAATTGAATGTAAGTGCAAGACTGATATCAAAATTATTGGTTAAATTCAAAGTTGAATAGAAACCAATTAGATTTTTTTCAACATTTATTCAGTGGGTTTTTTTGCTTTTATTTGCATTAAAATGCAGCATGCTGTATTGTTGCAACATAATACTGAGATTATTAAAGACGAGTATTGTTTTTAATATATTAGAATAATAGATACATAAATTTCAGGTTGAAACTTCTTTTGTTCACTCTCCTCCCGAGAAAGAATTTTTGAACAATTTTAGGAGCAAACCAGTAGAAAAAAAAAGACTTTTGAGAGTTTAATTGCTCAGTAGTAAGAGTGTCTGTGAGAAGAAAAGTAAATTTTTTCAGAGAAAATTCCCTTGCTGAGAAGTAAGGGAATGTAAAAGGGCTCAATGAGCAGTTTTTTCATCGTATTCCACTGTTTGATTGGGACAATTATCCCTCAGAGTTAAAATGGTGCAGGTCCCAGTGCAGCACTAGCTTTTGCAGCTTCACTCTGTTGCATGTAAGCTACTGGCAATGGAAAGTGCCTTCAACTACCGGTGTAATCTTTAGAGTTATTTTGGAGTGGTACTTGTTTGCCAGCTCACTTTTCTATGTTTGTGCCAAGGGGTTGTCTACTACTTTGAGTCTATTGGAAGAGGAACTCACTGCTCCAGGTAAAGAGAAATGAAACTGGTGACATCTCTAGATATTCAGGCTTTTAACATCTAAGAAGACTGGTGAACTGGAGAAGCCATACATTACTCTTTCACTTGGAGGAGAAAATTCAAGCTCCACAGGAACCTGGAATGGTAATAAGCAAAATGGTTTTCAGAAAACTTATTTTTCTCTCTTTCAGAAAGAGTTAAAAAAAATTTGGTTTGTCAATTTAGTTTGTCATCGGTCAAGGCCAGGATTATTCAGTGTGCAAAAAAAACCCCCAGTGTAGCCTTAGAAGTTACTTAGGTTTTTGAAAAGAGGAACACCACAACAAGAGTTTCTATGTATTTTTTACTTTATTCTGATAATGCTCATTATTTCTGGCTTCTTTTTCAAATTTATGAAGAAGGAAAAAAAAAGAATCACTTTTTCAAATCAAATGAAACCCAAGGCTTTTATAGCCTCACTGTTTCTCTGTGCTCCAGTCTCGCTCTTCCTTCAAGTCTTTGGCTCCTGCCCTCTCCATGTCCATCCACCTCGCTGGTGTCACTGGTCTTCACCTACTTTGTTCTCCAAAAGATGATAATTTCCAGCTCCTGCTGTATCTCACAGTGTCCATTCACCGGGTTAAATGTATCTTCATTCCCTTTTGTATTCCAAAGGGTTGGCAGTTCATGGCCTCCTGTCTCAGGCTCCCACTGGGAGTTCAATCTGCATTTCAGTCTGCAGTTTGTGAGCCCAGCTACCTGCACCAGGGGTATCCTCAACATAGCTCCTCAAAGGAATCCTACCGTCTGAATCCCATCAATTTCACAGGGAGATAGGCACTTAAATATCCTTTTGAAAATGGCCATCTGAGGTATTGTGAGGAACTCACAAGATGTCCATGGTAGACTGCTGAGTTGCAAACCTCAGTCTTCTAAATCTTGCCCTATTCTCCTGACTACTGTCTTGCCTTTCTTCTAGGGGTGTTTTAATGTTTTTTCTTTTGTCTCCTATTTCTCAAAGACAAAGACAAAAGAAAAGCTTTAGTGGTGTCTCTGGCAGAAATAGTTGGGAGTAGGGAGAGATATGGGGAAGGAGGGAGAAAGAAATTCTTTCATATTCCCTTTTAAGTTTATTTTAATTCTGGCACACTAATCAAACTGGTAGTGTTCTGCAGGAGTGTGAGCCTGAGTACTTCCGTCTTTGTCAGAGTTCATTTGGCTTAAGTGTCAGGGCAATGCTTTGCCAATGGTTAGTATACTTAGTGTCTCTGTGACCATGAAGCAACTTTCTATAAATATGTTACAGCAGTTGTACGTGGCTGTCTGAAGAAGTCTGTCTATGAAGATTTATTTGCAAATGTCCTTTCACCCTTTTCTTAACAAGCAGCTTTCAAAGTCTGTTTATATTTTTGGCAGAGCTGTGAGCTTTCTCTCGGGGCTGCTCACATTTCAGAGAACAGGTGACTTGCATACTTTTTCTTCATAAATAATGAGTAAACTACATTGTGACTCCAATATAGAGCAATTATAGTTGACCATGCTATTAAACATGCTTTGAATTTCTGGTTGTTGTTTATGAGGCTTTTTTTTGTTTGTTTGAGGGTTGGGATTTTGTGATTTGGGTATTTTAAAATTTATTTTGTTGCTTGGGTTTGTAATTTTTTTCACTTGAAGACCTCAAGACTAATTTTAGCATGTTTAAAATGATGTTTTCAAACACAGCTTCTCTCTTCATGTCATTTGTTGTATTTCATATGTATTTTCTGAAGGAATAATTCTAATTTTTTTAAAAATAGTGTTCAGTAATTATTCCTTGTTGTTAAAGGAGAGCACACAATGTTTGCTAACAATTGATACATACAGGAATACACAGGAAATCACAGAGCATCTTATCAGTCCAAGAAAATGAACTGCTCATTTATCAACTGGTTAAATGCTGTAGAACTGATTATTTTAAGATAGTTTTTGGTTTGCATTAAGTCCTGAATTATTTGGATAGAACTTTGGGGAAGCAGTGTTAACAACCCACCTTGTTTTGTGGCTCAGTGATGGAAAGAATTTGCTATGTGGTGCCCTTGGCTTAATTCCTGTTGGAATCATCTGCTAGACTTTGTTGAAATCATGCCAGTGGATAATTTGGCCCCCTGATATTCCAGGAAAAAGAAAAATGGCTGCTAACCCACTAATGAAACCCACTAATGTCACTCTACTTTAACCAAATGTCTCTTAATGTGGGAGTGGGGAAGGATAATATTTGTTAAAGGAGCAATGTGTCTAACTCCAAGGTCAAACAGTGTCATTTTATATTTGTGTACCAATCAAAACTTTTTTCATAAAAGAATTAAGGCACTGTGTCGTTTCTATGACAGTAAGTTTTAGAAATCAGAAGGCTGAACAGCACAAGTAAGTAGAAATAAAAGAACAGATGATCACACTGGAGGAAACTTGAGAAATGACAGTGTCACAATCGCCTTAGAATTCAGATGCTTGCCACAGGCTCCTCCAGCTCCTGAACTTTTGCATTTCCCTTTCACTGTCCAGGTATAATCTTTTTTCTTCCTTGCTCAGCCTCTGACTTCTCTCAAAAACTATTGTCTCCTTTCCATACTGTGGTTAACTGCACTGCTTTTGATTGTGCCCAAGTCATTTTCTACCCAGGAAATATGGCAATGTCTGTGGTGAAAATGGCGTTTCTGTGCAGGGCATGAGTGTGCAGGAGAAAGCCCTCAACAGTCCCCTCTTTTTCCAGGTTTCAGGATCCTTGGGCCTGGTGTGATGGATTCCTTGTCTCCCTTACCCTTTATTGTCACAGTAGTATGAGAAGCCAAAATAGGCAGGAGCTACTCCAGAGCAGGCCAGGCAGTTTGCTCTCTAGATGGCAGTGATCATTCTCAGCAGATTCCTCTGCCTGAACAACACGTTGAGAGTTCCTGTCAACTCTCAAGCCTGTTTTATAGCTCTTCTCCCTTTCTAGAGTTTCAGAGGATGAGAGGCTGTGAGAAAACAAACTGCACTGGAAGTGTCAGAAGGGCATAGGGTGCTCAGGCCATGTAACAGCATTGAAGAATATAATCTTAAAGCAGGAGCACACATTGGTTCTGTTTATGCTGATACTAGCTGTGGTATAGTTTTGGGAGATCAGCATCACAGAGATCCCCAGACTAGCAGTTTGCACAGAATTGCTTTTGTTTCCTGTTCAGAGCTAGACTTCCTTATAACATGAAGATAATTAGTTATCCTGGTATTTATACTGTAGCTCAGATACCAATGCTTAATGAAAAACAGTCTGCATACTGGCAACACTCAGATTTAAAGATAACTGTAATGGAAGTTATCAGTATATTCAGAGGCTTGGAATGGAAAGCTCAAAATTATTTCTGCAAAGAAAACTTTTTCTTTGTAGACTATCAAAATGATCAGAATAACATCAACATTTTCAGTATTCAAGTTTAGGCTATGTATAGCAAAAGTATTGACGAGTCTGTTGGTAACACATAAAAAGTCCCTAAGAGCCACTGACAGCGTATGTCAAACAGTTTGGGCATTTAATAATGACATATCTTAATAGCACAGAAACACATATCACAGAAAGAATTGGCTCTCAAGGTATTCATGCACAGAAGCATGAATAAATTGAGTTTTTAAAAAATGGTGTATGGCCTGAAAATAAAATGAAGGTAATTTTCAAATATCTCTGGGCGCAGTCTGCTCACATTAAATAAATAAATGCATTAAACTGTTTAATAGGTACCAAATCCTAGTGCTGGAAGGCAAATCCAGGTGTCACTGAATTCTGCTTTAGACTTTGTTTTCGCATTTGTGTCTTGGAGACTTGTTCATTAACAGCTGCATGAAGAGGTTTAGAGCAATTCAGTAAGGTTAATGTTGTGTTCTGTCTCCTGGGCTCAAATGTGCCTGGTTCCTTCTGTAAATTAACCTTGGAATATGCTGTCTAAGACCATGTGCAAATGCTTTGCCTTTGATTCACAGAAATTGAATCCAATACTTGATTGGTGAGCAAGAGCAAAATATCTCTTCCTGACATCATAAGCAAATCGTGTATTTCTTTTGTCCATGTACAGTGACAAAACTGTTGGGCCTCTCATGTTATCTTGAACCTTTAACATATCTCATGATTTTTTCCTGCTGTTTGTCACTTGTTTACCTATCTTTTAGGTCAATCATTTAGACTGTCAGTTCCTTGAAGTGTCCACCACCATATTTTTTGTATGTGTATATATTTTTCATTCAAAGGCACCATGATCCAGCTGGATCTGTAGTCTAAGTAGCTATTATGCAAATTTTAGCCTTCAATGTCCTTGAATGATTTTTTTTTTTTGCAATATTGACTGGCAGCAGTTATCTGTCACATAGTAGATTTATATCCCATGAAAAGGAGGGTAGTAATATTTGAGACGAATCTTTGAAAGCACCCATTTATTTTCTGGAATACATACAAACAACAAATCCAATATGTTTTTGCTGAAATGCAGCAAAAACCATACACAAATTCTCTGAGAAATTTGAAGTCCCTGCCCTGCTGTTTGCTTGGCCAGGGCAGGCACTCTGAAATGCTCCCAAATTTGTATAATTAATATTGTAGGCCTTATTTTCACCTGCAATATACTTATAACTTAAATGGAAGTAAATTTTTGTTTAAGTTCTGGCATAGATTTTGAAATCTAGAGGAAAAGGTCTGAATGTAATGGGAGCTTAAATGTCTCCTAATTTACTCCATGCATATCAAATTCTATAAAAGTATGCTTTCCCCAGGTGCCTGCCTGGGTCATCTTGCTCTGTTACACTATTGCATAGCTTTATGGTTCAATTTTTATTTCAAAGCTTATGTGCTATGTGACTGAGCTGTTGAAAAGGACAGAAGTGTTCTGAAACTGTTCAGGAGGTGAGTCCAGACTGTGCCTCTTTCTGGTGACTGCTTAATAGAGCGCAGTGTTTAACACAGCCTCCAAGAGTTCCCCTGAGCCTCGAATCAGCATCAAACTGAAAAGCAGCATGGTCAGGGTAACATGCTATGTTTCCCACAGCTTCTGAACACTTATTTTCTTTTCAGCTTGTCCTCCAAGCAATTGAGCCTCTAAATTGGCTTCATGCTAGGTGACATGCTTAGGAGGGTACATCACTAATAGCATTAAATTGCTGATTTCTCTTAAAAGATATACAAAATAAAAAGGGACTAGACAAAAATTCAAAAGCTGTCTGACGTTAATGGAGCCTACAGATGAGAAATGTGGAAATAACTGCTTGTAGCATTATCATTAGCTGTGACTCTTTCACCTTACCGCTATTCTTTGGAAGTAGTTAGAGCTTGTGGTTTCTTGAGAAATTTTTTATATATTGTGGAAGCAAAATCATAGAAATGGTCTGGGAGAAGATCCTTTAATGCATTAATTGCATGGATCCAATTTGATTTTCTTTGTCCAGTAATTTAAGATTAGGATGTGATACTTTCTTATTCTCTGACCTGAAACCACTATGTTTGCCTCAAGGTCTCATTTCCCAGTTCTCTTTGCCCTTCTTGTCTTCCCACAGGAAATAAATGGAAGATTGACTTCAGCTCCACTTCAGGCATAACAAGGATAATCTGGCTGAAATTAAGTCTTCTTCTATGAGAGTTTTGCAAAGTGTAAGAAGAGGATATGTAATCCCCTGGAGATGGATTAAACTTGTTTGTGATAGTGCTCTTTAAAGAGAATTTTTGTCTGAAAGACAGACTACAAGAATTTTTTTTTAAATAACTTAGAAATAATGGTGACTTAGGAATGATTAAAAACGATACTTCTGAAACAATTTTTTCCCCTTGAGTTTTAGTGGGCTGTGGAAAAATACCCGTATGAATTAGAACCTCAGAAATTCTGGCTTCTCCTACTCATTTGCATCTCATACCTCTGAATCTTAACTCTTAAGAATACTTCCACTAAACCAGATATAAAATATATTTGTCTGTTGTCATTGTGTACTTCTGTATTATTTTTTGTCATTTTGTTCATACATTCAAGATCATAAAACTCGAGGCCCATCTGTTTAGGCTCCCATTGTGCTCCTCTATTATATGTATGAATTTTTCAATACAGTAAGATATTTCCCAGTTATATTTTGCTATTTGACCAATGTGATTATTTCCACTGGTCACAACACTCACATCAGTTTTGGTTCATGTGCCTAGAGTTTAGATATACAAGGAGCATTCATTGGGAAGTAGCAAAATATGAGTAGCAGTTTCATGGGGAAGCCCCTCCAAAAGGACTAAAGTAATTCTATCTGACGTTTGCAAGCTGAAAATCTATGAATTTTATGCTAATGTATGTGTGTCTGAATCACTAAATTCAAACTAAAGCCATCAAAATGAATACTCTAAATTATGCTTCAGTAGCCTTTCCTTGATGTCATTAGGGTTTTTTTTCAGTTTTGTCTTTCATGGCTTTGACAAATGGTCGTACAAAGGGTTTTGTAATGATATGGGTAGATGTCATTCTCCACCATTTTCCTAATATTCCTTTTTATTTCTTCCCTAATATTCCTCTTTTTGTCTGTTGCTTTACTGTTTTTTGTGCTGCCACAATAAAGGTACTCTTACTCCTTGTAGTTAGAGACACAACGGAAGATACTCTGCGTGTGGACAGCTGCTTGTACTTTTGTGAACTCAATTGCAAGCATTTCACACTGGTTTTTCCTGCTGTGTCCATTGCTGGCAATGAATTCAGTGCTGAGATAATCCAACTTCAATTGTCAAAGTGCTTAATTTTATCTTGTATCCTAATTTTAGTGTGCTTATTGCAACCATGCCAAGAAATGGATGTGGCAGCACTTGCGTTTGTCCAAATAACAAAAAGAGCCCATAAATGTTTTTATTTGGCACGTTGAATTTGAACTTTAAAATTGAAGTTGAATTGGCCCAAGCAGAAAAGATTCTTAATTCATGTTATTTTGTTAAGGATTCTGTGCAAATATATAGGAGTTAGTACTGTACATGGGACTGAAGTATTGTTTGGCTGAATGAAAACAAATGTATTGGAAAACACAGCAAGTGCACCTTCCATCCTCCGACACTTTTCAGCTCAGGGACTGTCAGAACCAGAGTTGTTTTCTGGGTGCATAGTACCTTTCAGAGGATTTTTTTTCTTCCCTGTTGGTCTGTTCCATCCCCCTTTGTACCTATGAAATCCTTAAGCATCCACAACACTTCTAGGCCAAGAATTTTGACTGCTTAACTCCATGTTGTGTAAGGAGCCATTTTCTTTCATTCAATCTTGCTGCTTGCTTCCTTTGAAAGGTCTTAATATTTGTGTTGGAAGATGCAGTTAAACTTCTAGCACTGTTTTTAGGAAGGAAAAGCTTTCCTCATTGTGTTCCTTAGTTGTACCTTGGATACCTGGGATAGGAAGAAGAATAAATACTCTAATCCTATATAATGCAGATGTCCTGGCAAAACCTCTATGAATTAGGGTTTTATTAAGTAGAAGCAGAGAAAGGCTGTTTCACAGCTTTTAAGATGCCTAGAGACCCAGATAATAACAATTATAATGATTATAATAATGATAATTATGCAATTCAATTTCCAAAAGGACACAATTATCTAATTCTCTCATATTCTCATTGTGTTTTTCTAAATACTGAGGTCTTATTTGGCCATCGAGCATCTTGCTGAAAGTTAACAGGTATTCTGTACTGCAGAAGAAAGTTAACACCCAGCTCTAGGATGTCAGAGCAGCATCTGCAATAGTGGGTCATCCTTTGTCTTGGGACAGAGGCAGACTTTTTGTTTTCCAGAAGATACAATTCCATTTGCAAACAGAGTCCTGCAGTGGTCCTCAAGCCATTGCTTTCTCAGGGTGCCCCCAGCATAGCTGTAGCAACATAGCTATCCTGCAATAGATAAGGAACACTCAGAAACAATAACCTCTTTTGAATAGGAAAAAAAAAAAAGAAGCTGATATTCTCTTAATAAGGAACTTGTTCTATGAATAGCTCATGTCTTCCACTGGTCTAATGTTTAAAAATACTTTTAAAATGTCCAGGTATCCAGGTATCTGGCCAGTCTCTGAGGTAATCTGATCATTAAACATGATATGCTTGAAGAACTTTTTTCTAAGTTCATAAGGTCTTAGATTCCTAATTTACTTGTGGCATAGATGATTCAATCCTGTATTCAGCTTTTGTTATTCAAAATCATGTTTCATGTCCCTTATGTAGAAGTAACAGTAACTGCTGTAGTTAGTTGTAAGATAGTTTTAGTTGGTTTACAGTAGTAGTTATTTGATCCCCTTTCAGCATGTACAGCTCTGAGTTTTGTTGCTGAAGAAACATAAATAGGTGGTTTTAAAAAGGCCTTTGCACAGCTATCTAAGTCCTAGAAGAAGCTGTATATTTTTGACATATAAAGTTGTTATGAGACTAAAATAGAGCTTATTGAGAACATTGTGTTATAGTGGCCTTACCTGAATATTGACTGTTGTACAAATATTTGGAAAATAATGTTATGTTAAAGAAGTTACACCTGTAGGAGTCCCCCCCAAAAAAGTTGTTTGCAATTATGTAAGTAGATGGCTGCTCAAGGTAGAATGAATGCATGCTTAACTTACTCTTGTATGCAAGGACACTCGTAACATAAAATGGAGGAGGTACCTTAAATATTTACAAGGAAAGAATAATTAGGAAGTTAATAAATAGGGATAGTGAGTTATATAGCAGGCCTAAATTTCTTATATATTTAATTTTTCTACCTTAATAAAATGCTAAATTATATCTTTTGGTTAGGTGCTAGCTGCAAATGGGTTGATTCAGATTATCCTATCCAATAGAGCAGAAACTAAGAGAAAGATTTCATGGGCTAATATGGAGAGAAATTCTTACAAAGTTCAGAGTGTTCCTAAGCAGTACAGGCCAGAGAAAGACAGTGAACTTGTATCCAAGATTAACAAAGGAGCTTTCCTATTCTGTTCCAGTTAACATTCTGCAGAAGTTTTCAAATGGCAAAATGAGGATTGTACTGGATTAAGGAGCAGTTCCAAAAGGGATGGCTGGAAGAAAGAATAACAACAGACTTAAAGAATAGTATTTGAGCCTGTAACAATTCTTAGCTAGAGTAGGTTAATCGAAAAGTTTCATTAATAAAAACATACAGTTTTCTATAGATCTACTATTATTTTATCAGTATCATTTTCAAATAGCACAGAAGTAGCAGAAGTTTGTTCTGTGGCACTGCTGGCCATGGATGCTTTATGGAAAACTGCAAACAAATTTCCATTTCAGTCCGTCCTGAAAGGACACTGCAGTCTACTTACTGGAAGCTGAAGTATCAAAGTAAAGGAATTTGATTATTTATCTCCCAAAGGCTGACACTGTAGTTTTGAGGATTGGTGAAGAGCATGAATTTTCTAAGATTAGAAAAAACATCTCTGAGAGATTAGAGGAAGAATGTAGTAACCAGCCCTGCAGCTACAGACCACAGCAATTTAAATTTGTAGAACAAGCACTTCCTCATGCATGCAAGGATACTCTTGACATAGAAATGAAAATGTTCATGAACTATTCCAGTGAAGGGAATGAATAGAAAGTAGTCTGAGTTAATTCCTAGTACATATTTTTTGTGAAGAGAACAGTCACAGCTGCTAATAAATGCAAAACCAAAGAGAGAGATACTTTTTTAAAAGATTTAATTTTTTAAAATTTTCTTTGTGTGTGGGTAGTAATTAGGTATTTGATCATGTCCTTGATCTTGGGTAATCTAAAGCCTTAAAAATCAGAAGATATTTTCCTCCAGCAATGAGTGCTTTTCTTCTCTCCCTCCAAGGCATTTCAGCCTCAGTGGCTGGTCCTTCAAACTCAGTTACTGTAATTTTTCAGAGTATGCTGCTGAAAGGAAATGTCAACCACATTCTCTGTTGAAGTTCATGACTGTCATATAATATTAACTTTTCAACAGTACATAAGGACACTACAGTTGAATTTAAAGGATACTCATTTTGATATCTTATCCTTCTGTCATAGCCAAGAAACCTTAATATATAGAAGGTCTTTTATCTTTTTATGAGAAGAAGAAAGACTTGGGCTTTCTCTGGTGAGCCACCACATTAATGCAGTATTGCCATGGGGCACTATATTGTCTTTTAAAAGCAAGTTTTGCTTTTTGTGGAATCATGTAAGTTGGAAAAGTCCTTTGATATAATGGAGTCTGATCAGCCATCCAATACTGTGAAGTCCACCACTGAACCATGTTCCTAAGGGCCACATTCTGTCAGGTTTGCGTGACAAGGTTGTGGTAGTAGGGCGCTACAGGGGTGGCTTCCAGGAGGATTTGCTAGAAGCTTCCCCATATCTGACAGAACCATTTGTTATATTTTCTCTCCCCTATCCAGCTCAGTAGGGGAATGATAGAGAAGCTTTAGTGAGTGCCTGGCATCCGTACAAAATTAACCCACCATGCACACCTACGTTATTTCAAAATTCATTTGTAACATCCGCAGTGCATTCCATGCTAGTTTGTAGAAAACATTTACAAAGTCAAACTTCAAACTTCACTCACTGAAGAGTTTCTTATCAAAAATATTGGCCAAGCTGTATTGGAATATTTAACTTAATTTCATTTCAGCTGCTTACGTGAAAGATTGGAAAACATTGTCTTTAGTTCAAAAGAGAACCTTAAAAATAATTTGAAACTTTGTGGGTTTTTTAATCTTAGGTTAATATTTTCCTTGAACAGAGAAAAATTCTGTAGCCTGGTGGTGAGGTTGCTCACTCGTATCTTTCAGTCGCTAAATGTCAAAACCATTTTAACCAGCTAATTCTAGTGGTCTTTGTTGAAAGGAGTGCCTGTCTCACAATGGACAGTAGGTAGTCCAGTAGTTGTAGAACTCTTCCGTCAGTCCTGACAACCCAACATCAGGATTTCTCTGAACTAATGTTTCTGACATCTCCAAGTACGGCCCTGAGTATTTTGGAGATATGTCTGAGCACTAGCTATCAGGTAAGGACATTATTTCTATTGCCCTGTTTTGTGGTCATTGCCAGATAAGCTTATGAAGCCATTGCGAAAACATGAGAATGCCATGTTTCTGATAAAGTGTAAAGAATCTTGCACTTCAGATACTAATTATTACTTTTGTATCCATCTGAATTATTTAACAAATATTTAGCAAATATTATTATGTGTAAATTGTTCATTAAAGAAAAATCATGTGGCTGTGAAGTTGTGTTCCACAACTTTTCTAAGACCTATTTTCTTTCTAGCTGATATATGCAGATTTCCTAGAAAGTGAGGTACCCAAATCACTAATAGGTCTTGAAAATGCTTTTTTTCATGCTTAGTATATCTTGGGATTCTTCATGGTGTTGGTGGTGTATTAATAGTTCTTTATCTGTGCAGAAATATGTGACACATCACTTTGAAGTTAAATATTTCATTCAACCCTTAGTTCATTCCTTGAAAAAATAATGAATGAGAGCTTTCAGAAGATTTGCTGAAGTTCTATCTGCCTGATTTTTTTTCCCCTTGGTTCTAAGATACAGCAAGCTTCCAGAGAGGACTGCAGAATGAATCTTAGTTGTAGAGAGATGTTTTTGATAGCAAGCATGTTAATTATTTATCATTTCATTGTCTGCTAGTAAGTCGTCTGGCTATGGGATATGTGCAATTTAGGCAAAATGATTTGGGGATGCTTAAGCCCTGTGATTTTTCTCATTTGCCTATGCATAGCACAAACATGCAATGTTATAGAAATATAGAATTATTTAGGTTAAAAGACCTATAAGATCCTGGAGTCCAGTTGTCAGCCCACCACTAAAGCACGTCCCTAAGTACCACATCTACACACCTTTTACATGCCTTCAGGGATTGGGACTCCATCACTTCCCTGGGCAGCCTGCTCCAACGCTTGGCAGCACCTCTCGTGCAGAAATTTTTCCTAATATCCAATGTAAACTTTCCCTGGTGCGTCATGAGGTTGTTTTCTATTGTTTATTGCTTTTTACTTAGGAGAAGAGACCGACTCCCACCTCACTCCAGCCTTCCCTCAGGCAGCTGTGGAGAAAAATCAGGTCCTCCTCAGACTCCTTTTTCTTCAGGCTAAATAGTCCCAGCTCCTGCAGCTGCAACTCATATGATCTGTGCTCTAGAGCCTTTGCCAGCCTATCTGCTCTTCTTTGGCCATTCTTCCACTACCCCCAAGTCTTTCTGGGAGTGAGGGGCCAAGAACACAGTATTTGAGTTCAACAGTGCTGAGTGCAGGGGAATGATCACTGCCCTGGTCCTGTTGGCCACACTATTTCTGATAAAAGCCAGGATGCCACTGGCTTTCTTGGCCACCTGGGCACATTGCTGGCTCATGTTAAGCCAACTGTTGATCACACCCCCAGAGAGAGAGAGAGAGAGTCTATGAAGGCTTTTGAAAAAATGAAATACATTTTTATGGTGAAGTCTGATTTTTAATTTAAAACCAATTTCTAAACCTACAATGCTTGCTTGAACTTTATATATGCCTAAAAGGAGAAGGAAAAGCAGCTTGCTTTTGTGAAGTCTTAGAAGACACTAAAAACAACTTCGATAGTGTTACAAATTCTAAAACTATGACTAAGGACACAGAGAGTTGTATTAGCTGTGCCATGTCATTGCTTAGATGATCTAAACTAAACTGTCATCTTGTGTGACCTATAAGTGATATTGTGTATTTTATTATCTCATGGCTATTCACTTGAGTTCCAGACCTTTATTAAACATTGTTTACAGATGTTATTGAGTGCCATTAGGTTTATTTGTAAATCACTGACAGGATGGCATTAATGTCCCTAAACATAAAAGAAAGAGATAAATTTTAAAATAATTTTCTAAATACTGGAAGTGAGATAAATATAAAACAATCTTGTACATTCTTCCTTGCCAAGAATCTTTCTATATGCCAACACATTTGCCATTACTTTAACAGCTTCTATCAGAGTAAATTGGAAAGGAAAAACATAAAAAGAGTAATTCAATGCACAAAATGCTTCTTAAGAGTCACGTTAGGCACTGCCTCTGAATATGATCTTTGCTTTCACAGTGGGTTTGGTGATTTGATGTATGTTAAGGTTATAAGGATGTTGAATGGGGATGGAACATTTTTGATCATGGGCATCATTGCTCTTGATGAAACACTGTAGGTATGACTTTGGATAGTGGGGCAGCCAATGCTTGTGATTTCCTAACATTTGTAGCTCCTTTGTCTTCATGGCTTCTTCTTTTCCTCCAATCTGGTTTTAATATGAATGTGGTAACTTCCCATGAGCTTGTTGTTGTTCTGAAACCTTTTTAATTATAGATTTTGAAAAGTATGTGTAAATCAGAAATAGTCTTAGTAAGCAGGAAAGGTCAGAAGCACCAAAATATGTTTCATCTTTTTAATAATCATTGAAAGTTCATGCCCCTTCAGAGAAGTACTTGTATTCATGCCCAGTGTGTCATATGGGATCAGCAATCTGTAGTTTGATTAGGCAAATTGAAATTAAGAGTATATCCTGGTTACTGGCTCTTCGTGGCCTGAAAGAATTTGAGATTAACCATTTAACTATAGCTTGCAATAGATTGGTCAATTTGTAACACCATTCCTTGGTCAATATTTGTAAATACTGATTTTGGAACACATTCTTTTAGGGGAGCTGGTTTTGAAAATTCTTCTTATCCATTTCTAAAAGATACAGCTAACAAACTATATGGTCCAAACTAAAAATGGTCCATACTCTGTTTCACCTCAGATAAATTACTGATTATAACTAGAGTGATACAATAATATTTTTTCTTAAATATTCTCTTACTATTATTTTTATCAACAGATTTTAGACTTTATCTAAACTGGAAGGTTTGTTGTTTTTTTGCAGTTTTTTTGTCCATAACAGATTCCTTGAAGTTTAGTTTTACTTCTCAGTCATTGACTTCCTCCAAACCATGACAAATTAAGATACTTTTGTGTGACTCGGTGAAGACTCTTTTAGTCTGCCTGCTGCACAGCTGCTATGAAAATACTTGCTTAATCAAACGATTTCTGTGCCCTTGGGTACAATATGTCATGAGTTGTGTTTCATTACTAATTCACGCAGTTTCTGGTGGTGAAACATCTGCTCCATATTTGGAGAGGTGTAGAAAAATGCACTATCCAGTAATTGGATAATAAAGCTTCTGAGCTTGAGATAATTGCTTGTGCTAAACCCTGAATTTTTTTTACCACAGGCCAAATCCTCATTCAAATCCTTGACCCATCTTTCTCATTAATTAAATCACTTTGATTTTTCCCAGTACTGCATTGTATGTTAGTAACTCTTGCTTTTTGTTTCAATAATTTAATAATAGCTGATGATTTGTGTTACCCTATTTATTGCTATTGTTTGCTACTTAAATGTAAATCTAACTACACTTAAGTTTGTTACAAATAGCCAGCACTTTTGCACTCAGGGAATAGAGTTGTTCTGTTCTTTAGCAATTTTTCCTCATGAATTTTAAACAGATAGATGCCAATTTTCCCAAATTATATTTATTTTTCATTAAAATTTCAGTAAATTTTCAGGACAAAGAATATAAGATTATCTTTTTTTTTTCAAGCTGTGCATAAGTCAAAAATTATTTTATTGGTCTTATGGAAGCTTGAAAGGCTTTTGGAATAACAAACTATTTAGAATCAGTGATAAAATTAGTGATAATTAGTGGACTTCCTAGATATTTTCAGAAATACCAAACAGTCTTATTGTGACTGAAGAATATCATAAAACTGTGTTGAGCAAATTCAGTTCAACAAATTGATCTTGGAGGAGGATTTGTTATTTTTTCACTAAATGGTCTGTGCTAGCAGTGAATATTGCAGTAATATAAAGTTTGCAGTATCAAAGTTTGTTTTAAATAGACTTCAGTGTTGTTCCCTGCAGGGCTTCTGTGAAAAGAAGAAAATGAGAGCAGAGAAGTCCTGTGGGGAAGAATAAATGTTCATTAGAAAAAAGCAGACTTGGTTAGAAAAGGACTCCTTGTTGCGTTCCACAGCAATATTATAAAAATTACTTTGTTCACTGGAATATTGAGTTGTTCTGAGCATTTTTGTCTCCAGTTCTTCCTTGGGGTGTCTAACTGATGTTTCTGATTTCATCAAGATTGCCCAGCCTTATATACTGCAAGACTTCCTTTTCCTAATGGTAACTCATTGACCCTTTCACTGATTTCCCTACTTTCCCTACCAAGGCTGATAATTATTTTACTAACAGATGCTAGCTCAATAATATTTAGACACTAAGGTGTCCTCCCTCATTGTTTTTCTTCCCAGGAGGCAACTGTTCTAAAAACTGTCTCTGTTTTCCTCTGGGGTTTAAGGGTATGAAAATTCATTTGGATCACAGTTATCTTTCCTGCTATCTTCCTTGATTGAAAGTATGATGAGCTGAAGTTTACAGAAGCAGTTGGCAAAAATGGCTGGCAGTCTACTTTGAAGCCTTGTTGTCCCATTTGCAAGAGGCAAGCAGGGAAATGGAATGAGAATTTTAATTACACGTACACTTCAATATCATATTCTAAATATTAGTGTCGTTGCTTTCCTTATGGTAAGGAACATGCTGCCAGAGCTACTCACTTCTGTGTTTTTCATCTCTCAGTGGGAGGCTTTCAAACCAAGCCCAGGAGCTCTGGCTTGTAGAGGATATCCCCAGTGGATGGTTATTACTGCCACAGCCACCAGGGAACATACCGTGGACTACATTAGTCTTTGCTTTGCCTCAAGAAATTTATGCAGAAGTGGTGAAGTTACCTTAGAGAGGCTCATTGTTAATTAAAATCTCAAAAGATAAGGAAAAGTTTAGGCTTCTCAAGGTCTGCAGAGTCACTGCTTGAGAAAACCAAGTGGGCTGTCTTTCAGCCAGTCATTCAGGGTCATGCACTCTGCTCAGCTAAACCTTGCAGAGACCCATGGCACACAACATAGCCAATTGCACTGGCTTATCAGTGGGGCTTTGGCTGGTGTATTTTATTAGTTTATATGCTTATATTTGAATAGAAAAAAACCCCTTGAAAATGCAGAGCCTCATTCTCTGCTGTGTAGCCAATCTCCTGAAGTATTAGTGTCAGTAGCAGCAGCATTGATTCTGGATTTAGATAATTGTTGTAATGAAGTGTCATAGATACCCCCCAAAAAGTATATTGGACAGCAGGCAGGAAACTGTTCTAATTCTCTCTGAAAGGACAAATTCCCAGACAATTTTGGTGGTACCTGATTATTGCAGGGAGACTTCTAAAGGTCCCTTCCAACCCAAATTTTCCGTGACTCTAAGAAGAAAGTATTGGAAGATGAATGGGAATGTTATCATTTTCAATCTGTAGTCTGCACATCTGAAACTGCTTGTTTTTCTATAGTGATTTTTGGATTTTGGTAACATTTCCTAGGATTCCTTTAGTGTGAGAAAAATGGATGATTGTGAAAAAATATCTAAAAGTCTACCTCAAGGCAAGACATTAAACCTATGCCTACTAAGAAGGGGCTCTACTGCTGGAAACTGTTCTTTTAATAAGCCGTGCAATTAATAATATTAAGCTGTTGATTAAAAAGCTGTGTGAACCATCCTTGGAAATGGAAGGCACCCATGGTAACATCTGAGTACATATATTTTAGATGCCTAAAGTTAGGGAAACCTGTATGAAAATAATAATGAAAAAAAATTATATTCTATATTGCAATTTATAAAGGCAATATTAGGGGAGAAGGGGGAGGTTAGGTAGGAAAGATCTACCTTGCCTATTTTGCTTTGACTTTTTAAAATTTTTACTTTTGTGGTAGCAGCATAAAATCTTTTACTTGAGAGCATTTGAAAAAAACCCAAAAATTCTGTTGTCAGAAGTAATGAGTGACAGAAGAATTGCGTGTCTGACCCCAGCTGGCCATGGTAGTTGAGTTTTAGCTGACTGGGGCTTCCTATAAATGAAGGCATGAAACTTCATCCAGTAGGGTTGAAAGAACAGAACTGCTTCCTCCAGGCTTGATGTGGAGCTTGTGTGAGTGCCTGTTCTATATGAACAAGTTGGGCTCCCTAGGTTTGGATTTTTAAGATGTGAAAAAATCCTCTCTGGAAACATATATTTTAATATTTTTTTTCTTATTGTTATAGTACTGAAGAGTGTGAATTTGAGGCTGCTTGATTAGGTCTTTATAATAATGAAACTGCTTTATTGTGAGCAAAATTGACTTGCATCTATATGATTTTGCCATTGCAGAGAACCTTTGTATTCCTGATTTTCTTTGACTACAATTCTCAGTCTTGCTGTAATCTACCTTTACCCTGTGGTTGTAATATGTTTCTTAGGCTGAGCTCTCTCACACATTTGCCTTTTTATGCACAGCTTTAGCAGCATCTCTGATTCTTTTTAAAGGTCTCTAAAGATATGACTGTGTTGTCCTAATATCTTTTCCCAAGCAAAATATATTTTGATTTTAAATCTCTTTAGGCATTAGACTTGTACATCCTCAGAAAAGTCTCTTGTGTTATTTTTGGCCACAAAGTGACCAGGAAAGAAATATTTTTCCTGTTACGATGTAATATATAATAACACATTATTTATTATTTCTGGCAGTACAAGCCAGAAACCATGAGTTGCCTTTTTTTTTTTTTTTAAATGATGCATTAGTCTTCTCCCCAGAGGTCTCCCTCCTGATAGGTGGTGAAAAATGTTTCACTTTCATTATTGATCTGCCTTTCTACACCTCTACTTAAAGGAAACCTATGTTGACCATCTATCAGTGTACCTCACATATGTTGTTTTATGAAATCTAAAGAAATTAACTCCCCTAGGACCTTCTTAGCAGGAAGCTCTTCTTTAGGAATAAAGGGAACAACACTTGAAAATAATGCTCCTTGTAAGACACATTCAAGGATCAGATTGTGGCTAAGAAATGAGTTGATCAAGTAACTTCCTGTTTTAGGTGTTAAAGCAGACTTCAAACAGTAATTTGAAAGTTGAGTGTACTAGGGTGCCAAAGGTGCATGTTTCTGGTTTAAAGCAGTGGATGAAGGAAAAAAATATTACTTGATGAAAGAAGAAAAAGTTTGCATTTAATCTGATAGCAGAAAGAGAAAGGGGTGGAAAAAAGGTAGAAAATATGCCTCTAATGATCAGAAACCAGACTGGGATCTGGGTTTTACCATTTTCAGAGGTAAAATCAAGGCTGGTGGAGGAAACATTGATGCACCAATCAAGACTAGGGCTGACTATACAATTCCTTAAACAAATGATTTAGTTGTCCAAAGATATTATTTCAGGTTCACTAGATATGTTTATGAATTTGTGTGGAGTTTATCATATACCTCTGGCTGAAAAACAGGGAACTGCTCTGTCTTGTGATTTTAAATAGGGCCATGAAAGCTGTAAGGGGGAATATATAATCAGGAAAAGAAAGCTTTCCCCCACTGTCTACATTTAGTTACCTGAATGAAAAAAACAAACAAACAAAAAAAAAAGTTGAAATGTTTTGATTTTGAATCAGATGAAGTATTTAACATAACCTGAAACCATTTTATATTAGCTCATAATTTCATCCCAAAAAATTGCCTTCTGTGCACTGACTTAAAGCAAGTTTTTTTTTCTCCTCAATTTTCAGCTCAGTTAACCATGATAGGGGACTTTGAAGAGATTTTTGCTATAGGACTGAAAAGTATGTCTTACAGAGAAAATACTTAATATTTTGCATTATTCGATATTCCTTGTTAGGGATGATTGTGACAGAAGTTAATGCTCAAGCTGGTGACTAGTTTTCAGTCCTAAATTAGAAAAGTAATCCCAACATTGTCCAGAAGCCTATGAGAGCAAAAAGGCTGTTCTCATCTCTCTGAAAATGTGCTTATGACCTTCCCAGTCCTGGACCTTAAATTCTTATTCTTTCCCTGGAACAACACTAGAATGCATTTCAGTTTGATATATCCCATGTCCCAGTGAAGCAGTGTTTTGTTTGGTGTCTGTGTAAATGCATACATATGCTTTTTCTTCTGTCTACCATACAATGAGCATATTACATTGTAAGTCTTTTGTAAGAAGTGTTCAAATACTGCTTTTCTTGCTAACAGATTGTTACTAAGTTGAAACAGATTCAGAGCAAATTAAAACCGTAAATTTCACTTCTGGTTGAAGTCTCAAGCATAAATTTCAGATGTGTTGTTAAAAATCAAAGTTATTAATTATAGTTATAAAATAATTAATTAAGATAAATAAGAATTAATATAATAATTGAAGGGTATTAAAAATTAAGATCCAAAAGTAGAAAAATGTGTTATTGGATTTCAGCCAGTGCAACTGCACAAGGTCAAGAACTGGATATCTCCACCTTACTTCAGAGTCTGCACAGCTTTTTTCTGCACAGAACTTTTTCTTTCAGAAATAGTTTATGTCATGTAGTGCAGAATTAGGTATAGGGAGACAAGTCAGATTTTGAACAGTCCAGATTTTGCAGTTTTTAACTGAATTCTAACCAGGAAAACACTTCTTTTGCTCAATTTTTAGGCTGAATTTGACAGACATTGGAAACAATAAAAACAAGCACTATTAGCTTCTGTATAATGATAGAAGCTTTATGTGTGAAAATGACTGACCAGGATATAAGCATTAGAATATAAATTAATTTGTATCTGCATTATATTCATATAGTGGAAATTCCATAATATTTGATATCATAGTACATATTCATATAAATGACCATATGAATTCATATTCACATGCACATAGAAATGTATGCATTTTCCAGGGTTGAATTCTAGGTTCAGTTATGTTTAATGCATTTATCAACAATCTGGATGCAGGACGTGAAAACACCGTTAGCAATTTGCTGATGACACCAGATCATGAGGTTCTATTTATTCTCTTGAGAGACAAAATGCCTTGCAGAGGAATATGTTTAGATCAAAGCACTGGACAGTGATTAATAGGATGGAATTATTACATCCAAATGCTGAATTACACATCTGGAACAGAATCACATGGGGCGAGAAACTGTGAGATGAATGGCTGGAGAGCAGCCCTGCAGGAAAGGGTCTGGGGGTGCTGGTTGTCAGTGAGCCCTGTCAGCCCAGCAGGCAAATCCCATCCTGGGGTGCCTCAGACACAGCACCAGCAGCCAGTCTGAGGTGACCATGCCCTGCATTCAGCGTTGGTGTGGCCTCACCATGGACACTGAGTGCACTCCCAGGTCCCACAATTTAAGAAAGTTGTGAAGGTACTTGAATACATCTAGAAGAGGGCAACAAAGCTGGTGAAAGACCTGGAAGGAGTGTCCTGTGAGAAGCAGCTGAGTACTTTGGGATTTTCTTGTTTGGAGAGGCTGAGGTGTGACCTCATTGGTCTCTACAGATTCCTGTGGAGGGGAAGGTGCTGATTCCCCCTCCTGGGGATTCAGGGAGAGGAAACATGGGAATGGTACAAAGCTGTGCTAGGGGAGGTTCAGAATGGACATGAGGAAGAATTCCTTTACTAACAGAGTGGTCAAACACTGGAACAGTCTTTCTGGAGAGATGGTCAATGCCCCAAGCTAGTACAGTCCTGTGCAATTCATGCTGGTTTTCATGCCTTTTTAGTTATTTAAATGGTAAGTCCAGAATCACAGTGTTCCACAGCTGGTATCTCTACAAGTTAGACCTTCAGGATTGAAATGAGTGTTTGTCAGGATTTTAGTTTCTTGGCTGAGTGATTTGCTAGATGTCAAGTTGTTCGTCACTTTACTGAATTTCCCAGCAGAGAAATAAATCAGCAAGGTTTTTATAGCATTTGCAATGATTGAACTTAAGTGGCTTTCAGCAGAAGAAAATAGCAAGCAGATTGTAGAAGTATTAGGATAACCTGAAATATTTTGATTGCACTGTTTGCAATACAGTACCATTGGGATCTCAACAATCTATAATGCAGAAAACATGTTGGATTTAAACCTTGGGTGTAGTTGGATCAACTAAATAAATGTTTTCTCAGTATACAAAGTTTAACCATATTGTGAAATTGCACAAAGTCCTATTTGTTTCACTGTGGATTTTATAGAGGACTATATGAAAGATGCATATAATATAATGATAATATGTTCCTCTAAGTCTAGAGCCATGAGGAAGATGACTGCTCTGAAGTACTTTGCTTGATGATGGAATTCAGAGCTTTTTGTGATCATGAGAGTCCATTGGTTTGTTTTATAAAACACTTGAAGGTTCATATATTTGGAAAGATGAATCATGCCAACAGTGTGAATAAATAAATTTTCATTTTGTCAGCTCTTTGGAAATATGATTGCCATAGTGCATTGATTTTATTTCAGTTCTTCTGGGGTATTGAATGTAATGTCTTTGGAAATATAATCTATGTATTGCTTTTGCACTACAGTTTGTGCTATCTTCATCATGCAATTTACCAGTGACTTGATTGAAAAATGATTCAAAGTTGAGTCACAGACATCCACATACATAATTACTTGCAATTCTCTTTCCAAGCAAGTTTTTGTTAATCATTCTACTTAAAAAGGAATTAGAATAAAAGCTCCTATTGTCCTTCTCTCCCAGGCTAGGAGACAATGAAAAATACTGATAAAACTGTATGCAAGCTGTTTTCAAAGAATCTGACACAAACCCTCCGAGCCACTTAAAAATCAGTAAGTTTTTTTGTTGCAGCATGAGAAAAAGCTAACTAAAATAAGAGTGTGTGATTCCATCATGGCTTCACATTGAGGAAGAATAAAAAGTGATATACAATGATGTTCTGTTTTTCTTCTCTTGTTCCATAGATCACACTTCCAATCAAGGCAGAACAGCTCTTGGTTAAAGCTGAAAGTTGAGAAATTGAGAGCAACCTGCCTTATATCTTTTGATAGAGGGAGAGGAGATGGTGTCTCATTCTTCTTGCAGTAATGTGAATTTATTCCTCTATTTTCTTTGCTCTAAGTACAGGTGTCTAGTATGAAATGTTACATTTCAGGTCAAATAAGTAATCTGATCTGAAGCGCTTTTTTTTCACTGAAATAGAAGTTGGAAGGACTTTTGTTTTAGATTGATGTGAACTGAAGCTTTCTTATTTTTGTCAGAAAACTTAAAAACCCCATGTGTTCTGGTCATCTTTATATACCAACAAACACAAATAAGGGTGTGTTTTTTTCCTTATTTAGATAAATTCTTGGACTAAGATAGTATTATCATATTGCTGAATAAATACATAACAGTCCACTTGATTCTAAATGGCCAGTCCTTCTTCTCTTGTTCTGGTATTTTTTTCCTTCGTGGAGCACCATATCCATTTGGAGGGTTATTGAATGAGACTTCTCCCTCATCTTTCACTGTTTTGATTTTCTTTTCTCTTGTTATTAGTGTTGTGCTTGACTTCCTCCTATTTTTTGTGCCACAGATTTCTGTTATAAGATAGAAAAGAAAACCAAAAAGGCTTTGATAGGAGAAATCACTCAGGGCTATCCAACCTTGATATTTCTTGGTCTGGGTTCAAATTCATTGTTGTAAAATTATAATTAACATTTCTGAAATGTTTGCTCCAAATAGGCTTAATAAATAAAAGGAATACAATGAATCTTACTTGTTTGTTCTTCCACTGCCACCCTCCTCCTTCCCCAAACAAAGACTTATTTGTTCCTAAAGTAGAAATACTGATGTGTTCTAAACAACTTTTCTGTGTAGGGCTTTTGAACATACTCTTTGTAAAATTCCTACTAACACCTCACTTTTTATAACTTCTTGGTTGAGAACAGGAGAAAGTTGGCAATGCTGAAAACCTTGTGATCTTGCAAGTTCTTTTGCCAGAGGTACTCTTTTGTTTTCAGTATAATAAAGCATAGCTGAACAGTGTAATTAAAATTCTAAAAGGAAATTGAAAACAAAATCACCAATATGGTCACAATAAAAATAATTATGATGATTTAAATGCAGGTTAATGAATTTGAAAGACACACATGGGTGTGAGTCTGCATCTTTCCCTGGCAACACTGTCAGTGATCAACTGATTCAGTGAAAGTAATAAAGTCTAACTACTGTAAAACAGACAGAAATACAAAGTTCAACTTCTCCTCTAAGTGCACTTTTGAAAAATAGTTCTTTAGGCTCTAGTGTTTTTATTTATAATCAGAATCAGCGTCTTTGCTGACAAGGTACTTTCTAACAACAAAGGGAGGAAAAAAAAAAGGAAGAAAGAGGCAGCAGTTAAGAACTATATATTCCATACAGGCCAATAGTTTCTTGCAGCAGGGTCTCTAACACCAGGCTTCCTTATCACTGCCTGATCAGGCACTGCTTGTTGTAGTCTGCCAGGTGCTCTGGCAAAGCTCGTGTCAGGATGAAGGACTGAATATTAAAAGCATTTTCCTCTCTCATCTCTCAGACAAACATTTTAAACTATTATTTCTCTTTTTAGTAACTGCGATCCTCTGTATATATATGAAGCACATATCTATATTTGATGTGTATGTACGTATCTAAATACTTATATCCATATATGTTCAAATGAGAGCCATGCCTTATTTACAAAAGCTAGGAAAGTCTCACCCAGTTTTTATGTGATTTTACAAATAGAAACCCATGCAAAAAATTTGCTGTTCTCCTAATATTTTTATCTTAGGGGGGTTAAGATAGGTTTTCTGTCTCTTTTCTGCAGACTGCCAGGAAATCTTGTTTTAAGACCCAGTGATTCTTTCCTGAATGCTTTTTTCACACCAATTAGTCAAGTGAATGTTATCAGAAAATATTTTATTTTATTCCAGTAAAATTGAGGAAAGAGGCAAAAA
The DNA here is from genome assembly GCF_027887145.1 of Ammospiza caudacuta. Lineage (NCBI taxonomy): Eukaryota > Metazoa > Chordata > Aves > Passeriformes > Passerellidae > Ammospiza > Ammospiza caudacuta. The sequence goes on along the minus strand of NC_080593.1, from coordinate 38,390,607 downwards.
ATTTGTGATTTCCCTATATGAACTGGAGCTGAGACCCAAACCTGTATGCCCGCTGGAGATTCTGATCTCATCTTTATCCTCTTGAAAATTGAAGAGTATTTATTTACCTCAAAGCTGAAAAAAATTGACCTCATAGGCACTAACTACTTTCCTTGTGGGACTTGAACTGTGGGCCTTCACTGATCCACAAGAAAATAATGAAAAAAACAGTTCTCAAGCTACTGAAGACAGAGTAGATCTTCCTCTGTCTGCTGAAATTTGAATTTTACAAGAGAAATGATGGCAGAAAGAAGCTAAATCAATTCCAAAATGTTTCAAACATTAAATCATAGACTTGAATCCCAGATGATTTCCCTTTTCTGTGTATCCTTTTTCTTTTTTGTCTGTGTTTTGAGATCATCGTTTCCTAATGATTCAGGACACAAAGAAATGCCAAAGCTTGGTCATAACTTTTCTTGATTTCTTGCTTTCTGGATAGCTGAGAAGTGTAACTGATACTCATGAAAGAAAGTGTGGAAAAATTTCTTTCATCCATTAGATTTTCTTTTCCTACACTGGAGAAAGGTGTCTGGTGTTTTTTTGTGTAAGGGACTGCATCTTCTCTTACTGCTCCTTTGGCATTGGAGGAGTTTCCAGCTGCTTTTAGCTCCTTAGTGTCAGACATTGTACTAACTGCAGCTTTGCATGGGGAGATTCTTCCTGCATAGACAGATCAAGTGGTGCACTTGGCTTGTGCAGCCAATGGACCTGGTGGACATATTATGTTCCTCTGCCAATTTTCTTACATTTTTGAAGCTTCTTTCAAGACCTTGTTCATTTGGCTATTTAATAGTCTGGTAAGTCAGAAACAAAAGTGAGCTGACAGGTGGCCTTTCCTGGAGGGTATCAGAAAGAATCTTGTATGTAAGTAGATAACTCTTCTGTCCTTTGGCCATTAGCCGTGAAAAGCGCTGTGCTCACAGGTGTGGAACAGGTGTTTATCTCAACTCTGTGTTAACCCCAGGTTAACCTTGTTGGTCTCAATGATTTAGAGGTCTTTTACAACATAAGCAATGCCATGATTCTGATTATTAGCATTGTGTTAGCACATGGAATAGAGGGAGATGAATATTGGTGGCTACCTGTGGTGTAGTGTAGTGTGCCAAGTACACTGCCAAGTTCTATGGATTACAGAAGAAGGGTGGGCTGTGGGGGCTGAATTGCTGTCAGAAAGCTTCCATTTCAGTCATTGGTGGAGGTGATGAAATGCTCCCTGTGTGCAAGTCAAACAAAGCTCATGAAGATCTGACACACGGTGTTGATGTAGAGGCTTAGTGCACTTATGCCTTGGCAGAATGAAGACAATCCATATGGAGCTTAATAATGGCTGTTCTTTCATCTGAAACTTTGTCTTATTTTCTGGATTTCCCATCTCCCTATGGACCTACCTGATTGAAAGAGAATCCTTTACTTTTCTTTTTCATTTGGTAACTACTGCATTAAAGATCTCTTGTCCTAGTTTGTGTTGATTGACAAATCCAGTGTGTATGTTCCTTCTGCTGTGAAGGTATTTTACGGATGCCTCATTTGAAAAAATTTGGGCTTTCAAGTTAAAGAACATTTCCACTATCTTGTGTCACTAGACCGTGTGACAATAAGACAAAAATGAGTTCTTGAATAGTAACTGCAATACCTGTATTTTTATCTTTCTTCTTGTAATATTCTTTCATCCTTCACAAAGTTTAGCCAGCATAAAGTAACTGTCTTTTCAAAATCGTTTTCCCACTGTGATGTTCTGTCTTGTTGGATGTTTTTTGCTTACATGAGCTTGTTTTATAGCATGGCTAGACAAAATGGAATCTGTCATAAATTATGGTAGTTACCAGTGAGAATAAATCAAAACTTGAAAAATATTTACTGTGCTCCTGGGAACAATTAGGATGTGATTCACTGTCAAAACCTGTGGAAAACAAAGCATCATGACTACAGTGGTGACTAAACCTTTTTTAGTGCCATTTTGAAACAGAAATATTCTATTTAATATTTCTGTCCCCTTTTACCTTTTATAAAGGGACAAATATTTTCCTCTTAAAAAGAAAGATAAACAAAAAACTCTGACTCACTGGAAATAGATGTCGTATGTTAAAACCCAAGTTGTTATTCTGTAGATGACTACCTTGTTTGTATTGTGTTCAGCGAACACGTTTTTAACTTGGTCTCTTCCCTCCTGTGCTTGGCTGTTGCTCTCATTTGGACAAGAAAGTCTGGTAGTCTTAAAGCCTTAATAAATCTTCTAACTCCTAAAGGCAAAAGGTCAGATCTGGGGTGTTGCTTATCAATCTACCTCTCTTGGAATCTGTGGAATTAAAAGAGTTTTAATTTATGCAGAATTTGGTGTAATGGATATGACACACGCAATGCCGAGGTTGTAAAAGAAAACATTCTCAGGACTAGGATATGACTGAACTAAAAGGCTTTAATGTTACTTAAATGATATTGGAATTCTTGCTCTGTAAGGGATGTGCTCAAGTATGGACCTGAATACAAAAACTTTTATTGAATTATGAGGTTCATGGGGTTTTTTTGCTTTTTGATTGTTTTATCTTTTTTGGGGGGAGTTTTTTTGGGTTTTTTTGAGTTAGGCATGAGGAGAACATCACAAGCTGCAATTTAAAATGTGCATATGCATGTTGTTAGTGCTGAAGCAGGCATTCTCATGAACAAATGAAACAAGCTAGAATGTAGAATCTAGACATATGCCACTGACATATAAGAAACAGGAAGACACATGAGATTTTTACTTCATATTATTAATTAGCATTCATACTGGTACTTTGGGACTCATGTTTCCACCATTGTGTCACCTCAGTCAGGGCTTGTACTGAATTATCCTTAGATACTAATTTATTTCAGCTGGGCTTTTAATATAGTTCCATGATTTTTTATAAAATTCTAAAGCAAAACTAAACAAGTATTCAAATCTTTAAAAAAATATTAATGCTTTAGAAAAATGACTATATTCTATAAGTTTAATTTTCTATTTTTCTCATAGTGCTTCACAGAAACTTTCACAATTAGTGGTGTGGAAATGATTGTAGATGCCCAATTTAAACATGAAATGTCAAATGAGTAGTTCTTTCTATAGGAGTCCCAGTGTTTTCCTAGCTCACATGGCTAAAATCATTTTAGATGTTGTCATAGTAACTACTATATGTAAATCTGTATATTTGCTGTAATCTTATGATGTACTGGTGATGTGAGTGTACACGTGGTGTGAATGTCAACACTTTGTTTAATGTCTATGTGGTAGGATGTATTTATCATACCATATTTGGGGTATATGCATGTGTCCTAACCTTTACACACCTGTACACATCCCATATTTTTTGTGCATATTTAGTAATGAAAAACATAAAAATTTTTCCTGTAACATGTAATAAGGATTATTGTGATTTTACTTCCAAGTTAAAAAAACCAAAGCCACTATGTGCACAGGTTACTGTGACAACTTCTTAAAAATACTTATATAATTTTAAAAAAAGATAAAGCACAAAAAAAATTGTAGGATAAGATTGACATTTTAAAAAATTATAATGCTTTAAATAAGGAATTCTTGGCATTATAATGACATATCAAAATTATATGTAGTTGTTGTGGAGGAGGCATGAGAGACTGATGAGCATAATGTGGAGTCTTGCTTTCAAGAAGTCAGGCAGGGTCACAAGGAAAAGGTCAGCAGGTTGTTTGGTGAAGATGAATGGACACCCAGTGTTCTGGGGTCTCGTGCAGTCTGTGGGAGAGCAGAGACAAAAAATTCAGCTGGTCCTGTTCTAAGTCTTCCTGCTCTTTAACTGAACTCAGTGTTCTGTCCAAATCTTGGGAAGAATTGACAATGACATTTTTCAAATATGTTTACTGACAGAAGAGTAATGAAATGTATTAAGGTATTTGGTCTGAAAGCCATGACTGATCTATGTTTAAGCAAATGGCAGAGTCTTGCTCTGGAAATCAGTGTATTTTTGCATTAAGTTTAGAGTGAGACACCTTTGGAATGCTTTTCAGCTATTAGAAACACTAATTTCCAAAAGGTATGGATCAGTGGGTGGAGTTGGATGAATGACCCAATAATTCAGGATGGCTCACATTATTCAAATTGATTTACTGTTTGTTAAATCAGTTTTAAGCAGTAAATCAAACTGATTTACTGTTTGTTATGTGATCACAGATATGGGAAAAATAATTTCCTCTGTAGCTGCTTAGGTCACTGTTAGGCTTTTTTGTAAGTTCTAGCCCACATATAAGCATACATCAGGTGAAAATACAAAATGCCTTAGAAAGACTTTCAGGAGAAATCATTGAATATGTATTTGAAGGTGCACTCCTTGGAACCCGTTAAGAAGTGACAAAAAATGAGTTCTCACAGCATGTAGACTGTAATTTTATCCATAGTGAGAAGTGATCCAAGCAGCTGAGTTAGCATGCTGCAAAAGTCTTGGCCATACCTTTAGCTTGGTTTTTGAGGTGTGTGCAGTGGCAAATCTTTTGATATCAGCTGCAAAAAAGGGCTGGACTACTGCTCATGGATAGAGAATGATATTTAAGATGAGGTGGTTTTCTAGAAGAAGTGGGTGTTCTGCTTCCCAAAATTATTTTCTAAAGGCATATTCAGGATATTATAAAGTCGTATTCTTGATATTCAGGAGTACTACATTTCCATCATAAGTTAGAGTAATTTATTTTCTTTCTTTTATGATTGAAAATATTATTTAAATGGCAATATTTTCATTATAACTCAAACCACATAAATGACCTTTTCTTATTAAATTGCTGTGCAATTACTATAACTGTACTGATTGAGAAGTGGAACACATGCCATTTGCTTTTTAATGTGTGTAACTGAAAAAACCCACCCCTTCAACTAGCTGATAGAAGGAGAAAAAGAATTGATAGAGTGAATTAAATGTCTTATTTATTTTTAGAAAGGGTTTTAAATTTTGAATTTATTATCATGGCATGCTAAAACTCTGATAAATGTTTAATATTTCTTTGAGCTAGTGTGCTTTTTGGCTGCTTAATGGAGAATATCACATGCCTTTTTTTTTGCTGTGATTCTTAATTTAAAAAGTTGGTATTAAAATCTTAATAAAATTTATGGCCTAGGTTTAGAAAATAAGAAAGAAAATAAAACAAGAAGAAAACTAGAGATGAGAAATCCTTGACAATTTCTTGTTCAGAGAAGGTTTTGGACATGATATGATTATCTGGTAAGGTCGAGATAGTTTATTAAACTTTGAAATATTCCAGCTACTCATATACAAAAAGTAAGGCTTTCTTGTAATCATTTCTGCTTTAATATCTCAGAATTGCAAATTGTTTTGCATGCAATTCTTTTGAGAGGAAAATTAATGATACAAATGCATTTCTGGTTAACAAGCTGCATCAGGAGGTTCAATCAGCATAGTTGGGAGAATATGCCATGAGAAAAAATAAACCTCACAGAGATATGGAAAATCTGCAGATTAGATTGTGTCAAAAAAAGGTGCTAAAAGCCACTTAGTGACAGGGCCTAATGTTTCACTTGTGGATGCTGACAGCTTCAGCATTTATGGCAGTATAGTATTATGATGGTCATATTGACAATTGTATTATAAATGCAAACCTAAGTATTTTCACTGAAAATATTGCAGTTCTTTTAAGTATCATTTTATGATGAATGAAAAATTATATTTATTGTAATTAAAATGACAGATTTAATAATGTACAAAAATCAATAGTTAATATATGTAGCAGTTTATGTCTTTCAAATGGTGTGAAATAATTTCCTTCAAAAATAGGGTTGATTTACAGTCTTCTTTGAAATATGTTTAAAGATTATATTGATGTTGAAGCTTGCACAACCTCAAATCATACAGTCCATTTGAGTAATGAAAGGCAAAGGAGGTCCTCTTGTGCAATCATAAAAAAGAAATGCATTGTGTCAGTTCCTAAAAAAAAAAATAATGTGTACAAAGATGTTGATAATTTAAATCCTTAACAAGCTCATACTCAGAAATTAAGTAGAATATCTGTCATTTTGGAAAAAGAAGGCAATTTTTATTTTGTCAGATGGACTGCATCTTAATGCAAAAAGAATAATCATGAATGATGAATTTTCTCAGAAGAACTTCACAGTTTTTCCTGTTTAAACTGCCTCCTTTCTTTAGGGCTCCTGGTGTAGTTTACTTGGCTTTTCTCTTTATTATTATACTAGACATATTTCTTTTTCTCTTTTATTCTTACACTTTGTGAGGAGTAACAAAAAAATTGATACTTTTGAAAGAATAAAACAATTTGTTTTGCTGTTGTAAAGAATTAATTAGTTTTTTCAAATGGGATATAAAGCTTTTAAAATTTTTCTTGCAATGAAAATTTATCATAATTTAAGCATTAGGTAAACTAAAATATTTCAGCTGCAGAATTCAGTGTTCCATGAACTCCTCTGTTCTGCTGTCCACCACCTTCAATGAATGAGGAAGCAGTGTAAAAACAGCCCATTAGGATGATATTATTTATAGCCCAGTAATTGTGAATCTATGTATAACTGCTCTTTTGCAAATAATTGAGTCATCCTTGCAGCTGCAAGTAAGTACAACTGTGCCAATAGCCCACTCAAACTCAAGAAAGTATTTTTCAAAATTTAGCCTCCTCTTTTAAATAGTTTGTGCAAAGATTGGTAATTCAAACTGTAAAGGAGGCACCTGACATTTATATACCAATAAATGTTTTTAAAATAGTCACAGGTTAGAGCCATAAGTAACTCAATGTAACATAAATGATACTTGAGAATTTAATTGTAACCACAGTGGTAAAAATGAGGGGTGGTTAAGTCTGACTTGTGCAACAAACCACATGGAGCAGTTTATAGTTCTATTTATTGTGCTTTTGATATACTTAGAGGTTCTTGCCGTAATCCTTGCCTAAACTCAGAGCTGTCACAGGAATTTGGAATCCTACATTGTAAAATGTTTAACGATTTTTTACAACTGCATGAACTCTAATAAACGGGCCACTATTCCTTTCTAAATTTTGATTTTATATTGTCCATATCTACCCTGGACACCTGTTCATAAGGCACTAAAGAAGAAAAAAGTGAATCTTCCTAAAATAGATTATAATATTTACATTTCCTTTGAAAGCTTGTTTGGCACTGAACGTATTACATTTTTAATTGAAAGTTGTAATAATATGACAATATTTGTATTTTAATAATTTTTATCTATGTCATAATTTTTGATCATCAAGTCTTCCACACTTTATGTACTGACCTAAATAGAGTAATTAATATACTACATTCAGTCTACCCAACGAAACTGCTTGTTAGTTGGTTTCTTGTTATTTGGCATGACAGACTGTTCTGGAAGGGAGGCTCAGGGGTTTATCTTTTATTTCTTTAAGTAAGTAGGTTATTTTTTCATGGTAGAATTTGATAAATCTCAGCTTGCTTCCTATGCTTGAATAATAAATATTTGTTAAATATGAACATGCACCACACACAAATAGACAGATCCAATTTAATATTAAAAAGAAATATAGGGCTGCAGTTAGATGGAGATACTAATTGGGCTAAAAATGACGAAGTTCCTGTTAAAAGGAAAAATCAGAATAATCAGCAAATGCATGGAGTTTTACTGTTTGCAAATGGAAGTGTCCACAGTGGTCTAGCATGGCACAGTGTGAAAACATTTTCACCTTATTACAAAGACATTGCACATCAAAAAGGGGATATAGAAGATAAATTTTTTAAATTTGGTGGCCTATGTGTCCTCAGCTCCAAGGCTTTTCTCTTCTCCTGAGATATTGCAGTAATGCTTGATCCATCAGGTGGGATCAGGAGGAAGGGGGTTTGGAAAGGCCTGGGAGACAAACACTTCCATAATAAGTATCCTGGGACAAATTAAGAGTCCTGCTCCAAATGCGTTGCATTCTAGGCTTGTTTAAATAAAGAAAACACTGGCACATTTCAAGCACAATTTAAGTAGGAAATTACTACATAAATTCATTAAAGATATATTGAAATTTTGACCTTCTGTACTCCTGTACATTGATTTGAGCCTAAATCATCTCCAACACAGCTGCACAGTGAGAATCTACATGCTGCTTGGGATTTTTTTTTCTCTTTCCTAAATATTCACTGTATTTACTTGCACGCTTATTATGTGTACTTTGAGACTATTTGACTATCTGGTTTCTGACTCTAAAGATTTTAAGTTCTGGTCTTTATTTCTGTCCCTAAATGCCTACCTTTAATTTAATATTGTAGCCCTTTCATTTCCAGTTACAAAAATTAATGCCCCTTCCTTCAGCTACTTCATGTCTTCCTCTATTTTAATCAAGATCCTGATTTCCTGGTCTTATTTCTGTTCCCGCTCTTCATCTTCATTTTGGAGGTTTTTTAACAATTAGATATGCTTACTGTGTATCTGTTCTTGTCTGTTACTTGCCTACTCATTTGCATAAGTTCTATTCACCTTGGATGCCTCCATCCATTTTAGACTTACATCTGCATCTAATTGCAAAAGATGCTTCATCTCTAAACATAATCTCAGAGTTACAACATTTACTCTAATCTTCCTCCACCTTTTTCCTTAATACCACCTGGAGTTCTGAAATAAGTTGACTACCAGGAAGATGTCTAAATTTAACAGCCTATTGGAGATAGGCAGGCTTGTTTATAAGAAGTTTTTTTTTTCAATGAATAACATTTGAAAATACAAACAGTTGTAAGCCATCAAAATGAACATGTATCTCTATTCCTATTCTATACAGTCACAGTTAGTTTGGTTCTTCCCCCTCCTGTGCTGTCATTCTTCTCTCTGTCCCTCACTTGTTGATGCTTTACTTTAGATAATTTGTCTTTATTCAGGACAGAGACTGACTTTAATTATTTACAGACTCAATCCCAAGAGACCCACAGCCTTGATTGAAGACACTGGATGGTACAGCAATATAAACGGTAATTGCCATGAAGGGGAAGGGCCTGCCGCATTACAGATTCAGTCCTGCAAGGATTGGAGCTTTCTGCAGCCTATTGAACTCCTGACTGGACCTGGCAGAAATCTTTATGACATCAGAGGAGAGGGGCACCTTGATTTTATTTTTGTTTTCAGATAAACTTGCAAGGCCAGAAAAATCGTATTCTAGTAAAGTCATCATATTGCAATGGGAGTGATTTTTACACAGGAGGTTCTAGAATATTTGTACCACTGATCCAGGAGAGAGGAGAATAATGGTCACATAAAAAAAAAAAAAAATAGAATCCAAGGGAGTAATTTTAAGATGGCATATTGGCAGAGAAAATTGCAGCATAGTGCAGAGTGATAGATTACAGTGCATCTTGTTAATGCTTCAGTACTTAACCTCTACGAATCATTTTGAATTTGAAATGGAAATTAAAAGATAAAAATCTGAAGATAATTTCATCAGATACCTGAAAGGTCTTTTGTGGTGTTCTAACTAAACCAGCAAATGCTTTTCCTGGTATCAGTGGCAGCAAAACCACATTTCTGTTTGAGGAGTTTGACAGATTTCATTTTGAGAAGTGACAAGGCCTAAGCCAGAAAAGAGAGAGACATTCATTATTATTTAAGCAATAATAGTGAAGGCAATATAGTGAAGCTAAAAGAAAGAAAGCACTTAAATTTACAATAAATTTGCAATGCTGACTTCATGTCATGTTTTTGCCAGCTTGGCAGAGAATATTAGACTCATGTTTGAGGGAAAAAAAAATCATAAAGATGGTTGTTTCTTAAATTTTCTTTGGGATGGCATGGTTTTAAAATCTAATAATGTTGTTTTGACACAGTTACAGAATTTGCAATTTTTCTAAATGGAATTTGCATAATCATAGCAACATAAAAAGAGAAAAAATAAAATTACACCTTTTATAAATTAGCACATCTGACGGAGGAGATAAAAATACAAGATGGCCTAATGTTTACATTATTTTATCAAGTGCTAGAATGCTGCTAGTGTTGCTGGCAAAATTTGTAGTTTATGTTTGTTGATCAAGTTTTAAGAGTAACTTTACTCCAGAATATGCACACTTTTCCTTTTACATTAAAAACATAAAAATGAATTTTACATGCTGTGAACTCAAGTTCAGACTGAATCTGGCTGGAGGATGCAATGGGATGAATTCGATAGGCTGCCATTAACCTTGTGGTCCAGATGAGGTTATCAAACAGTACACATGACTACAGGTAATATAATAGAAAAGACCTCTGATGTTATTGCATGTATTGTCATTGCCAGAACACGAGGTTACCTCCTCTACCATATCCCTCTGCCTAAAAATAAATTTTTTTCAGCTATTTACTATGGGAAAAGAAGAATTTTTCTTCATGCTATTTGGTGGAATTTTTTGCATTTGGTTGAAATGTTACTTGTGTTCTTGTATTATGTGCTATCATATTTTCTGCCTTGTATATTGGGAACTTACCTACCTGCAGTAATTAAAAGAAAGTCTTTCATGCTATTAGAGATGTAAATGAAGGTATCACCCCTGAAGCCCCTGTGTGCTGTGTAGTTAGGGGACGCATTACAAAGAGCTTTGCTTTGTTTTGCAAGCATCACATAGAATGCAATTTTTCATGAGTATCAGTGAAGCTCACAGAAAAGTAATTGAGCTTTCTAAATGGTTTTTGCTATATGTGCAGTATAAGCATTGGAGTTCAATTCACATGCCTAGTACTGCCTTATCTTCATGTAATCAGAATCCTTGGAGTTCTGAAAGACCTCTAAGATCAAGTCCAGCCATTAACCTAGTCGTGGTCTGAGCCATGTCCCTAAGTGCCACATGGTGTTTTCTGAATTTCCAGGGATGATGACTTAACTACTTCCCTGGGCAGCCTGTTTCAATGCTTGACAACCTGTTCAGTGAAGAAATTTTTCATAATATCCAATCTAAACCTGCCACAACTTGAGGGCATTCCCTCTTGTCCTACTGCTTGTTACTTTGGCATTTCAGGCATTTCTACAGAGTAATGAGGTCCCACTGAGCCTATTTTCCTCAAAACTAAACGTCCCTCAGCCACTCTTTAAAAAACTTGTGCTCCACACCCTTCACCAGCTCCATTGCCCTTTGGAAACACTTCAGCATCTCAAAGTCTCTCTCATACTGAGGAGCCCAAAACTGAACACAATTTTCTCTCCTTTTGTGTGGTTACCATGGCAGGTAGTTAAGATTTTGCTGCAAAAGATTGCAAGACTGTGAGGTTTTCTCCATTCTCCTTCAAGGTGTTAAAAAGTATAATCCTGACAAACATGTTTTATCTTATCTAAGGGTTTTTGACTACCAGCAAGGCTCTTTAATGTCTGAAACTATTTTAATTATTTAACTTTTAACTAATGTTAGTCAGCCTCTGGATCTGTATGCCAAATGGAGACTAAGCAAATGCACAAGTTCTTCTTTTTCTAACTAACAAAGCTCAGAATTATTACTGAGAGTCTATTCCTTATTTAACATGATGTGCAAGATATCTAGCAAAAACTTGTTTGAGAGATTAAAGTTTTCTTCTATTTCTGTGCTATGTCAGACAGTCTTACTAAATCACATCTGCACTAGAAAACATGATGAAGCTGAAGACATAGGCAAAAGTGTGTAAAGGCTGTGTCATATCTTGTAGACACTCAGCAAAAGTGGTGTTTTAAGCATATATGGTCATCATGATGAGCGGTTCTTTTTTTGAGAAACTTAAGATATGACAAATTATAACCACAGCTGGTGGAAGCAAAGCTGTTAAATTGATTTCCTGTAAAAAATATTGTAAAAACATTTTTTTTCCATATTAAACCTCAATAAATATTTGACTATTTCAGTGAGTTAAAAATGTAAGTATTTAAATGACATAACTGCCGGTTTAACTTACTTTAAGACGCTTGACTCTTCCATAATGAACAGAATTATTCTGGGCAGTTCCTAAGGCAGGCACAGTCACGTGAGACCTGGATGAAAACCACAAATTATATTTCATAGAAAAAAATCAGAATTTAAATGTTGGACTCCAGATTAGACTGAAAAGAGTCCAAAATACATTCCATAGAAAATTAATGAGTATTCCAACTCTGCTTTAGCCATAATGTTTCAGCTGGAGAAGAAATTAACACAAATAACTTTGAAATTTTCTAGCATTTGATTCTTTACTTGTAGGTCAAAACCTTCTGTCTTCATTTTCAGTGGCTGGTAACATATGTGATGGTTATTAAATATTATCAATGAATTCCCTTTAGACCTGCTAAAGCTTTCAAATTATATCAACCTATCTATGTACTGATCTGTTATAATAATCTGCTTGTCCATCTTCCTTTTTTCTTAAGATGACATGTATTTAGGTTGAACTGCAATTTTTAACTATGCATAAATAATCAGAAAAGTTTGAATTTAATTTCAGACCTTTTCTCCTCATTTTATGAGGCTTCTTCTTGGTATTTCCTCTAGACTAAGTGCTCACTGTTGTGGAGGGAAAGAATGTAAGAAAATAAAGATAGTGCAGAAGGTAATCTCACCTCTGAGGAGTTGCATCTGTACTAATTACCGAAGACTAGGAATGGGCCTGCTCTTAATAGGCCACAGCTGTGTCCAATAAGAAAAGTGCGACAAAAGAGCGGGTTAGGTGGTTGTGAAGAGAGTTGCAGTTTGTTGGCTGTGCTGTGAGGAAGGAGTCAGTACTGTGAGGAGATGTCCATGAGAAATCACCGAGAAGGTATGGGCGATTTACAATAAGTTGACAACACGCCATGAAAGGAAGCAGGCGTATTTTTTGCTGCTAGGATGGATGTGTCTGGGTGTTGTGATAATAAACACCAAAGTTCTTGCACATTTGTCAGTGTTTGTGGCTCTGAGTTGTAATAGATTGTGCTTGTTCTTAGTTCTGAGAGCAAAATATCTCATAAAACCAGTAATATGCTTTTCATTATTTTTATCTTAAAAGTAGTGTGATTTATAGCACTCTTCCAGTTTGGATGCTCTTCCCATGAAATGGCATTGCTACCATGCATTTGGAAACAGTTGCTACAGTACTCTAGGTAGTCATGGTGTTTCCTGTAAACAGTGCTCAAAATGTTTATGGCTTGATATGAAAATGCTCAAGTTCACATATTTCCAAGTGTTAATGTTGTTTGGCACTGTATATACTAGGAATCAGTTGTAAAATCCCCAGGAAGTCAGGAATTATTAATCCATATTTTTCATAGGCTTGTTCCCTTGCAGGCATCAACAGTGGCATTAATAACCAGGATTCCCTATCTATTTCTTGCATCTTTTTGTCAAACCACCTGTCTAATAGTTTTAATGTAAATTTAGGATAATGTCAAATTAAATATGCTATATTAATATGTGATGTTATGTATGCTTCAGTAAAATATTTACACCAAAGAGAGTTTGAGATTTTTGTCAAATTTATACAACTTCCCAATACCAAAATAATCTTACTTTTAACTTCTTGTCAGTCTCCATGGTGATGACAAAAACTGGTAACAGCTGACAGAATGGCAGTAGAGATACTCTCTCTACTAGACAGAAATAAAAAATAAATTGATACCACATAATCTCATATATTCTGCTGAAAATTCAGTAAGTTAACATAGTTGGACAGTTGCTTTGGCCCAGCTAGGTGGCTGATTTGTAGGGTAAAGAAAATGAAGGAAAAATTATAACAATCGTTCTGTTTAAGTCTTTGGCAAACTACATATACGTTGGACCTGACAGAGACTTCAGATGTTTCAAAAATATGTTTCTCTATAGACTGTTTTAATTTTCCTTTGATTTTTGTTGTTAAGCTTTAGGTGAGGTTGTGTTCTGTTCTTTCATGTGCATTAGTGATTGTTGTGCAGGCACCATGGTGGTTATCTAGTGGTTATCCTTTGTAACTGAGAGCCTGAACCTAGAGTCCTTCTAATGGAGTCTTCTAATTTCTGAGCATGGAAGTCCTCTTTTTATGTTTTGTTTTAGTTTTTTCCCTAGTTGTTTTTCTATTTTTTCATATTCTAAAGCATCTACAATTTTGAGGATTAAGAAAGTTTGTACAGAACCATGGATAAGAACTTTAAAATTCTGAACCATAGGTCCAATCAGAGCTTTAGGAATATGTTGTGAAATTTGCATAGTGGAAGAAAATTACATATTCACAGTGCAGTTACTGAAAAATATCCCAGAGTGATTGTGCAGATCCTTGCTCTTTGATTGGCTAATGATAGGTTTTAGGCAATCACAGTAAAGGGAATAGCGCATTATGCAGTTATTTAAAAATTAACTTGTGCAAATCAGACATGTATAGTCAATCATAATGCAAGGAAGTAGATACAGTTTGAGGAAAGAAATAGTCAAATTATTTCAGCAAACTAACACCCTTATGATTGGAAGTGATTGATGTGTCTTTTCTGAAACTTTAAAAAAAAAAATCATCTTCCAAGAATGAGAGAGCATCAAGAATATCAGTGTAAATTTTAGGCCAAAATACACGTAAGAGATTTTGGGGTTTAGTAAAAGCTATGCCATCTTTACCAGCTCCATCTACATGACCACTTTACCAGAAGAACTAGTTTTAGTTTTGCTGTTCATTTAGAGTATAATAAGTGAAGTGAAAGGCCTGGAAACTACATTTTGTGATGAGAAGTTCTCATGGTGAAGAAACCTCTTTCCTTTGTCTCTTTGTTTCTTAGCCCTTGAATTTATTTTTCCTAAAATTGTAGGTACTGGGACAAAAAAGTCCAAATAGCAACTTGAGCTGAGCAATATACACATATTTTAAAGATTAATTTTATATTGTTTATTTTATTCACTGGTCTTTTGTGTGGGTGTAAGATCAAAGAAATGGTTTGTCCTGACAGCTGCTCTATAATAGTTTCAAGTTGCTAAAACTGTGAGGACTTGATTCATTATCTAGTTTATTGCTAGAAAGCAGCCTGGTTTTCTCAAAAGTCCTATAGATAAAAAAGCATTGATTAGTAAGTGCATTCCAAGAAATGCATAGCAAATATGTAATCCTACTTACATAGGAATTGACTCAATATTGCTTTTATTCGTATTGTGTTTTTCCCATGAAAGGTGGTTTAAAAGTGCAATAGAATGTAATTTTTTCCTTTAAATCTTTATTAGAGAACTAACATTGATTTTGAGTCAGACCTTCCTCTCTTATTTTATTATTATAACTCTTTCTCAATTTTTAAAAATACATACTGAATATAAAATTCTGACTGTTCAATGCAGACAAAAGCATTTATTTAATTCATCCCCTATGAGATCCATCTTGGAAAGACAGTCTTCCAGCTCTAACCGCTGGAAATTTATTGGCTTTTTTAAAACAGGAGAGGCTTTTATTTTAAGTCGCATTAACTTCCTATTTATTGGTGCTGGCAGTGAAGGGATATTTTTGTTTCTTTGGATAAATATGTTCAAAAAGAATAGCACCTTTGCTGATTTAATACTTCCCACCTATTTTAATCTGTTGAACATCTGGCCATCTATGGCTTTCCATTTGATGATTGTGTTTAACTTTTGAGTTTTGGGATATAGTTTGTACTAGAAAATTCAGCCTATCCCTGAATATCTAAATGATGGGTTAATAATGGAGATCTGCTGGTATGTAGACTAGAGACAGTGAATCTTACTGTGTGAGATTAAATGCAGTATTCCAAGCACAGTTTGCAATTTTTAAAATGTAGCTGCTGGACTGAATATCCTTTTGGACTTCTGTGTGGGACAAAGCTTCTTCCATGATTAGATTGCTGAAATCTGATTCTGGCTTTAAATTTAATGCTAAAGGATAGTTGTGTTCCTCCTTAGTGGTACAGAGAGTCTATGCACTAACTATATAACTGATCTGAAAGTTCTAAGATCTAAAAAGTAAGTCTAAGCATGTGATATTGCCTGCTACAAGAATAATGAATTTCCCATATATGAATTTAAATCAAGTAAGTTATGTGTGTTTATACTAAAAGAACATTCATAGATGAGCAAACAGAAATTACACACAATGGAAAATTATCCATAAGCCTTTACCTTCACTGTACTACAAACACCTTGCTAAATATGGTGGTTTAACCCCAGGGGGCAACTAAGCACTTCACAGCTGCTTCATCACTCTGCAGAGGGATGGGGGAGATGATCAGAAGAGTATCAGTGGGAGAACTCATGGCTTGAGATAAGATGGTTTTTATAAGTAAAGCAAAAGCTGCACACATAAGCAAAGCAAAACAAGGAATTCCTTCACCACTTCCCATGGGCAGGCTGATGTTCAGCCATCTTCAGGAGGGCAGAGCTCCATCACATGTAGTGGCTACTTGAAAGACAAAATTACTCTGAACATCCCTCCCATTCTCCTTCTTCCCCAGCTTATATATACCGAGTATGGAGCTGTAGGTATGGAATGTCCCTTGGGTCAGTTGGGGGCAGCTGTCCCAGCTGTGTCCCCTCCCAATTTCTTGTGCGCTTCCAGCCCAGTCACTGGTGGGGTGGTATGAGGAGTAGAAAAGGCCTTGATGCCAACCATGCAAGCTCTGCTTGCAATAATTAACATAATAATAATGGAAAGCACTTAAGCTATTTTCTATTTTTGTTCCTGTCCTTTCTTTTTTCTTGCCCCTGGAGTCCTTATGATTTCTTTCCCAAGCAGCAGAACAGTTGGTGTTTGGTGTGAAGTTCACAGAAGGATCAAAATCTTCCTACTTCAAGGAGCTGGGGAAAGTAATTCAGCCACTAAGCACATGGAGCTTTAGGTTCACAAGAATGAGTCATTACTGGAGTGTCAGTGTGCTACTTATGGGAAGCTAGCAGCCAGAATGAATTAGCTACTAGAAGATTGCACAAAAAAGATGTGTGAATTAGTTTATTTCATCAGGCTATCTTCAGGACTGGGTTAAGAGACAAATTATTGATATTTGTTTTTTTTTAAGTCCTAGTAAAAACATCCCCTTATTTTTTTTTTTTTTCAAGCCCTGTTCCATCAGGTGGAATTATGTTAGGAGGACTCCTCACACCTACTTGGATGTACCACATTGTTATTATTTGCACTAAGGAAGAATAATGTCTAAAACGTTCTTCATTTCCAAACTCAATCTGCATCCAAATTAAGACAAGTTCAGTGGCATGAATTGATGACAGAATTTGTATTTTTACAAATATATTCTTTATATTCTTTATCTGCATTTTAGGTTGATTTTTTTCACTTAAAACCATTTGTGGTACAATATGTTTTATGTTTAAGTGTATTTAACATAGCAGAATAGGATTACTGACTTATATTTTATATATTTTCTGTATTCCCTTCAATGTTTTTACTATCAGATGTCACCAGGGAATATGTGTTCTGTAGATTTCCCATCGCAAGGAGTTGTTTACAAAATATCAGAAAGGGAATTGTGCTATTCTAGCACCAAGGAGATATGGTCACAAGTGACCTGCTTTGAACAGCTTAAGTGACTGGTATAGCTTAGAGTAAATTGCTATTTTAACAGTGCAAAGGTGCTGGAATCTGCTCCCTAGCACGTTCTGCTCTAGTGCAGCATAGTTCAACTTCCTTTGCAATAAGCTCTGCCACTCACGCTCTGCTATGAAGACATTAAATAATGACTGAAACTTAATTACTATTTGACTGGTGCTCAGTTGGCTGGGATTTATGATGGAAGGTTTTCCCATGTGTAGTCCATCAGTTGTCATCATCAAATAGTCTTGCACTAATTGACATTTTGACCAATATTTGGGTTAGTATTAATGCTGTTTCATGCCATAGTATTTGTGTGGGCCAGACTGGTAATCCTTTTTTTCATGTTGGCTAGCAACTATCTAATTTTGTTGATCTTGTGTACTGGAGAAGCACGTTCCTCTCGATTTCTGTGTTTTCTCTTATGTGGAATAATTGACTAAAAAATCAAAGGTTCAAGAATGACATGAAAACTTTGCAAGATGAGACCTATTGTAAAAAACCCTACAGAGAGACAGATGTAATAATACCCTAAAGATATTTTTCTAAATTAAAAAAATATCCATGCATGACCCAGTTTCTGCTCGTGCTCTTTCTCTAAGTATTCATAAAACCATGGTGAGACGTGGTTTTGTGGTAGGTGGCAGGTAAAGGCACGGTCTTGTTCTATAGACATGTCAAAGAATGAACTGGAAATGATGAATAGTGCTGTGATTATTTGCACAGACAAATATAATTAGTATCAACTGAAAGTATTACATGAATAGCTGAGAGTCATGCACAGCAGGAGATAGGCACAGGAAGTGTCTAATGTAACACTGAGAAGCATTTTCAGTGTCTTTTATGATAAGTTGGAAGGAAAATATGCACTGTTCTTGTCAATATCATCTTTGGTTCAAATTGCATCATGTTAGACTACAATCAAAATATATGTACCTTTGAGGAGAAAAAATGAAAGTCCATGAATAGAATAAAACTCATTATTAACAAGTTAAGACCTATTAATAATACATAGGCTGTATTGTATTCATTTTCATAGCTATTCATACTTTAGTTTTGAGTAAACAAAGCCTTTATTTCAATAAGCCCGTGCTGTTATAAAAGAAGTTCTGAAGCACTGCCAATAAGTGTTTAAACTTTTATAAAAAGTTGTCATTGCGTAGTTGTAAAGAACATAAGATGCTCAATATTTCTATGCAATAAATTGTCAAAGACAAATGCTAATCCTATATATCAGGTGTTTTCATCAGCTATCAACAGCGAATACAAGATTATGGAAAAAATAATGAAAGAAATATGGATTTACCATCATTCTTCTTGATTATTTCCTAAAGTAGTCATTAAAACCCAGTGTTGTCTACTTATTGTCAAGTTCTCCCCCTACTGTCTGTGATGGTTTTAGAAGAAAATCCTCTGTATTTTGTAATTTAAAACTTCTTTATAGGTAAATTTACCTACAGCAAAGGCAGGGAGAGTAGTTTTATTCAAATGTGCTATATTAGATGTCAATTGCAGATCATAATAAAGCTTGAGAAAAAGATCCCACTATTTACCACGTGGTTTCTAGATGCTAAATATGCATTTTAATGTAAAAGGGAAGAGAAGAGAACTCTCCTGTTCTTCAGTGACACCAAACCCAGGGGCTCCAGTCTGCTGCAGCCAAACACCTCGAACACAACAGGAAAAGCTTGGGATTAACAGTATATAGATGCAGTGATTTGATGTAACAGCAGCTTGCTTGAATTAATGTCCTGTGACAAGCCCTCCCTTGCAAACCTTTAGAAGCAAACTGTTTCTTTGTCTACATTTTAAGCTTGGCTACAGCCTCTGGTAGATTCTGCATTGTTTCTCACATACTGTATTTTGGACAAAGTCGAATCATCATCTGTGAAGGACTAACTACCCAAAGGGTTTAAACCAAATTGCTAGTGGTTTATTCAGCTTTGACACTTCTCAGTGTGATCCTTACTGCCTTTTGTAAAACAAGGAGACAAGGGAAAGGCTCCAGAGACTTTCTTCTGTTCATTCTGTAATAGTTTTCTTGCCACGGGAGGCTTAAGAAGATTTGTACTGCCTGCTTTCTTTTCATTAGCAGTGAGTGCAATGCTGTTGGGTAAGTTAATGTGTGAGACTATAAAAGGAAAAGCACAGGAATTTGGAAAAGGGTGGGTTTTTTTCATTAATACATTTTTAATGTCATTTTTCTTGATTTATTCTGTATGGGGTGCAGGGAAAAATAAAGTAACGTGTGACATTTGAGATATTTGCAGTTGTTCTCAGCCAGACAGAGAATTAGAATCTATCTGTTTCTTGAATGCAATACTATGCTTCGCTGATTTTTGGCAGCAGCATGTTAAAATTCTTGTTATTATACTGACAAAGAAACCTGATTGAATTTTCAACACAATCATACTTCCTGTCATGAAATGTAATAATATTTAATGGTATCCTTGTAAATCTGTATGGAATAAAATGCATCAATCTGGATCACTATATTGCACTAACCTTCAATGCTTAAATTGGCATTAAATGATTTATTGTGTCTTTCACTCTGAACATTTATTTTAAAGAAAATTGAGCATGTTTGTTGAGAAACCCCCAAGTTTAGCAAATTGATTTGTACTTTGTTTCATATACACTAGGTATTTGCATCAGATTTGACTCTGAGCATTTTGATAGCTTTTCGTGTTGTGACAGTTAATGTGTAAATATTGTTATGGATATATACATAGAATAACATTTTTTAAAAAATAAGACTATACCATCCTTACTGTTATGATTTTTCAGAAAACTCTGGGCTCATAATATTTGTTATAAGTACTGCAGAATAAATAGTAAATCTAAATTAGCCTTAGAGGTAGCCGTTTTGCAGTTCTCTTTGTATTTGGTGGATTGATGGATGGTAACTCATGCAGGACATATATGATTTCATATATAAGATTAGCAGGATGATAAATGATAACAGTAATTAAAGGATTACTCTATGCTACATCTCTGGACTTTCTAATCATTGCTGCTTATCATCAGCAAATGTATTGTACTTTAAATTTTTTGTTGTCTTATCTATCATGCACATTTCTAGTCTTTTCCTTTGTTCCCAAACACATACTTAAACTTCTCTTCTGGGATATAAGGAATACCAAAATTACTTAGGAAAAATGCTAGTAACTCAGGTGGAACAGTTCTGTGGGAATTCTTTTTTTTTTTTTTTTTTTTTTTTTTTAAAGGGTAGGCACAACAACAGTTCTCTGCCTGGTAGACCAGTAGTTCAAGGTTTCTAAAGCAATTCTTACTGAAATATACACAGTGTGTGAGTTTCTTAAATGCCAAGTTTTATTGCTTTCTGCCCCCCCCAACAGTTACTAGTATACTCTTTGACATTCTAAAACATTCAAGCAGAGATAGCTGTTGATAGATGTAACTCAGCACTATTTCATATTTATAGAATAGCATTAACTCCAGCCACACTTGTCAACAACTCTGCTCTTTTGATTCTCAGGAACCATAGCTTGAAGCATTATCAGTATGTGATATAATTAATCAAGAAAATGTTTATCCTCTGTTTTATTTTTATTTGTGTACCCATTACTACATATTACCAGACACGGTTGTTCAGCCCCCAGATAACTACAGTCACTGCTTGATGGTTTAATTGTGTTCTATTTCTGTAGCTTTTATAAGACACACGAGACTAGTGTAGATTATAGCCTAAAAATGGCCCTTACTCAATGAAGGTTGTATAGTTTTGTCCAGAAAATGTCTTTTCCCGTAGCTGATCATGCTGGTATTTTGTTTTTTGCTTACAATAGCTTGGTGATTTCAAAAGGAGAGCTTATTGCCAAATCTGGAAGTCTAATTGTGGTGGTAGAGGAGTAGTCACAGTTGATCAAATTCCACCAGATAGCTCCAAGACCTTGTTCCCTGGCATAACAATCAGAACATCTCTGAGTAGCATATGTGAGCAAACATATATACAACCAACACATGAACATTTAAAAAAGTTTAACGTGATTAATCTGTTGCCCTCCTTATGAAACAGGCATTAAGGCTCTCAGAAGCATTGACTTTCTTATTCCACTTCCTTGCCTTGTGTGCGTAGATCTGTCTTCGTTAGAAGTTTTTTCCCATGGTAAGCATGAGATAAAATTCTCACATCACGGAAGTCAGTATTGACATTTAATGCTTGAATAGAGTCAGTTTATCACAGAGCTTCATGTAATACACCACCTACAGTGAGGAAATCAGAGGAAGAAGGGCAAAATTTCTACAGTGATCCAGGCTTGATGTTTTGAAGTCATATCCCGCAGTAGTGGGCAGTGACATACATAGAGGTGCTTATACTCAAAAGGTATTCAGCATAATTCTGATTCACTTCACCTTATTTTCAAATATTTTGGAAAGTATTTCTCTTAGAAAATGCAATGATGTACATTGAGAATGCCATTTGTAAACTAATAAATATGATAGGTGTTTTTCTTCTGCTGCAAGTAATAATGTGCGCCTTTTTTTTTTTTTTTCCTTTTAAAGGTCCTTGCTGCATAAATTTTTTTTAGTAGGCATTTTATATTAATAGAAAAACAATCTTTGGCATGGCCTTTCAGGAGAGTATAACTTGTAATTATTTTTTTTGTAGAGACCATTTTAACTGTCTCTAAGGACTCTGATCAGCATTCTTCACTCAAACACCCATTGAGTTCAATAGGATTTTTCATGATTAAAAGAACATGTAAGGAATGTTGAATAGAGCTAACTTATTTAAATGCAAGCAAACACTTTATATTTTCAGAAGGGAATTAACAACCTAGATATTACACACAGAAGACGACTAAACTTTTATGTGGTGTCTGGGTGCCAAAAAGATGGCATCTACAATTTTAGAGCTATTTGTTATTTTGTCAGTGTGGCTCCAGGCTACATATCACTGGATAAAACCTTTATTTTACATAACAAATAATGAAATATTGCAGCTTCACTGTCTCTCTTCACATGATTAAAAGAGATTAAATTTGCTTAACATCACTTTACATTAGTTTCTGATTCTATACTGCTGTTGAATCCTACTCTTGATTTTTGAAATATGTATATAGGATTTTTCTTCTCCCTGCAACACAGTCCTCAGTTGCACAATGAACTAAGAGCTACTCATCAAATGGTACCACATCTTTTAATGGAAAGAATAATCAAGAAATTGACAAGTAGCTTGGGAAAGAGTTCCTAATATTCAACTATGATTTTCAACTACAACATGAACAGGCCAATACTCAGATTTCAAACTTGCTTCGATTTTGAGCTCCCTATCCATCTGTTGGATACTCTTGCAAGAGCTGCCTTTCATGATTTGCACAACTCAATTAGGGAACTGTTTTGTAAGGAAGAGAAGGTGATAAATTGCTTTGTTAATGAGGAGTCTGTGTGGGTTTCTGGAAAGATAGGTAGTGTGCTGAAAATGAATGCTATGATTACACTATATTTCTATTGTTCAAAACTATAAAATTTTCCAGGTTAAGAAAGACTGAAAACTAGAGTTTTGATGACTGTGATATGATTCATTGCCTTTGAAGGTAATGGAAATACCAAATATATGAAAGGAACTTGCTGTATAAAGAAAAATTTCATCATGAAATAAAATTTCCAGACCACGTGAGAGACACCTAGTGGAAACATCTATAATTAAAGGCGTTACATCTGTGGTGCTTGTTGAGTTGTACAGTATTGTATTGCAGAGAAGGAGCTCCTTCATATATATTCATTTACTTTGGGGCATTCTGCCCCTTTGAGATTAGAAGAGAATACTGCAAAAAGTGAAATTATTCCATCATATTATTGGGATGCTAACTTGATGTTTGAAAATAAGAAAGTTCTTCATACAACTTCTTTTTTATGTAATTTCATCTCTCCCCAATAATGGCGTTATCAGCTCCTGATCTGCACTGAGGTTTCTGTTTCAGAGCTCCTCCTGTAAGATAGCAGTAGTGTAAGATAGAGAATGTTATTGCTTTTCATGAGCAGGTCTCTGCTTTCCAGGATTTGTTTTTAACTCCATCTGGAGTCTACTCTTTCTACATATATTCTGCTTATCTTTTTCTATTTCTCTATCTTTATTTCTTGATGCTTCCTCCAGTGCTTTTTCTTCAACCAGTTGTTCCTGTCTTCTTTTCATTCCTCTGGTGCTGCATATTAGAGCAGCTGCTGCTGCACATTCTCCTCATGCCCTGCCATGTGCTGTGGGAAGCATAAATAACTGAGAGACATAGTTTATAGTCTTAACATTTGCAATCAGGCTCCTCTCTTATTTACTTTACCACATGACGGAAACAGCGCAAATACAAATGAGAATGCAAAGGAGTAATATGTGTTTCAGACAAAAGGGAATGATGATCAGCACCAAAATCAAAACTAAAATGTGTCTCTCTTGAACTTGAGTCCTTTACATGAGATGAAAATAACGACAGTTCTGTATGTGTATTATATAAATCTATATCATGTAAAGAACATAGGTGTCTCATAGGTTTTAGATACATACAGTTGCTCTTTAACTGTTCTCAGTTACTGAGAATAAAGTTCTGTAGGGAACTTCACTTTGTAGAAAATCATTACACAGTTGGATCTGACAGGTCTTGATAGTTGGTTTCACAGGGCCTGTTGAGAAGTTTAATTTAAAGCACTATTATGTTGAGCTGCATTACAGCTCTAGTTGCATTCCCATATCAACAGGCCTTTCTCTCACAGGCTTACTTGAAACATTTTAGCAAGGTGTTTATCTGTGATAAGTCATTATTGCTTCTGATATGGGAGGTCCTTGGTGACCAGCCAGAGAATCTTTATCTCAGTCATTTGTCCTATTCAAGAGTCTTTCACAACAGCTCTGTTGAATTCAGCATATTTATATTGTTCAGGCTTGATAAGCAGTTCATTGATCAGTTTTCTTTCTGTGAAGCGAGAATGCAGGAGACAAGTATAATCTATGGTACTTTTACTTGGGCTGACTGAGAGTAATGCAATATGATATGCCCATTTTCTTGTGGAGTTTCCATGGGCTGGACCTGAATGGGCACATTTTATGGTCCATTTGGCATGCTCTATATATCTGTTCGTACCAGAAATGATACCCTTTTTATCAAAGTCCATCTTTTATGTCACTGTGTAGAGTTTTATTTTATGGTTTTTTCCGAAGCATAGAACGGGAATTATATCCATTACCACAAAAGACACTTCAGTGTCCCTGTCATTAGACTGACTTGGTTCAGCACCTCTTGCGTGATACAGCTGTCTAAATCTTTAACCTGTATAGAAGTACCCTTTAAATCAATAACAGTAATTGAAAAAAGGATTAGTGTGCTGGAATCACTTGAGAATGCTTCTGTTCATGGGGTTCGCAAATGTCTATGAACAGTCAGGCAGTTAATAAGCATCTGTGTTAATTCATGTATTTAATAAACATTTACCTGGTTTCAATACTCTCTCTTCACTGACTTTTCAACACACAAAAAATTAACTGTTTCACCTGCTTTATAAGATAGCACAAATTTGTTGTATTATGTTATTATGGGTTGACCTTTTAAAAGCTAGGTAACTCCTCTGAAGAATCTATAAGATGTGGGAGGTATAAAAATTACTAGCGTTCCCATGGCTCAACTCAGTTATTGCTGGGCTTTAGTAAATGGTGGTGTATATGTTCTTACTCAAACTGTGCACTAAAATATAACATCTTAAAAAACATTCTTAAATTTGGAAAAGGGTTTTTTATCTACCTTAATAAACACCTCTCTTCCTATACAGCAAAATAGTTTTGTAGTAGTTAGATTTAGGATTCCGGGTCAGTGTCAAGGAACTGAATCCTCTTACAATTTACTTCTTGGCTTTAAATGTGACCTGTGCTAGGAAAGAATTACTTGGTTTCTATCAATTTCACTGCCCAAGGTCCTTGGCGCTACAGAGGATAGGGCTGATAGATTGAAGCGAAAGCTGTTACCTACTCACAGTTCTGAGACAGATAAAGTTCAAAAATATCTTGCAGCTGTAACAAAGGAGAAGAATTTCTTTGCATGGTCTGAAATTTTTTCCAAGTATTACTTTGAAGTATAAATCAGTTTCCCGAAAACAATTACATGAGAGCTATCTTGTCTGGCAGAAGAGAAGGATGACCTGTATGTGTACATATGTACATGAACAAGTGGTAGGCTTACTGGGGGTGGGAATGAGTGGCAGCTGGGCAATGTGCTCTGAAGAAAACTAAGACTGCAGCTAGCCTGCCATCAGGACAAGTTTCTGGCACTGTTACAACTCTTGAATTAACCTAGTTTTATTTGCTGTTAGGTACATTAATTAGCATTCATTTTTAATTCAATCAAGACATTTTATTCTTGATATAATCAGAGATACTTTTACTAGATAGACATCTTGTTTTTATAGTCTCCTAGCAACAGAAACTTTTCTTAAGCTGACATTTACAATCTCAAGAGTTCTGTGTCCAAATTACTTTGAATAGCCTTAATTTTCAACAGAGTTTCTAAAATTTAATCAATCTCATCTTTTGTTAGTTTTATTTTATAACAAAGGCATTTGATTAAGTTATTTTCTGAGCTTTGATTACAGTATCATCCCAAATGTATTTCAGATCATGGCACAAAAAATATATCTCAGCCATTCTGCCTACTTCTTGAATTGGATACATTACTAGGATATATTGTTTCTCAAGCATCCTCAGAATCAGTGGTCTTGAAGAGAACTACAGTTATTATTTTAAGTCACACAGAGCCTCTGCTGTAACTGCTAATCAAAGCCATTGATCATTGTTAACAGAATTTGTACCAGATGGTCTCACTGCCTGACGTTTGCAAGTGACAATAGAAGGAAAGCAGAAATATCTGTTTGCCGACTTCTGAATATTTTCTGTGGTCATAAGGGTGCTCTGTTAAACCTGTCAATAGAGAAATTAATAGGCCAAATTTGTGACCCATACAGAAAAGACACAAAATATTTGTTTATGCAAACCCAATGCATGTCAGCGGAGAATGGGGACAGTAACATCACAAGAAGTGCATCAAGGAGTCCTCTGAATACTCTGCAGATGTTGCCAGGTTTTGTGCTTTGTGACTGGCTTCCACAAAGCTGCCTGAGATTACAAACTGACCTGAAACTGTTGACATTGTCATCCATGTGCATGTGGCAAACACAGGTACAGTATGCACAACAGAGTTGCCCTGCACCCCGAGGTGCTGGTGGTGTGTGCTGTGGTCATGTCCAAAACTGATTGTCATGAAGGAACAAGTTTACAGCATCAGTTTTTCAAGGGTATCTGATTTTTGGATACTCTGAGCAAATGTGTATTTTAAAACTATTCTAGGATCAGTATTTCAGGGAGAGCTTGAGCATAGGAAAATTTAGATGCATGCTAAACCTAGGACAGGACATCCTCATAGTGGTCCCTGATTTCACCTCAATTCATTGTGACCAATAAAGCCATTGAATGACTGAACAAATATATTAGTTCCTTGTTTCTGTCTGCCACTAATGGTCTTTATGCAGTCATAAACCTTCTATTATTTCTACAAGATTTCTGTTGTGCTTGTCTTGGCACTGCTTGTGTATT
This sequence comes from Ammospiza caudacuta, assembly GCF_027887145.1. NCBI lineage: Eukaryota > Metazoa > Chordata > Aves > Passeriformes > Passerellidae > Ammospiza > Ammospiza caudacuta. Next base: position 38,363,580 of record NC_080593.1, on the reverse strand, counting down.
ACCAAGGACTATGTACTTCCAAATTGCAGATCCATTAGTTCCTATCTATCAATTTATATACATATATTTAAAACAGTATTTAACATAGTACTGGATGTGGAGGGGTTGTAGTGCAAATAGATACAATGGTTTTCATGCATTTTGATTACTATATTGTAGACAGAAGTGAACTTTTCCCCCCCATCCCTTATAAGATTTATCACTGCTCACAAAAGAAAAAAAAAAGATTGAATTCCTAGCACTTCAAAATTTTATCAGGAAGAAGTTTCTGGCAGTAAATTATGTGTTTTCTCCTCATGGATTTGTACAAATCATGCAGGTATTTTCAGAAAAGTGGATGTAATGTGTGAAGTAATATGACAGTATTAGTTTTTCTTTCTAGAAATTCTACCTGCTTGATTTTTGATGTTTCCTTATTTTTTAATTCAAGTGCCCCATGGTGTACTGCTCCCTGGGATTCTGACACCACTTGTGGACTGCCTGGTCCTGGTTATAATCCATGCAACTCAGTTTATTTTAACACATGCTACAATCACAGTAACAGTCTGTTTCTTAGTTATGTGCATTGCATAAATATAAATATCACCATTTTTATGTATGAAGATGCTTTATATTCTGCATGTAATAGGATTCTGGTAATGATCTGTGGCCCTGTAGAATTAAAATGTTTTCAAGTAAATTAGGAGCTAGCTACCTGTGAAGATGTGAACTTGGGAGAGAGCTAGTTGTGGGAGACTCCACAATCACTAGCTTGGGGAGACTCCTCACAAGCCTTGCATGGGCCTCTATGGAAACATGGAAAGAAATTAAGTAATTCTATAAGGAGCCAGGTGGATTTCCAACTAGAGTTGTAGATTATTTTAGGCTTGTTGTTGTGAAAGAGTTTCCTTTTACCACGTTGTAATTTAGGGATCGTGGAAGATTTCTCTTTTGGCATCCCTTGACTTGGCCACTCTTTGTAAAGGCTGATGTCTTCTGCTGATGTCTGTTTGGGATAGATTTAGAATCACACAGGGATGAAATGCATTTTCTGACATGTGTGAAAATCTGTGTGCTTAAGTCCTGCATTTTATTACATTCTTGGAGGAAAAGGAGTGGAAATATGTTGTTGCAGACTGTATTCCTCCATGGATAAGTGTAAGAAGTAACAAAAGTGGCTCAAGTTCACAATCCTGTTGAGATCAGAAGTTCTTGGCTTGGATTCTTCTGTAGTTCTGAAATTCTGTGATGCTGAAACGAGAAAGCCCTATTTAATAAATATGCTTAATAAGGAAGTGGCTGCTACAGATTAAAGTAGATGAAATATTAGAGCAGATTGATCCATGAACCAACCCCCTCAGGCCTGCTCCTCACTCACAGCTCTTCATTCCTTAGGACTTCCTGCAGCACCTCATCTCTTGGCAGCTCCTTTCTCTCTCACCAAATGAATACTTCACAGCTTTAGGTTCCATCCCTGTATCAAATGTGAATAGGATACTTACAGATGATACCTGTAATACTTAAGAGAGAATGCCAGGCTTCTGAGGTCAGTTTCCTTGACTATCCTGTCTGTAGTACCTTTATATTTTTAAGATATGTGACCACTATGGCAGTGTTCTAAAGACATTCCCAGCTATCATCAGACCTCCTCTTGTTTGCCTCTTCAAAAAGTACTTTGCTTAAGCAGGAAGCATGTAGGCTAAGACAGAACTTCGCTCCATAATTGTTCAGATGCTTCTAGCCTTTAGAATTTATTAAGTCATCATCTCTGGGATTGATAGTTTTCTTTTTTTGTGTTAGTTACAGAGAATCTGGCAATACTACACTGACCATTTTTCAAATGGAAAAATTTTCTTTTTTAATACAAAGCTTTAGGGTCTGTGCCTGTAGAAGTATGAAAAAAGACACCAGTGGTGCTCATATACATTCAATAAAAATGATGCCTTAAAGTGTAGGCATTAAGAGTTATATTTAAATACATATTGCTACATTTTGCTTTAGAAAATAAATTGGGTATTGGTTTATGATCCTGATGAGCATTTTCTTTGTTCTTTCTTTTTGAAAGTACACTGTATATATCAGGGGCTGTCTTAAGCCTAGGAATTCACAAAGGACTTTCACATTATCATCTGTGTAAGGAATAATAATGCAGTCCTTGCAATGATTAGTAATTAATTTATTGAAATATAACCTTTTTCATGGAAATGAACCACTGACAAATTTATCTGACAAAATCAACCCTCAATTCCTGAAATACATGGTTATCTCTTTATGCCTGACTTCTGTTTTTGCCATGATACTTTATGTCCTTTTGAAGCCTTATAAAACAAGAAAAAAATCTCCACCCTAATTTGTCAGTTTTGAGAAGCATGTTTTCCTTATGAATACTGCATTAAAATATGTTTTTGTGTCTCTTTTTGAACCTGCATAGTGATACTAGAGCTTAGCAGGTTAGGTGATATTTTGGGCACAAGTATCTATGTTCCTGTTGCTCAGTTCCAAGCAGAACACTGTGCTCTCTGTACCTGACCTGTTATTTACATCAGGAACTGGCTGTGAGATGGAGCTGGCAATCTGAGCTTGCCTTTAGAAGTTGTGAGATTCAGTCAAATATCCATGATTGGCAAGTGACTTCCTTTTTTAAGTACTTGCTCTAATTGCTCTTTACAGGTGATATAGATTACAGATAACAATGAACTCTAAGATCGTTAGTTAATTATTGCTGATCTTTGTACTGATGATGGACTACACAGAAAAGGATTTAAGGCATGGAAGTTTAATACTACCAATAATAGGTACAATCCTAATTTCAGCTAATTTAAAACAGACTTGACAGTTGTAAAAAATATTTTTGATGCTGCTTTTTATATTAAAGTTGACTGTAATTAATTTTGCATTATATGTTTAGTTTTAAGAAATATAGCTTAAACCAGTCCTCCTAAACAGTGAATGGCAGAGTTTTGAGAGCTCTAGATTAAAGTCTTAAATCAGGACTCCTCTGCTTGCAGTACCTAAAATACAAGCATAGGTGCAGCACCTTGCTATTTCTCAAGCTTGTCCAAGTCCCTCTGGATGTTATTCCACCCTCCAGATGTCCCAATGATGCCACTTATATTGGTTTCATCTGGAAATTTATTGAGGCTGCACCTGATCCCTTTATCTATGTCATTATTGAAGATATTAAGTAACAGTGTTCCAAATAAGGACCTGTGAGGAACACCTCTTGTTGCTGGTGTCCATTGGGACTCTGAGCCATTGACCACTACCCTCAGGATTATGCAGCCAACTCCTTGTCCATCCAACAGTCCACCCATTGAATCCATTTCTTTTCAATTTACAGAGAAGGATGTGGTGGGAGACCATGTCAAAGACTTAAACCATCAGGAGATTTTTTCCTTGGGCTGAGAGACAGTTGATGAGTTCAGTAAGGCAGAATGTGGTATTGGCTTACACTCCTAACAGTGTTCTTGAAAGGCTTGTTTTTATCCCTTAAGAAGCAATTGCCCATCCAAATATCAGAGTGTGAAAAGTTTTGATTTACGCAGGTGTGGCACACTCAGAGAGGTTGTAAAATATCCTATGAAATACACCTCCTTCATCAGGGAATTATTGAATGCATTCTAAAAACTATATAACTGTGCAAAGCTCTGATATGTTGTATTCATTGAGAACATGACATTAGCAGGTGTTGTTGATAGAAAATGGCATCCCAAATATTCTTCTTTTCACAATACTATGATTGGTTATCAATGTGCCAAAACGTCAGTAAGGTCGCCCCAAAAACAAAAGTCATTATCTCTGATTAAAATATTTAATATTCAGGAACCCTTTAAGTACTTGCAATAAAAACTTCCAGACCTGGAACAGTGCTGATTTTTGTTTTGTTTTGTTTAAATAGCAATGACAGATTCTTGTTTCACTTTTTGACTTGATCTGATCATGTGACCCTTTGTATTAAAATCACATCTTTCAGCCGTTAGAGATTGTCCTATTGCTCAATTCAAGGAAGAAAAAGATAACAAAATATAAAACTTAAAAAATACTAAGGAGTAGTCATAATTAGAATTATGGAAGTTTATGGAATCCTTCCAAGAAACAGTGAGATTTTTGGGTTTTTTTATTCTTTTTCCTTTAAAATCTGTGGTCTCTTGTCTTGACTAGAACAGCACTGCTCAAGCTTACTGTAAAGAGAGCGATGCTGTTAAGTCTTCTCTGGAACATAACATGAAGTGTGGAGATTTTCCTGTATTTCTCTATAAATAAATTTCTAATCAACCACTTTGTCACTTCCTCTTGTATAAAAATACTCTTGTAATTCATAATTAAGATCTTATTGGTAGATCTGTGATAGTCCCGTGCTCTTGTACCTCTGAATTTCCCATATTAAAAAAAAAAAAAAATCACATGAAATTTCCAGTCAATTATATGAAACTACGAATGTTTGTGGAAACAGCAACAACAAAACATTTAATTTTGAGGAGATTTTGATTGAGAAAATAGATTCCCAAAATGAAATTTCTTTATTAAGGTTATAAGATAGGATCTTAATGGTCTCTTATTGCTCCTAGTACTTACCTCATTAGAAATATTCTTCATCAGAAAAAAGGCCATTTTATGTACAAGAACATTGTCTTTTCTTAGGAAAATAATGCCTTATGCGTTCATATTTTTATTTCACATTTAAAATACAAGGTTAATACCTCTGTAGTTATTAATGGCAGGTGTATAATTGCCAATGAAATAAAAGCATTCTGTTTACTCCTGTGATAACATGAAAAACCTAAATAGCATTTCAAATTTGAAGGCATATGATTTGCCCTGAATTTTTTATTCTGCTGATTAAGCAGCAGACCTACAATTATCTGACAGAAGCTGCCTTCTTGACATTTTCCAGCTCATTTTTTACTCTCAAGTAGAGCTGCGTATTTTGCATAAGATATAGATAATCATGTAAGCTAGTTGCATCACTGGAGTCTTTTTATTTCAAATTCAAATATATTATGGGGTACATACATGAGCTTAAAATAGATTTTTCAAATCTCATCTAATGTCTATCGTCATCTAATTTAAATTGGTTTTGGATCTCCTTCCCTCACCTTCCCTATCAAGGCAAAATCTATTTGAATTTAAATTTTCAAAAATATTTGAGCCATTTAGATTACATCTGCAGATATTTGAGTATTGGCATATAATTGTTAATGTGTACTTTTTTTCCTTCCCTTTAACATAAGTATTGCATCCTCACTCCCATGTTATGTTCAGGGTTAAGCAGAAATATTTGGAAAAGCTGTGCTAGGGCAAAGCAATGAGACTTTTCCAAACAGCTAATCATTTGTACAAGTGTTGAAAGGTTTGCTGCCCTTGTTTGTTAGTTTCTGGTACAGTTTTCCCTGAAAACACCAAGAATATTCTAAAATTACTTATGACCCTTTATAAGGGTCAGTGTTAGCTGCTAGTAAATAAACATTTTTCCTAAATTCTGGGGCAGGATCTTAGAAACTGCTCTCAGTTTTCCTAATGGACCAAAATACAGATTTACTGAACTGTCAGGTACCATAAATGCATGCTGTATATCATTCTTAATTTGGCTCAGGCCAAAGCATTTGATGTATAATGTAGTGTCATGGGTTGTGCATGCACAGAAATTGCACAGACCAGTATTTGTCTCTCTTCTTCAGCTGCCAGCCCAGATACATTGCCATATATCATTATCACTTCTAGCGATGACTTTGAAACATCCTGAGCACTGGTAAACCTACTGTGCACTTATGTGGCAGCTACCTCCCTGTGGAGAGTTTCAAAGGTATAGCTACCTCATTTAAGGCTCAAAATAAATTAATTCCTTCTTACATCATGAGAAAGGAGTTTTTGTTGGTGCTTAACAGCAAGTACTCTCGTTGCAAGAATGCAAAGGTGTGCTCATAGTGCACTGAGGGCAAAAGATATCCTTTGCCTGTAATATCCTTTAGAAAAGGTTGTGCTGAATTAGTAACAGAGGAGACATGTACCCAGGACATTTAAATTCTCAGATTATGACTATTTCATATCTTGTAACCTAGGGAAAAGCATTTTGCAAACTGCACACGTCTTAATTTTCTGAAAGACTGGCAGACTTTGGTACTTTGCCAGATTTTGAAAGATATTTGGGTCCTACAAAGGATGTCCAGTTACTTTGGAAAGTACAAAAGGAGGTTCTCTTCTGTTTATACCAAACTTATCTCATTTTTTTAATTACACAAAACATTTATCTGTGTTTTGGAGCACCCATTAAAATTAATTTTTAAGATTTTTGTTTTGAATATCCTCCTATGAAACCATTGTGTGACCTGCTAAAGTGTTTGAACATCTGCTGCCTGTTACAGTTGCTGGACTGTCAGGAAAATTGTATTCCATTTGCTGGAGACTCTTATGTATAATCCAGCACACTCCAGTTAAATGTTCTCTGCACTCGCACTCCTTGTGCACATGGAAGTGTGAATAAATTTCATGATTTTTAGAATGATCAATGCTAATTGTTGATGCTACAGGAAAGAGGAATTTGTAGAGCAGGTAAAGCTGTCACTGGAGGTATGAACTATTCAGTGTCCATTGCTTAACTGTTCCCAGTTACTACCAGGTGCAAAGAGTTGTGGGATTTGTTTTAGAGATAATTTTTTTGCTTGTCCAACAGATACCCAAATTAAAGCACTAAACTGATTTCCTATGAATAACTGAGCAACAGCTAAATAGCAGAGAATGTGCAGTGGTAACAGTTTGTCTGACAGACTGCTGCAATGGTAATTTTAACAAAATTGTATGTAAAAAGATTAATAATAAAAAATGTATGTATGTTAATTGTAGCTCTTCAAATATTTATGAATAGCTGTAATCTTAATTTCTATTTTTTCCATAGATAAAATGGGTTTTAATCTGTAAACATTTTAGACACCAGAAGTTTATATAATTTCTAGTAAAAAATGTACTTATTTTTCCATACTCCTTTTTATCCATATAAAGGATTCTAATAACTACAAGATGAGCTGAAAAAAGAATGAAAAGAGGACCTCATTGGAGTAAATGTAGTTCCTTAGGTCTTTTCTTCATCTTTGTGTTAGTTCAGTCAAAGAATAAAGATTAGTACCAGTAAATTAGCTCTGCAATTATAGTTGGAATAAAAGCATAAAAATGGTAAAGAAGAAATATTTGACTTTTAAGATAGCATAGAAATTACATATATTTTATATGGCTACATGTGAGTAAAGTAACTCTTAGAATATAATTTACTAAAATTCCAATTTCTCAAGGATTTTTTCAAACTCAGAACTGACCATCTGAAAATTCAGAAAGATTAAATCTTTCCCTTGCTATGATGGTAGGTTTTCACAGCTGCATTAAATAATAGAAAGTAATTATGTAAGCTTAGAAAAAAAGAAAAACCCAAGTCTTTCAATTGTTCTTCCTAAAATTATTTTCCTGATGTTCTAATGCTCAGACTGACAATCTGATATAAAACTTGTTCTTCATCTGTTCATGTTCCTGGGGGACAGTGTGCCACATCTTTCCAAACAAAATAGGGAAAAAACCTCAACTTTACAGAACTAAAGAAAATTAAAAGCACCAGTTTGTATGCATAATAAGCTGAAGATTCAGATATTTAATTTTTTTTGACAATTGAAAATTCATTAAATTTCCTTAGATATTGAGAAAAGCTTGAAAAACTTAACAGAAAAACACTTTTTTTGATGGAGACTTGAAATAGAATCACTAAAAATTAAGAGCAAAGAAATTGCTGAAGCAATTCTTAAAGATAACAATTATTTCTTAGTTTCTCTTCCCATAAATCTGTTTCAGATCCAAGGAAGGTGGGAAAGGAAAATTAATATAAGTTTTGAAAAAGGAAGGTGAACAGCTCCATCTTTTCTTTAAAACAATTTGAAATCCAAGCTCTGCAAAGGCAAAGATCAGTTAGGATCAGGTGTCAACTCAAGAGGGCATTGGGAACCCACATTTACAAAATGAAAGCAGTTAATCTGCTCTTGTGTGGATATCTCTGCTCTTAGTTGGCTGTTTTTTACAAATTTGATTGATTGAATTAAGTTTATTAAAATAAATAATTTTGATTATAAATCCAAACATGAATCAGCTAAGGTTTTTGTAGAAGATACTGTCGTTGGAAAACAGATGTGTTTTTTGTATTATTTAGTAGATATAAAGGCCAGAGATTAAAGCCCTGTTGAAGGAATCCATGTGTCCCTTTTTGAAAATAAATTCTATGTTTTAGGTGGATATTGCTGGCTTTCTCCTAATTGAAGTATTTCAGCAGTATAAAAGGGGAAGTAAAACTAAGATAAGATATTTTAGTGGTTGAAATATTAGTCTACATTGAAAATAATTTTGGTGGTTTTACTTGTTTTCAATAAGTATAGTAGAGTAAACTCGTAAATAACCATCTAGTACCAATAATATCCAGCTGATGTCAGAATGTTAAGTAATGCTGCAAAGCAGCTGTAATGCATGGAAATAAATCAAGTATAGGATGGGAAGATTTATTTACTTTTCTGTGAGTATTCTCGTTTATGGGGGGTATGCCTGACCTTAACTTTGGAAGAGTTACCTTGTACTTCACTGAATCTAATGCTTAGAGATGGAAAGTGTACTCATTTTAATCTGTGAGAATTTCAGGACAGATGGATGAACAGAGATGATCCCTTGCTTGCATTCTTTGAATGCCATCTGGTTAGCAAACACTAGCAGGACAGAAGTAGCATATGTTGTTTGGCTGGCCCTGTGTCTTGCCAGGAAACACAGAATGGTCCAGGGATGGGTACATTCAGTGTTTCAGAAACAGTGAGCATCTTCACAGCTGTAAGGAATTCTCACTGATAGTGGAGGCAGATATAGGAATATTTAGCAACAATATTGAAATCCCAAGCAGATGTTGATTATTGAAGCCCATCTACATGCGACATGCAGAGCACCACCCCTGAATTCATCTTGCTAACACTGAGTGCATCCAGGTTATTGTTCAACTAACTGAAGGTCAATTATTTTTCTGACCTATATTTGAAAATGGGAAGAAGACATTGTCTAAATTGGTAGAAGAAAAAACATGGATTAGAATGTGTAAGGAAAGCTTTATTCTGGGTTACTGCAGCTCTCCACATCAGAGAGTCTGGTTTCCATGCAAACTAGAGCTGAAAATAAAAACAAAGATGTGTCCCTGTGGGAAAGAGCCAGATACATTTGGTGCTCCCACTGTCTGGTTCATTGCTGCTGTTTCCTCATCCTCTTAAACCTTTCTCCAAGGGTCAAATCAGCATAGACGTGTTGCAGCCCAGCAGCACAGACACGGCTCTGTGCCCTCGCCCAAAGGCACGAAGGGGAGTGAAATCGCCCTCTCTCTGTCACTCACTGCTGAATTCATGCCCAAAGGTGAACAAGTATGAGCGAGGGTGTAGAACAAGTACACACATCCTAAGAGCCTCACTAACCAGCGAGAGACTGACATCAACCTTTACCAGGCATGCTGGATTACAAAGGAAAATGTGTGAGGTCAGCTCAAGCCAGCTATTTCATAAGAGTGAGATTTGATTAAGGCCAGGCTATGACCCAGCTAGATGGGGCCAGAGATGGTCTGGACAGTTTTGCCATTAATTTAGGTGGGAGCACAGTCCTCTGCCAGCCTATAATCTTTATCATTTTTAGTTTGTGATTTCATTATTAAAGCAAGCTCTTTGCTGAAGATCAGAGGCAGAATTTTTATCGATTATTATAGAGCTAGTACTTTATCTTGGCTTCTTGTATAAATATAAGCTTGTTTATTAGCTGTCAAGCAGCCATGCACTCAAGTATATAAATAGCATTAAGAAAAAAATGCATTTAACTTTTAAAAACCTAAATTCACTTCCTATGTAAAAATAAATTTGCTTTGAGGATTGTTTGACTTCAGCAGATTAATCTGTTTCATTTTTGTCAGGCTTTCACTTTACTACTTTTTTAACAAGATAAAACATCCATTGAAAGTACAATCACAATGAAATGGCACAATATAAAAGATGACTTTCATCATAATGCACTGTTTTTAGAAATGTTCATAATTTAAACAATTATGTTTCTTGACTTCTTGCCAATTAAGTTTAGTCAGCTAGGGGCTGTGAATTTTAATGAGAAAGCTGAATGGTCTTTTGCAGATAAAATCTGTTGGCAGGAACACAATCACTAGAAAAGGTATAATCTTTACTTTTCCCGTTATTTCTCCAAGTATCATAAAAAAGATAAGAGAAAAAAATTAAGTGGCAGGAGAAACAAAACAGCTGTGCAGAAAGTGCTTTACTTGGGTTGAATATAATTAAAAAAATCTTTAGTTACTGCTCCTTGAAATCAGCATGATAGGTGTGAAAGATGAAAGAGATATTAAACATACCCATGAGAAAATTAAAATTAGAAGCAAACCTTAGCCAATAACTGTTACACTGTGATTATTCAGACAGTTCTAATGAACGTCTTCAGAAAAATTTTGAATCCAAAATCATAAAGAAAAAAATAAATAGGAATGACATAAGATACTTCAGATGTTAAACTGTGGTCCATGCATCTAACTTCCAATGGACACACCAGAATCCCCTGGGGATTAGAATTAGATTAGCTAAATGCCTAACAGCTGTCTCACAGGCATGAGACTAGATAAAGCAACCAAGCTGTAAATCTGTGCAAGCTGCATGAAAGGCTACATAATGCAAATTGATTAGTTTAGGACTTGCATTAATGTGGTTGTGAATAAAAATAACCCACCAACAAATCCTCTCCTAATTTTAACAGCTACTGAAGAGAAAAAGTTAACAGACGGATCATTACGAGGTATAAGTCTACAATGAATTTACATTGTGATCAAAGAAAAAGCCGGAATTACTAATCCCCATGAAGAAAGAGTTCTAATCTCTTTGCAGAAAGGCAAATATTTGAGGTTTTAGCTTGGACTAATAGGTGGCTTTCATGGAATACCAATGCCCTTTGCATTTTTGTAAAATGAAAACTATGAACACCTATTGATTTGCATTCAAGGATGAAATATGTGATGTGGTACATGTCTCAGTAGACAGATCATACATTATTGAAATGTAAACTGCAGTAACTATTAATTAGTAACTGATTCTTTTTCTAGTTTTATATAGCTATAGATTATAACATTTCAAAGTAAGAATGGTAGAAATATTGACTTAATTTCTTAAACCTAAAGAATCTGTTTTGTAGTATTTCTTGTCTACTCAAAATTGTACATATTTTATTCACTTTAATTTTATCACAGAAAAATAAACATGATTTAACAAGTGCTATATTTGTAAGACATTTCAGAGCTGTAAATTTTTATGTCTTAAGCAGTCAAGAGATAATAACCATTAAATTATTAAAATGCAGTGAGGTCAGTGACCTATATTCTCTCTTTGAATGCTCTCCCTTCATACCATCTTAGTCTTTATTTATGGACTGCTATGTTAATATTAATGTAGATTTTTCAGTTACATATGTCAAAAGAAAGAGAAATTTCATCAGATTATTTGGCTCTTGATTTCATTGAGACTAAAAGCCACCTTCTTGTATGAAGCACTGAGTTCTCAGAGCTTTGGGAGCCAAGCCATCTGTGATGTTTTTGAATGCAGATAGATGGAAAGTTGTTTTACATATTTTTAGGGTAAGACAGAAATCATAAAGCCATAATTTGCATAGAAGTGAAGCCCAAGGTAATAAGTGAGATGTGCTGAAGGGGCAGCATCGCTTCTGGCTAGGTAGAAAATGCAGAATAAATTCATTTACAGGGTTTCTCTGCCCTGTCCCCTAAGTGCCCACAGTAAGAGCATGTAGTTACATCTCTCCTCTATATGTGCCAAGAATTCACCATCTAAGAGTTTCTCTGCTTCTACCCCTGACAGACCTGAGAGCATAATATCTTTAATGCCTTTTTAATACAAGGCACTATTGCAATAAAGCACCTGTAATTCCAATTCTAAAGCCAATCTGCTATGCCTATGATAATTAAATGCTCATTTGATTCAAATCAGATTTCTCTCACTGATAACTGTAATCACTACAGAGAATGCTAGTCTCCTGTGTTCCAGCAGCACTGTATAAATACAATATTTCAGTTGTTCCTGTGTGAAGAAAGAAGTACAAAATTGTATTTCAACTTTCAAATTTTCCTTTAGTGATTCTGTGATAGAGGAAGTAGTTGGTAATTTTGGATTATAACTCACAAATGAAAAAAGTTGCAAAAAACGTTTCATCCTTAGTAATCTTCATTATAGACAGTTAATATGACTCTACATCAAAACTTATTCTAACCTGTTGGTTTATTATTTGTGTACTGCACTGCTTCTGAGGGAAAATATGTAGTCTTCTGCTTCTTAGAGGAGTGCCTAAGCCATCACTGTGCTAGATAACAAATGGTGTTTGAGTTCTTGTTGGCTGTATTTTAGGGAGTAACTAAAGCAATTCAAGAATTCAGTACAAGTTAATGAAGATAGTTCATGGAGGTAATACTGAATTTTGGCACAAAGTTCCAATAGTTTGGCATTTATTCCAAAAAAAAAAAAAGCAACCTTCCCCCAGAAAAACCCCCCAAAAATGTCCCTAAATCACAAAATCAAAGAGCCTGAAAGAAGAAAAAACTGAAATAATGGAAAATGTATGGAGATGAAATAATGTTTTGTTCTGAAGCAGATTGTGTATTTGTTACTTCAGCACATGCAACAAATAATGTTAAAGGCCATAAAGCATTGTAGCCTTTTGCAATTTTACATTACTCGACTCACTGCTATTTCCTGTAGCAGTGAATTGCACAGGTAGATATATCTCATAGACTGTTCTTTCCCTGTCTTTGCTATGAGCCAGTGGTTTTATTTTCTGGTCACAGAAGCTCGCTGTATGTCATCACTGCTTTTTTCTGGCTGAGCCTTGCAATCAAGCTATGGGAGAGTAATAGGGAGCTACAGGAAAACATAAACCCGTTGCAGCTCTCCGTGTCCTGAGTCCATAAAGCATGAAGTGTTCAGGCCATGTCACAAAGAAATTGAAAGTGAACTTACAGGAAGTTATTTCCTAAATACAAGGCCTCTTTATACCAGTCCTTCTTTCAAGGGCATGTTAATGGAGTCCCAGCAGCAGACTGAGATTTATAAGTGATGGGTGGTATCTCACCCCGAGCAAAGGAAACTAAAGGAAAAAACAAAAAGTCTCATGCTACCTCTGAGTATGTCACAAGTGAGTGAATGCATTTGTGCTCTTATTAAATCTCTTGCTGTACTGAAGTTTAATGTGATTTGGTATTGGGAAACCAATCAAGGTGGGAAGATAGGAGCAAAATACAGATATGTGTATATTCACTGCTTTTGTAAGTTCTTATTTGATTAGTCCAATGCTATGCAAAAAAGGTGCTTTAATGATAAGCATTTTCCTGCAGTGAAAAAATGTACAAAATGGCAATGCAAAAGTAGAGGTTATCCTCTGCTGACAGTAAGGAAAGATATTCACAAATAAATATGGTGCTTCTTTACTGGAGGACATGTGTTTGAAGCCATTCCTTCCTTTATGTTCTTCCTTTCTTTTTATTCTTTGTACAGTTTGTGCCTATCTTATACCTCCTTGTTATTTTCACAGCATTTGGGATATTTTACATACATCATATACAATTTTTTTATTCTCTCTGTGCAGTTCAGTCCTAAAACCAGTTTTAGCCAGGTGTCAATCTTTCATTCTTTCAGTAATCCATACTTGACCATTTGTGATTTGTGGTTGGAGGGCTTGACTATCATCCTGTGCTTCTATTCTCTAAGTTTCTGCCTTGTGCTTTCTATCTGGAGGAATGTTGCTGCGTTTTAACCTTCTGTTCCTTGTCTGTGATTTGCAGGAGAATCACAGCTGTGTCGCTCCAGTTAGTTGCTGGTAAATTTTCTTTTTTTCCCAAGTCTTGCAGAATCTTCCACCTGCTTATTGTTCTAAAGAAAGGTGGGAAACAACTTATACACCTCACAAAGTTTCTGAGGACCTTAATTTTTCTGCTTGATTGTGCATCATTTAGTTGCTAACTGTTAAAACCATTTTGAAATCTGACTTTGTGGGGGAAGGGATTATTCAGCCATTGTATTGCTGCTGTTGCTATGTGGCAAAGTTTGGGAGAATGGTCCGACAAATGCCAGCTCTCATAGCTGTCTCCTATCAGTGATATTTGAGCACTGGCTTCAAAGGCTGATGAGGGACTTGCTGGACATACCCTGCTGAGCAGAAGCCAAGAAGGAGCCTTAGAGAAAGAGAGCAACATAAAAGGGCTTCCTGCTGGTTTCCTGATACATTCATTCGATGTGTATTGACGTTTTGTTCCCTTCTCCCTCAGCAAATAACTTAATTGTTTGAAACAATCCAACAAAACAAGTCACAACTGAGGTGACATTATTCTGCAACAAATGCTGGAATTCTTGAATTTATGATTCTTGAGATTTTAGACAGATTAATTCTACCCGTATGTTGCTTTACTTGCCTGTATCTACTTTATTCTCTTATACAGATATTGCATCATGCCAATATGCCCTGAATTTTTATTTTTTTCCCCAGAATTTTGCTTCACAGTAGCCAAAGAACAGACTATAAGATTATAGGAAGTTGTGTCCTCAAGCTTCTCATTTCCTTGTGCAAAAAGTACCACTTTAGCATTGAGGTTCTCTTGCAGGAGAGAACTCCCTGAAGAAACAACCTGGTTGTGACAGGTTAGCATTAATTTTCATGACTTAATGACTTGACTTATATGGGAGTCTTATGAGGGGTTTTAATGAAGACCTGTCCCAGTCTTTTATATTTACAATCAGAATACTTTGGGTTAGAAGACACCATTGAAATTAGTCTTGTCTGGCCTGCAGTTATGACGGTCAAAATCTAGTAGTTCTGAGCTGAGATTATCCTCAAGTAAAAGATTGAACAAAAGATTGTTCAAAATTGAGGATACATATCAGTGGCTTACTCTGTAGTGGCTCAACTCCTCTGTGGTTCTGAGCAGTCAGACATTTCCAAGTTGGCTTATTTCAGTCACTGTCTTTGCTAGGGATGTGACATTGTGTAGTGTAGAGAGAAGAGTAAACATCATAAAATAAAATGGAAAGCAAAATGTAGCTGTGATGCAGTAAAGCACGTAAATAGAAGTATTTCATAGCAAGCACATCAGGGGTAAGTGTAGCCAAAGGCAGCAGCTTTACTGTCTCTGTAGTTAAAGCCAAGAAGGCTGACGTAAATTAAACACAGTACCTTGAATTGATACTGTCCCAAGAATGGAAGTGTGTTGTGCATTCTGGGATGGGCAAGAACAGAGCAAATCTGGGCTAAAACTGGAAGATATGTCTCCCTCTTCAGTAAAGAATTAATTTTATCAATTTTTAATACACCTTTCTGAGATGCTAATCACACCCTATATAAGAGGACACTATGTAGTTTTTTTTTTGAAAATGCAAATGTTGAAATATAAGGTTCATACATTTTCCAAATTCCCAAAAAGTCTAGCCTGACTAAACAGCTATGTTTTTTTGGAGGGAATAGTTTCTTTTGAAACTAAAATGCTGAAAATTTTGTTTGGAATGTGTAGATTTTGTATGACCTTGAATATAGTGATTAATAATGATGTCTCTATCAATAGTATTGAAAAGGGGGAAAAAAGCCTATTCTAAAAAGGCTTTGAACTCTCAACCTACAATGTGTGTGGCTGTTATTTATTAGGCTATACAATTAAGCACATAAACAAGGGTGAAGATTTTTGAATGTTAATTTTGCCACTGGAGGGAGCCCATATTCCATAGATGCTGTAGAAAAAGAAAAAAAGGATTTTAGTTTTAAAAGCAAAAAAAAAAAAAAAAAAGCTTCTACAATATAATACATTTTTCCTGGTCTTGACTTTGCATGTATGTAGAATTTCTGCTATACTTACTATAGTGTTCATTTTTATTACTTCCATGTAGCATAAAAATTAAAAGTCAGAAAAGCAGTTGCCTGCTTTGGATATAACTTTTTCCAAAAAGGTGATACTTTGGAGAAAAAATAATTACTGCCTTAGTTTTAACACTGGAGTAAGGAAGTGCACAACCAGACCACTCTCCAGAGCTGGCAGAGCCTTCCACTTGTTTTTGAAGTCTTTGACTATCATTAAGTTTCATTTTTCATAAAAGCAATTATCTTCTAATCTAAATGGACTTACTAGTATGATTTTTATCTTTTGAGACCTCTGACTTTGTAAATGTGATCTGGAGTTAATCTGTTCTAAAGCATGGTTCCGATGTCTAGGAAAGTTATCAATGTAGTGCTGTTTGTCATCATCTTATAATAACCAGTTGACAGGCAAGAAGCTATTAAAGCTTTCCTCTCCCTTGAGGGTTGTTTGATTTGTCATTCTCCATTTTTGCAGGCTGTGTACTCAAACCAATTTGTGATAACACGACCAGAAAGCTAAATTCAGTTAAGAGTTCATGCTGACATTGTTATTCCATGCCAGAGGCCCAGCAGGGAGAGATAGTGCTATAATTCAGACAACATGATGAAATGAGATCTTGTATCACAAATACTTTAGTGGATGAAGAAACATAAACATTTCCTCTTTTTAAAACAAACATTCCCTCTTTTTATTTAAATTAAACGAAGATGTGGGACATCCTGAAGTTGCATCTACTATTTTCATTTAACATTTTTAAGGAAAATTCAACTGAACTGAGGCTTAGGGAGATGGTTGAATTACAACATCTTCTCTCAACACATATTTTAAGAATTTAGATTTACTTTGCCAGGTAGTTTTTATTTCAAATATTTGAAGTAGGTTGGAAGAAAAGCATGCAATGAGCTATATTTATCACAGGAGATATTTTAAAAGTAAATTGCATAAGCCTGAAAGAGTTTTACGTTTCTGTAATTAAATTGATATTGATTTGTTGAATATTTTAAAGAATCATTTTTGAGAACATGGGACAGGTCAGAATGTCCTTGCTTTTAACAGTGAGATCATAAACACTAGCAAGAGTCTATAGTTAATTTCCTGCCTATTTTGCAGCATCTTAGTTAACCATTTTTGAATTTTCAGTTAATTATGTAGCATTTATAATCTTGATATTTGAAATGGAATATCCCTTCCTGATTGTTCCTATTTTTATTTATTATTATTATTAACTCGTCCTTTGTGTATGTAAATGCAATATGGTCTTGCTATACTTAGAGTTTGTGGCTTTGCATGTGTGTGTTCCACATTGGCAACTGAATTTAGCTTGAGTATTATACTTTTCTGAATCTGCTTGAAGAAAACCTTTACTGCCATGAAAGAAAATAAAGCAAATGCAATAAAATGAAAGCACTGAAGTGTATCAAAGAGATTAAAGATGAATTATTATCTTGTCAAACCACATTGAATTGAGGTCACAGGTATGTTTTAGATCCTACCATCCTCTAGTGTCAAATCTGAGATTTTTCTTGAAAAGTATGTTCTGGCAAATCATAAGCAAATAATTTCATTCATGCTTGGTAGTTTGTTTCAAAAAAACCACGATGAACTGCTAATTTTAATGAAGCAATAGCAGATAAAGAAAAATAAACTGTATCTTAATTAAAAACAAAATAAGTTAGTTTAAGTATTGACATGGGGAGTTTCTGAATGTTTCATTGTATTTGAGGTAAATAATGGCTTTAGACTGTTCCTTTTCTATTTGTGCAGTTGGAAGTTTTGCTGCTTAGACTGTGCTCTTAAACATAAAGGAATTCCATTTTCAAACAGCTTTCCAACCACTTCTCTCTATCAGGAATGTTCAAACTCAGAAGAGCTCTTCAATGAAATTTAAAGTGAAGTAAATGGGGTATTTGGCTTCTGTAGAGTTCTTTTGATGTAGGCATTTCAAGCAGTTCAACCAAAGAGGCTTTTTGGGTTTTGTTTTTTTCTTTTGTTTTGTTTTTTTTTTTTTTTTTTTCTTTTACTAGGACCAGGTAGAGAAACTAAGCTGTAGAGCTGAAGAAAGCTCCAATCAAAAATAGTATTTCCAGAACCCTGATTCAGCTTAATTCATTAGCCTGCATCTGTTGGTTACCAATTCTGCATGCTAATATATTGTGGAAAATAATGAAATAACTTTGCTTAAGGCTACTAAGTCTTTATATCTCTAAAATCTCACTTCTTTTATTAAAGTAAATAATGGTACTTCATGTCAGTAGTGCTTTCGGTCTTCTTTCCTTAGTGGATGTGTAGAAAATCAGTACTGGCAATGTTTTCTCTTTTGTTTATATCCTGGCTACACAAGTATTTTATCATAATATCAGTTCCAATTGAAAAAAGAGATGAGATCTGAAAAAGTAGACAATGTACAGGGAATGGTAATTTTTCACACAGGAGATACAGAAGAGACCTTTGTGACCTTGACCCCAAACTGGATATTCCAGGAGATGTTCCTGATTGAGCTAATGACCCTTTTTCTTCCACCAGAAATTTGAAGATTTTTTTCTCTATTTTCTAGAAAAACTTAGTGTAGAGCAAGGAAAAGGATTACCCATGCCAATTCAAAAGAAAGCTCACATCAAATCTCTATTTCTAATGCATGCAGTGTTTAAAAAATTAAATCCTTCCTCAACTCCTCATGTGGTGCCAAATCGAGCTTTCATCTTCTGAGCAGAAAGAGAAGAAAAGCTGAAAGAAAAAAAACCCAAACCAAAACAGATTGAAGAAACATTTCATTATAGAAGAACAGGAAAGAGGAGTACTCTAGGGACTATATGTCTTAAATACCATGCTGTCACAGTAAATACGTGTTAATTAGTTGAGTCACCTGAACAGAAATATTCTGTCCAGTCTTATGTCCTATCCCCCCCAAAAATCTGCTTTCATGTTTTTCTTTACAGTTGATAGATACTTGAGAAATTGTGATCATATTGCCGAAGACTGAGAATTTTTATCAGATTTTTATCTACCAACTTTTAGTGTTTTCTTGTAGGCCCAGACATTTTTTGCTAGTCTCAAATTTATTTGAAGATAATGAAAGATATGTATTCCCTATGCTCATGATAGTTTTGTGGGTTTTTTTCTGTTGTTTCTAGTTTGCAAGTACAATTATAGCATTCAAAAACCCCAAAATTCCAGACATTTATAATTTGAAATATGGGTTTTATAGTTTTTTGTTGTTCCTAATGTTGTTAAATAGATTAGCTTTTTAAAGAAAATACAAAGGCACCCACATTTTCTTACTAAAAATAAACATCTATGCATGTCTCATAACAATCCATTCATTTCCATTTCTAGTTAAATGAGGTTGAACTTGGCTGCACAAGAGAATAGGGAGCAATGCACTTTCAAAATTCCCCCACTATTTTTGCTGAAGGGACATTATGTACCCTATGCATTTGCAAGGTCTAAGTGTCTCCATTGCCAAGGTGTAGGATGCTTTGTTTTTGTTTCTCAGATGCTGCACCTGACACGAGATAACAAGTGCACTTGAAAGCTTTTTGGTGCCTTGAGAATTGTGACAGTTTTCATGCGACATAAAATTGGGATTTGAGCCCAGTATATTTTTGAGACCTTTTTTAAACATTTGGAAGAGCTACAGAAAATGTATTAATTAATTATCCTAATTTAAAGGTAATATGTATTTTTTAAAAATTTGCTTAGGCCCTGTACTAAGGGATGTGGTGTGGCAAGCAGATCTCAAAGAGATATTTGAAATAGAGGAGAATGCCATGGTTTGTTTGGAATTACATCTAAATGGCCTGAGATTATTTAATAGAACGTGTAAGAGGCAGGACATTTTCTTGAAATTATGATGGAAAGGTTCTTTGGTTTTGTTGCTGGATATATCAATGAATATAACAGGCAGGCTATGAGGCAGATTATAACCTCTGTGTCTGAGTTTTGTAAAAAAAAAATCTGTTTTCTTCACAGATGAAGCTAAATTAGCATTTAGAAATGTGTTTTAACTGAATTGTTTCTATTAATAGAAAACATTACACTAAATGATGTGAAAATGTGGTTGCTTAAACTAGTGTTGAGAATGTGTTGATGTGTTTTTTAAATTTCAAGAGGGGGAAAAGGTAAACAAATTAAAAGTTAAGTACTAGAAGAACAAAATGGAAACAAATTGTGCAGCCATCTGCAGGACATATTTTAATGACTAACACCAAACTATTTTATTTTAATAGAGTTTGAACCCTTTAGAGAACCAACTGTTATTTACAAGCTGACTCTATTAAGTGATAAGAAATGGCTGTTTGGTATCTAGATGATTAAACAAAACAAAGTCAATGTTGCTCAGAGGTTTGGAAAGCTTTGTATGAGCTTTGTGACAATGAAGTAAGTATTGAATTAAGGAAATTATTATGGTTTTCTATTTTAAAGAAAGAAAACAAATTGAAGTGTGAAATTAAGGTGTTAGATATCTAACTTCATGGAAATAAGCCTTCTTCAAAACATTAGGCAGTAAGATAATAGAAACTTTTAAGCACATGGATCGTTAAAAAGGACTGAGGTATAAATGACAGCTATATGGTTTGTTGTTAGCATACTAACAGAGCCTTTCCCTTTCTTTACAAATTATCTGCTTATTCATTTCTTTGGCACTGCCATGCAGTTATTTTTATTAATTTTTAATAATAATAACAAACCAAAACAAATCTGTTTCCTTAGGTTTTCACAGAGACCGCTATAGAGATGCCAAAGCAGGAGGGATTTAAGTTGTCACTGAGCAGCCCTGCCTCTCAGTAGCTGGGGCCACCATCTCATCCTTTCACCCTCAGAGTGGAGTTTTGCACCTTGCTGTAATCTATGCCCTTCACAGAAATGATGCAGAAGGACAGAGGCAGAAGTCAGTCTGGACTTCTGTCCACAGACTCATTCAAAATATAATTTTTCCCTCAACAGCAATTAGCTAGGTTTTTGGAATCATTCATTAGAGAGCAGAAATATGTTTTGTGGCTAGAAAATGTTGATAATACTAAATTACAGTGCATGATTTAACTATGTGGCTATCCTAAAGCATTGATCATATTATACCGTGAAAAAAAAAAAAAATTTGGTTTTATGACATTATTAAGGTGTCTACTTATTTTGGAAACTTCATTTAGATTACAGCACTGGCTGATCTGGGTCCCACCAAACAAGACCATTACACAGAGTGTAGCAAATAGTATAAGAAAGAACTGTGCTATGGACAGGAATGTTTTGACCTTCCTGTTGCTTATCTACATCAGCTCTTCATTGTGTACTAACATCAGGTTTTGTGCAGTCCCGTGGTGAACTGAATCAGGGAACAGATTTGGTAGAAAATGAACAGATCTTTTGTAGTTTCAGAGTTTATAAATTTTCCATTCCATCTGGGCAAGAGATGTGATGAATGTGAGCACCAGAGCAAGGGAGGCAGTAGGGCTTAGTACTGAGAGATGTGAGTTTGGGGATGTGAGTTTTGCCTCATTTTACAGAAATGCAGTTTGTTGTTGAATTACTGTAATTGCTTTGCATGGAGCCAGAGCAGAGAGGGTAAGCACAGAAAGTTAAAGAAAGCCCACAGAGTTTCTATGTGGAAAAAAATTGGTACTTTTTGTTTGGCTTTCCCGCCATAGTGTTTATTGAAAAGAACTGAAGCAGGTAATGGTAAAATGGGTTTACTTTCACTGTAAAGTGGGTGTACTTTCACTGGTCCATTTATAGCAATATTGAAAAAAAACTTCACCCAAATGGGGACAGTATTAAAGTAGACACATCAGAACTTTTTTCACTGCAAAACAGTTCAAACAGGCTTATTTTAAAGAATCATGTGGCTTATTCTCCTGGAAACACCAATATAATTTTTCTGTAGTTTCTCTGTATTTTCAGGGTGTCCATATGACTAAACTTTGGTGGCTTTCCTTAGAATAAGGTCCTTTTCTCAAAATTCCCAATTATTTCTTCAACCCTTTGCTAATAAAAACACAAAATAGGAAGTTGAACCTTCTCAGCCAGCAGTATAGTAACTATGAGGTCCTTTGGTACCCACAGTAGGCAGGAGCTCATAATTCCTGTGCTCTCTGGGGTGATTTTGGTCCTGGGGTGGTTTAACCAAGAGTAACAACAACAAGAAACCATCCAGAAAAGTCCTACTGTGTCATAGCCATGACTTCTGACATGTCAGGAGAATACATTTGCTGATGCATTTTCTCTACTTAAGTAGCAGCACAAGCAAGAAATATTACAAAAGTGAGAATTAAGAACGAAACCACAAAATACTTTTTTTTTTTAATGTGAAAGAAATGCATCTGCATTAAGAAGTATCAGAGGATTTAAAAGTAATTCAATATCTTTTCCCATAGCCCAGTCTTTTTGTTATGTCATTAAGCGGTAAGTAATGGGATTTTTTGCAGAAAAGACATCTTTTATTTCCAAATCAGTGACATAAATCTAACTATATGGATTAGGAAGTCATCCTTATCTACTTACAGTCTAATCTGCTGATGACACATAGTGTGTTCTGGTGGCATTTCTTTAATATTGTAGGAGATGAAGAGGTCATCAGTCACTTCCAGATTACCTTCAATAAGGCTTTCAGAATGTGCTTTTAATGAGGCTAATTTTTAATATTAAAATTGTGTACAATTTCCTGACATGGGTGATGAATGTCAAATGAAGAAAACCACAAGTGCAACTATTGTAACAAGGGTCTACTTGCTGTCTATTATTCCTGTCTTATTCCTCATGCCTAGCCCTTAATCTTCACATATCAGAAAATATATAGCTCTGGAATTGCTGCCGATCTACAAAAACGTGCACATCAAAATTATGAAGGTTTTTTAATAGCAAATCCAAATAACAAATATATACATATATTGCTATTAACGTATTTGAAAAATATGACTGCTTGAATGGCTTTAAAGTATAAATTATTGGCAATAAATGCTGTTAATATTTTCCTAATTTTTGGTCTTGTACAATTTGTTTTTCCATTCTTTTAAAGTGGTTAATATATCGCATGTTGTGTGATGTCCCTTGCTGTTCCTGCTGCAGTTGGTATTTCACTGACTTGTACATCTTAAAGTTTCAAGTCTTACCACTGCCATACAGGGCTTTGTCAATAGAGTGACAAAATAACACAATATATTTGGGAATTAATCCTTTATTATGGCTCTGAACAGTATGAAAACAGACTAAATAAAGGAGCTCAGAAGGAGGAGACTGTGTTCCTTTTTGTAATTGTTCTCAGTCATCCTCTTTGTAGGTCAAGTATGTTGAGATTGTCACATCCTGTCTTACCTGATGATTTCCATGAAGATCAGGATTAAAGACTGAGCATGAAAAGGAATGGTTTATTAAGTTTGGTATTTTTTAGTATTACTTTGGTATTACTTTGTGGGATTGTTGCAAATTTACTTATATAAAACAAAATTTGGAAAAATAGATTAGTTTTTCTTATATAAAGATGGACTTATTAAAATCAGTTTTAGGTGCTGCATTACCATAATGTCTACTGAAAGATTTTTCAATGGAGAAAGAAAAATCTGAGATCTCCATCTATAACCAATAATTCCTATATAAAAACTATATAACATTAATTCATTTCTGTAATGGCATTATGACTAACTAGTCAAGATTCTTGAGTATTAAATAAAAATAAAAAACAGGCCCCTTCCCTTTTAACTTTGTACTATGTTAATCCATGCTTTTCATTGTAAAACTGCTATGTTAACTGTGAAGGCAGCAGCAGCAGCTGCAAAGGTAGCAGAAAGCTAGCAATATATACACAAACATAGCAATAAATGGATCCCTTGTGTCTTCTCACGAGAGTACGTTCTGTCAGTGGGATAACTCTGCCTTCAGTCAGTAATAATTTATGAAAATTAACTATTCTGTGTCAAAAGGACTGTATTCATTTAAGTGATAGGTCTTGGCAGGCAGCAAAATGTGGGGTTTTTTATTTTATCTGTGATGCATTTTTTTAATCAGCTAAGGAGCAAATTATCCCATCAGATAACTGTCTTGTTAGTGTCACTTTGCATGAACCAAATGAGAACATCTTGACATGTTTTAAAACTGATATATTTGTATTTAAAAGGAAGGAAAGTGGAAAAAAATCTCCCAGAAAGAATGGAAAGCTGACACCTCAGTTTTCAGAATATATTACTATATTGCTGCCATAACTAAATGCAGTTTGGAATGATAGTATAAATGACTGCACAGAGGCTAATTAGTTTCTTGCTTAGGTTTTACTTAAAGAGAGGCAAACAAAAGCTAGAGCTTTTTGACATTGTGAAATTAGTTTTTGTCCTGTGTTTTGAAGAGTATGAGGGCTACCTTGCAATCTGCAGTATAATGTTGCTTGTTATGTAATTATATTAACTTTCTCCCAAGTAAATAAATAAACAAATAAATCAACATAGTAGCTCATTGGAAATATCCAATCCACATATCACTGAAGAGTTGTCTCCTATGTGTTGGAGAGAAGGAAAGAGGCTCAGACATACTTATATCAATAAAACCTGCATCCTAGCCATATCACTAACTTCTCTCATTTGCACTTTTCCATCCCTGTTTGTTTCCAGTCATAAAAATAAATAAGACTTGTCAGAATACAAAAGCTTGCTAAGAGTTAGAGTCGTTATTCACAACAAGCCGATCTGTGAACAGCTGTATTAGCTATGATTGCCAGATGTGGAACCTGTAGGGTCTTACTGGAAGCTACTTTCTAGTATTATGTGTGTTTTACTATCTCATATATTTGTGTTTGATGCAATGAAATTAAGGAATTAAGGTAACCTCAGACAGTGTCAGAAATCTGCCCTCCAGGCTGGCCACCAGGACTGAGGCTGCAGATTTAAAATGGACATGAGGTTCACCTAGACCTAGCTTAATCCCTTGTGTTCAGACAGAAGAAAGGATAATGAGACCATCTGCTTCAGGAGCTCACTATGCTGTTATTAGGTACCTATGGCTGAGTAGATTCCAAAGCAGTACTTTGCCATGCTTCAGTTTTTAATTTCCATAATCATTAGAAAGATATTCCTGATATTAACCCTAGGTCTTTTTATCAAACCTTTACCTTTGTCAGTAAATGATGATTCTTGTCCTGCTTCTGTAGACTGATATGTGGAAATGGCTCTGACACGAAGAAAAACCTCATGACATTTCTCTTAAGACTTTATGATGAGGAGATAAATGGTCATGTCTTTCCAAAATAATTTGAGTGTTTGCAAATTCTCAAAATCTTAATTCTTTGAACTTTTCTCAGGAGATCTATTGTAGATTCCTTTTTTCGATAAAGAAGTCCATCAGTAACCAACAAAGCTGACACATTTCATTCCAGTTGTCATGAATTCCATGCCCATTAATAAATCCAAAAATCAGGTTGCCTTTTTTGGAACAGTGTTGCATTACTGATTTACATTGATATACTGCTCACTGTGAAACTGCTGTAACTGCTAATTTTTTGCCATTTGGTGCTTATGCATTTGTCTTCTCCTGATTAACTGCAGTCCTCAAACACACTTTTGCCAAATGGCTTGTTAATTTCCGCGCATGTCTTCAGCTTGACAAAACCATTTGGAATTTTGATCTTATTTTCCCTCTACCCACTCTACAGGAGAAGTTGTAGTTTCTCCTGTTTTGGACCTGCTGACTTTGTGAATGTATCTTTTTTCTTGTTCCCCTGGTGAGGTTTCCCAGTGAGAACTGTTTCAAGACACCTTTTTTATAAGACTACTGGACACTGGTAATTGGCCTTTTGGTGCAATTTCATTTTTCAGATTTTGCCTTTAGCTCTTTTAACTGTCCTCTGTATTTAATTTCCTTGAAATTGCTTCTGGAGGAGGATGCTGAAGCCTTGCTGAAGTTTCTGACTAAATGCCACAGTACTCATTTAGCTTTTAACTCTTGGATGCAGAGAAGGTTATCCCAAATTAATGCTGATAAAAGTCAGCCAGTACCACTGTCTCTGCCTCCCTATGTATCATATGTAATCTTTAGCACATTTTCTGATGCAGTTCTCAGGCATTCTGCTGCTGTCAGGGCAATGGAAAAGGTATTTTCACCGAATTAACATCTTGCAGATCAAAGCTCTAATATTAGCAGAGGTTCTACATAATGGGCTGCAAACACTTTATACCATTAGTGGGACATCTTGAGCTCCCTCAGGACTTGCCTTTGGGTTATGAATCACATCTCACTTTCAGACAGGGTTTTTTCTTTGGTGATCAGGGTGGTGCTTAACATGCTCACGTCCTGCAATTTGCTTTTGGCATTGTTATTACAGTTTATTGCAGAACTCTTATGAATTCATTACAAACACAGAGCACTAACTTTAGGAACACTCTATATGCAGCTTTTATTTTTTTTTTGTTGTCTGAGGAAGGAGCAATAACATTTAATTAGCACTTTAGGGAAAGTTGTTGACTTGAACCATTACAGTATTTTAATTATATTGGCATCCAAAAAACATTTACTTAATTTTTGAGGTGCAACCAGTGTTGCTTTTCATGGAACAATAAAGGGACCAGAATTATGATATATTAAGTTGCATGTACTGGGGGTCAAAAGGCAGGAAAAAATAATGCTGACATATGCCAAATTGCATTATTGGGAATTTTATGTAACTAAATTTGTAGAAAGACAAAAAGTTTGAACACTGTCTTAGAAAACATGTCAGAAGGTTGTTGGTAATCATAGGGGAGTAAGATTAAGATTTACTTACTTTATTGTCTGCAGGTTTCTTTGACCGGGGAAGTGCAATAAAAGATGTGTTCACTCAATATTGAAAGAAATATATTTATTGGTTTTGGTCTGTTGTGTAATAAGTTCTTCAACTTTTACAATATTGAGGTATACATGTTACATACAGGGCAAATATTAGAGCTAGATTTTTTTTTTGCTTGTTTTGCCTTTTTTTTTGCTTCTCTCTTGGCCTGTAAATATATTTTCCCCAATATTTACCAGTTGAGGGAAAAGCTACACTGCTGTGCTTTTACGCTGACATTGCATCAAAATGGTTCCAGCAGCTCTCTTGACTCCCTGCCAGCTGGAGGCAGGAGCTGCCAGTTCCCCTCCCCTGCAGCTGCCTCTGGAGCTGGGCTGGGGTCAGCAGAGGTGTGGTGCCATGGTTGAGAGAGGCAACTGATGGGGACGGCTGTGCAAATGCCTTCTGTGTTTTTGGAAATGTGCGCAAGAACATTTCGTTCCAAGACTAGCTTTTGCACCTGGAACAATTCTGTCTAAAAGGGCATGTTCAGCCATTTCTTGTTCTATGTTATATTTGTTCGTTTGTTATGGATCTCATTACAGAGCTGGGTGTGACATTCAGAATGCAGGAGGGAATGTAATATTAATTAACAGTAGAAATGGCTCTTCTGCAAGCTAACTTGGAGCTTTCTAAGCATGCATTTTCTGTAAACAACCATAAAAGGCAATCAGATCTCCAGTTGGAAGGATTGTTGGCCTGGTGTGGTTACGAGTTCTTTAGCACAGAACATGTATTTAATTCTTGAGCATTTTTTATTTTCAACTATAAGGTCTATTAAAAATAATTGTCGGCTTTGCCTTAATTGTGACTAGAAATGGGGATATGGGATCAGCAGTAAGGTACTTGTGTGACAGTAGTTCAGAAAATGGGAAGGTGGAAGATTAATGTTGTTATTTTGATGTTATTTTGGTGGGGGTGCCTCTCATTTTGAAACTGGGGGTCAGCTGAGGTTTGCTAAGTGAGTCAGTGAAAGTGCTAGGTGAAGGACACTAAGGAAAACGAGGCTGGAATGGATTTTGCTGTTTATGCTTGGATAATGTAAAATTTGTGTGCGTATGTAAGCTGTTCTTTGTAGTTTTATTATTGTTATAACAACACTGTCCCTTGGATATATCTTTCTTCCTTCCCCTGCTTTTCTGGCTGTGATGCATCAGCTCCACTGTATTCAGGAGTTGTTATTGTATAAATCTCTGATGTGTATTTTCAAAATCTCCCTTTGCTACCATAAAGCCCATTGTCTGGAAGTTTCCATACAGTCCACTGTAGCTACCTGTGCTTCCCCAGCCAGTCTCTTCCTGCATCCCCATCTTCCAGTCCATCATTTGCCTCACTTTTCCAACATTTCCTGATGAAAACATTAAATGTAGAAATAAAATAAACATAGTTTGTAAGGAATGGAAGGAATTCTAATTAGGAAATAAAAAACTGGCAGTGGGACATAAGTGAGTAGAAGGAGTGACTGCAGGGAACCTTCTTGCAGCTCTGCTCCTTAGCAGCTTTCACCTCAGCATCTTTTTAATATTTCTGTGCTGGTTCATTTGGAGAAATACTGCTGAGATCTGGATAAGCAGAGGATAAAAAACCATCTGAGGTCAAAAATCACTGGCATAAGAGGTTTGGAGCTAAGAAGGCAGCATCAAATGATAGAAATAATGGGGTAGTTTCTCTTTAGAAAATGAAACCTTTCTCTGTGCTTAAAATTTGCAAGAGCCCTCTGCCTGAAAATGTTTGTCTGGCTGTCTGGAACTTGTAGTCTGTAGCTATTAGCTATTGAGACTGAGTTGAACACAGAGATTTTAATGAAATGCCTTTTAAAGGCATATTTTATTTTAATGCATTTCCTAAACGTGAAAGGAAGCACCCTAATAAGCAAATATTATAGAAGATCGATCTGTGTTTGGAATGTATTGTGTTAAATATTAAACCGAAATTCAATCTTCAAGGTTTGAAAAAAAATATAATTATATAAGCCTCAATGTGACCTTAAATACGACACTGCCATCAGTGACTTTATGATAAATTGGCAAAAGCAATAATCTGTCTCTGAAATCAGATATGGCTGTAGTATCTGTGGAGTTACATTTCTGCTTATGCAGAGGGGTCTATTCAATTCATCAAAAAAGTGGATTTAAAAGCAAAATGTAATCTGTTAAGATGCAAGACCTGGCAAGTTTTGTGTTTTTTCAGTAGCATAAGATCGAAACTGCTTTAGTTGTGGATGGAATTAAACTTTTCCCTAGATATTTGCAATATTACATTTTCAAGAGGCACCAAAAGCTGGCAAGTAGATGAAAGAGGAAAATGTTTTAAAATATTTTACTTTAAACTACAAAGAGATGGGGTGGGGGCAGGGGTATGTGTGTTGATGTGTTAAATGGGTGCCTGGATATTGTTAACTACTGTAGTTGCTGAGTACTCATCTCTGTCAGTTTTATGGATTTAGCCAGGATTTTAATCTTATGATTTAGTTGTGAAAGGGGAGAGTGGGCATCTGCAGAGGAAACTTCAGAGCTGTCTCTGGGCTCAGTCTGGAAAGAAACCTTGGAGACATGGCTGCACCTAAGAATGTTTTCATTTGCGTAAGGAAGAAGCTCAGAGGGGTGTTCTGCTAAATAAATAAAGACAGTCATTGGGATAGCAAGGACAGCAGATACGCTGCATAAAGATGGTTCTAAAGGTGAGTCAGGTAGGGCTGGTGAGACTGGAGTACCCTGGCTGTGTGGAAACAGATGAACAAGAGCAAGGGTCAGTTCAAAATCTAAAAATATAAATGGTTTTAATCATATGGTTCAATTTCTATTGAAGTTGGTAAAGAGACTAATTTATCTTGATGTCCTTGACTAAGACAAAACCTCTGGATCAGTTTCCTTAAAATGCATGAGGTATCTGCTACTCCAGATCCCTGATCTGCTTTTATTTTAATCACTTTTTAATGAGAAGTAGTAATTTTATTGCTGCTTTGATTTGCTACAGAAACCTAATAACAATTTGATATTGGAAGGTTTTGTACAAGTTTATCTCAGATCATATAACACTTCAAAATCTGGATTTGTTTTTTCTTAATTATGTGTTGCACAGAAAAAAAAACCCTAAAATCTTCTAAATAAGGAGTGCTCGTTTGTGTTCAGACTAATACTTAATATTATTAATTAATTTATGAAGTACAGAGTTGCACGGATCCTTGTTTTCCTTTGGTTTTAACACTACT
This sequence comes from Ammospiza caudacuta, assembly GCF_027887145.1. Lineage (NCBI taxonomy): Eukaryota > Metazoa > Chordata > Aves > Passeriformes > Passerellidae > Ammospiza > Ammospiza caudacuta. The sequence continues at coordinate 38,333,676 of NC_080593.1, read as the reverse complement.
TGTGATGGATAATAAAATAAGAAAACCTGTAGTGCTGTTGAGCATTTATAATGCTTCATTAAAGAAGTGTTTTTCTCTCTGTTTTGAAATGGTACCATGTTCATTTTAACAATATTGATTAATTAGGTTTCTGTTTAATGATGCGTATATAAGGTGGAGGATATCTGGTTGTACACAGCACAAAATACTTATTGAAGTGAGCCTTGTGTTGGGTGCAGCAGGTCCCTGCCTATACAGCTTGAAAATGTATTTAAATCCCTGTAAGTGCAGAGCCTCACAGAAAAAAAAGTGCAGATAGGAGAATGTTCATGTTTTGAAAGTGAGGGAATGACAGGCTGGCTTTTTTACAGGCAGGCATCATTGTTTTTCAAAACACCACCGGCATAACCCAAAGCTAGAAGTGTGTTTTAGGGTAGGTGTCTGAGACTGCTTTCAGCTTCTTGTAGGTAATTCTACTTAATTCAAGAATAAATTACTTTACAATTTCTAACCAAATTTAAAAGGCTGTCTGAATTGGCTCTCATGAGCTGGAAGGTGAGCCTACCTATTTTGTATATGTTAAAGAAATTTAAGATTTCATGGCATGCGAAAGCATTTGTAGAACATTGCAGTAAATAAACCATGACATTCAAAAGCTATTTTGTGGTTGATATGTTTTAAATTGTCAGAACTTATTTTAGAACAGGGCTGTTGAAGGCTGTCTGAAGCTACGTGTGCGCATTACTATTTTTTGCACTGACCCTAGTCCTGGTAGAAATAGACTTACTCACAAACAGTGGTAAGTCTTTATATTAAGTGGCCTAGTCTATTTCTGTTGCCTTAATCTTGTCCTTATGAGTTTGTATAAATCTGCTTCTTTCATTGTTATGCATGGCACAAAAGGTACTAAAAATATCTAATGTTTTTTTTACTGCATACTGAAACAGTGATAATAAGATGAAGAATATTTTGTTTTATGTAACTCCTGCTAGGCTAATATTACTCCTTTAAAATGTCATTTTGTGTCAACACACCCAGCTAAAGCTGTAGGACCTTAAATGCCACCCACACAAATAGTCTCTGATTCCTGCTAGCAGTCGTTTTCCTTAAGTATCTATCCAACAGATGGATCCCAATTTCCTTGTAAGGCAGAAACAGTTAAAGTAGGATGGAGCCACAGGAACTTTATATTACAATGCACTTTCAATTCATATTACTTGCTATCTTCTTGTAGCATAGCAGCTTGAGACACTGGTGATCTTCCCTTTTTAGTAGCCATAAAAATGTTCATACTGTGTTGTGTTTTCCTTTGTGTTAAATCTCTTGCTGGCTTGGAAATTTCATATGAAGGATGTTGGTTTGAATGGCCATTCTTAAGTTCAGATAAGAATAGGAGGAAAGGGTCATGTTGCTGGACTGAATCTTTTTTTTGGCAGAGAGTTTGTGGAAAAACACACATGCGAGCTTCAAATTTAAATACACACAAGATGTTATGATAGTAGTGCATGGAAAAATGGAGAAGAGAGTTGCTACTCTGTCACTTTGATAGATGCATGCCTGAATAGATATTATACCCTTTGTATGGAATTTTTGGAATCAAATTTTTTAAAGTTTTTTTCCCTTTCAGGATACCATATATGCAGGCAGCCTGGACTAGATGTATTCACTTCTCTTTTTAGCCAGCAAAACTGAAAAGTCCTGATGTTGATAATGGCTAGAACGGTCTTAAATACTAGAATGTGAAATAGGTTTTTCATGGGAGATGGGAACAAAGCTGATTTGACAAGCATTGCATCATAAATGAAAAGGAAGTCTTGCTTTCTAACCTGTCTCATGGCTCTGTAATTCCTCTGTTTTCTTGGGAAAAAAAAAATTTACTGCTAATTTAACTTCAAAGATCTTGGTAAGTTTTTTTTTTCTTTAGCAAATTCCCAACATTTTGATCATCACTACTATTCATATATTGACAGTGTATATTCCTGTAGCTGCTTTGGGTATTTTAAATAAATTTCAAGTTTAAGCACATGGAAGTAGTGCATTTTAGTTGATAATCCCCCACCATGTATTAACTCTGTACTGTTAAAACAGGTTTTAATTAAACATAAATTAGTCTACAACCTTCCACTATGGGTCTTGTAAGCTAACATTTAATATACACACTAGTTAAATAGACAGGAGTGAGATCCAGTTAGATTCATTATTAGTAGTGTCCTCTGATGAAAATGAGAGGAGAGCTGAACTCTTCATCCTTGATTATGTAAAGGAGGGCAGATGAAATACTGTAGCATGCTCACCTTAGAGGGAAGACACAAAAGGCAGAAATTAACTGCTAAATGCTGAGTTGCATGGGATTAGAGCTGGGACATGGCCAGCTGGAAAAGCAAAAGAGAGGGAAACAGAGAAGAAAGCAAGAAAGCTCTGGAATGCAGCCATAAGAAAATAAGGATGTGGGAAGAGATTTCAATGGAGAATGATCCAATGATGAGTTAATATTGCCCCTACATTTTAATGGATATTATGGATTAATGGAGCATGAACAACTGGAGCACAGAGGGGGTGTGGAGTCCCTGCATGCTAATGAGGGATAAAGTACAGCTCCACTGTCATCTGAGAGAGAGGGAGCAAACACTGCTGAGAGGTTGTGCTTCTGTCATCTTAGTATGGCAAAGACAAGATCTGTTTCTTGGGGTGTGGTTGTGGGGGTTTTTTGGTGGTGTTTTCTTGTTTGGTATTTGTTTCCCCCCCTTTCTGCAAGCTCTTAAGTCTGTGAAAATGCCTGAACTTTAGTGCAATTACTCCCTATATGGCTGAAGTGAGGAGCGTCCATTTCTTGGATACAGGAATGACCATAATAAATCTATTGCCTCACTCTCTTCATTTTCAGCAAAGCCTGGGACAATAGTTCCCCTTCATTAAGTTTTTTGGAAATGTCTTTTCAATAGATTTTACCTGAAAATAAGGTTTTTGAAGGAACAAATGTAAAGCAAAGCTATGGGATAAAGCAAATTCTTATTTGGGGGATATGATATTAACAGTATTCCTTGAAGATTAAATAACTGGTTGAAAACCTCTGCAGTTTATAAATAACTTTGTATCATTGGCACTGGGACACCTTGGAGCTCTGTTCTTAGCAGCGAAACATAATCATTGTGGTTTTTCTTTGCTCCTTGAAAAGATGCTTGGGGTTGAGATCTGCTGTTCTGACATTGGATGGCCACCACTGATGTTTATAATGTGCATTTTTCATATTTTTGCCTACCACCATCTCATTTTTTTTTTCATTACTACTGTCTCCATTTTCCTTGGGGAAAGGCAGAAGAAGATGCACAGAAATTAAATGACAGTTAGTCCAACAGTACCTTCACAAACGTATTTCTAGGAAAAGTGTTTGCTTTCTGTTCTGCAAATTTATATGGACTTACTCTGCCATCTCCATAGCTCATGAAGTGTAACTATGCAGTGTTCCACTGTAATACCCATGCATAATGCATGTTTTTTTGCCTTAAAAATTGCCTTGCATTAGAAACAATGCAAAATCACAGACTGCTTTGAGTGGCGTAACAGGGGAGTAAGGGCATGGAAAATCTGTTTGGAATAACTTAGTTTCATAAAATATTTGTTTACAGTATGAATTTTAATAATTAATGTTTGGATTAAAACATTTTCCTTATCTTCTTTTTCCAGCAGTAGGGTCAGCACCTATAGCTGCACAGAAGGGAACCAGAAAAGCTTCCAGACGCAAAGCTGACAAACACAGTGCTTCAGCTGCAACCTCAGCACATGCTGCAAAATTACATAGATTACTGCACTAATGGGAATGTGTTCAGGGCTTTTTTTCTGGCCAGATCACTGGCGTGCTGTTTAAGCTCTCTTTTTGGTTCTGAATGTCGTTTTTTCCTTTTGGTATTATAGAATGTGTATGCCAACACCTTTATGTACCTTTTAATACAATAGGAATTGTTCCTGCTTCCCTTCCTTTTATAAAGCATGTTTACCTTCAGGAGGCAGATAAGCCATTTGTGAACTAAAATCTCCTTTCTCTGTAGTGCATCCCTTAGTAGCTCTGTTGTCTCTGTTGTTGGTGTTGCAGTATATTCACTCTAAAACTGTGAGCTCTCAAGTGTAGAGATTGATATGGCTGTGGCACTATTTTTATTATTCAAATATAAATAGAAGCTGCAGGTGGGCACTATTTTCTCTTAAAAATGTTTTTCTTAAGCTCTAGGTTTTTAAATCTTTGAAATGCATAGGTTTTTGGGGTTTTTTCTTCTTCTTTCAGGACAATAAAATAGGATAAGACTCCTAGATTAGTATCTTTTATAGCTTATTGACAAGAGAAATAAACCAATGCCTAATAAAGCATTGGAAAAGCTCTTCTTGTGGATGAATCTTCTAAAATTTTAAATACACACAAAGGAGCAAGCAAATGCTTTGAAAGTATTGAATCTTAATATTGATATTACTTTTTCCTTCATTATTCACACTGATTTAAACATAAGATCATGGCAGAATTGCTGTAAGTAGACTCCATCGATTTTTTTAAGATGACTTAAGATTGAAGTGGCATGAAAACTGCTTAGAGAAATGCAGAAGACAGATAATTAGAATAATCTATTTCCCAAGAGAAAAACCTGAAAAATATTTGTGCAAAAATAGAAAGGTCTAAAGGTAATTGTGGCAATGGGGAAGAATATGATTATTTCATAGGCACCTACTTCTAAGGGAAGATTAGTTGAGAACTGCAGATACATTTAAAATTTATTGTTGCACAAAAAAAACCCAAAACAAAACAGTCCAAGACCCCTCTTTCCATAACGTTTAGATAAAAGTGATTAATCTTGTGTCGTTACTTGGGTGGACTATTGATGTGTATATATGTAGGCTTGTAAAGTCAAGCTATTACTATTGCTATGCTAATTAAATAAGGACTTGTTGAACATACATGTAAGAACACCTGCATCCTAGAGAGCTGTGTGCCCCAGCCAGTAAAAATATTGCTTAATAAGATTTTCACTGTTACCCTTGTTTTCTCTCCCAAATCAGAAGCCCTGTAATGCCACAGGGAATGAGAAAATTGCATTTGTCTTAATGCCTGCCAAATTTCTATTCTGTGCAGTAAATTTGTGCTCTTTCTGAGGGCTTACATGTAAGTATCTTTTTAGCATGTATGGATATTTGAATCTGTTTTTGTGCCTCATGAGATAGGAAAGAGAAGGGTTGTGCAGTGCCAGCAGTAGAGCATCACCTTTACCCAGAGGCATAAGAGAGCAGAAAATGTGTATTCCATCTGGAAGAACAGATCTTGCATGCATTTGCATAAAAATATTCCTCGGCATATGTGACCACTAAGACAATGTACACGTAGTGCATCTTAACAAAACTTTGATGTGTACAGGCAGTATAGATTCTGATTATTTATGCAAAAAAATATTCTAGGCAACTGGCTTGCTATGATTCTCTTTCATTTTTCTGAGGGATTATCTTCACTTTGGAGTAATGTTGTTTTCTCTTGAGGAGTGCTTTTATAGCTTTCAAGCAGAAAAACTGAAATGATAATGCTCATGTTTCAGTTGGGAAACTGCTTGCTGTCAGGATCTGATGTGGCTTTTACTTGTGGCATAATTACATGAATTCATGACAAGATTGTGAAATCAACAGAAAATTGTTAAGATTTTTAGTGTTTGATGGAGAGAGATATTTGGATATACCCAGAATGGGAAATATTAATCTGCTTTTGTATTTAGACCATCCTAAACCATATTGAAAAATGTCTGGGTGAAAAAACATGTATGCATTTTGCACCTTACAGAAGTCAAATATGCTAAATTCTCAGTCTCAGTTTTGATCTCAGAAATAGAGTCTTGGGTATTCGTTGTTTTCTTTAGTGTTTCGGGTTGGTGTGGTTACTGGGTTTTTTGAGGGTTTTATCATCATTATGCACAGTGTCAAATATATTATAAAGAAGTCTGAAATGTATTTACTTGCTATGATGGGCAGTAATGTTAGAGGAGAGCTTATTTACCTTATTTCAATACATTATAATACATTAGATTTGAAAGGCTTCTATAGGTTTATTTTATATACTTTCTGGAAAAAAAAACAACTGTCAGCCTACTGAAGCTAAGCAATTTTCAGGTGAAGAGAGAAATCAGTGCATGTTTGTAGGGATAATTGGAGGTTGCAGTTGCCACTTGCTCTCAGTAGAGATTTTAAGCACTGGAATAATTTTAAACATGGGCTAATTAATCCCTGCAACACTGCTGTGAGGCAGATAAGAAATGCCATATTGTACAAGCATGGTAGAGATGATAACTTTAGGCACAAGTGTGTTAAGTGTGTAGGTAAACCAGGATTATCACCCAGTACACTTGAATTCCAGTGAGCTGTGTGCTTGAATAATAACTTTTATCTGAACTAGAAGAATTAGCAAACAGTTCACATCTCAGAAAAGGGGAGAAATTCTCCGAATTGTAAGAGAATTTCACGTTTTCCCTGTTCAGAATCTTGATATGATCAGGATGTTCTGTGGCTGGGGTCCTTCACCTTTTTTTTTTCCATGCATATATATGCATTAAAATGCAGTTAGAGATAGACATAAAATTGATGTGGCACCTGTAGTTTTGTCCATTTAATTTTATAACAGTGTGATCCCAGCACCATACAAATTTACATTGGCCTAATAAATACTCTATCCATTAGGCGGTGGCATTTTGAGCTGAGAGAATAATTTTTAAAATAATAATAATAGTAAAAAGAAACCAGAATAAAATGGTAGTCCTGGTGTTAGAGACACTGTATTTGAGGCTTTTATGTCTGAGTTCATGACACATCAGAACAATTATGCTTATTATTGCCCATTACACAAGAAGCAGTATCTTTGTCTAAAGAGTCTGTCAGGAAGAGCTTAAATCTCTGAACACACTTATTTTTCATCACACGCAGCTAAATTCTATTTCAGCTAGAGACTGTTCCAGTTGAAGAAACCCAGTACCTAGAAATTCCCCCAAGTTAGCCAGAGAATAGGTGTGTAGCTGTGTTTTATTGTTCACATCAGCACATATGTGGCATGAATAACCTTAGTGGATTCAAGATGACTATATGCTCTGGGTAATATTAACAAGTATACAGCAAGAGCAGAAGATATGTTCTTTAAGAAGAATTTTGACAGAAGTTAATCTCTTATTTAACAGTCAGAGCTACATACATAGTGAGTTTAAAATTTTAGTTAGAACTTTTCCAACTTTGAAGAGTTTCCTGGTTATTTCAGGATAACATTATAATCTTTCAAAACAAAATTACAACAATGCAATTTTTGTTACAAAAAACAAATGTCTAAATGGAAGTTTTGGGATTTCCGTTTTAATATCCTCATATAAAATGTATTAAGATAATATATTAAAGTTGTGGAAGTCACCACTGATTTCTGCTATGGTTTTGGAAAGAAGAAATCCCCTTTCCACCAGGGAAAATGACATTGGATTAAGTAAACTATTGCAACTTGAAATAGAAGATTATTTTGTGATATTATTTTTTCTATATACTAAATTTACTAGCAAGGAATACACCAAGAAGGTAGTGATCCTTAGTCCTGACTAGGATTTTGATCTTCATAATCAACAAAAAGGACTTAGCTTTCATAGTGATATACTACTTTATTTTTCTCTGAAATTACCACCTGGGCTGGCATTTTTCATGATAAATTTTTGAGCAGCTGTGTGGTCACTAATACAGTATCTCTCCAAGGATGAATGGACCTGAGTGTATCACTGGTTTCACATGATCTCTCTGTTCATTATGAAAAATTATGAGGAATCCATATCTTGGAATAAACAAGAACATAGTTTTCAACTCTAGAACCACAAATTAATTCATAGTTCACAGTTGCAAAATTTTTAGGACACAGTCCCTCAGACTGTGCAACTAAAACAGGTTTTTTTACTCACATTTGTGTTCATTGGTACATAGACTAGAGTCAATATTTTAACAAATATGTATCACTCCCACCTACAGCATTTTCAGTGTAATAAAGATTGTAACAGTTCCTGACTTTCTTACATTTAAGTATTTTGAAGGTATTTTGAAGATATTTAAAGATTTCTACCTGTATTCTAATCTGCAGCTGTACTGCTTCTCCTTTTTCAAATCATCAGCTTGGTATAATTGAAGTGCAATAACCAGGAATTTTTACTTAGGTTTTGAGGGATTTTTTTTTTTAATTTTTCTTAACTTATGAACAAATCTTCACCACTTTGTACCATAATACAGTGAAAAAAAAGAGAAATTATTTTTACCAACATGAGTGGTCGACATCTGCTTGGCAGTACAGTAAGAGTTTTTTATGAGCATACAAGAATACTTAAATACACATCCACACATACCTGCATATAAATAATTCTGAACAGTGGTCAGGATATTGCAGGAAATTGGATTGGCATTTAATAAAGCTTTCAGGTGTTTGGGCATTAAAATACTCTAACACAAAAATGACATAAGCAGTGATGTAGTGTCCACAGCCTTATGAACACTTAGTTGTATCCTGCTGTTAAGCTTGCAAGTGATACTTCGTTTTAGATAGGGATCATAGCCATGGTAAGGAAAATGTGTGAGTGATAACCAGTGATGCTTCTTGGCTGAAAAAATGACCATATAACTCTCAGATTTACGTTGGAGAATAAGCCTATTCCCCCTTTACCCAAAGGTGAAGGGCAAGAATTCGTACTGGGTTTGGAAAGGACTTTATCCAGTTGTAATGCTAAAGTCTCTCTGGGAAGTACAAGTAACTCCTAAGCTTTGCCCTTAAGCAAGTTCACAGTTCTGTCAAGCCAGCTATTTCCCACTACTGTTAGCAAATTTATTCAGTCAGGTTTGGTTTACTTTTTGAATATTGAATTTCAGATAGGGTCTCTTTCTATTGATTTTATGCATATACAGACACATAAAATATCTATGTGTTTGTTTAGGGACATATATTTTTAAAAAATTATGGAGCACAAGGTTTTGTATGCTGCAGTATGTTAACTAAATGTAGTAATGCTTGCACTTTTCAAAATAGTTTTTAGAAAGGGATATGAAGATGCTGTGCTGAAAAGTGGAAACATGATTTATTATTCCTGTTTGCTTGTGCCATTAAGCTCATTTTTGCATACTTGGTATTTTAGTTCTTGTTACTCTGAAGTCCTTGCTACAAGTCCTGCCTAATGGGAGTCTCCTGGTTGGACTAAACTGGTCTTCATTTTGAGAGTTGTGTAATTTGAAGATCTGTAATTTCCTTGGTAGTAAACTCATTTTGCTGCAGTGGGAAGAGGACTGAGAGCCTTTGCTTTTCGGTCTGGAGAGTGTGGATATGAGGGGTAAGAGGAAACAAAACCACGGCACTGGAATAAGGCCTCACCTGTAGCAATAGCCAGAGCGACACACACCGAGTCCTTCCTATTTATGTATTTTCCTGGGAAATCTTGGTAGCAGCCTGGTGGAAAAAACCTCCCAAAGCAGTCAAGAAAATCCCTCCTTACTACAGTGTGAGCAAAAGATTTCCTAATGAAGCTGGAAAGGAGCTGAAGAAATTGTCTTGTTTATGTCCAGTTTACTTCTCAAATAAGAGACTTCAGCTTAAAATGTTATTTAGCTGTTCAATTTCATCAACTTTTCTTAAAGGTCCTTTTAGTTTTTTTCCACACATACGGTATTTACTTTGTAATGAAGCACACAAACAAGCAAACAAACAATAAGATTCTAGCTTTTTATCTGCACAAGGAAAAGGTTATCTTAAAATGTTATTTATTCAAAGACTTGTTCGTTTAATTGAGCTTTTATTCTTGGAAAATGCTTTCTCTGTGATTAGTATTGTGTCCACTCTGCAATTCAGTCAGAGTGGAATTGTTTAAAAGATTTCATTTTTTGCACTCTTCATTTCTTTTTCTTTATTTTCTTTTTTCTCCTAAATATACTCTTGCAGAAAGACACAAAAGCTTTGCTTTGCATTTTTTTATGCATTAACATAATGGCTGATCTCAACCAGTTTTCTGCACTATAAAGAAAAAAGAGCCCAAAACCCTGGCCTTAATTTCATAAATATTGAATAATGGTATATTCAACTCTTTGTGAATATATACATCCCTGCTGTTCATTACTATTTTTTTAAAACACTTCTTTAAAAAAACCCCACAAACACCTCACAATATTTCATGCCCAGCTGACTTATTTTTTCTTTGAAATTGTACAAACTTTTTTGTGTCATCAGGGTTAATCTAAGAGGACTTAACTTTGCATGGTAATTATCTGTAATACTGATTTATAATTAGTTAAATAAAATTCCTCTGTTACTGAGGAGCTTTTATGCTAAAGATCTATTTGATGTAGATCCTCTAAAAGTAAATGTGGATATTTTTATCAGTAGCTTAGAGGGAACACAATTTCTTTGAAGCTTGAAGACAGAAATCCCTGAATGACAGAAATGTCTTTAGAGGGAGGAGGGGAGGAGAGGAAATACCTTCATAAAATCTGAAAAGCACATTCCTGTTCTCTGATAGTAGAAGCCATAGCACAATGTTTGCCAGAGTTTAGCTAAGCTGATAAGCACAGTGGAATGAGCAAAAAAAAGTTACCAAATCAAGCAAACACTGACTATCAATGATTCAGCCAGCACATTTATAAATAAAGTATTTTACAGGTGTGAGTGGAATTCAAACACGAGCAAACAGTGAATATTTTCGCTAAGTGATGTAATGGCAGATCAACATAGCTGACCTGAAGGTCATTTTAGCATTGAATAACTAGTACTTTACAATCAGCTGTTTAATCTGTGACAAGAGCAGTGCAGAGTTGTTGTGAGAAAGTGATGACAGAACTGATTTCCAGCATTTTTCCAAGAAAATGTATTGAAAAGAAATTTACCTTCTTTACTTGGTAAATTACACAGATTACCAGATTAAAGCTATTTTATCACACAGAGTAAAAGAATCCTATAGAAGGATGTCACAGGCTTTAAGAACAAGTAAAAAAAAAATCAATGTATGCATTTGCATGTATATATATATGTATATGTATATATGTATCTATAAAGATGGCATCAATATATATGTACACACTGTTAATTGAGATTGCTTGCGCCTGGTGCATAATCAAAAAGATTCTATGCTTTCAGTTCAGTAAAGATTACCTGGATGATAATTACCTTTTATTCTTCTCTTGCTTTGAACAATTTAGTTTTAATGCAAGGAAAAAAAAAACAACAACAAAAAACCCAAACCATGTGTTGTTGTTGGGTTTTTTTTTCCCCATGAAATTGCCAGCACTTCTTAGTTTAGCTAGATAACATCTGTATGTCATTAACAAGTCAAAATATAAGAGAGAGTAACTAGGAAAAAGAATTAGCACTTTAAAAGATAAAGACTAAATGAACACTTAGGTAGTGTGAAGATCATATTTAGAGCAGAATACCTAACAAATTCCTAGTTATTTAAACCAGTTTTCAAATCCCCTGCTAGGCTAATTCCTATATAATATGGTAGAAGGACATGGGTTCTATTTTTGGGTTTGCAATCATTTTTTAAATGAATCATATTATTCCCCTGTCTCATTTTCCATATTTTTAAGTAGGGATAATAAGCTTTATCTGCCTTGGCAATACATTCAAGAGAATATAGTGCTCCAAATTATTAATTCTAACACACATACACACCTAAACAATGGAGATCAGTCTGTTATTGCACTTGAAGTAAGAATCTGTCTCAGTGTTCCAGAACTAAAATCCTGGTCTTTGAGGAAAAAATAAAAGTTAAAAGCGTGGACTTGCACTTAGTTGAGAAAGAGTAAATAATTGGAGATAACATTTTTCTGACACACGGAGGAAGCAGAAGGTGTAGTAGCACAGTTATGAGAATCCTTTCTTGGGAAATCTGACCTTCTAAGCAGCTTTGTTACAGGATGAGTCCAATGGATCCAGAGGATCCAGAAGTGTTTCCAATTCTTGGGTCCTCCTGTGGGCAGCAGCAGCAGCTGCCTTCTGGCCCCTCATTTACTCTAACACAGACACAGATCAGCGTTCCCTCCAGGTGTCTAGTTCAATGAGAAGGGAATCCAAGTGCTTTACCCAGAGAGATGCTGCAGGTGTGGGCCCAACCTCAGCAGTCCATGAGCACAGGCATTACCACTTGCCAGCAGTTAACAGACAGCTTAGAAAAGTGACGCTTGGGCTACAATAACTTCCCATGTTTATCTCAGTGATGTGTGTAACAACTAACAGGGACAGCGTAATGCTGTAATAGGATTATTGGCAAATTATTTGCAATAATAAGCAGAATAAAGTTTTAGACTTTTTTTTTTTAATTGCAAAAGCTTACAGAAATAAGATAGAGGGATTACTTTGAATAGCATGTGTTTCTGTAGTGTTTTGTAACTCAGCCATTTCTGTATTGTTCAAATACATGGGAACTGGAAAATGAAAAGGAGAAAAGCCATTAATCAGCTTGCTGATGTGTTTACCTTATCAGGCTGAAAGAAGTGCTAAGAACAAGCAGGTAGCATACATTATGAAAAACAGATGGAGCGTCAGATATGGCTCTGTGAGCTAAATCTGTGCAATGGCAGAGATTTAACATTACCCTTAATATAAAATTCCCAACTCCATAAATAACATGAGGAGAAAATACTCATGTGTGTATAGAGACCTGGTATACACTTCTGAATCTAATGCATGTTTCCCAGCTGACATTAGGCAGGTAACTCAAATCTCCTGTATCATCAGGGCATATATAACTCAGCAGCAACCTATAATCTCGCTCCTCAGCACTTCATTACCCATATAAAAAATACAGTATTCTATCATCCTTTGATGGGCCATGTCATCTGCCTCCAAGCAGTGGCTACTGCTTGATGTAAGCACCCAGGCAATTTTTCAAGCAGTCCTGAATGTTAGCACTATGGTGTCTAGTATGAGGAACACATTATTTCTTTGTTTTTACCAGTCTTGTCTCTGTGTTTTTACCTAGTCTTGTGTGGTGTCTTTAAAAAGAAATTATAGTCCAGAAATTCTTTACTGGAAAAGAAATAATAATTATATTTGTAAACTTATCCCTTTTATTGCATTTTCTATCCTTTTTATTGCATGATCCTAATGTGATCATTTTTTAGGTCAATTTAATGCTAATAAGCTATTTAATATTGTTTGATAGTTTTGGGAAATGATTTTGCATTCTAGCTATCTTTAGCCTCAATTTAGGATGCAGATAAATCTGAAGTGCAAGAAAGGCATTCTGTCTCAATATAATGACATAGCTGGGATTTAACTTGTGTCATTGACTTTTCACTTCACGATTTGCACTGATGTTTAAAAAATGCTATTTGATAATGACTGGAATAGAATTCATACAGAGCATCCTCAACTAAATTTGCACTTTTTTTTAGGCCATGAATAATTAGGTATTGAAATAAATAATGATTGCCCAATAGAATGATATGTTCACTCCAGGTCTGATGTACAGATCTATTGACTCTATTTTCATATGTTGATTTTCAATAAAAGGAAACACCCTTCTTCCATAGGGGACTGACAAGACTGATTACTGTAGCAACTTCAGCCATGTAGTGAGATAACCTGCTTTAGATCATATATAGATGTTTGCTTCATGTGCATTTTGCAACCCACTGTTTGGAAAGAAGCCATCTGTTGATTTGGAGCTTTCTGTTGAGATATCACATCTAGGATCTTCTGGTTTGCTGTGGAATATTGTTTCTGACTGTGCAAACTGATCTCCTTGGGGCAGAAAATTCATCTTTATACATCAGAACTAGGGTTAATCTGTAGATAAGGCCAGCTGTAATAGTAAGTGAATTAAAACAAACTGCATACTGACAACCTCAACATGCAAAATGCAGAAATGGAGACAGTGAATTTATTATTATCATTGCATAGAGATTCTTCTGCACAGATGTGTAGATGGACATAGTTCTGTGGATTGTGAGGCTGTTGTAATTAACTATGATGAGCCCATTATGGTGGGTCTTCCACAACACCTCTTCCACATGTAGGATAGGTACACTCTTGAATCATGTTTATCTGAAAAATATATAAGGTAAAGGAATGTTCTATTTAATAATAATAATAACAAGAATAAGAACAATAAAGTTTAATAATGACTGCCCAAGGAAGATTCAGTTCTTTCACATGTGATAACTTATAAGGGAGCCAGCTTGAATGAATTCGATTCAGCACTTACCTTGACTTCCTAAGAGTTCATTAACTTGTTTCAAAGAAAATGTATACATGAACACACCAAGTCATTGTCACTTTGTTGGAAATGGTAATTGTGGTAATAATTGCTTTGAACCTGTATAATCATTTTAACTGTAGTGCTGTGGAAAAAAAAATTAGTCACTTGAAAAAAAATTAGTCACTGATGTTGATGCAAAAAGAGATATTACTTATTTTTTACTGTGAGCTAACCATTGCTGGTTTGTTACAAAACCAAACACAGTGATGATACGAAGTTCTTTGCAGATGTGCGTGTCTTTGGGCCAAATATTAAAACTGCCCAAAGCATTAGACATGCTTATTTGAGTACTCGAGTATTTCATTAAAACTCTGAAGTAATTTTTTCAAATTTTTTGCAATCTGCAGCTAATTTCCAGGTGATCTTGTTACAAGCTGGTGAAATAGTAGACTTGATTAATAGATACCAAAATGGAAATCAGAATTACCTTTGCCCTCTGTATACTAGGAATACTTGACAGGGCTGCAGGGGAGAAAGAGGTTAAATGTAGTTATATCTTCTACCTCGACCTCAGAGCGTGCTCAGGAGTGCCCTAAACATTGTCTGGGTCTGGTTCCTTGCTGCTTGGCCCCTGACATGCAGAAGAAATATGTGAGGGAGTCATCATCTGCTGGTGCCATTGTGGCATGGTGATGGGAGAAAGAGCTCTGCCAGTCTTTCATGCCTGAGGAATTTTCTTTTGGCTGCTGCCAAGGCTTTGGATGTTCGTTGGTGCCTTCAGCTAGAGAAGAGTAACTGTAGGCAGGAGGAAAATTTGGTCCCATGTCCAAGCAAACAATTAGTTATAATCTCCACTCTTGCGTACAAGCCAGAAGATGTGAAGACATGCAACAAGCGAGTCTCAGAGCTTATCCTGAGAAAGCACATGGCAGTAAGCTTCCAGGTTCCCACTGATATTAACAGCTGAGCTATAAAAATGTCTTTCAGTTTAAATCCAGACTCCCCTATTGATTTCTAGCTTGATTTTTACATAAATGTTCTATCTTTCTCTTATCAGCTTCATGCAGCTCTAGTTGGTTTGGCACGTTGTGATGTTCTTGACATCGTTCAAAGAGACGTTAAGTTAAAGCTGAACAGTTTCCTTGACCTGAAGTTTAAGCAAGAATTTGTCAGTCCTTAAATTTTATTTAAGACCCAGAAACATTTCTTTAAAAATACATGGAAACTGTCCTTTATTAAGCATTTCAGAGAACTGAATGCTAGCTGTAATTATTTTGGGGGCAAATATTAACTGGTCAATATTTTCATAGGCACTGTTCAACTCCAGATCAAAACTAATTTACAAAGGAGATTTTTATGCTAATCTGAAGCCTGTGAGATGCTTTTTTTCCCCCACCACCCTAGACTTTTTTGTTTCACAGATATATGTGAGTTGATGTGGGTGCCTTTTACACACTATGGTATGAATAAACCTGTGGGTTTCACAGTCATTCTGTCTGGATTATCAAAATTCTGACAGGTTATATAGGGACTGGCAATGGCTGGGGATGTTACTGATAGCAGAAATTATGGATAAACCTATTATTTTTATTCATAATTGAAGTGCTTTGCTCCTGATTATTATAGAAATGTTGCAGTCACCATTATTAGTTTGTGTCCCCTTTTTGTTAGGGATTATTGCATGTTGTAAAAGTGACAGCTGGACCTGACCCTGAACTGAAAACTAAAAATATGAAAATATATTGAGAAAAAGAAGAGAAAAGCCTTTAAGACATTTGAAATAGCAGCAGAGGGGAGTTTTCTGAGCAATGGACTGAGGAAATAACTGCAAATTGGAAAGAACTGGATTGTGCTGTAATGTCTCCTTTCTCTGCAATCACTGTTTTGAGGTGGTATTTGAATGCTCTATAGACTCCTTTCTTATCCTTTGCTCCATGGTAACTTTTTCAGTTAGGAATTTATTGTTAGGAGAATAAGAGTTTTCACTGATCTATTTTAAGGTCTTGTAAATTATTACCTTGTGATCGTATTTTCTACTGAATAGAGCTGAGGAAGACTTCCATATTCGTTGTTGCAAGGTGTCAAATCAGAGGAAGATGTGTATTCACTTTCATGGATTGTAAACAATGCTTTATACTTTTGCAGAGACAAAAAGCTTTTGGGACCTAATGGTGATATATTTTTTTATTTCCCTTGGAATTTAAAAGTAGATTGCCAGGATGCTGAAAGAGGAGCCAGGAATTACACACCTGAGTTAAATGTATGGAGAGGCTTGCTTTGATCAGCAATTTGCTCTTAATTGGGTTGCAAGGGAGCTTTTTGGGGGAGGGAATAAGGTGTGGATCAAAGCAATGTAAGAATTTCACAACTGTTTACAGCAATTTATCACCATGCTGTAATCAGATACTGACCGATACTAAGAAATCTGATGCCCTGTTACAATATTGCACAATTCACAAAAGAAAATTATGAGATAACTATTTGCAAACGAAGTGAACTTATCACACTAAATATCTGCAAGCAATTTCTTGCCTGTGAACATCAGCATAATCCATTGGGACATACAAAATAAAAGTGGTAAGTTTTGGTTTTTACTTATTTTACTTGGATATAATGTTTTGTGGTAGCTGATAATGTGTCTTTCACCATACATAGGTGCAGGTCTGTGCCTACATAGCAGCAAATACTTCATAATAAAATGTTATGTTTTTTTTCAATAGTAAGAGCAGTTCACAGTTCTGGAGAATTTTGTTTGTATCTGCTGATTTATAGATGGGCACCTTAAATGAAGTACATAATTAGGGTTAATTCAAGTAACACTGGCTATAGGTAGTAGGGAATTCTTTAGTAGCTTTTATGTCTTGTAGGAAAGGATCACATGGGTGCAGCTCTTGTGGCAGTTACAGTCTCCAGAGAGTCTTTGCACAAATGAGCAGACTGGATCCTTAATTGTGTAGAGAGCAGGCGCAGAAAGAGCAGCACTCAGATGATCCCCTTCATTGTGTCCCTGTTGCTAAGCAGAGAGGCTTTTGTACCAATTGGAACATTTTCAGGCTCTGTGGCTGCATTCCTAGATGAGTTGCAATAATTAAATGTGAAAGCAGTGATTGCCAGCATTGCTTGCCAATTCCAGTTTTATAATAAGGGGCAAAAAACACCCGATCAACCCCAGACAGAAACAGAAATTTGTTTGACCTGTAATTATGTGCCAAACCAATGGTGGTGTGGGTTTAAAGAGACAAAAATATAAACTTCATCTGGAGCTATTAACTGTCTTACTGTTCTGAGTGCAGATGTTCCTTTTTGATAGGGAGTGCTCTGGAGGAGGAAATTCCCTTTAAGTGGTTCTCTTTCTGCTGGTGAGAGGTGGGTTGCTTTGTTGTTTTGTTTTGTATTTTTAAGCCTGTTTCAAAGCTCCTTTAGCGTCTTATTGTGCTTGGCACGGAGTAAATTCTTTTTATGCAAAAGTCCAGGTATGATCTGTAATCTGCTGGTTTTCCAGTCCTGTCGTTTCATCAGCTTTTCCAGTCACCTCCTCTAAGGGCTGAATAACAAGAAAGATGGAACTGAACTTTTTGTTGCTTCTGAGTTGACAGCTGTAGGGATGGAGAAGTGACAATAATTAACTTTTAGAAGTTATGTGACTGAAAGGGGCCTACACAGTCATTTTCTGTTCCTTTGGATGGACCCTGTGGAAGTAACTCATGGCTACTGGTGATTCTTGTTCTTAAATCTTGGTGAAAGGTCTGATAATATAATTAATACCACTTGAGAATAAAACCAGGTCTGCTAAAAATGTGGAGTTGTTTGCTTTTTTGTTTTGCAAATTTATCAAAAAATACAAATATGATTCTCCAACATAAATGGATTACCAGGAGAAAAAAATAGAATTAAGTGGACTTTATCTTATGATGTTGTTAGAATTTCTATTTATGTATTTTAAAGTTTATGAAATTTGACAGTTTCTACATAATTTTTCCAATCTTTCTCCAACCTGTTTATAAGCATTTTTTCATGAGTGGATGACCAAGAAAACAAGTGAGACATCCTTTCTCCTTGTTAATTTCTAATTCAGACTAAGAAGGAGTTGGGGTTAAAGTTTGTCCCACCATGAAATAAGACTTGTCTTTCTGAAACTAGTGGCTTTGCAGAAATGGCTTTTCTTCTCATTGGAAAATAACTTTGCATTAAAATATCCAGACAGTTTTTGTGAATGTAGAAAAATTTTCTTCTCCCATGGATAATATAAAAAAAAAAAATTAAAGTTCAACCCATAATTTAATTCTGGCATTGGAGACTTGCCTTGAAATACTAAGAATTCTCAGTGTGAAAACCATGTTTTTCTCTATGCTTTCACAAGAGCCTATATAAAAGTAATTTGTGAGGTCTCCAATACCCACTTTCCTTTTACAGGTCTGGTATTGTAAATTGTAGGGGAAATAGAAAAATGTGAAGTAAGTCTACAGTTGTCCTTTTTGTTCTAATTTTAGCTTTATTATTTGTATAGCTAGAATCACAAGGCTATGACAGTTTGACAGACTTTGTCAAGTAAAAATTTTTTGGAGACTTGCACTGGGCATGGTAGTGAGGGAGCAGGTATCAAAACAATAGATGGTAACTTTGAAGAATGGTATAGGAAAAATTCCTACTTATTATTCCTTTGTGTGGTAGTAAAGAAAGCTTCTGTTCAAACCTTCTCCTTTGAATTTAGCAGTGACATTAGGTTATTTCCTCTTAATAGCTAGCTAATTTTTCACCTGATTGATTTTTGCTGAACCATTACCTTTCACTGGTAGCTGTCATTGCCACAAATTCTGCTCATTTTAATTATGGCTTATATAAAGAATTACTTTTTTATCTTTGTTCAAGCTGCAAGTCACATTTTATCATGTAAACAAAACAATTAAAAATGCATACAGAGGAATAGCTGTGAATAACGTGCCTCTATAAATGGCTTACATAAGACAGAATGGTATATAATGCTGTCTCTAAATGTGTTGTCCCCCATCTTGCTGCTATTGCATTACTTCACTGTAGATTAAATGAACAATGTGTCATTAATTATTTAGTTTTCTGTCTTTCTGGGCTAACATTTCACTATACAATAACTCCCCTTTATTTTTGAATTTTTGCTGTTGGTGCTTGTTGGTGCTGATCCTTAGATGGGAGCAAGGGCCTTGTCAGGGAGATACTCAGGATGCCCACCCAGTCCTGGTGCTTTAGACGTGAGCAAAGATTAAGCTGCACTCACGCATCCTGCAGGTGGGTCAGTGTTGGCACAACTGAGCTTCTGTGTGCTGAAAGCAGTACCAGCTATTTTGCAATAGCTCCTCTATGCTGGCAGGTCCTGCTACTGCCTTAATAAGCACTGCAATGCAAACAAGTCTTGAATCTGAGGTATTTCATAACTTTAGTAGGTGGGAGGCTTTTGAAACTCACCTTGGCAAACAAATATTTGTGAAGAGTTGCTTCATAAACACATTCATGATGAATATTCATCTGCTGTACAGAGGAGTTTCTGACTGAGATTCAACCTCATGCATGTATAGGACAAATTTTCTACCACAGGAAATTACAATAATTTAAAGGAAGACATGAGGGGAATAAAGAGTAGAGAGAGCAGTTGTAGCTGCCTTAGTGATTCTGTTTCGTCTAAAAAATGTTTGATTTAATTCCCACGAACATCTGCCATATTCAGTTCTAATCCATTAGACCTATCCATTTTTTAAGGATAATTTGGGTTGGAAAGGACCTCAGGAAATCTCTAGTCCAACCTCTGTCTGAAGCAAAGAGAGGCTGAAAAGAAAGAAACCTGTGAGATCTGACTGGGTTGCTCAGAGCTTTTAGACCTTGAAAATCTCCAAGGATGAACACAACACATTTATTTTGAATATTTGTTTTCCTTAACTAAGGAAAACATTTAATCTTATGCTGAAACTAAATGAGACATTGAGGTTATTGCAGGATGAATCTGAATCAGTTTTCAGGAGCAGAGTAGTAACCCCCAGGATGTAGTTTCATCCTGGCTTATGTGGGAGGCAGCCTAATTCCCAGAAGAGAGGAGGAGGTTCCCTTGCTGCTCTTGCAGGCAGAAGTGTGAATTGTGGGCACCTGTCATAAAAAAATAACTCATGTTGACACTAGTCTATTTTATTATGATTTTGTTGTATTTTTGCATTAGTTCTCACTGGAATATCTCCCCTTATTGTTAGTAGGACTTATGCAGTTGAAACATACAGCAAGTGTTCATCTTGGCACGTATCTAAGTGAATTTTGGTACTTTCAGTGCTTCCACATAGTAAGATAGTAAAAATAAAGGCTTTCTGGGCAAAAAACCTCAGCATTTCTGTTGAGATTTCCTTTTAGGATGACATGCCTTTGACTGATCTGTCACAGCATTATGGAGATAAAAGTTTACTGGGGATAGATAGCTACTTAGGCCAGAATGCTGCCAAAGCTTTGCAGGAAATAGATTTGATTAGATTAGACTTTAGGTCCTTTTTCTATCCCAGCTGTGCTTTCAGAGAAGTAATTATTCTGTTTGGCTATGATATGAGTCAGCAAAATGAAAAGGCAGATTTTTCTGCCTTAGGAAAACTGTGGCATAGAGTGTTAGTGTTAACTCACAGTTTTTCTTGCTCAGTGTTAACAAAACTCTAATCACCTTCATCAAAGTCATGCCTTGTGGTGTGATTCCAGTCCTACAAGTGGCTGTTCTGATCATCTGGTTTTACATGCACACCATGGTCACAATATGAAAGCTACAGTTCTGGAAATGCACCTACTCTTCCTCTGTTTCCATTCCTACACAGGCATATTCTTCCCTAACTTATTAAATGTCATGGGAACCTCTGACCTGTGACATTCAGGGAGACAGTTTGGACTTTCACAAGGATTAGAAATGGGAGAAAACTTGGCTATAGGCAAATGAATTGTTATTCCAATTCACTTTTCAATTATGGAGAAATAAATCTAGATTTAAATGTGTTATTCTGCATATATAACTTTTGTTCACTCAACCAAATTTATGTATTGCCTAGAGAAAATTGGAATTTATGCCTCTTGGACAATTAGCAAGATGTTATGCCACCTTTTTGATCTTGAATAATTCACATGCCACTTAGAGTTCCAGCCTCACACCATTGTTGTTCACTGGTTACCAGTCCATGCTTACTTCTGCTTTTAGTTTTCCTTCTACATTTCAGCCTCATATGTTAAAATAGAGCAAACTCTATTAGATCTAGTAGAACACACGTAATTGTGGCATGAACTTGAATTGATCACAGGCAAAGAGCCCTTGTGGTTTGATAGTGATTTTTTTAATCATCAATTTTAAAGTATTGAAATGTGAGTAATGCTAAATAAATAGCAATAAATGCTAAAATATATAGCAATAAATGCTAAAATATTATCTACAGTGACATTTATCTCAAGGCTGTATGATATTACTTGTGTTATTTCTTCCTTGGGTGTTTGTGCTTTCACTTCATGTTGTGAAAAGACACAAGTGACTTTTTAAAAGAGCTTACCTGTTATATCTTCTGTCAAGAAAAGAGTTTGAGTCAATAAACTGATTGTCTGTCAGGATAGCATGTGAGGTACTAAGAAAAGAGGGTCTGCTGTGTTTTCTCAAAAATACCCTCTTGGCGAAGAATCGTTTTCAAATATCCAATCTGAGCCTCCCCTGACATAGCATCATGGCACTCCCTGTCATGGCATGGCCCTGTCACTGGCCACCACAGAGAAGAGACCTGTACCTGCTGCTCTGCTTCCACTTGTGAGGATGCTGTAGACAGCTATAGGTCTTCCCTCAGTTTCCTCTTCTCCAGGCTGAACAAGGCAAGTGACCTTATTCAGTCATCATAGGGCTTCCTCCCCAGACCCTTCACCAACTTTGTAGCCCTCCTTTTGGACACTCTCTAACAGCCTTGTGTCTTTCTTATGTTGAGTTGCACAAAGCTGCACGCAGGACTTGAGGTGAGGACTTGCACCAATGCAAGGTAGACTGGGACAGCCCCCTTTGATTTGGTTAAGAGAGCAGTCTTGAGAGAGTGAGTGACAGTGACGCCAGCCTAATTAACCATCATAAGGTTAACTACTTCAATGTTAACTTTATTTTGCCTTCATTGTTTAATAGATATGGGATGTAACTACCAAAGCAATAAATACTGAAAAATATTATGTGTCTCTCTATAAGAATAGCTTTCCTTAGGTATGGTTTTAATTCCTTTTGTTCTTTATTTGTCTGTATTGCATTCAAAGCCTAATATGTTCACTGAGTCAGGCCAGACAGGATATATAAACAGTACTCCATCTCTGCCAACTACATTTGTAGCTTCAAGTGCTTTGCATTATTTATTTGAAAGTGTCTGTTGCTTAAACATTGTCTTTGGCTGCATGATTTTAAAGTGACAGGAGGTCTATGAGTTTGGGTCCCTATAGTGAAAAGTGAAAGCTCATTCCTATAAATTTTGAGCTTCAGCAATAGGAAACAGTGTCAGAAAGGGTACTGAATCACGTTCTGTATGAAAGTGATAATTGAGTCTTCTAAACAAATGGCTGTCTGTGCTTCAACTTTAATTTCTTACCACTGACATTTATATAGTGGGCATCTAACATATTTATGCCATCCTTGGTTGTTTAGGCAATATAAAGGACTCATAAGAAATGGATTGACATCTATTTGTAAATTAAAACAAATGATTCTGTATTTCTGAATAAAATTGCCTTGAATATAGATTATTCCATGTGTTATTTAATGAGAGGCTCCAGAAGATGATTTGAGACACAGATTACAAAATACTTGCAGATTCTGTAAGTTCAGTTTTGTGGGATTTATACTTGTATTAGATTTCTTAAGGAACCCTGCAAGAATGTAGAAAGATAAAAAAGTCTTTGGACAGTTCATCTCTGGATCCTACACTGAGTTCTCCTGACAGGAAGGGGAATGTCTGGTGGTGGTTCCTGATTCTGCATATGAATTCTACATTAGTTGGATAACAGTTGACAACATCACTACACTAGAGTAGGAAATGTGAAATACTCCCATTAAGGGTTCCCTAAAAATCCTATGGTCTGGGTCTTATTGAAATTTCATGGCTGTTGATACTTTTTACAAGCATAAAGCCTAAGAACACTTTTACTCCCAATAAATAAGATTTTTTTACAATGCTCCCCGTATTTCCCTGAGACCATTCAGAAGAAAGGTCATGATCCTTAGTGACACAAGATATGGACTTCAGAACCTACAAGTAAAGCTTGTTGTTTCCTCAGAATTTCTTGGTATTAGTTTGAATCAATAGAACAGGTAATGAAGAGCCTGTGTATTTAATTTAAAAGAATCGTGTTTAAAAATGCTTGGAAAGCCTTTCTAGTTGTTTCATAATGGAAATGCTAAATGTTATGTCTTGAAAATGTCAGAATGTTTTTTAACTCAATTGTAGTGATTTATTTCGATGTTTTTAGAGCAATTTCCAGTATTCATTAAAAAAAATTATCTGGGATTTTGGGGGTGGTTAGGTTTGGGTTTTTTGGAAATTTTGAAATGGTTTCTGTCATTTAAAAGTCATGAAGTATAGAAAATAAACTCTTAATCATAACAAAACAGATAGATCATTGTGCTATAGAAATATGGTGAATACTTCCAAAGCAGAATATAAGAAAGGGACAAGCTTTTCAAATTGTACAAATGTTTTCCTTTCTATATTTATTTTATGTGAATTATGGCATAAGTATAGTCCCTCATGAAACACAGCAGAACCCTTCTTTATTGATAATATTTAACACATGTAAAAGATAAAGAGAGCAATTTCAGAGTACTCCTACCTCACTTAATTGAATTGCTCTTTATCAAATAAATGTAGTAAAATGCAATTTCTGGCAATGACAAGGCGATCACAGATGTGGGGGTAAAAAAGAAGGCTTAGGAGAAAATAATGGCATGGTAAATTAGAGAGAAATAATTTCTGAGTACAATATTGTTGAAATTGTTGGACTAAATACTTTCCAAAGAGGACAGTGTGAATAAATAGGAGCAGTAAAGCTTCAGAATGGAGGAAAAGATGATTGAAATTTTAAGTACTATTTTCTCTGTAAAGTTATCCATTTCTTTCAAGTCCTGTTATATCAGCCAAAGAAATTCTTATTTCAGGACTATGCTGGAAGACTTCAGTCTTATGAGAGTGCTGACCTTGGATTACTGGGAGGGTTTCCTGGAATATCCAATCTAAATAATTATCCAATGATTATACTAGCTCTTTTTCAAATGTTATTTTATCTGGAAATTGAAAATAGGATAATGAAGTTACTTTGTCCCAAATCCTTGATTTAGCATAATTCAAGTCCACTAAGCTTCCATGACTTTTAAAACCAAGTTTTACAGTGCAGCTATAATATGGTTACAAAATGCAGGTGTCATTGGTCCGAGTTCTGTTAGGAGTGGAGTTTTTATTTATCTACATTTGAGATATAAGTCTATCCACTCATTAATGACTTTTTTGTTTGGTTTCTTCAGTATATGTGCACGTGATATGTAACACTATCTGAAAATATGTATAACTTACTACAGAAATGAAAGACTTCACATTGATTCAATAGGAAAACCACACAGAATTTAGAATCTTCCCTGGGGTCCTGTCCTATTCCCATTTAGACTGGCAGATACCTTCCTCTTTCTCTCTGTTAAAATAGGCTCAGGGTCACAATAAAAATTTGAGAGTACTGAAGGGCTTTTCTCTTCTCTTCTCTTTGAAATTACTTCCACAGCACCTTAAAATGTCCTTGATGTTTAACTGATTCTTCTGTGCAGATGAGAACTGCTGCTCCTAATAGCTGATAGTTTGATAAAAAAGAGCAAGTTACCATTGAGTTATAACACACCAAATACAGACAGACTTCTGTTTCTATTTTTAATGTTAAGAAATACTCCATAGATATCCCAAGACAGGAGAAAAGTTAAGGGACAGGAAAGAACGAAATAAAAGAAAAAAATATAAATAAATCATGGATTCTAATATCAGGGTCCCAGATATCACACACTGATAGTTATTTAATGGCCTAAATAATAAAACAATTTTTTCTACTAACTGGATTGCAGGGTGAGCAATATATGTAGGACTTCTTATTATATCTGTTTGCTGATTGTTTTTTCTGGTTTTTTTTCTCTCTTCATTCTACTTCATGGTAGTTTAAGCCCTAGGGATGCTTTGAATGTCCCATGGAAATACTTTATACAGTTACCATTAGAGAAAAGCAAATTTAAAACTCTGCGTTCCTGACACTAACCTAAATGAAGCTAAGACAAGGTGGTTGTCAAGTTAGTTAATTCAATGCATACCATAAAAAAATTTCTTCATACAATCCAAGTTATCAGACCTGAGGATAACAAAAATGTCCTTTGATCCTTTGTGAAGATGTAGATTTAAAAAAAAGGGAAATTATTTTACATATTAAAAGTAATCTTGTACTTTTGGGTTCTCAATGCTGCTGTCTGGAAGTAGCAATTCTCTATGAAGTTGTTTGCTGTAAACCTGAAAATTAGAAGCTGTATTTGGCTTGTGCAGAGAGGATGGGAGTAGAGGGATTGCTTGTCTGAGAAGCTGCTGGAAGCTTACCCTGTGTTCAGTAGACCAAATTTCCACTGGGGGAAATTGGTCAGGAGTAACAGTAGCCAGAGAGAGGAGTGAGAATATGTGAGAGAAACAGCTCTGCAGACAATCCAGGTCAGTGAAGAAGAAAGGGAAGGAGGTGCTCCCAGGCACAGGAGCAGGGATTCACCTACATCTTGTGGTGCAGTGTGAGGAGTCCTCCCCCTGAGGAAGGAGCAGCAGAGATAAGGTGTGCTGAGCTCACCACAGCTCCCATTCCCTCTCCCTCTGTGTGCCACTGCGGGTGAAGGACTTGGCGAAAGTTTGGAGTAAAGGTAAACCTGAGAAGGTGTTTTACAATTTGGTTTTATTTCTATTTATCCTGTTCTGGTTTGAATGGTAATAAACTAATTTCCCTGACTCAAGTCCTTTTGATCCATGAGAGTATCTGATGTGTTCTCTTTCCCTGTCCTTGCCTTGACCCGCAAGTCTTTCACTGTATTTTCTCTCCCTGTCTGCCTGAGGAGGGGAGTGATAGAGCAGCTTTGGTGGCATCTTTGGGTAAGTCAGGTCCTTCTGATCATGCCTTGAATCATTGTAGGGTTTTTCTGTACTCATCAAAGTTGGGGGTAAAGTCACAGCACAGCATGTCCAGCAATGTATGTTCTCCCTAACATACATTTTAGGGAACAGCAACAGGAGATATAAGGAGAGGTTAGCTGGGAAAAGAAAAAAAATTATGAAGAAAAAAAAAAGTGAAGAAACTGCAGAAAATCCTGTATCTCTTCTCTACTGAGTAAAAAGTAATGGTGCTGAAATGGTCTCCTCATTGCAAGTTTTTTATATAGCATGTCTGATTCATTTCATTTTAAAGTTATCAAAGGGATGAAGCTACAACTGGTAGGGAAGACTTTCCTCAGGGCTTGATAAGCTCATCCTCAAGCTAATTCTTGCAGCTTGGAGGAAAGCATATTGCATTCCTGAGACTTTCAGACTCACTCTCAGACTCTTGTGGTTTGTCAGTCCACAGCTCTCTGCCTCTTGGGAAACAAGTGGATCCAGTTAATGTGACTTGTATTTGTCAGCTGAGCAGTCTTCATTTTTCACACTAATCAAGTTTTATGGTTTAAAAAAACAGACACTTTGGATTCAAGCATAGCAGAAATTTACAGCTTTGATTGCCAAATTTTGAAAAATCTGTGACACAAAGAAGTAAAATAATCAGGATAGCCTTAACACTTTTTCCAGAGGTGAAATAATTCCTGTGCATTGGTTAGGATTGTTAAGGCAAATCTTGGCCTTAGACCCAGGGCAGCAATACTGCTGGCAGAGACCCTTTGTGGGTGCTGGACCTCACAGTGTGAGCCTGAAGGCCCCTGTGTAAGGGAGGTGCTCTCCCTGTCCCACGCTGCTCGGAGCAGCAGGCATACTAAGCATTTCCCATCAATTTACAAGGATGAGAGTTCCCCTGCCTTCCCCTTTTGGCATTTTTTACCTGTCTTGTGTTGCTTATCAGAGGATGCACAACTTTTCCCTTTCACTGACTTCTCTCAGATTATTCCTGGGCCTGGTTAGTCCATTTCCCTGGCATCCCTCTTCTCAGCTTTTCAAGACTGCTATCAGTCTTCTAAAATCAATAAGAGGATCGATTGTACAGCTTTTCTCTTAATTTTACAGTCTGTACCACATCCATAGCTTTCCATAGAAATCGTGCAGGGTATGAATAACCCTGGCAGCAAACTTGTCATTAATTGAGCCTTGAAACTCCATAGTATTTTTTAGTTGCATGCCTGTATCTATTTATATGAAACACTGATTTCATAATGTAATGGGCCAGTTTCTAATGCCATTATTCACCTTGCCTTGTGTCTCTTAATGGTGAAAGCTAACAGTAGATCTGTTCAGAGTTCTGAATAACATGCCAGAATTTAGTTTCAAAAGAAATAGTCAAAAAATTTGTGATAAAACCATCGACTTTCAGTTTTTATATGTTATAATATCTAGAGAAAACTCCTTTTGGATGCCTGGAGTGCAGCAGTTTCAAGTTCAGCTCAAGGAGTCAGGGCAACAACTCACCTTGTGTCTAAGGATCAAAAGACCCAAATTAATATTCTTCTTCAAGCTGACCCTTTCACACAGAGAGACTCCTTTGGCAATTAATTGATGCTATACATTTTCTCTCTCTTCATATTTGAAATATATTCTGTAGTACAGGATAGATGGTAAACCTTAGGTCCTTTATTTTTCCACTTCAATAGGTATTAAACCTATTCTTGATGTTCTTGAAGCTTTGAGGTATTTTGCTGTTTTGGGCCTGTTGCTAAATGCCAGGTACCTTGAAAAGGCAGAAATTAAGAAAGGAGTTTTTCCAAATACTGGAGAAAATAATTAATACATGCTAATGCATCTAAAGAAATTGTGGGCCATAACCTGTGTGCATTTGAGGATAATCACTCTTTTTTTCTTTAAAAAATGCAAAGCTCAGTTAAAAGTTCTGCTTGTTGGGGATTCAAAAGTAACAATACATGGAGTTTAATTTACATTTTACAGTTGCTTTTGGAGTTAGTTTTAAAAATATGACAAAGTTTCATTTAAAAAAAAAAGACAAATTAGACTGTTTTCTGGTAATGAATGTCAGCAAAGTGTAGCCTGATTCCTTGTGATAGGGGTAAATATATTTGCACTAATGTGCTTAAAAGGCAACTATTAGTTTTTAATGAATGTAAGAGATTTACTTTTCTAGCAGAGCTACTAAAATAATAATCATATATAAAGGAGCACTTCACACAAGCTCAGGAAATTATATTCAGAGATTTAGCTAGGGAATTTAGTTCTGGTTTGAAAGATAACATTCATTTCTACATGCAAAAAATTGTTTAGTTCATTAGCATACTTTTATTCTGCAGACACTGAAAAGCGTTAATGCCCCCCAAATTACTTAGATGTAACTTAGTTTTATGAGTTATCAAGCACTAAAGATATAAATAGCCTTGTTATTCTCTGGTAGCTGTTGCAGTACTGTTCCAGAACAACACTACTGCACAATAGGAGGCATTTTAAATGGTGGTTTGTTCCTGACATTAGTGTACCTGATAAGCTTGATTCTGAGATAATATATTGACTGAAAGTGGACCTATAGTTTTAAGGCATCTGGTGAAGTGCAAACAGTCACATTAAAGCATTAAAATGTGTCTAATGGGCAGGCAGCGTGTTTTTTGAAATTAGACTTTTGTTTAATAATCTAATGCAGCACCAGTGGAAGATTAGTGTCATCATTTTATCAACTAAGAAAAGTGGTTGGACCAAAATGTTCTACCTGCAGGTTGGGAACAGATTTCTCTTGCTCATATCTGTGAATAGATGAGGATGTGTATGTCCCTAACATATAGTGCCACTGGCAGTGGAAAACAATAGAGTTGAAGTTATGGAAACCTGGTTGAGGAAGCAGACATTTGGGCTGCTTCCTGTAGAAATTCAGCTGGGTGTCACCAACAGGTTTTAACAGTAGCAGTCATATGGCTATACAAACATTGCACTTTGGGGATTTTTCATGATTGAAATCATTCTCTTTCCATTCTCCAAAGAAACCCATGACAAGCTCTGTATGCTATGGCATAATATCAGACAGCAGGGATAAATGTCAGTGCATCATCTTCAGCATGGATTGTTGCTGTCACCACAAAGAACTCTTCATTCTCTGCAGAGCACTGATCTCTCCTCTCTGGTGACCAGTGACAGGACCCAAGGGAATGGCCTGAAGTTGTGTCAGGGGAGGTTTAGGTTGGATAGCAGGAAAATGTTCTTCACCCAGAGAGTGGCTGGGCACTGGAACAGGCTCCCCAGGGAAGAGGTCACAGCACTAGCCTGACAGAGCTCAAGAAGCATGTGGACCCCAATCTCAGGTACATGGTGTGACTCTTGGGGATGTCTTCTGCAGGCCTAGGAGCTGGACTTTGATGATCCTTGTGGGTCTCTTCTAATTCAGAATATTCGGTGAAATTCCTAAACTCATCGTAATTAGGCACTAAGAAACCCGCTCTTAACTTCAGTTTAGCTCTGCTTGACTGTTGCTTCAAACTTTATGTTAATTAGGGTGAGTGTATCAGATAAAAAGTAGAAAGTAGAGAAACGGTGTTATTAATAATAACCATGCTCTGGAAAGCTGATTTAAGGGAACTCAGTGGCAACTTTGTAATTGGCAAATTTATGCTGAGCGATATTTTTTTTTGTT
Source organism: Ammospiza caudacuta (assembly GCF_027887145.1). Taxonomy (NCBI): domain Eukaryota; kingdom Metazoa; phylum Chordata; class Aves; order Passeriformes; family Passerellidae; genus Ammospiza; species Ammospiza caudacuta. Next base: position 38,303,671 of record NC_080593.1, on the reverse strand, counting down.
TTTACTTAATAGGGTATAAAACCCAAAATCAATCTGGTTCTAGAAAAATATGCTCTACAGAACTGCTAGCTGTTAATACCCAAACTGTACTAAGTGATAATACTCTTCTGCCAGACTGATAAGCACCTGTACAAAAGATATAGATTGCCAGCTAAATTAGTCTGGTAATCCTGATAAATCCATAGTGAGGTCTATAACATCAGCTAGGGGCAAAAATGTATTCTCTAAGGCTTGCCTACCATCTATGTTTTCAGTCTATGCATGTCAATCAAATTATTTTGGGAACAGCTTTAGCTTCTCAGATATAGAAAATGGCCTTGAAAAATTCCTTCAAATCCATGTCCTATATCTAACTGTTGTCAGGGTAAAAGATGATTCTTCCTAGGTTGTGGCTTTGAAGCTGACTGGGGCTTTCACAGTGGCCCCAGACTGGAAGAGAAATTTAAAAAGTATTTGTGTTTGATCTAATCCTTCTCTATTAAAAAAAAAATATATATTTTTACTCTTTCTCTCTAAAGTAATGGTGGTTGTTTATAAGCAGCAACAGAGTTGTCAGAAGTGACTGTATCTTGTAGTGCAGGAGCCACTTTGGATTATATTCTTTAATCATTATCACATGGCTAAAATGCATTCCTAAGGCTGCTCTTAAATGGTTTGCATAGTCTGGCTCAGTAACATCATATGGGAATACAAAGGTGATTTTTAAATTCTAAATGAGTTGCAGATGGGTTATACATACATGAAAACTGTATTTATATTTAATTCTTGCACAGCTTTATGAATAGAAATAAGAACATTACAATTAAAGCTAAAGAACTCTCAGTGTGCAGTCAGGTGGACAGGATGCAAGTGATTATATACTTACATGAGAAATTCCAGCAGATGAAAAAACTCTTTCTTTTGGTGGGCACATATTTTATCCTCAGTACCTTGTTCTGTTTGGAGAACATCCTTTAAATCTTGTTTAAGTATGAATGAGGTAGTTGATGTATATGAGACATCAAATGAATCTCTGAGACCTGACTGTTGATGAGGTATGGAAACCAAAGGCTTGGCAACTCTCTACTCACAAACTTCTTTGCAATCAATACTGCATTAATCATTTAGTTTCTGCTAATTTAAAATAGATATTCTTTCAGGGACTGCATCCAACACAGTGAAATGTGATGTAGCATCAGCCTTGAGAATGGGAAGTAAAACCAGGAAATTTTAATTTGACCTCGTAGAGCAAGTGTGGCATTTGTCTACCTGAGTATAATTTATGCATGGTAAACTGAACATTTTTTGTGAGACACTTTCCCTGGGAGACAGCTTTCCTCAGACAGAGGATAAAGGCCAGAAAAAAGAGATCATTCCAACAGCAGCACATTAGTACCTCAGTCCTGACTGAATCCTGCCAAACAGGTTGTGATAGAAAGCAAGCATGATAGAGAGAGGCTGTTTCAATTTTTTGGTACAGTGTTTCACTTGCTTGTCCCAGGCATTTTATTTGTGGAGATTTGAGGATTTTTGGGTTATTTCACATGAGCACAAAACAAAAATTCACTTAAATGAAATAGTTGAAGAAAAAATTGGGAGCCTGAAAGGGGAGAAAATAAATGAGAGTGTGCTTTTCCTGAGTGATTCATGTTAACAGAGCATAATTTGGGAACTGAAGTCCATTGCTTTGCAATGTATTGTAAGAGAAATTATTTTATCATAGAAATGGAGGACAGCATCTTGGATGACAAATGTGTTCTTGTGTGTGACCTTCTCCCACATCCTTTTCTTCTAAGTTTAAAAGGCAAGAAGCTGTCAGTAGAGGTAGTAATTATTATAAATCTGGTCCCTGGAGGCACTCTCATCTGTGCTTGTATTTAATAAATCGTCTTTTCTGCCTTTTCCAAAACAATATTTGAAAGTCTTTTGGGCTTGCAATTTTTTTCTTTTTTTTTTTTTTTTTTTTTTTTTTTTTCTTCTATGTGTGATCCTTTTGCAAGGCACATCTCTGGATTACTCTTCTGGCTCCCTATGTTCTGCTCAAAAGCAGAAGTCTGTGATGGATGTTAATCCCTCTCTGTGGTCATGACTAAACAGACATGCCATGTAATTGTTGATTTCACTGTTTGCTTTCAAGTCCTCTATGTTTGGATCTATATATCACAGCTTATAACTGTAAATCATTCCCTATCTTTTGACCAAGTGACTTGCTGGTACTTACAGCAATTTTTGAAGCTACTCAATCCTTCATCATTCTCCAGTTAATAAAATTTATGTTTTTAGAGAATGAGGATAAAAGCCATCTATGTGAGCCTTCCTGACTATTTTGAACAATTACTTTTGGGAACCATCTAGATATAGATTATGCTTCGTTCTTTGTGTTTTGTTGCATACCTTAAATTACTTTTTGTATACTATGCCCTTGGCGAGCACTTGTGAATTAGAGGCAGAGGTCGCACAATGGCACGACTTCAGCCATGGAGGTTTGAAAGGGCAGCAAGTTCCATGTTTCTCTCTTCACTTTTTGAGAACACAGTAAAAATGTGGTACCAAATTGATGCTTTTTGGAGACCTAATAGATGCAGTCACAGCAAAGGTGAATAATCACCATATGTGGTTTTGCTCTTGACAGAGGATGGCAAAAACATTTGTCCACAAAGATAATTAGAGGGGGTAGACAAAAAAAAAATTCCACTAGCAGTTGGGTTAATTTGAGCAAGCTTAAATGAAGGGCTTGTTTGTGTAAGTTTGGCTTGAAGGATAATGTTTGTGCATTGGTCCACTTCTTAATTCAAAAGATTTTGTCAGAAGCTAGTTTTATATCCTCATTGCAGCTGATGTAGTCCCTTTTGTCAACCCATCAGGAATTGTCGTACCTGGTGCGAGATGACCCAACAAAGGCGGCAGATGTCCTTCAGAGGATTTTGTTTCTTACCCAGACTTAAAAAGCTTATTTTATTGAAGTTGTTTAAATCACAATCACATACAGAGAGTTTGGTTGTGACTGAGAATCTGTAACTCAGTGCCATGACTGTTTTCCAAATGTGTTAGTTATTCAACAGGACTGTGTTGCTTAGATGTCACAGGCCACTTTGTGGGCGCCATCAGCTCCCACTCTGCACAGAGTACAGGTAAGGACCGTCGTAGAGTTTGCCAAAGAATTCTGTGGTTATTTCCATGGCAACTATCTAGGTGCAAAGAATGTGCCTCAGCTGATATAAGCCACCTGGGCATTTCTGGGGGCTACTGACAAATATTAAGTTCTTGAAGAAAGTGGGAACTGGAGTCTTTCATGTCTTCATTTGCACAAACACTTAAAATTATACACCCCTACTTATTGTTGGAAGCACTTTTAGGCAGTTGCCAAAAAAGCAAGCCTGTGGTGTATTTCTTTACAGCATATAGTGATAGCAAACTCTGAAATTATTCTTTTTCAAATAATAGCTATAGCATATCTTCTCTAAGAGGACCTAAATCAAACAAACTAAAAGCATAATCCAGGATTTAATATAAGCACAAAACTTTAAAAAAAATGAAGGGCAAGTTTATTTTTTATTTATTTGACCTTTTTTTGCATGACTTTTTGGTTCTAATGCTGTGGAAACTGAAGACTTTTCCTTTAAAATGTTTGAGACCTGTGGAAGTGGGGATTTTCTTTTAAATTATCAAACACTTCATGAAATAGCACAATCCCCCAAAGCATAAAGTATACTTGAATGTCAATATTTGCAATGAGATCTGTTTATTAGACATACTGATATGTTTGCTCATCTGTACGCTCCCCTTCCTAGGGAGCTTCCAAAACTGTCTGGCATATACTTTACCCATTGGAAATGCAGCAGAATCCAAAATTGTGCAAAACGTGCCCTTTTTGGCTAAACCCATGTCCCTTCTTGGACATGTTTGTGCCAGAGCAGATGTGGTGTGCAGCTGAACACTATTTACTCCATGGGAACATCCAGCTGAAAAAATTACCCGCACTGTGAATGCAGCAAAGCTTCATTTCTGTTACTTAGCTGAGATCCACCCTACCAGTGAATCTGACTGGGGGATTTGCTGGGATGTTGGTAGGGAAGTTTTGTTATCTTTGGAAAAATAGCATAATATTAGCAGAATGCTGTTACTTGCAACAATACAGTTTAAAGCCAGGCCTTGATAAGGGGTGGCACTAAAAAAGACTTGACTTGGCAATGCTTTTGCGTAGGCACACTGGATGTTTACAGCAGAGTTGGCCACAGATATTGTATGCTGGAAACAGTGCTTCATCCACGACTAGCATCAAGTGAGATTTTTCTTTTTCTCTTTTTCTCTTCCTCCTTTTTCTCTTTTCTTAATTTTTCTTTTTTTAAAACTAATCTGGTTTCCTAAACTTTAGGATTTAGAATGCGAAAATCTATCTGCCTTTGTTGGATGTACATATTTTTTTTTTATTAGATGATTAAATTCTATGCAATACTTGCTTGTTATCCTCCCCTCCTAATTAGAATTGGACTTTGATGCATTTCAAGACTTCACTCGAGTGCAGGTGGAAGGGAACCTTGGCTTGACTGGCTGTGAAATGCCTTCACATCTATAGATATGTTCTGTGAAGTAAATATGAGAGGGAAAAAATATACTTTGATAGTATCTGAAATGCAGTTAACACTGCCATGGGTGTAAGTGTGATAGAGAAGAGAGCATGATTGGGGATGGAAGACTGAGAAGAAGAGCAAGAAATCAGGAGATGAGTTAAAAAGAGAGCTTCTGAAAATACTTTCAAATTCCTTACAAAATAAACAAAACAAAAAACCCCACAAGAACAAAATATTTACTGAATGAGTCAAATGAGTAATAATACAGAAATTAAGTAATGAGTCATAATATAGAAAGAAAGTGAGTCGTATTATAGAAAGAAAAAAAATTCCATGTGCAGGTAGCAGTCAACATAACCATACTTTTACTCTGAAAAATTTTAACTAAGGTATTGCTACTATGTTCCAAGATGTGGACTAAAGTACTCTGTCCAGAGGAAAGAAAAAAATAGTGTAAGGTTGTATTTCCCTGTCTTATAATTGTTATAAAACAAAATATTTATGCTCTCAAAACCATGTTAATTTATTTTTTCCTTAAAAGCTGTGTAAGAATATGGCCTAGCACAGTCAAGAGTTTATGGAAAATAAATAGAATTCATTATATTGAAAATGGATTCCTGAGAAAGATCAATAAATGCTATATGCAGTAGAATAAAGTTATCAAAATGTAAATATTTTAAACAAAACAGAATTTAACAATTTCCAAGATAAGTTATTCCCTCAAAGTGCACTGAAGATATTTCCTAGTTTACATAATGTAATTAAATTCAAGCCTGAAGAATTCAAATTCCTCCCGAAGACATTATTGGCAGGATGATTTAATGTAGTGATAAGGATAAAATTGTGGCATGTCTGAAGGCCACAAGAGTTTTATAAAATTGCATTTGAAAGCTGACAATTGTAAACAATTGTTTACAAGTTTTTTTTTTAACTACTCAATAGTGTCCCAGTGAACAGACCTTTATCTTTATTAGCAGCACAACCCTGTTCCTGACACAATTTGGGTCAAGTTCACCCCAATGTAACTTTGATAGTCTTACAAAATCTATACAAGGAGAAAATTACCCATTTTTGTCTCGTGAAAGTCTAAGGAAAATGTGAGTCAGTGTTCTCTTACAAATAATAAACTATTTTGTGTATATTCTTTCAGCATTAGGAGGGATTAGTACAGGTTTTATATACACTTCCTCACAGTTGCATTTTTCATGTGATGGGAGATGTTGTGAGTTGAATGCTTCTGTAGAGCCAAGAACTCCAGGGATTCAGCCTTTTTTCTTTCACTAACTAATCCCTCTTATTATATTTTAAATCCACATTTTGTCTGTAAAGCAGGGGTATACTGTTTCCTATCTTATAAAATCATCTAGTAGGAACTGCAACAGCTCTTGCAAAAATATTAATATTGTATCATAAATGCTAATGTCCTTTCATCCTTTTATATTATGAGTGCCTCAAGTCTGGTAAATTAGGACTTCATCAGTCAGGTTACAGAAAGATTAATTCTGTGAAGTATATCTTGACACTGGTGGGGGGAACATCTCAAAAGGTGACAATATTTTACTGGCAATGAGTGAGGGTCATTTACCTTGCTTAAGTGAAAGGGTCTCTAGCTTGGAATAAAAAGGGAGAGAGTTATTTGTATAGCGATGCTTCCCACTGGAGGAGCTTTACAGTTAAACTGTCCCTCTTTAAAGGATTTATTTGTTCTATAGGAATGTCATGGTGTGACCCTAGAATGACAGTGAAATACTATTTATGGTATCCAGTCATCAGAAATGACTAATTATCTCCCTCATAATGTACAAGCTCTGATGACTCATGTAATATCCCTTTATTATCTCATAATTTTGCTTTCCTGATGCATTAAAAAATATGTACATATGTGTAGTAGTAGTACATCTGCTTTTCTTAAAGTAAACATCTGCCTTTCTTAAAGTTCTGTAAATCACATACTTTGCAATTTCCAAGTGAAAACTGTTGCAACTCCTGTGATGTCCCCCTTCCAAGTAAACGGTGCTTCTTGTTCAGTCAGTCTTGAATCTGCCGTTTTAGAAAATCTCCTGGCAGGCTTGAATACACATTAGTCAAGGAAGAAAGATCAAAGGCTAATCCATTCGTAGCCTCTCAGATCTGACCTTCCCTTAGAAAATATTCAATGGAAAGTTTAAAATGACTCTTTACAAAAGGGCAAAAGACTATAGCAGAAAAATATGAAATATGAAGTATGAGCAACAGCAGGACCAAACCACCAGTTCATCTGTTTCTGAACTTGAAAATCAGATTAAGTAGTCAAATAACATGTAAAGAAATATCTGTTTCTTTGAGATTGCTGTTTGACTGTTGCACTTTTTTTTTTTGTAACTTTCTTCTGAAGAAACCCTGAAAGTACTAATGATAAAATACATTGAAGCCTTGAAACTGTAGTTTCTTTGTGATTGTTATTACTTCAAAATTATCTGATTCTCTAGTTTTCTGGATTTTATATAAAAATCTAACTCCAGTGAAAAGACAATATTTAAAAATTCTCTTTAAAATATCAATATATTGTGATTCCCTTTAATGAGGCACCTAAGAATAACTCTCAGAATAACTCACACTCCCATTTTATTGCTTATAAAAAAAAAATTCAGTTAACAGGAGACTGCCCATCAATTTTGTGATGCATATTCTCAGTTAAAAATTGTATTTTAATAGTGAGCTTGCATTTTTTGTCTCTGGGGAAAAAGCCCCAAAAGTAACCTAATAAGTAGCTTACATGGACACTGAGGACAGTTTTAATTGTCTTGATTCAGACCAAGGCATTTTCCTTTCGTTTTGCCTATCTTTGGTGACACATTGATGCGAGACACTTAACCTGAAGATTGTCTTTTATTGTTTACTCTGGTGGAGTCCTAGTTTTAGACATTCATAGCATCAGACAGAAGTTTATGAAATTACAAGCTTATTAAACTAGGTGTCCAGGAGAATGTATTCCCAATTCCTGCTGGGACTGGGTGATGATGAGAGGTAAAGCACATGCTGTGGAACTGTGGATAGTCATCCTTGCATAAGGGGACAAGACTTATACAGCCTGCAGAATTGCTGGCTAGCTCTATCTGGGGCTATTCTTCCCATCTGTCAGGTGGTTTCACTGGAGTTTTTTCCAGCAGAAGACCATCTCAGAGGACCCTGACTAAAACCATGGTTCACTTTCATTCTTACCTTATGCTTTGTTTGGGATATTCTATTAAAATAGGTTTCTAACCTGGCCAGAACAGTTATGAGACCTAGAAGACAGAGCAATGTCATGAAATTTTTTATGCTGAGCAGCAATGACCATGAAATTATAAATATTGTTATTTATAATTATAATAAAATAAAAAATAAAATATCCCAAATTATAATAAAATATAATGCTGAAATATTCAGCATTATAATTTAACTTCCTCCTTCTAATCAAACGTCTCTGGCATACTGATAGGATGTAAAAAAGTAACTCAATAGCTTGCAAATTTTATCACTCCTAGTTCTACCCTTCGACTGGCTTTATATCCAATGATGAAAAATAAATCGCCTTGTTGAGGAGGAATGAGTGAGAAAAAAATGAGGGAACTGGAATCCTAGTGTGGCTTTTGACCTGTGTAGCAAGTTAATTATACACTTGAGAAGGCATCTAGCCTTGTTGTGTTACACTGCATGCATTTGTGTGTGCACAAGGCTGGATACAAATACGTGTGTATATTAGCATGCATATGTGCTTTGTGCAACAGTGCACTGCCTCGTGCTCGGTACTTCCTGAATTTGTTCCGAAAGTCATTGGTTTTAAAGGATGTAAATGAAAATAGAGCATGGCCCAGTGGATTTTAATGTATAGACAGTTACTCTTGGTAAAAATAATTACTTAATTAAATGCTCTGGTGGACAGTGATTAAGGAAGGAAGTGGTAGATAAGTGATGAAAAGTGTATCAGTACATAAGTATCAGAAACTTAGAGAACATGATAAAATAACTTTAGTGGGATTAAATAGGCACTGCAGACTTCTGCATTAAGTGGTTTTACTGAGGCCTTCTCTTTCTTACACTATTTTCCATGAAAGCTTTTCTGTCAGTGATGCAGTTTTCCACTGCACAAAACTAAACTGCCAAATCAATGCAACCCTCAGATGAACTAGAAGTCACTTCTACATTGCAGTTAACTGTGTCTGAGCAGCCAGAACATAAATGTTCATGAAATGACAATCACCTTCTTATATATGGAGAAAATGGTGGATTTGCAGGAGAAGTGAGCATAGAAGTCCAGTTCACCATTCCTGCATCTTCTGCTCTGCTATCTGCACACCTTTCCTCAGGCTGGGCAGAGATACCGACCCCTACAGCCAGCTCTTCACCCACTTCAGGCTATTATAGTATTGACATAACATGGTCTTCCTGCATAAGATGGGTCCACAGACAGTCAGTACACTTGGAGCACTTGTCTCATATCTACAGAGACTAAAGAGATGTGGCTGGGGCTTTCAAACCTAGCTGAAATTCTTTCAACTGTAGTGCTCTGCAGACATATGAAGTGAAGCTATGAGATACATCTTCATCTGTTGTACTCTGTTCATCTGTATAGTGCAGAGAAGAAAAAAATTTTTGAAGGCTTAGGCCAGAATTTTGTGTCTCTCTATACATATTTAGACACATAGAGTAACTAGGCTTATTATAAGTGTTACTGAGCAGCAAACTAAAAACCACTGAATTATCTAAAAATAGTCACAACACTCTATTTAGGCTGTTGAATTTCAAAATTATTAATTTTCTAAGTACAAGAATTGGCATAAATAAATTGCAAAGTGTTTGTATTGAGCCAGACCCTGAAAAGTGCATGTCAAAGAAGGTATCTGGCTTTGGGGTACAGTGTTTTTGTTCAGCTGTGGGAAATAGAGCTTACCTGTAGGCTGCTGTTATGGCAGGGTGCTTTCAAATCTGATAATTTAATTCAGAGGTATGGCAGATCAAAAGGAATGTGTACAGAAAAGAGATGCAATGAAAAAGGAACAGATACAGACAGGAATTTTTTGCTGTACATGACATTCTAAATTAGAGTGGCAGAAGTCTCTGTCAACAAGATCAAAAGGTGGGAACAGAGATGAAAACGCTCCTTTTACTGTTGTTTATTATAAACCGGGTAGGATTGTATTTGAACATTATTGACAGAATGTTAAGAAACAGTTACACCCTTCCATTTCCCCCAGGAAAAGAGTATTTAAGCATTTGAAATTAGAAGAAATAGTTTCTGGATGATTTTTAACATTTTTTTCCTGTTCACTATTAACACTAAATGCCTACATCATCTAACAGCAACTTTGTGACATGCTCCCCTTTTTTTCTTAAAGGTAAGCATGAATACTTTAAGTTAAAATAGTTAAAGCTAAAATACAGGGATTTTAGCAGACCATGGTTATTGTAGGATGACAGCTTGGTCATTCAAGAGCTGTACTTTTTTTTCTGATATTTTTAAGACACACATTTTTGGTCTTTGATTTTTTTTTTTTTGCAGAGTGTAATATTGAGGCACTCTAGGGTCACGTAAGAGCCCAGGAAATTTCCCCACTCACTGGGGAAGCTAATTTATAGTTAATTCCTTAGGAGATGATTCAAATCTTCTTGAATAAATTATATGCTTGTTTCTCTTGCAGGTGTTCCTCATGTTCTGTTTTAAGTGCTGCTTAGTGTTGGTAAGCACAGTTGGTAGTTGCTGTGGTGATCCCAGATGGAGCTGAAATTCAGTTGGTGTGGGTGATCTGCAGGGATCCCAGATTGTTTAAGGGATTTGGAAGCCTTGGCTGGGATTCAGCTGGCAGAGTGTGTATGTGTACATGTGTGTCTCTAGGAGTGAGGTAGGTGTCTAAGCTCCCCTCTGGATTGGTGAAACTCCAGTCAATGCAGTTATGGAGCTTGGAGAGCTGCTTGGACACCCAAAGCTGTTGTCGACTTCCAGATGTTATGAGTAGCTCTTCTGACTTTGTTGACTGCATCAGTTTGATCTGCTTTGACTGTGGTGGGAAATTAGACATCCAGATTGCAGGTACACACACAAATAGACACATAAAACTTAAGTGTCAGTCTCTGAGTCAAATCCCACCTACAGCGAGGTATTGCTGATATTTTCACTTCGTGAAAGTTGTTTCTTGCACTCTGCTGTGGAGCTTGCATGTGTAGAATTACAAAGTGCTTATACCTGGACAGGCCTATCAAATTCAGTGCTGCTGTGAATAAATCTAATACAGATTTAAAAACAATCTCATAAAAAGTTGAATACTGTGCTATTACTTGCATCCTTTTATAGCCTCAAATTAGTGTCTTGCCTGCTGCCATTGTGTCTTCTCCTCTTCTTGCATGGCACTTCCTCACTTGCATTTCCTTTGATAGTTTTAGCTAAAACAGTTTTTCCTTGAATATGAGAGAGGAAGTCGGATGCAGCAATAGTATTTTCTGTGAGGTCAGTTTAACTGTTTCTATGCCACTGGAGATGAAATTCCTTCCTGTCAGATTACAATTTATCGTGTCAGATTGCAATTTATCGTTGCCTCAGGAGGTGTCTGTAGCACTGGCTACTTTAGTTGAGGTGCTATCTCTTAAGGTCATTAAAGCAGGACATGCCTGAAGCTCCTGCCTCTTCTTAGTTGCAAATGTGGTGCTGGCACCTTGCAATTGCTTTGGGTGCTGCTGCAAAGTATCTCAGCTCTCCAAAGCAGGAGGGAAGTTGTAATTTGTGCAGCTGACAGTGTTTGTGTCCCTGTCTGGCTGCAGGTCTGTGCTCCAGCCTCCCTTTCTATACTGATTGATCCAGTATAGAAAGCAAACTGCTTTGCACCCATTCACACTGGGACTGCTCATGCTGCCATTTTCCTCTTGCAGTTAAGTACTTAAACCACAGCTCAGTGCCTTCATGATCACGGGGAAACTTAAAATCATACTGCATTGCTACTTTTCTTTTTTCCCTTTTCTTCTTTAAACAGTATTAAAAAAATGAAGGAATCTGTTTTTTGTGCATGTATCTTGAAATACTTCCCTTTAGGTACTTAAGGGTATGGAAAGGGATTTATTTTTAATGTTCTATAGGAGCAAACAGAATACAGATAAAATCGGTTGCAGATTTTATGGTTCAAGATATTTCTTATAGGAAAATTAGAAGCAGAAATGTTTGGGAAGGAAAGAGCTAAAAAAAAGCCTTGGGAGGAAAATTGATGCTGTCTTAGATTACTAGAGGTCACTAGATGACTAAAAAAGTTGTTTCATGTTCAGAAAATGGCAAACTTTAGTTAGAAGTCTTTTCTGGTTCAGCCACAAAATTGGCAGAGCAGCTAGAGTTTAAAACACAACTTGGAACAAAATTATAAAAGAGGAATCAAATACTAATCAATATAAATTAGAAGTAAGAAGTATGGAAAATTTATAGGGAAAGCCGGAAGTAGGAAATGAAAATTCTGCAGCTGGCAAGGCAAAGGTCAATAAAAAGATTTTAGTGTATTAATAGCAAAAGTCTTAATCATATAAGCCACTAGATGGAGATAGTAAGATTGTTACGAGTGATGTGAAAGCACCATAAGTGGTAAAAAAAGATTTTTATCCTGTATTTTGAAAAATGCTTGATGCAGTCTCCATGTAATGAGTGTGCTAAGGCACTTTCCAAAAGGCCTGGAGGAAAGAAAGGAAGATGTAAAGCAGCAGCTGCTTGAACTAAAGGCTATTTAAATTCAACAGTCCTGGACAATTTGCACACAAGAGTCCTAAATGAAGTGTTGAGAAAATCTCCAGTTCTTTGATGCACCTTTTTGAAGGGGAAAAAAGGAACACTTAACTCAAAACCAAACAAGCAACAAAAAACCCCACCCAAAAAGACCCTCAAACAAACATTCCCACCTTAAAACATAGGCTGATACCTGTGCAATGATTGCTTTTTATAATTTTAAACTAAATTATGTGATCTCTAATTAATAATATAATAAATTGTTATTTTAGGTTAATCAAACACAGTAAAAGCCGGCAGAATGAGTAATGAGTTTACTATATACTAATTTTTTTTATTTCAGGCTTATAAGTTGATTGATAAAAAATATTATAGAAATAATAGAAGTGCATAGTTTTGGCCATTTGATCCTATAATCAGAAATGCAAAATGCATCCATTCATAGATCAGCAGATGCATATTGTAAATCAGAGTGCAAAAATAAAAAAATCCTGAGTATGAAATCCAAAACTTTTTAGTACAACATCTGGATTTCTAAATTTAAGTTTTTTAAATTGTGAGAATACAATGTCTGGATTTGGTGATAAGTCTACAAGGTATATTGCAAAATTGTAGAGAGTGTTGGAAAGGTGGACAGAAATAGTGAAACATTAATTAATCATTCACCTCACAAGAGGTAGTGATGAATTTTCTGCTTGTCATATGCTCAAACCCCACATGTTAGAGAAATTGTTCTGAAAGCTGTACAGAAATAAAAGGGGAAGAGGGAGAAAGGAAGGATTATGCAGGTTGGACATTGTGTTGTCATCAATTCTAGTTTTCATTTTTGAGGGGAAAAAAATTACATTTTGTGTGTGGGTGTGTTTGAAAATATATTTGACATGCATGCAGACAAGCTTCTTGGTCTTGTTTGCTTTTAAGACTGTATTTCTGTTTAATATACATAGTCAAAGAATCTTCTGCACCAGTTGTGTATTCATTCACATTTATTAACTTAAATCTTGTCCCATGCTTAGGAGCAGAAGATGACAGGAGTGGGCATTTAGTGAAACAATTAGCAGCAACAGTGCCCAAAATGTGGGTTTGGTTTTATGTTGGCTACATTCTGCTTTTTTGTTTTATAACTATCCATGCCTATGGGAAGGAAATTCAGAAGAATATGACCTTTCAATTGCTACATGTTATCTGTGTTTAAACTACAAAATACCAGAAGTAGTAGCTTTAAGCTTAGAAAAAAGCATATTTTTCTATTTATATTTCTTAAGCTGTGTATGTGGAAAATCCCAGTTGCTTAAAAAGAGCAGTGCTGTAAGTACTGTTACTGAACTGATAAAGTCTGCTTGGCAAAGCTTTGTAGAGGCTCTCAGAATCAAAAGTGAGCCTGTTTACCTCTTGAAAATGCTTTTATAGGAGGTTCTGGTTAGCCATTTCCAATAGAGAAAGGAGCAGTTGATCAGATAGCAGCTAAACTAATGAAAAGCATCATGGAAGTGACAGGAAGATTAATTAAGTTCCTCCAGTTGTATTCATGTGTTGTGCTACAGAGTTCCTTCGGGTACTGCTGCAGTTAAATGGTATTCATGGTGACAAATATTGCACATTTCCAGAAGTGACACTTCTGAGTCAAGGGTAAAAAACACATTTGGTAGTTTTAGCCCGTGAAGAATGTTCAAAACCAAAGATGAGCCTATGTGGTGTTTAAAATATACAAATGTAACTTGCTCCTTCCCTTCTTATCCTTTAGTGTAAGCTCAGGAGATTAGTAATGAATTACAAAATCTGCGTTATTGTGTAGTATGTCTTAAACTGCTCCAGATGGCTTCAAAATAAAAACAAACCAAACTTCTAGCTGATGTACTTAGTATATTTGATTTGAGGCACAAAAATATGTGTGCTTGGAAACATTTTCAATTACTTTTGGAGGCTTACAAAGCTGTGGTTTGTTTGCTGTTCTTTCTTTCTGCACTGTGGTCACTAATAGGAATGAAACAACTTCAATACATAAATTTCAAATTATCTAGAAATTCTAGACCCACTTTGCTTGCAACAATCTTTTAGTTTTGGGATGCATTTGATGAATTAATAGGCCAAGTGTGATTTGGATTGTTTCTCCCATTTTATTTTCAGAAATGAATGTTTCCACAATAAATTTTTGTTCCTAATAACTTTCTCTGTACAGTAGACAAAAATTATTTTAGGAAAATCTGGAAATCTCTGAGTTGTATGACATCTTTTAGACTACTGCACATGATGCATAGACTTAAAATGTTGTATCACTAGTGTATTTGTTGACTACTATTATACTTTTGCTGGCAAAGAGTTCCTCGATCTGCTTCTGCATTTGCAAGAGATGATCTGTGGTCAGCCTCAGTAACTGGCATTCATCAAAGCCAATTGGTAATAGTTTGGGTATAAATCTAATATTAGTTGCCTCATGGGAGAGTTCAAGACTGGAAGAGGGTTTTCCAGGAATCCTAGAGAGTTAACTGGGTGCATTAATGTTAAATATTAATTAGTCTCTGCAACAGTCTTGCCTGTGAGTGGCTTTAATACTTATTATGGAAGCATTGCTTAAATCATTGGATAGATAAAAATCAGTAGAAAGCACAGAACAGAGGAGCTACTTTATGAAGTTGGCCCTCTGTCTCTAGATCAAGTCAGGTGTGGGGAATAACCTGTAGCTTTCCCAGGTCGGGACAAGTATAAGGCCTGTGCTGTACTTCTGGGCCATGTCTGCTTCATGCGTTTTGTTTATTCCAAGGAGATGACATCTTGTGGGTTGTTCTGTGTTTTGAAAATCTGCCCTTTGTGGCAAAACTTTTACCAAGGGGAGAAAGGGCAGAAGAACTTAAGGTAGAGATGCTGTTATGAAAAAAGAAACAGGTTGTTGGAAAAGAGGATTTCAGGGAGTAGAAGTTGACTCTTTTATTAGAAATAAGAATGAGGGCTAGCTGGTTTAGGAGAATTAATTTTATTCTTGTTATGTTTATGCTATGTGAACCATGCATGAAAATATGATAATTTTGCAGTTCACCGGTATCTGTAGCAAAGTAAAATGCTGGTTAACCAGTGCCGGCTTGTTGATGGTTGGAGAGTTTGCACCATGGGCTGACATCATGGACTAATTTGCTCATTCATTCTGCATGATCCTGCATGCACAGGCTGGGTCTACTCAAATCTCCAGGCACACATAAGTGTTTGCTGCTCCTGACCGTCCTTCCCTACAGCTGTTCTCAGCAGAATCCTCAGTGCTTGCATTAAAACACCAGCCATTTGGGATTGCAATTACTAAACTAAACCTTGCTTTCACTGACAGTGACAATATCCCACTCAGGGAATAAAATTTATTTTTTCTTCCTTGCTTGAAGCTCTACTTCTTTTTGCAGCTTATCAATGTTGTATGTGTGTGAGTGAAAGCAGAGTTTGTCATAGAGTATGTGAATTTGGGCTGTGAAAGCTTTCCAGTGATTTTTCCCTCCTACTGTGCATTTCTGTAGTTGAAATGAAAAGAAATTGAAGTTCTTGTTCCAGTTTCTTTGTTTACTTTAATTGCATACTTACTTTCAGAACACAAATAAGATGCAATAGGGAGGAGGGAGGTTGTCCTTCTTGTTTTACATCCTACAGGGCAAAACAAAACTAGAGGTAACATTCAGAGCCAAGTAGTGGAGAACATGTCAGTCAGAACACGAGGCACTTTGGTGTTTACATTACCTAAGGATCTGACCTGCCATCAGACACCACCAAACTGGTACAGGTATTGTAGCAGAACAGCATTTCAAGAAGGGGATGTTTAAAGGCAGCAGGGTCCTTGCCTGAGCACTAATAGCACATCTGCACAGACGTGAGCATTCTGTTCCCATGGCATGAATCAGGAGGCATGTTGGCTTGGTGGAACATTCAGGTAGCCTACATCTTGCAGAGTTTGACTCCTGGCAGAATAACCCCAATCCTTTTTTTCTGTGATAGCGTAAATGCAGCTTAACAGGCAAATGCTGTGCCTGGGTGCAGACTGTCTCAAAGGACGTCACGCAGTGCCTCCGCAAAAGCACTTCAGAGTTGGAAAAGGAGCTGAAGGATTTCACAGAGAATTGATTCTCTGAGCTTTTACCCTCCATGAAGGGAGAGGAGGGAATGCTTGTGCTGCAGAAGGCTCCTGGTAGTAGCTTATACCTACTGCTCAGGGAACATTAGAGTGTTTCAGCTGATATTTTAAACCAGTCTTTGAGGATGGTATTTTCCCTTTTAGCGAGGTGCCCTTCCCTGTGTTTTAGAAGTGAATGAGCATTGTAATGATGAAATAAATGAAAGGAATATGCTGGGAAACCCTCTGTTATGTGCTGTCCCTATTACGTAGCTGAAACATAGGCCGTGAGTTCTAAACAGCTTTTTTTTCTCCTCCAGGGATTTTTAGATGGCATTTCTTCACTGTGATTTAAGATCTGCTTAACTTACATTGTTGGTCAGTTTGACCCACACAAAAAGATTTGGTCTTCCTCCCTTCTGCACTGTGGCCTCAAAGTGCACTCCTGCACTGTGTGCTTTTCAGTCATGAAGCAGCACTTATTTGGGAGTTTATGTGTACCATGGATCTCTTGTTTCAGGGCTTGCCTCTTGCTAGGGGCAAGCTGAAATAAGAAAGGGCACTGAGAAAGGCTAGGTACCAGAAATGAATAGCAGTGGGACTGCCGGTGGGGGACAGGACTGAAATTGGTGCCCCAGTTCCCCGTCAGTGTTTAATCTCAGCAGCATTCATACAGGCGGCACGAAACCTCACGAGGGCAATGCTGCAGAGGACTCTTGCTGAGAGATGCATGCGGCACTGTACACCACGGCTCTTACCTCTGCTGCTGCAAGTGGAGCGTTCCTTGGCTGCTGTGCTGCTGTGATAATTTTGCCTGAAGTGATTGGACCTCATGAAATAGTACTTACTGTGTGGTGGTTTTACAAATAAGAAGTGAGGCTTTAAATGAATTATACCTGTCATCCTCTTTCCTGTAGAATGAAAGCATTCATCCCATTAGATCCTATTATAATGAAATAAACACTTCAGCATACTGTCCATTACTTTTTACCTTTATTTAGTATAAGTGTATTATCACTGATACATGCCAGACTGACAGCAGGAAACCAATGTCCTCTATTGATTCAGAGAGGAGACATGTGTGCATAAATACAGACCACATTGTCTGCACCACACTGCTGCACTAGCATGTTGTTGGATCCATCCCGAGGCACTGCCACATACATAGTTGACAGTACTCTGGTGTTTCTTTGGTCCTTCTTCCTCTGAAGCTGCTACTGGTTTGTGTAGCATCGGGGATTGCGTGGGGACCTATTTACAAACTTTGGACCACTCCATTTGCCGCAGAATAATAGAATGCTTACCAGCTGCTAATGACTCATCAACCTGGGCCAGAAAGCAACTAGAGACCTGGAGGGTGAAAGGTTATAAACTCCATCGCAGATCCTTTTGTCATATGTCTCCTGTCTTCATGCTTTGTTATTCAGGTGAAGAAATTGTCGTTTAAAAAATCAGTTCAGCTGTATTGAAATTGAGCTACCTATTTGCCAGCTGCTTTTTAAAAAATAGAAACAGACTTGTTTTTTATCCAACATTGGGGTTGAAATTGTTTATTGAAGTGGAACTATTGATTAAAAAAAAAAAAAAAAGTCTTAAGGGGTATATGGTCTTGCAAAGTGCCAGGCATCTTTATCTTCTATTGAAGTTGGGATATTGAGGCACTCAAAGCTTCTCCTGGAGCCTGCCCTTCAAAGAAAAATACACTAACAATATATGCTTTGTCTTTCCCATCTATTATGTAATTGAGCACGTTATGTCACTAGACGCGTTTACTGCCAAGAAAAAAAAAAACCCAGCCTGTATAATTTTAGAAGGGCTTATTTATTATTTTTTTTTTTTGTCCAAACCAGAGTTAGGTTAACCAGGGTATAAGAGCATGTCGTTGCGAGCTCGAAACGAAAAGATCTGTTTGTAGTACTCTTAGTCCTGATGTCACAGGCACAGCAAGGACATCAGAAGGAGGAGTCAGATTACAGTAAGAATGGGCAGTGCAGCATGCAGCCGGAGTAAACGCTAAATCAGACAGGGATTGTATCAGGGATAAGACTGCCTGCAAAGCGCTCATCCTGAGGAGGCACACTGCTCTCTCACGCTTCTCGTGCTGGGAAATTTCCACATAATGTAGAATGAAAAAGCTCTGTTTTACATGTCAGCCCTGTGCAGGAGCTAATGCTGAATACACAGCCGTGGGATCCTGACTGCATGATTAATGAGAAACATAATGTATTTTGGTAAGTGTTAACCGTGATGTAATTCTGCTGCTGCTCACATTATCAATAGGAGTGATTATTACGGATTTCGGATTCAAGAACATTTCGTGCTGGCACGCACCTAAAACTGACAACTGGGGAATCCTGCCGGCTGTGCAGTTTGAAAGGATTCCATTGTCTGGGAAATTTTCTGTTTGAGTGGGCTACTGCGTAGTTCTACCGGTTTGAAAAACAAGCTAGATAAGATGAACTCATGCTAGGTTTGTTTTAAATGAACTTGTGTTTCGTCTGCTGAGAGGGGATGAGAAATGCTTGTGAGGCATGGGAAGTTTTAGACGAACTTAATGTAATGGGCGAGCTGCTAGTGCACTGTCAGTGCTGGGGAGGCACAGCAAACCTCAGTATTTCATTCAGCTTTTAGTTTGAAGAATTCCAAGGTATAAAGGGGAAACAGTGTTTTATTTGCAGTGCTGCGATTGCCGAGTACTCTGCATTGTGCACATCACCGGTGTGGAGTTGGCTCCTAGCGTGCCACAAAATGCATATTATTTTAAGCCTTTAGGGGTCTTGGAGCTGTTAAATATTTGTGCAGAGTTTAGTTTTCTTGCTTGACAGAAATCTTCCTTCAGCTTACAGCTGAGCTGGCTGCATACCCTAAAAACACGCTGGAGTGTAGAGCTATGTCTGAGCAATGTAGTGCTGCAGTACTGGGCTGGGATGTACGATTGCAATATAATGCTGCAAGTTAGTGCTGTTAAAGAGCAAAGAAAAACAAAATAAAGAATTTGGTGGTGTGATGGAAAAATGCTATTCTTGGCTTCTTGAAATCTCATCTAGTCTCACTGTTAATTTATAGCAGCATAGTACTTAGAATGAACAGAGAGCAGGGAGTTAAGGATTTCTGGGACATTCAGCAGCTTTCTCAGTTTCATTAAATATTGAATCAGGAGTTCACTTCAAGCTTTAAGGGAAGAACTTTTGTAATATTCTCAGCTCTGTCAAAAAAGTACTATGCCTTTTGCCATGTTAAACACTGTCTTCTTATTTTCATAAAACTAAAGACTATGTACGTATATGTGATTTGTCTTTAACAGTGAAATACATCAATTATGAAAGCCAATAGATTTAGATGTAAACTAACCTACTAGAAAGATATATACAAATTGGTTGAGTTATGAGAACTGTTCAGTGTGCCTTTCAAAGATAAATTTTCAATATTTTCTCTTTACTACATTTTCAAAAGGCTGAGGAGGAATAGGCAAACAATATGTTTTTAGGTTTGAGTAATTTGGATTAAGTCTCTTCACCATTAAAGAAGCCAGGTTAACTTGCTATTCATCTCTTTCCAGTATTTTTCTACCTTCAACAGAACTGCAAGTGCAAGATGGATTGTTTTTTGGTTTTTTTGGTTGGTTGGCTTTTTTTAACAATCAGTTTTTCTTGTGTGGGATTAGAAGTTGCAGTTTTCTGAAGTTATAGAGTTAGGGTATTAGGTATATGTTAGCTGCATGGTATTTGATTTTTAAATTTTTTCTCTGTCTGTAATTTTTAGAAGCATGTAGTGATGATCTAACTTTTTTTGGAGTTACTTTGAAAAAATAAAAATCACTGTATCATGTGCTTATTTGTTTTGTGGTGCAACACAAGTTCTTAAATGGAAAAAAAACTGTGGTGTGCTTTGTAGTGAATTTCACTACTGAGAGCAGAGCTGAAAGTTTCTGCTAGGCAGGTTCTCTGTCTGCTGTGTTCAGTCTGAAGTCTCCTTCAGTATTAAGTTTTAAATGAGCATAATCGTTCCTGTCTTTTGCATAAGAAGGCATGAGCTGTGGGATATTTACCTGTGGTTACTCTGGGTATTTTCTTGCACTGTCAGTGAGAAGCAAGAACATCTGTAATCTCACCTGTCCCTGTTACTGCACAAAGCAGTATTGCACTGAGCCAGATGAAAGCCTCACTGCGTACATCGTGCACCTACTTTGATTTCAAATGGCTACAGCCATCACATAGACAATATTGGAATTTTATTTTTCTAAGGGAAAAATTAAAAGTACTTTCCTTTAAATATTGATAAAGAATTCTGTAGGATTTTTTGGGGGCGTTGTTGTTTTGTTTGGTTATTTTTTAAATCCAAACATGCAACTATTGGGCCACATAAGCATAGAAAGGGAAGAAAAGGAAAGCATTTTTCTGTATGTTTCTATGCATCTTGTTTACTTTTCTGGGCCTTCTTGTTGAATTGCTGCTGATGTGAGGTGGCATAGTGGGAATGCATGTGTGCAGCATTAAGGTTGAAAGAAAAACTGAAAATTATCATGGAAAGTAAGACCTAACCTTCTGATAGTATAATTGTTATAGAGCAAGTGTTAGGTGAAGGGTGAAGGGAGTTTTTTAACTATCAGAGAGAGAAGTTACTAAATTCAGGAATGTGCCATCATGTTTCTCTCTCTCTTTAAAGCTGTAGCCTCCAATAAGATATTCTTCCTTTATCTTACATCCTACTATGTGTATTTTACTTTTTGAGCTGATCTTTCAAATAATTAAGCTCATTGTAACTCTTCTAAATTCATGAGCCGTTCTTTTACAGTGCAACTGAATTGTGATGTAATTGTTTTAAGAACTGCTAATTTTCACTCACCGTGCTGTGCTTTTGAATTTGTTGTTTGGTCACCGTGGATACGTTTGTTACTTATTGTATTGATTTTGCATTCATCATTTCAAGTTGAATAGGAATATGGGATTGTAATAATAATAGTAATAAAAATCCTACGAAATGATGTAGTGTGTTTATAGAGTAAGCCAAAAGCCAATGAAAATAATACATTTCTGTTAAGTGTTATCATACGGAGTGGTTTTGTGCTTAAGAACATACATCTGTACCTCAAAGCAACTTTTGCCTGCATTTATAGCCAAGTTAATAATTTAGCATAAGATAAAAGTCAGCTGTGACCATTCTCAGCCGTTCCGAGAGGAGGAATGGTGGGTGGCTCTCAGTGCCACAGCGCTGATGTTGCACGCGGATGAGGGAGAGCCTCCCCTAGTCCTGCTCAGCGTGAGGGCTCTGCTGTGGCTAATGGCCAGAGCTGCGCCTCTACCTTGAAAGGCTCCACTGGCCACTGTCCCCTTGGCTTTGCCACCTCGCCATGAGCGCGCCTTCCTGGGCCTGGCATCGTGGGCGGCCGCGGGAGCTGCCTTGTCCTGGAGCGCGGTGGCCCCGCGGCCGCCCCTGGGGCTGGGGTGACTGGTGTGCTTGGGGCAGGTGGGGATGCTCTCAGCCAGGGGAAGGGGCAGAGCTGCTGCTGCTGCTGCTGCTGTGTGTGTCCTGCCCCGCTCCACGGAGGGAACGCCGCAGTGATGTTGCGGTTCTGGGACAGTGAGCACGGGTCCTCAGGGCTCGGGGAGCCTGGCTGGAACCGAGAGCAGAGCGAATCCTTCACCCCCAGCACCAAAAAAATCACTGCGCCCATACTTTGGCCTTATTGAAGAAGCACAACCCAAAGAAATGCTAAAATTAAAATTTACAAAGAAAAGGGAGAGGGGAAAAGGAGAAAATTGTACCTTTCTTTTTTCTTTTTTTTTCCCTTCCCTCCCTGCCTCCTCTGAACCTATTATTGTTTTAAGTAACTTCTCAATTATACAGGAAATTAATATATTGGCATGGAAATTACTGTATATAACATAAAGGGAAACAAACAAATAATTTTACCCAAAAATGCCATAAAATTTCTGTTTGTGTGGTGGCTGTTTAAATCTTTAGGGTCTTTTTTCAGTCAGTGTTGCAGAATATAGTAGTTCATCTGCATGCATGCTACTATTCTGAATATCACTTTTTATTTCTGGAACACTTTCTTTAAGA
Organism: Ammospiza caudacuta; assembly: GCF_027887145.1. Taxonomy (NCBI): domain Eukaryota; kingdom Metazoa; phylum Chordata; class Aves; order Passeriformes; family Passerellidae; genus Ammospiza; species Ammospiza caudacuta. The sequence goes on along the minus strand of NC_080593.1, from coordinate 38,281,260 downwards.
GATTCATGCTGGATGAGTCATGGAATAAAAAGAATACTTCCTCCCCCCACACCCCGAATCTCATCACCTCTTTAAAGAAAACACACATTGTACAAGCCAACTGACCAACTGCTGAAACAGGGTTTTTTTTTTTTGTTTCAATGAAAATATTTGGTTGTTACTGGTTTGTTTTTAGGAGGTTATATTTCCTTCTAGGTTAGACACTGTGGAGGCCTTTAGTACCATTTCTGTTTTCATTTAAGTCAGGATGAATTGTTGTTGATAAGGCTGTTCTTTTAAAACGTTTTGAGAAGCACAGATACTGGATTACTAACTGTGTTTTATCACCAGCCATCTGCAATAAGAAAGTGTAGTTAATATATAATGGATGCTGTGTGTGACAGAAGAATTCAGCTGAGCAAGCCAATGTATAGGATCTTGAAAGCTGCAGGAGTCTGATGTTTATATTTGGAACATTACAGCCTCCTGGGCAGTGAAGTTCCTATCTTGAAGCACTGAATAATCATTAATGCATGTATACGTAATAGCAATTTAAAAAATCCTGTTTGAACTTAGAGAAACTGCTCTGTGCTAGATTGCACCCTTTTAGTTTCTGTTACAGAAACTGTTAATTTGAAATGCTTCAAAATACATTCAGTATGTTGCCTTAAACAAAAAGTCCTTTTGCCATTTCACAGACAAAAAAAAAAAAGTCATTCCAAGTATGACTTTTCTTGTGGGTGACAGAATTGCTTCAAACCCAAAATTGGAATCAGTGGCTTCCTGCTCCATTAGAGAAGATTAGATCACAGTTGCTTCAGCTGAAGATCCTTTAACAAAGTGTGTGTGCGCTCACGTGCTCATGTGAATGTGTGTCTGTGCATATTTTAACTGGGATGATTGTAGAGTCTAATCCTGCATTCCTTCCCAACAAATGTCTTTCTTCTGTTAAGAAGTTAAATTAAAATTTTCATTGTGATATCATGCATCTGCTTTATTTTTTTTTCCTGAAAGGCAACGCATAAATTTTTACAAAGTATTTTCAAATAATGAGAGCCTTTGACTGTATTTATGTTAGAGTCATATGGCTGATATGTCTCTGTGCCTGTGTGCAAATATCCTTCCATGTTATTTGGATTTTGTTTCATAAGCTAGTGGCAATTCTAGAAATTCTTGCAATTACAAATATGTTAATCAGGTTACAGGAAACCTTTTAAAGATTTTGCCTCACATTGCACTAAAGAAGGTGGTGGTATTTGAAAAAGGAGAAATATATTTGGACTGGGAAAAGGAAATATTTCAATTTGCCATTAGATCATGAAAAGTTCTTGAGATACAATAGAGGTCATAAGGGCTTCCGTTTTTAAAAAGGAGATATTACATGTAATATACTGCAAAGATTAGTTTTGCAGCTGAAATTGCATAGATGATTGGTAACATTCAGAGAAAATGCAGCAAAAGTGAGAAATACCAAAGCTTGAAGTGGCCGAGATTGCACTTGAATTAAATTGCTGGGGATGAAAGTGGAGATAAGCTTTCCTCTATTGTAGGTCTTAGTCATTATATGGCAAAACTATATTCTGTAGGTCAGCCTGTGTGCTCAGTTATTTTAGCAACACTTCTTTGAGAAATCTACTTAGGGGTGAAAAATCTAATACATGAAGCTGCATTACTGACTCATATGCTCAGACCTTCTTGCTCATTTTGTTGACCACTTCCTTCAGCTCATCAGTCTCATGCTCATGTTCCTCTTAGACAATTTTTGTCTGCGTATATATTCACCATAAAAAGTTACTACAATCTTAAGCATGGAACGACAACTTAAAGTAATTGTCAAGGGTCTGGATCAAATGTAAAATATGAGAATGCAACTGTAATTTCAGATTGGAATTGTAAGGGAGGCTCTTATGAAAGTTCAATTGCTATACACACTTGCCTCTTGTTAATAATACAGTGATTATTATTGTGTGATAATACAGTTCTGTCTCTTTTGATGCTTAAAAAAATATCCATTTTAAATTTCTGCAGCTTTGAAAAAATAGACATCTTGAGTCCTTATCTGGTGTTTAAACAAAAGTACTTTTTCTCCCTCTGCCTTTTTTTCCTCCTTTTTTCCTTATTTCCCTCCTCCCACCTATTTTAAAAAGGTGGGGTTAGATCAATCACTTTATATTTTTTTATACCTCTGCTAGCTGGCTGAACCAGTTGTTTGGAAATCCTGAGAAATTCTTTCATCACTATGACATGAGGTCCTGGATCTTTTACCAAGCCAACTAATTTACTCTGTTTTGTAGTCCCTGCAGGTTTCAGAATTTAAAACCATAATGTAACACTTGCTTTTCAAGTAAAGCTTGAAAAGCTCCTGGGGTTTGATAATGTATAGTATCTTCATCTCTGAAGCAGTTACAGCAGATACAAAAATGAGATTGACTGTCTGCTAACTCTGGGCATGGCTGTTTGAAATTTTAGCATATGCTTAGGGTCTCAAAGGGCTTTGGCTCATACTGGTAGTTTTTATACTGTGTGCTGTTTATGTGTTCTCTTTATTACAATGCAAACTAGCAGTCTCTTCCCCAGTTCTCTCAATCAGAAGAAAAGATAGAATCTAAAAAGCAGGTTTATGTTAGAAAACCTCCTCTGAATATTAAAACTTCTTTCTTGAGAACAAAAGAAAAAAGCTAGGCTTAATTTTCTCTTTGAGTGTTACTTCATAGCGGTTCTCTCATTTAGTTACTTTTATGCTGTAATTGAAAAAGCAGATGGACAATTCATTCAAATGAAAGCAATGAAAATTTTCTCAGCTTCTTTTGTTCTTGTTGACCTTGTTTACTCAGTTTGTTTACTATGGAGTGTAGTAAGTTATGAAGATAGAGGGAGATAATGATTGCATTTTCCAATATTGTTACCCATCATTGCACTAAGGATCAATACTGAATGAAAAGAAAAAAGAAAAAAACAACACAGAAAACCAAGTCAAAAAACACAGAACGTTGACCAGATCTGCAACTGTGAATGCAAAAGGAAGGAGCAGGTGGAGAGGAAGGCAGTCTTGGCACTGCAAGGAATATCAGTGTTCTTTTTGCTAAGCCAAGTCATTTTTCAGTAGTGACCTGACGGTCTACTGTCTCTATAGTGCAATGTTTAGCAAATTAGGTTTTGTTTGCTGGTATTTACCTGTGATAGCAAATCCACTCACCTCCTGTCAAAACCAGCAATGTAACAGGTGCATTCAGTTTGCCAGATATGTGACTATTATGTAGCAAGCACACTGTTTCTCTGTTTTTCTATTATTGCTGGTAAATTGTGCTGCTGTAAGCAGCAAATGTTTCGACAGTCGAAGTTGCATGGCTTGTCTGCTTTTAGGTAGCATAGAAAAAAGTAATAACTTTGCAGACATATGTCAAACTTTACATAATCTCCTCCTTAACTTTGCAATTCCAGTGTTTGTAAAGGAACAGGATGTGTCCTTTATATAAGAAGTCAAACAGGCCATAAAAAGTTGTGTATGCATATGTAAGGATGTATTTAAATCCTTTTGCTTTTTGTCTCCTTCTGACTGAGGGCATGTTAGCCACATGAACTTGGGTACTATAAAGCCACTGAACTGTATTTCTAGTATCCTTACAAGATTTCAGCACTCAAGACGTGATGTAATCGTTTACAAACATTTGTCTCGCTAATCCTGACCACAGTCTGCCTGCCTTGTAGAGCTGGTTGTTTGGTCCTCCTCTCCTCATGCAGTGCGAGGGCAATTGCAACAGCCTCCTAATAACACATTTAGATTCTTGGGCTTTAATCTTAGTAGCTCCAAATTCTTGGAAATTGCATTGGTCTACATGGTATAATTTTTCTCTCCCCATTATTTCTTCATTAAAAAGGGTTTCAAAATAACCACTCTTTTTTTTTTTTTCAGTTGGGTTGAGGTAAAAATTTTCATTACATTTATAAATTCCTAATGCTTTCCCCTTTTTCGTTTTTTATGTCTCCCAATCCTTTGCAGTATTTTTGTAGAACATAACATATATATTCCTGCATAGGTTTAGCTGACAAACCTACTTACTCAATGCTATTTAGCACCCCATCCATATTAACATTTAGCTCCACACACTCTAACAATGCATGCAATAGATTATCTGCATGAAAACATTCAGGTTTTCAAGGCTGAAAGAGTCAATGGCCCTAAAGAGGGACATTACTACGCAAATACCCCCCCAGATGTGCTCCTTCATGTGAATGAACTTACCAAATGTAATAAACAAACATGGAAAGGCTGAAAACACATTAAAACCAACCAAAGCAAAGCTGCAGATCTCTCTAGCACTGTGAATACAATCAAAATGTGATTGTGGAACAACTTAAGAGTGTGTGAAATGTGTGTAGACTCTGCTGGCAGAGAAAGGCAGGCAGCAGGTAAAGTGGGGTGGCCTCCTGGTGCTGCAGCAAAATGGTACTGGCAGCACCACCCTCCACAAACACTCCAAGATGGCCAAACAAAATTGCTCTGTTTTGCCACTAGTTTGAAGCAGAATTGACATCACATGCTATCATCAACACACAGGGAAGAAAAAATATTTAAATAATCTGAAATTAGCATTCTGAAAACCATGAATGATGATGCTACATGTCACTGTGACACCCAGAAAGTTCCACAGATTTCAGGAAGAAAATGCAGATGTGTGGAACATTAATTTATTTTTACTTTTTATTACCCCCTGCCCTATTTTTAAAAAAAGAAAGCTAAATGTATCCAGAAGATTCAGTGTAGGGATGAAAAGCAGAACAGAACTGTCTCAGGTAGGCAGTTTTGATGATACTTAACATTGAAAAACATTAATAATTAATACCCTTAAAATATCCCTCAGTTTTTTCTAACAATGTTTATGTAATTTGTATAAGTTTTTGTGCATTTCTAGTGGGAACATTTCTTCATGGGAACATTTACAAAGATAAAAATTGCATGATGCTTTATTGTTATTTATTATAGGAGGATTTTTATGTTGAAAGCTATGCCAGCACATTTTCAGCAATACAAAGCTCACTTTAGATTCATCTGCAAACCGAAATATTGCCATCTGACCTCAGTATATAGTCAAATGAATGATGAATATTTTATATCAAATATCTGTTTGAGAGACTCCAGCTGTGCTAATATCTTCCAAATCACAAAGATAAGAAGAAATAACGGTAATTATAAATTGTTGGCCCTTTCTAGATGCTCACAGCAATAGATCGGTAATGCTGTCAGAGAATATTTACCATAATGAATAAGTTAATATTTTTAAAGACTTTGTGAAGTGCCTTTGATGGGCAGATTTCCAGTTTTGCAAGTTTTTCTGTCTTTGTAGCCACATTCTATTCTAGTAAATAATGTAGGGAGCTGATTGTAGTAGTAAATTAGTTAAAGTAATATTGATGGTTTGTCTGATAGAAGTTGGGCAGCTTTTGAAAACTGTTGGTATAATGTAAGCATGGCAACTGCTAGCAGGTATCAAAAAAAGCTCTTGCGAGTTCAAGGGTCTTTCAGGAAAAAAATTGAGCTTTCTTCACTGATACTGTTTTTCTGAGTCAGATCTGTTCATGGAGAAGGGGGATGTTTCAGAAAGTAATTATTATTTGTAATGAACTGTGGAAAGTGTTGGGCTGTGCTAACAGATTTGCTTGAACTCAATTTCATTTCCTGGACCTAACATCCTGGGAAACTTCCATGGCCTCCAGAAAAGTAAGAGTTTCAGCTGTGCTGGAATATTAAATTAGACCTATTCTAATTAAGGTAACTGCCAAATAATTTGTAACAGTTGTGTTTAATATCTCCAGTCATTTCAAATGCGAGTTAAATGCTTTTTAAAACTTAAAACTGATCATCAGCAGTGTAGTCAAACTCTGGCAGCCAGTCGGGCTGCGGGCCTGGGGTAGAGGCAGCATGATCCAGTGATGGTGAAGGATTTAGCTATTTGGGTTGCAGATCCTCTTTAAATAGGTGCTCCCTGTATCTGAACAGGAAGGGGCAATGAATGTGATGGAAATATGAGCTTGGGTGGTTGGATAATTTCAATTGCATTGGCCTTGTGTGGGGAGTCCCACCTCTGGGCAGATGCATCTGCAGGAGAGAATGCAGTGCTGCAGGTCTCACCAAGCTAGGAGGAGCTCTGAATACCTGTGGGACTAGACTCCATCACTGCCTTGTCCACCTCAGCTTTGATGGCTTCCATAGAAAGCCTCTGGAATCAACAGGCAATGAAAGTTACTCTTTTTTTTTTTCTTTTTTTTTTCTTTTCTTGAAGTGTTTTAAAACTACAAACCTCTTTTCTATAAGCTTAGCACGCAGCTTGCTACTGCAAACACGTATATAATTGTCCTTATTAATTTCTGTTTCCAAGCCATCTATGCCAGTAAGGATAATGTGACATTCTTGGGTCAACTGGACTGTTTAGTTCTATACACACCTAAGCCTAAACCAATTCCCTCTTTGGCTTACATTTGTAAGGAATTCATTTATATGTGTAGGATAGTGGCTTGCAAGCTTTCCTGTTTATGTACAAGTTTGTAGAGTAAGTCTTAATTCACAAAAGCCTTATTTTTATTTTAGTTTTATTTACTTTCCTGGGGGCCACCACTCCAATGCCTTGTTGAACTCCTTTTTTGCCTCATTAAGGCACATTATTGGTAATATCATTAAAAAATCAAGAAAATTAATTGAATAGTTTAGTAGTTTGGGGTGATTCTCCTTCAGTCAACAGACTCCATTAGTTGAGCAGCAGAGCAGCAATAAGAAATATCTGGGATTTCTTATCTTCACCACCTCCCTCACCCCCACCCCCTCACTAGCAGAGGAGGCTTAACATTTTTCTTAGAGCATCATCTCGTACAGCTCTGTTGAAGTTTCTGACCACAAATCATATCAAGCTATCATTTCTGTGGGTTTGTAGCTCAGCCAGAAAAAGCTGCATGTGGGAGAAGTTCATTTCTAGTCTGCAGGATTTTGACATTTGCAGTTGTGTGTCTGGAGCTACTGAATGGATGTGTATTAAAATTGTATATGGATAATAGTTTCTAGTGACAAGGAAACCATAATTTGTAATTAGAAAGTTGGTTTGACCTTTGAATGTGAAAAGGCCAAATAACATTATACTACTATAATATATAGCAAATTTGAAATTTATAGTGAATTTTAGGAGAAAAGAGATAAAATCTTGTTCTAAATCATGTCCCATAAGAAGCCATTGCCCATGCTGTTAGAGCAAGACCATGAAATTAAGGAAATGTTCTCAAAAATAGATTTCCATGACAAAAATTTAAAGAGTTTCTAGTTCCCTTGGGTGTGTATAGGCATTTACTGCTTTATGTGGGTTTTTCAGTGTGTGATAGCTCTAGGAAATAGCTCATGACAATTTTTCCTTGCTTTCTGAGCAGAAAGAATCTTGAAATCATGTGAGGTGGTAAACTTAACAGAAGGGGCTTTTAAGTTGTTTTGTTTTTTTTAATTTTGTTTTTTTTTTTTATTTGGGTAAAGCCAACTTGCTTGCATCTGCAGAGGAAGTTGTAGGAAAACACTGAAGGGCCTTATAAATGCAAGAAATGGATATTTTGTGAGAACCAAATTCTCTGCAAGTGGTCTATTTACTTCAGGCTGTCAGACACTGAATTACACTGAATTTTTTCAGTCTTGTTTTGCTGTTCTTGGGGTTCCAAGAGTCTTGGTAGTCTGACTTTACCAATTTAGTAGCATGACCAGGCATGGTCTTGGCAATGCTCTACAAAAATATGTTGAAAAGTGCCCAGTGTAGCAACCTAAAGATGAACTCTGCATTGTTTTGTTTTGTGTCCCTGCTGCAATCCCAAGGCTACAGGCACCATCTAAAACTTCATAAGAAGTCTGTTAATACAGTTGGTGCTTGACCTTGGACACAGAGATTTATTTTACTTTCACAACTTTTGTAACTGTACATACTCATGTAGCTGAACACCTGGGTCATTTGATGCTTTCTGTGAACTTAAACGGTCAGTTAAATGAGAAATAAAATCTAAATTTTTTTGCCATGTGGTAGCAACAGAACTACATAGCAACATGAAACAGCTGTCTGTGCTCTAGGTTTTGCCAATGTACTTTAAGTATAATTTAGCTGTCTGAGGAGTGTAATAAAGAAATCCTATCACTCCCCATTTAAATTTTATCTGTATTTAGACAAAATTACCATGTATACTGCCCAAGTCCAAGTGAAACAGAATAGCCAGAAATACAGGTTTGGGAAGTCTTTTCTTAGATTATAAATCAAGTCGTTCTGTAAAGCAGAAACAAAGGCAGCAGATTTGTGAAGCTACAGACACCATGTGTTCAACTTAGAGGAGCAGAAGCTGCAAGGTCCCAGCCTAGTGCAGATGTGTGGACAACAGAACTGTGCCAGCATCAGCATTTTAAGGCTGAAGAAGATTGTGCAGATCTTGAGTTTTGTCATGGTTTGGCCAACACTGCTGAAACTTTCTCAGCGTTTCAGGTTAACACGCCCAAAACATTTTGCTGTGAATCAGGTGATTTATGTTTAGCTGCAACTCCAGATCTGTAAAATTGGCTTGAGCTTAAGCTCTGGAATGTAACCCTTATACAAGCAAGCTGTGTTTGGTTTCAGGTTTCTTGGAGGCTTGCATGCAAAATGGCCTCATTACTTGAATTGATACCTCTAATTAAGCAGATTCAGTGTGCTGCAATAATTGTCCTTTAGTATCTCAGCTCAAACTAATACCCAGTGTAACTCTCCTTAAGCCACTGGAATCATAGAGGAACTGTCTTCTCAACGCACTGTCTTTTTTTAGTAAGGTTACGGAGTTTTTTAATGCCATTTCTAGATACAGGGAGCATCTTCTTGTCACAGGAAATGTTTTCTTGTCACTGAATCATTCTGAATTTTTTTAAATAATGTCAGAAAGAGGGGATGGGCGTCTTCTTGCATCTTTGGCAATATACTTAGACTATCTTCATTTTCATCTGTTGTTTATCGTTTCATCATGTATTTCTCTTGTGTATCTTGGTACTTTGTGGGTTTGTCTTGTTTTTAAAGAAAACAGTGACAAATTTTGGATTATACAAGCAAATTCTCTTGTATATAGTGATGTGGGTTGTGTATTTGGGGTTTTGATTAATCCTTCAAATTCAGAACTCTTAGCAAATTTTTAATTCTTTTATAGTAGAATAGCAGATCTCTTTGTTTAAAACTCATTGTTATGGAACATTTTGAATGTTTAGTCAGATGGAATCACACAAATATGGGATGGACCCCACTCCTGCATGAACTTCTGAATTAAAAAAAAAATTAACTTTTCTTATGCTTTTTCACTGATTTGAGGGATTGGAATAGTTAAATATGTGCAAAAGTGTTTGTAGGATTGAAATTTGTCTTTGGCTTAGCAAATCCTTGCATTTCAATAGTAATCTGACAATTGGCTGGCTCACTTCACTGGTGTAATATAATTTCATTTGTGGAAAATGTATTGTGAGATTACCTCTTATGGAAAGCAAAGATGATTACAGTATGTGAGGCTCCCTTCACTCCTTAGCAGCAGAGTGGGAGGATGGGAGGAGGGATCTAGCTTGTCAACACATGGTTCTGTTAAGGCTCTTTGCTCTTGCATTGTCCTCCTTGTTTCTTAGCTTTTGTAAGATTTTTGTGATCAGGTTAATAACCCAAATTCATTAAAACTCAAAGGTTTTAATTTTTGTAGAGGGGGTGAATTGCTCATCTCAAGCCATAAAATCATATTAAGAAATTGCTTGAAACACTTGACACAAAATTCAATTAGATAAAAGCCTGTTGGCTAAATTTAGGTGTTACTTTTCTGTTTTAGTCTGAAAAAGTAGTAAAAATATTAGAAATGTGTTGAATGCTGTGATGCAAAAAAGTTGAAATTTATTAGGTCTTCATTCCATATAATTCAAGCAAAACAATACAATGACTTAACATGGATCGGAGCAAATATATATATATATATATATATATATATATATATATAAATACACATATATATATATATACATACACATATATCCATACACAAATACATATATATATATACATATATATATATACATGCATATATGATATACACATACTCACTAACATCTGGAATTATAATAGCTAGACTTAAAATTGTGAAGATGCAAGATCCTGATCCTTCTGATCTATGTGAATTATCAGAAAAGTGCACACCGGAATTTTTCTCCTCTTGATACTATTCAATTTTATCATGGTTACAAGGCTTGCTAGAAATGCCTTTAAAATCCCCACGTTTCCATAAGTGTCTCTCAAATAATTGTGTAATGCAACAGAATCAAAGTTATTGATCTTATTTTATTTTTGCCTCTCCAATAGAGAAACCTTAAAATAAAATAAAACATGCCAGTTGAGACTTTTTTTCCCTGTGGAATAATTTTTAGTGTCTTATGCCCAAGGCTTGATCTTTTTGAACACATTAGTAAGAAGGTAGATGACAAATGACCTTTGACTACAACAAACTGAAATGTTTGAAGTGGGTTGCTTTTATACTAGGCCTGTTTCAATATATATTTAGAATTATTTCAAGAAATGCTGAATTATAGACCATTAATAACTATGAGGGCAAAATCAGTGAATGCCAAATTTGATTTTTGATGCGCACAATGTGAAATTTTAATAGTTACATAGGGCTAGAAGTAACTATTTTGTCTAGTGAGATTGTGTGAGCAAGCATGGCTCTCTCTAAAATGTTATTTAAATGTTTTATAATATTTTCTGTATTTGGTTCCTGGAACAGGGGCTATAAAATTTTAAGGTGTTTTGATAGAGGACCACAACATAGCCAGGCTGACTGAAGAGCAGTCCAAGAAAAATACTACCACCTGAGATTTTGTCACTTTTCTTTTTCTTTAGAGAGGGTTTCAGGCTGTTTCTGGCCTATGTAAAAAAGGAGATTTTGTCCCTTCAACCATGCCTTGGTATCCCTAGCCAGCAGTGAAATCTGCACATTGGTATGCAGACTGCTCCTTGCCACCTTTCATATCCCTGCGGGGGGTGGTTTTCCCCATGGAGTTTTTGTTTGTTTGGTTTGTTGGGTATTTTTTTCCGTTTAGATTTTTGCCCATATTAAGTGGTAACCAAGATACACAGGACACTGGTCTGAGTGTTCTGTTTACAGTTACAAGCTGTGTGGTCGACGTAGGAAACCCTATAGTATAAGATGTATCAGAACATATAAAACCTGTATGTAAAATACTATAGCAAAATATGTATCAGAACCTATAAAAATTTGTTTGCTTTTTGCATGAGGTAAAAGCTCTGAATAGAGTGAATAATCACATGTGGCTTTTTTATGGAATAATTTTATGTCACATGATAATAAAATGCTTTTAAGGAACACCAGGGTAGGATATGGAAAAAACTTAAAAGTCATAACTTCAGACAGCTTAAAGAAATGTGTACATATTACTAGGTTTACATTTTTTGGCCCACACTTAGTGCTGCTTTACAGAAAATTCTTGTGTGTACTTGTGTAAATGTAACTGGACTGTAAACAATAGAATTATCCACCAACAAGAATGATATATATTAGCCAGGGGCAGGGATTCCCATTCATTAAATCTGTGGAGGACAAGCCTTTATCTATTTCCGTAGATGCAGCCTGGAGCATCCAACATGTCATGGATTAGATAAATTGGGCTTGACATGCCTGTGTTTCTGGAAAATAGGACAAAAATTTCTTTTGTCCTTTGTGTCTTGTCTGCAAAAGCAGTAATGCTTTTCCCCCACCTATAGAGAACGACAGGAGATAATTTTACTGGCTTGTAAAACTTTTTTTTTAAATTATAGGCATATTTTACGTAGAGATTTGAAAAACAAAACTGTCAGCATTTTCACAAGTGTGTGGAGAAGGACAGTCAACCTAATAACTGCCACATATTCCAGCTCTCAGAGCATTTGCCTAAATCAGCTCCACCAGGTGTAGGCTTGCCAGAATTGAAGTTTTCATAGTCCTTTTTTTTATAAATAGCCATTTTGTTAGAACTTCTCCACTGTAAAAGAATGTATTCACTTCCCCAGAAAAACACTAGCCCTGAGGTCAAGGGATTTTTGTGGGCTGCTGGAAACACAAGCTAAATTCCTCCGTGAAGTGAATACACATTTACACAGATCTAAACTGCTCCAAAATGGTATCATTGTGCAAGTCTCCCCAGTCAGTCAACAGCCCAACTATTGGGACATTTCCCTGAGGTGCTGAGGACTTACAGAGCAGGCTTCAATATGGGCTGTTGATTAAAATATAGACCTTGATTTCTTTAAATTTTTGAAACTTCTAAAAGAATTTGTTTTTACATTATGTGTGAAAGTGTTAGCTTCCATGTAGATCTGAAGAGAAGATAAATTCTGACAGCTTTGCAGCAAAGAAAAAGCTGAATTTTTTGCTGTTTTCTTATCCATAAGCAATCGCATCTTGAAGCAAAGCATCAGCTAAATTAGCACAGAGGAATAGATTAATCATCAGTAACTTTGTAATTGCCATGGCATGTGCAAACCCGCAGCCTGATTCAAAGATTATTAAAACATGGTTTCAAACTGGTCCTTTATGACAGGGAATAAAAAGGTTTATAAAAGTGAATTCAATATAGTCTGTTTTGTTATGTTTTCCCTTTTGCAGAAGGGTCATGGCTGGGATCTGCTAGTGAGAATGAAGGTACCCTGCTTGGGCAGTGGAGTCAGTCTTTTGGAATTTGTGTTTTATCTTTTCTTTCTTTTTTTCTTTCATTGCAGCTATGCATATAGAAGCACAATTGCATAGTTTCTGGATAAAAATAAAAACATTTACTCACCAGCATATACTGTGAATTAACACCTAGTTCTGTGTTCCAGCATATCATATGACACATGTTTGTCTCTGTTTAAGAAAGGGGAAAAAAATAGTAAAATCACTTGAATTGCACAAGAGCAGCATGTGATTGCACTAAATAACGTTTGGCAAAGATACAATTTGTAGATACCATAGTTACACAATTACTATTATTTAAGAGTGCTATAACATGTCCTATTTAAACTTTATTAAAATTAAATCTGTGGCTGGAGATATAGCATTTCCAGAAGACAACAGTTTAATTGATTCTGGCCAAGGTTCACATTTCCCCCATTGATTTCCAACATCCCATTCTTTTATTTCCAGTCTTGTTTTGCCTTATACTGTCTTACTTCCCCTTCTTTCCCCTCCACTTTTCCCTCTCCCAAACTAGATGTGAACTCCTTGCCCTTATCATTTTCTTCAGGGTTTTGTGCTCTATCAGCACCAGCTCTCCTTTCGTGGCTCCCTTGCTGAACTCAAAGCTCTGTCTGCAGTGCAGAACTGCTGATAGTTTGCATCCCTAGTTTTTTTCAGACAGATGAAGAATGGCTGGCCAGTTTATCAGGACTGCAAAAAGGTTCCTAGCAAGTCAGGAGTGACCTGCAAATTCCTGGTGAATTCCTCACCTCTTCATGCTGGAAGGCTGCTCTGTTGTTGGCGGTCACGCTTTTGTGTTGTGTGAGTGTTCAACTTGAACCTGAACTTTTCTGAAGTGGGCCAAGAGAGCAACATCTGATGGCACAGCTCCAGTAAGATGTAAGCTGATGTCTGTTGCTTAATGCTGAGGGGAGTGACTCTAATCTAATCATCAAGTACTTGGGTACTTAGCAGAAGATATAGGTGTTTTTCTCTCCCCACTACAACAATATTTTTTTTAATTACCTGCTGATGAAAATCCAAGGTGTAGTCATGACTGACATAGTGCATGTGTGATTTGAGATGGCATAAAATTCTGTCCTAGGAAGGTTCAAAATTAGTAGTTAACTAAATATTTTATCCCTCCCTTCCCCTGTCTATGTGGGGAGAGCAAACTGCCAAGCACTGTCTGCTTTTTCTTTGCTTCTCAATACAAAGCATAGGTTGCCTGCTAGGAAAACTTCAGTTTTGCATCAACTTCTTTTTCCAGAAACTCTCAGCCACAGAGCCTCAGGCTCTTGCTTTTTGCACAAACAGCTGTATCTCCTGAGGACTGAACCTGTTTCATTTCAATCAAATATAGTAGAAGTTTATGAAAAGCAATGGGTTGGGGTTTAGAGGCAATTGGGCCATGTGATCTAATAGGTTTTTTTTCTGGCTTTACATACTGAAAAAGAAAGATATTTGTGTTTGCTCTTTTGATTAAATTTTCTTTAAGGACTTCAAGTATTTCATTCAGAATGGGAGTAATTTCATTGTTGGAAAAAGTTCCTGAGCCAAATAATTTGAAGTGTTTTTAATTTAGAAATACATGCATACAGGAAAAATGATGCTATGATCTATAATTTATCTTGACAAGTATCTTTCAAATAACCATGGACTGAAAAGTTATTTATGTCCAGGAGCCTGTCCTGTAAAACATACTTCTATCCACTGTGGCACTGGTCATTATCCATTAGTAAATCCTGTGCTTTTGGTTCCGTTCTAATTTTTCCACTTATTCTTTTACCTACCTATGAAAGATCATAAACCTAATAATTTTAAACACGTATGTCTTGGAGTCATTTTTGTGAATCAAAATTTTTGAGACTGTGGTAGTTTCTGATGTATTGTGCAAGCATTTATGTCATTATGCATGGGAAAGAAAAATGAAAAATATTTTTTTATTTCAATAAGTGTGTGCTTTTGTCACATATATACACATAGGCAGGTCTGTGTATCCAACTCTGTGAGGTTTGTTCAGGAGGGAATCATGGTCCAGGCTATGCTACACTGGCATAGGTTGACATAGGTATTTTCATGTCCATTGTTGTGTGCTACCTGTAAGACCAACAGCCACGTGCAGCTGCAAAACCACAGACTTTCTGCCACTTGTTTTCTCAATACACCTCTCTCCTTCCTTTCCTTCCACTCCCTCTGTGCACCTAGCTTTGACTTTGCTATTTTGGCTTGGATTCTGCCATCCTTCTCCTAACTTCATCACTTTGTGAAGTTGATCTGCCTGTTATTTGGTAAAGCAACAGAGGTTTGACAGCTAGCAGAAGAGTGAAGTGGTACCCTGGAAACATGCACTAGCTTGTCATTAAGTTCTACTTACTTTGCACTATGCAGTTACAAAAACCACTTTCAGTGAATTATTAATGCTAAATGGAATTATTAGTGCTGAAGAGAAGATGCATTGCTACACAGAACTATTTTCATAGTTTACTAGTGGAGTGTGTCCATTTCATGACATTAGTTACCATATTCTTCTCAGTCATACGCTTGTTTCATTTCAAGTAAAGACACCAGAAGTTAATAGTTATTTCTTCCCCAAGCATTTTGAAAAATGGCACTTTTAAAGCTTTAATATATTCATCATATTCAATATATGCATAAAAAAATGAAAAATTCTTTGAAAATCTGTTTGCAATACAGTGTTCTTCTGATTAATAAGCCTTGGAAATTTGTGCTCATTATACCATAAACATGACCTTTATAAAACCATCAGAAAAATCCTACTGTAGAATATGCCAGGTCAAAGACTTTTTAAAATGTCAAAAAGTGTAAAGCTTTAAAATTAATGTGATTTTTATAATACTTGGCTGATGCTTGTATTTTTGCTTAGCTTATTTATTTATGGTAGGGCTTTTTTGAGCCTTTGTGGTTAGGATCTACCAGGAGACTGTGACCTCAGGGGAGCACACTTTGGGATGCATCTTAATCATCAGCACTTTCTTCAGTGTTTGGATCCAGTTAGTTTGTAAACACATTTTTGCTGGGCATGATCTGATAAGATCAAGTATCTCTCCAATAGAGGCTACAAACCATATACTGACCCACTGGTTGGGAAACATCCACAATGTGTCAGTAAATAATGGTGCAGTCAGTTCAACAGTGTCACAAAATACGTCTGTAGGCTGAAAGGTGTTGAGAAACACTGCATGTAGTTTTGGGGAAACACACATTTGTAACACTGTGACCTTCTTCGAACTTCATCAGGTTGTAGCGCGTCTCTGAAAACACCCATGCTTCCCACCTTAGCTTGAGTCTGAAAGTAAATCTTTCTGCTGCAGGCTGGAAATGACACTAGGGCAGCAGCTTTATGTGGGAATAACTAGCCAAGATCATCATGAAAAGGAAAAGGAAACCTGTTTTTTACACAGAATCACAAAGTGAGTCAGGTTAGAAAGGAACACAGTGGGTCATCTGGTCCGATCTCCCTACTCAAGCAGGGTCATCCTAGAGCACATGGCACAGGACTGCATCCAGATGGTTCTTGAGTATCTCTGGTGAAGCACACTCCACAGCCTCTGAAAATTCTGATCCAGTGTTCAGTCACTCACATAGTAACGTTCTTCCTCATGTTCACCTGGAACTTCTTGCACATCAGTTTCTGCCCATTGCCTCTTGTCCTGTTACTTGGCGCCACCGAGAGGCGCCCAGCTCCATCCTATTGACACCCCCCCTTCCAACAATTATTTACATTGGTGAGATCCCTTCTCAGCCATCTTTTTTGTCCTGGCATTACTGCATGATGGTAGAAATGTCTCTGTACATTTCTAGCTCACTCTGTGCAAGGCAGGCATTTTGCTTCCTTGGATTCACTTTCTTACCAAAGAAAGTAAAAAGTAGTATAAAACATGAGCAGTATGAGAAGAAACTGTAAAATAGAGCTGGGGATATGTAGTTTGCCAAAAGCAAAAATAATCATTAGTGCAGCTGTAGAGTCATTGGTGAACTTCTCTTCCCTCTAGCATTTATGGCACCGAAGGAAGAGCAAGTTTTGACATTGTCTGTGAGATCATTACAGTCTAAGTGAAAGCACATTCAGTTTGCAGTTAGCCTACAACCAGGAGAGAATATTAGAGTACTCAGAGGACTAAATCTGGGGACCCAGAGTTCAGCTCCTTTGTCTGCCACAGATTCCTGTGTAAGCTTTGAGAAGAAGACTTTTGCTGTCTGTCGTAGGTTTCTTCCTAGCTGAAAAATTGGGATAATCTCTCGCCAGGTGGAAGTGTCCAGAGAATTAAGACTGGAATTACACAGAGAAAAAAAGTAAGGCTGCTGGGTATTTAATATTTGATTTTTTTTTGTAAGGCAAATAGAAATTAAAAGCTTCTCCATTCTAAAGAGGGAGGAGAGCTGAGGTTCATGAGTATTCTAGTTTGTCTTCTCCAAAGCCATGACTTTCTGTCTTGGGCTTTATGGTTCTCTGGTAGTTGGTGTGCTTGGTACTTGGTATGGGCAGTTGGTAATAAGCATGCTGACCAAATTGGACAATTTCTAGTTGTTTCCTTATACTAGAAACAGACAGAACTTTACAGAAAGTGGAACATTCATTTTGGATCATTTAACTTTCAGTGATCCAACAGTTTCCAATAGGGAAAAAGAATCCAAATTTGTCCAACCAGCTGCAATAAAAGCCCAAAGGACTCTGAAGAGCTCAATTAGGTAGGTCGTGTTGCTAAAATAAAAAGCTAAGTCTCTGCCCTTGTGCAATTTGAAATCTGTATAAGATGTGGCCCATAGTGGGTTAGACAAATTCCTTGCTTGACAGTGTTTCGTACTGAAGTTCAGTTCATGGTTTTTTAGTAGCTGTTATGTAAAAATCCAAAGCAAAACACACCAGTATTTTATTTAGCATGGGTCCATGGCATATTTTAGATATGAAGCAAAAGAGGTGATACTTTGTGGGGTTAATGGGGGCTCTGACATTAATTAGCCTTGAGCCCTGAGGTGGGTAAGGTCTGCACAATGCTGAGCACCTCAGTCCCATTCAGTCAGAACTGGGCTTCATTGTCTCTAAGGTGGGCCCACCTTCCTGTAATGCAGATGATAAAGCAATAGGAGGGAAAAAGGTAGCAAAATGGGAGCAGAAACCTTTGTTTAGCAAAGTAAAGGAAATAATGACAGGAGATAATGGGTATCAAACTACACATGCAAATTTGTTTATGCATTTTCCCAGTCCAGCATCATAATAGTAGTTTCACAGCTTTCTACCTAATGAAAAGAGAAATTTACTCCTCTTCTCACCTAGAGAAGTACATTTTCCAATCAAAATTTTTGGGGTATATGGTCTTATGTGTTTCAAAATGCTAGTATGTGTGAAAGAAAAGACTTTTAAAAACATTGCATGATGCATTGCTGCAGGCTTCTAAAACTAATAATAATAAAAAGAATTCCTTCTCTAAACTAGCTCACTTTGCAGGAACCAGAGAATAAATATTTTCTCTAGAAAAAATAATACTTTGAATAGCAGTAAATGACCAGAGTTGATTCAAACTTTCCAGGTGAACAGTGTATGTGCTGAAAAATGCTGTCTATAAATAAACAGTGGGTACTAATTTGTGCCAATCTGGGAAAAAAAAAAAGGGAAGAGAAGAAAATATTTTTGTAATGAGTCATTTTGAGTTGTTTGGATCTGGATGTTTGAATTTTGTTAATATTTAAATAATAAAAACAGTTAAGTATCTAAGTAGGAGCTATAGGGTGTCATTTTAGGTGCAAGAAGAGTTTTAGCTGACACAGTGGTGGGATTTTCCCCCTTTAATTGTCATTATTTTTTTGGTTTGGCTGGTGAACTGAAAAATCAATTACTCACAGATGTCCACAGCTGAGACAGTGTTGCATTCATCCTCTTCAAAGTGACTAGCCACTGCTAGCATTGCTAACAGCAAAACCTGTGAAAGAAAAGCTTGTGTGGCCACACCGTGTACTTGATCCTCAAGCTGTCTCGGGAGAACCAGCAGGATTGAGGATGGTGTGGTTGGAGTCCCATTTTGAAGGCTCTTCTTTTCAAGTGGACTTCAAATATTTAATACAGTTGAGTTTTTTTCTTTCTTTTCTGGACCTAAGAGTGATTATATGTAAAAGTATTGTGTTTAAATGTGGCTATAGTATTTTTAAAGATTTTTTTGAGGTTATTAAATAATGAAAGCACTCTCCAAAAAGAGTATGTGAACAATAGAGAAGTCGAAAGCACTTTAAGATTATTTCCCTTTCTAAAAGAAATAAATTTTAAAAAAGAAACAAACCACTAAAATGATAAAAAAACCCTTTCAAGAAGTTGAGTTTTAAGACTGTAAGTGGCCAGAAAATAGATTTTCTGAGCACTAAATTTACCATTCACGTCATTTATTTACATCTAATCTCCTTTCAGTTCACAGGTAATGACCCATAACCTACAAAAAAGAAATATTCAAAATCAGAAGTTTATCTCTTTATGCATGTAAAAGATAGAGGTTGCATGTTAGCTAACTTTCTGTATGCCGAGTTCATATTTTAGACACTTTATTACAGCTACAACTAAGTAGTTTGGTGATTGAGTCTCATTTTTCCGTGCCAGGTTGGATCACTGGTACTACTCATTCTGGAGCTGAATTTACCTTTAAAGGGGCGATTCAGCAGTTTTTGAGAAAAGTATCTGTTGGAAAAATCAAGATTACCATACAGTGATAAAAAGCAGTACCCTAGTGACTATGGACCATGACAAATTACATTAAACTAATTCCTAAAAGCCACATCTACAATTCATGTCATATTTTCTCTGTTAGATCCCACAGAAGCTTATTCTTTTGGTTTTGGATATCTTAAAATTCCCTGTTTTATCAGATTCCATGAAAATATAAATGGGATATCTCTTATTTTAGATCATGAAAAAACATTATTCACCATGGATAGCCTGCTGTTCTTAAATGCTTGTGTCTTTATTGTCTTTTCAAAAAAATCCCTCCAAATATACCTTTCCTTTCGCCCACTGGCAAACCTGATTCATCGCAAATCAAAAGTTCTAGCTAATATTGAGTTATCCAAATGTAAGCTTATTAACATTTATAAGCTTGACCATGAGCTCCCCACATATCCTTTCCCTTTGATATTTTAAAATAGCCGGAGTCATTGTTTTTGAAAATTTTCTATGAAAATTCCTGGTTTTACTCAGGCTCTCTAGGATATATTTTAATGCTTAGTACATGTGTACTATTAGATATTAGGTTCCTATATAAACATTATTAATTGTAGCTTTTGAAGTTCTTTTAAAGCCTCCTAAAAGTCAAATTTTCAGTGGGAAATGTGTGGTACTTTCCCAGCTTCTCCACTGAGTCATACCAGCTGAAAGGTTCTCTGAGCTTTTGCCAAGGCACAATGTGTATATTTTTTTGACCTCAGATAAGTTATTATGGAAATATTAAGAGAGGTGTGAGATACGTTGCAAAACATGGAAATATCCATATCTTAGAGAAACCAGTTTATGATCCTGAAAACCAACTCAGACTCTAGGAAGGAAAGGGTTGAGTGTCTTTGCTGTATTCAAAATAGCTGTGCACATGGACAGAAGGAAAAACTTGCATAGTGAAGGAATGAAAATAAAATTCTGCAGAGATTTGCTTTTTCACTCAGTGTTTATGGTGGTAATAGTTAGTGATGGAAGAACTGCAAAAGATTTAGATTAATGGGGTAATAGTTTAGAGTTTCTGCCCAGTTTACATACCTCCAAGTTTCAAATGCATTGCAAAAAATTATCTACATTTTTGTGTCTGCAAAAGCTGAGCTAGATTCTTCCTTAGGGAGACTATTTGATAATGCATCTTGGGATTCTTTTTCTGGAAACTGTATCTGCATTTAAGTTGAAATGTGAGGGTTTGGGAATGAGGGTGTGCATGAGGAAAGACTGTGCAGAGAAACATGTAACATAACTTTCTCTATAGCCAAGTCACAAATAACAAGAGGTGGTTGCCAATTTGTTGAGCTGTTTGTTAGGGAACCTGATAAATAGGGATCTTGGCCTCCTTGAAAAACATTAAGGAAATTTGCTATTTATTATCCTGTATTTAAAACCACCCTACTTTATGATGTCTGTTTACTCTAGGGCTATCTTTATTGGTTTCCTACGTGTATATTCAGTCTTTTAGGGTGAGTACTTACAGTTGTTCATACTCTTTACCTAACACCAATCCAAGCAAAATTTCAGGTGAACTGGGCACAGAAATTTACATGGGAAACTTTATTTTCATTAAGTGCTATTTCATTGAAAGCAAAATTTCCCCCAGAATTATTAACTTTTTGTAAAGAATTGCCACTAAAAAAAGTTGTGAAGATAAGATTAAAACTTAAGCATTTTTAATAACACATTAAAACTGAACCATTTTTTTCAAGAATGCATTAGAATGGTTCTCATTTTAAAATCTATTTTCAGTTCCACATTGAAACATGGTCTCTAAAGTCAAAATGGGGTAGAGGGGAAGCAGGGGAAAGGAAAGACACCAGTATTTGTTCTCATTCATACTCAAAAATAATTTTTAAAAGAGCCAATTCCTCATGGAATGGACAACTTGAGGTGCAACGAGCAGGAATAATTTCTTCACCTGTTTCTGTCATATTCCCCTGGTTCAGGCAAGAGAGTTCTTGTGGTGATTAAGTTCACATCACCAGTGATTTCAGAAGGAGAACCCGCCTGACTGGGCTGTGTCACGAAGAGCATGAACCTCATGTTGCCCACGTGCCTTTGTAGCACGTGGGCTGTCTGTGCCCAGAACATGGTGTTGCACTTCAAACCAGATTACCCAGTGGTAGGGCAAAATGTCTGGTCTCAGCTGGAGACACAGAACTGCATCCCTGTGCAAAAACAGTGCTCTTTGATTGACTTTGGAGGAGTTCTCCAAGGTCAAAACAGGCTCAATGTGATATAGGAAGGAGCAAAACTTGGTTGCAAGCTTTTCCCCAAACTTGTATGCCCACACTTATTTTGGACGTATAGCCAGTGCCTCTGTCCAAGAGATTATCTTGCCTGTGATTTAAATTGCCTGAAAATTAAAGAAACAAATGGTTGCTTCAAACTTGGACAAAATGCTGAGCGGATTAATCTTCTAAGTAGTATTATTCTTGGTCTCCCTACAAAGAAAATTAAGGTAACAATATTGATGTGAATTTCTCAAATGTATGAACATTCATCTCCCATTTAGAATCTGATTCTTATCCTCTTTAGAAAGACATGAGACTCTAACATCACTAACTTGTAAGACTGGAATTAGAAAATACTGTATTATCCTTCCATTTTAAGGTGTAGCATGCTCCTCATAAAGACAAGGTTATCTATGTGAACTTCAGGTAATAATAATAGGGAGCATTAAGTGCAGGCTGTGGACAAAACCTATCAGTGTTGTGGGATTTTATCCTAGTTTTATTGGTCAATGTTATCCAACCCTTGCTGGTAGAAGGCTTGTAAAAAGGCTGACATTGAGCCTTCACCCTCACTGTGTGTTGATCAGCAGTGCTGCATCTGCTCAGGGAATGCTATGGAGGTCTTTGTGGAGAAACTCATCCTACAAAATACCAAAATTGTCATAAGCAAATGTTATGCTTCTTCATTGCAATCCAACATTCCATAACACTTGGAATTTGTACACTGTTCAAGAACTCTTCCCAGTGGTCTTCCACCCCTCTCCATCCCTCTGCTAATGGATTAGGTGGGAAATAGTTAAAGCTGGCATTCTCAAAGGTTGTCCAAACTAAGCTGAGTCACAAAAATGGTTGCCATTGCTTCAGTTTTTCTGTTGCAGATTCTAGACTACAACTCTGTGCATGTTAAATGGAAAGAGAAGCTAATTTTTGCAGCCATAAACATTAGAGAAGTTCTTAAGCAAAGGCTCAGATTTCATGATGCCTCTCACATGCTCCATCATTTAGGGACATGTCTGACACTATTGAAAAAACAGAGAGCAGCTGTGCTCCTGACCATACTAATTTTCTGTGCCACTGTAGCCAGGACTGTGGTAGATTTTAAACTCTGTTCCAGAGGCTGTGAGTCCCAGCCAAGGTCCTGCAGAGCTGGCTGGATTTTTCCATTTAAAGCTTGTTCCCGTCCCCAGATGGCTTTGCATCGCACTGGCTGGCAGCAGCAGGTGCGTGAGTGCCGAGTCATGCCACAGGAAAGGATCACAGAATAGAAATATTTCATCCTCCATGGTTTGGTACCTCAGATGAGTTTGGGATAGGAATGCTGTTACTCTGGGTAATCCACACCTGTGAAGCTCTTCTCCGTAGCACTGAGATAATACAGCCCATGAGCTGTGTCCCCAAGCACAGGTGACATTTCTCAGTCCAGTTTGCATTTGTGAGTTATAGAATATTTGATTAGCCTCAAATTCTTTGCTATTGCCAGGAAAATGTTCACCTTGAAATTTCTGTGTGATTCTGCACAATCTCAGGTGCAATCTCTATTTTTTTCTTTAGTAAGAGTGACTTTTTCCTTTCGTGGTGTGTGAAAGCTTTATAAAATTAAAGCTAAGTATTTCCAGCATTTTAAAAAGTGCCTTTATGGGTCTTTCCTATTCCAAGGTAGTATGATTGGCATGTTCAACACTACCCTATCATCATTCTGACCTGTTAGATTTATTTTTACAGTGTTTTTGTAACCATGTCATGGGAATGTAACAATTGCCAAAGCAATGGCAATCAAATACTTGATAATTCTATGCTGCTTGTGCTCTACTTTTCTGTTGCCTATATCCTCAGCTGCAGCATTCAAAAACTTTTGATTTCTTATACACTTACATTGAGGTACAATGTAGAAACTATCCCAAAATTTATTCTTTAATAAGTTATTCTTATTCTTTAAGCAGTTATTCCTGGGATTAAAAACTATCGTGAGATTACAGTGACCCGTAATCCACTAATTTTAATTTACTAGTGATTCTTATTGAAATGCTTCACAGAGGAGTTGAAAGTTGGCAAAAAATACAGTCTTCAAAATTTGGCTCCAGCTGATTTTACATCTAGAAACACAACCTGGATGATCTTCTACAACTGGTTAATTAAGTCCTATGGTTTTAGCCCTCAATTAGATGTGTAACATGACAAACCTTGTTAGCAGATTTGCTGGCCAAATATGGAGAGATGTCATATATCTTTCTGACTACTTTATATTTGCACTCTTAAAGGATGTATGCAACTCATCTAATAAAATGTCTGTATGTATGAGAGGGAAAAAAGAAACAGATTTTTGATCTCTCCCTCTGTTGATCTGTATGCCTGTGTCCCTGTTTAGTGAGTAGGGTAAAACTCCCCTTTCATTTTTTTTCAATGTTTCTTGGACTCTTACCAACAGGTTTTTACAGTCTGTGGCCTGCATCTAGGATAAGAAGAACGCTGGCATATTTTAACAGTTTCCTAGGATCCAAATAGTCTTTAATTAACGGGGAATTGATGTTTTGGAGTGCGACCAATATAGGAGACACTGAAAGCAGAGAATGAACTTGGATCCTTCCAGCTTATATCTGGCTGTGGCCAGGGGAAAACAAATAAGCCAAATAGGGTCCACTGCAAACAGGTAGTGCCTTGTTAGTATGCAAGGGGATTTCTTCATTTGCATTATGTTCCCACAGAGCTGGTTGTTAGCTGGGAGGAGCTTTCTGCTGCACAGAGTTTGAATCAATTCCACCCCTTGCAAAGAGCAGAAGGTGTTCATCAGTACCTTCCCATAAACAGAATTTTAGTGGCTCCTGAAACTGTTATTTTTAGGTTTGTATTGATCAACTGTTGGGGCAGCAAGGTTTGTTGTGTTTGTGAGGTTTAGGTTGAAGTGGATGCCGTTGTCTCCATGAGTGAGCATTTAATTAAAAAAACAGAAGTCTGCAAATTACATGACTTTTGCTGAGCTGAACAGTAAGTTGTTCTTTATCTTTTTGAGTAATTTGCCTTTGTAGAGTAGAGCAACAGGGTAGGGATGAAGCACTGAAATGATAAGAGAATGAAACTAGCTGAAGGTCTCAAGGGAAGTTAGACATATGCTGAACTGTTGTTCCAGATTGTCCATGGAAATAAATGGTTTATAAGGTAATTCTAATCACAATAGACTGAAACATGAAGCAATTTCTGGCAAAGAATTACAACCAACTCAATCACTGAGTCAGCTGGGCTTTTTTTCGCTAATGCAGTAATTTTTGGACGAGTCAAAATATATTTGCTTGATGAAATATTGTCTTTTTACTGTTGCTTTGTGTGTGTGTGTGTGTGCTGGCTTTTATCCCCCTCACGAATCACATCACCTGCTGAACGCTTTCTGTCTCTCTGTGCCTGCAGGTGGTACATGCCAGAGCCCTGCTCTTCCAGCCCTTGTGCGTCCTCCTGCACCACCCCTGCAGCCATCGCTGGATATTAAGCCGTTCCTCCCGTTTCCTCTGGACACTGCTGCAGCAGTGAATCTCTTCCCCAACTTCAATGCAGTAAGTACTCTCCCAACAGTTACACTGAGCCACAGCTTCCGTGGAAGGCTCAAGTGGGCACAAAGCAGGATTTTATGTACTCCATTACACCTGGAATATCCTCTCCCTTGCTGAGGGCCAAACAGCTCTTTCAGACGCGCTGATGGGCCATAAATTGAAGCCTACCTGGGTGTTAGTCAGAAGAAATGTAGAAGGAAAAAAGTTATATGATCCCGAGTGACATGCAATAAAGTTTCAGGCCGTATTCAGTCCCAGGGCTTGTGAATTTCCCACAGTAATTTAGGACGTGCAGAGTTTCACTAACTTACAGTTCACTGCAACTCTCAGAGAGGGAAAGTTTCAGAGCATTGGGATTCTACATCCCATCTCAAACACACTTCCTGAGAAATACAAAAAGTTTACAGAGCCTAAAGAAAAAAAACTCTGTCAGGGCAAATAAGGTAAGAATGAGAACAATGTTAACTGCTGTATGAGCTATTCAGTGGGAAACAATCCAGTGTATTTTTTTCAGGTTAGGATGTGTTATTTCTCATGTCTTAGATTTAAACTAGGGTAGATTTCTCCCTTTTTTCTTTTACTTAGTCATGCTATGTATAATTATAGAAATCCCATTCCTTCTTTAGTATTTTAATTATTTTACTGACATATGTCATCCATATTCCAATTTTCCTGTTTCAGATTGAGATAATTAATGCTCTAAAAAAGGGTCTACATTGGTTTTATGTTAGTTTTGACTTTATATAATTATGCCCCTTTTCAATTCCTTTTTGTTGCTCTTTTCCTTATTTACATATACTCTAGATACACTAAAAACCCTCTTAAGAAAATGTGTTCTTACCTGCTTTGAGAGACAGAGAGGGGGTGGAATCTTCCATTCTGAACCAATTCTAATTGACATGCAGAAATCTTAATTAAAATAATTAAGAATAGTAAAGGAACATGTGCATTCTTGAAAAAAATTATAGCAATCAATAGCGAATTTCTGTATTTAATTTTTTATTTTTTATCTTTCATAGATGTTCATTTTGCTTTAAAGTAATTAAAATAAGCTAATTGTCAAAACTGTTTGTACAGTCTTGAATTCAAGAAATTCACAGCATTAACAGAGAAACTACAAGCTAAAAGTCTTAAAAAGCACAGAAACAATATGTCAATGAACTACTATTACAAGTAAACTTTAAATTTAAAAAGTCTATAAGGTCTTAAAATGTGATGGGTTTAACCAAGGTACTGATAACCCATAATGAAATGGATACAACTTGAGACTTGTTTAGTGTGCATTAGAGTTGAGATCTTTTAACCAGTTGTGCCTTGTGATCACTGTTTGTATGAATGCAATAGGCCAGTGGAATTTTAAAAATATATCAATTAGAATGCCTTGTATTTTTCTTCCTCAGGATTTTCCATGGTTCAAAGTCTTCAGATTGTTTTGCTAATTGTTTAATTATATAACTGAAATGGAATTTTAATGATGAATGTTAATAATTGTTAATCCTGCGCTACTCTATAAATTTCCAGTTTCTTTCTTCATACACAAACTGC
Organism: Ammospiza caudacuta; assembly: GCF_027887145.1. Classification (NCBI taxonomy): domain Eukaryota; kingdom Metazoa; phylum Chordata; class Aves; order Passeriformes; family Passerellidae; genus Ammospiza; species Ammospiza caudacuta. Next base: position 38,254,549 of record NC_080593.1, on the reverse strand, counting down.
TTTGCTACTATAATTATTTTGAGGGAGGGGTGGATAAGTCATATTAATTTGGAAGTAAGAATGTAAAAATAGACTAGTATCAAAACCATGTTATTCCTGAACATTATCTTAGTAGCATATAATTTGGTAGGAGCACTGGTAAAGTGAGCCTAGTTTTCAGGAGTGAGACTTGAAGCCCTTTTTAACAGCACTCTGAAATCTGTTCCCATGCAAAATGCTGCTTCCCGTGATGTGTGGCCATCTGCCAAGTCCACCTTTGGCAGATATGTCAGTCCTGAGTGTGAGGATGCTGTCATCAGAACTGCTGTCACCTGCCTTGCTGCTCATAATTTATGCCTTGCTAAGTGACCTTTGCCTTCTCATCATGTGTGCTGACATGCAGCGTCATCCTCCGTGTTCCCATTTTCTTTGTGAGCAGCACATTATTGAACGCTGCTGTGTTTAGCTCATATGCCAGGGATGGTTAGCAGCAACCTCCAAATGTACAGACTAGCTGAGTAGTTTTGTACTGCTCCAGAAATTCTCTCCAAGCCGACAAAACTTCTGGGGACACATCAGCTGCTGACTGTTATCAGCCCAAAAAGAAGTTAACCCATGCATCATGTTAGACTTTAAACACAACTTCTGGCAGGGGCTTCAGTATGTGAATGTGAGGCAGAAAAATGTGTTTAATCAAAAAATCATCTTTGTAAATATGGCTCTTCATGACTGACTGCAGCTGTTGATGATGCATTATCTTCATAGACTTCACTGACAGTCCTATGCAGTGTCAGTGGAGAATCACTTATGTTCTGTGGCTAAACCCAGGTCAAGCAAGTGGTCCATAACAACACCTGAACTGGATGTTCTCTCTTGTGTTATCAATAAATTAGCTTTTCGCTTGACTGAGACATCAGGGTCATAAATTGAGTCATAGGAAATGGATTTCTAAAGACCTCTTGACCCTCACAGGAACAAATTCCACAGGAACAAATGAGTTTGGCAGCATGTCTGGACTACTTCTCAAAAGGCTAGAGGGAAGTCCAGAATTTTTGCCACTCATTGGCCATTTTTCAATAGCCTTCACTTGAAAACAGCATGACCAAGGGAAAACTTGAATCAAAGTTCAGACATATTTCAGAGAAAATAAGTAGTCTTTCACAATCCTAATTAATGTGGTTGTGATGGACGTAGGCATCTGAGGTAATCAGCCTAAGCTTCTTCACAAAATATAATGGAGAAAATCAGCAATTTCTCCAAGTCATGCATGGATAAAAATGCACAAAGGTAGCTTGCAATGCAAGCTATATGTATACTTTGGCATGGAGTGAAGTGAACCCTGAAAGTTCTCATTCATCTATTCAGACTGTGATGAGGGACTGGCTCAGCTGCATCTACATTTAGATGAATCCCACATTATGGGACAGGTCATAAGCTATTCACAGCTCATATATTAAATTCCACTCAGAAATCATGATAGAAGTGCTGACATTGTATTGTATGTTTGCAGAGGAATGCTCCCATTTATTAAGCAGTTATACTTCTAATTTTATCTAAAGACAATCTTCAGGGAATTTGAGATTCAGATGAACTGGATAGAAAGATTAGGAAAGGTGGAAGCAAAAGTAACTTACCAGTGGAGAAAGACAGACATGTACATAAGAACTAATAACACCAAATACTAACCTAAAGTATTGTAAATAATCCTAGTAAGGTATATTTCATAACATTTTTCACTCTACTTCAGTTTATTACATGTGAAAGTTTTATTTCTTACTGATGACTTTGCTCTAAAACAAGCTCAGTTTTTGCTGGCTGCCTCTGAAGAAAACCTTCAGTGCTGATTTCTACAAAGTCAAAAGCTTTCATTGAAGCAGAGACTAGAAGAGATAGCATGGAGTACCAAACCTTTATCAGTAATATCCCCGGACAGAGAGTAGAGAAAAAAGAAAAAACTGAGTAACGTGAGAAAAGTTAGGAAGATAATGTTTGAACCTTTGAACCATTCCCTTTCAGGAGGAACATTTTCTATTTATAGGAGAGAGCGTAAAGCAAACATAGCAATTAACAATCTGGTTAGCTGAACATTTGTAAGTACTATCCTCTTAATTGCGAAGCAAATGGGCACCCTCAAGTCACATGTAAAAGGAAATTGTGACAACACAGCTGTTTAAACTGAAAACAGCCCACTGGAGCAGACCCTGAAGAATCCCAGGTTCACTGCAAGTTTATCTGATCTGAAAAGATTAATCAACTGGATGGGATTTAAATGGCTAAATTTTATTTAATGGAAGAAACTATGGTTTTAAATAATGTTTATCTAGCTTTTAAAATATTATTTGAAAATTTTCAGATAAATGGAAAAATAATTAAATTCCTCTGAAAATAGTTTGAGATAATTTAGCAAACATTTGTTATGTTTCTGCCTTTTCTTCTGCAGAGGGGGAAGCTGCAAGTCTGCATACATCGAAGAATTAGTTCTTGGAGATGCAAAGCTTTAACAGTTGGATTAAGCATGTATGGGTCTTTGCATGTGAATGTGCCTATTCTGTTCACAAGTTTGTTGCAGAGAAATTTCACAAAGCAACAAAGTCTGGAAGTTAATTAACTTGTAGAAAAATACTGATGGGTCTCTGGTCTAAGAGGACATGCTTAGTTTTGCAAGATATCAGCGTCACCTCTAAGCTGATGGACCCTATGACAGAAAAAAAATCTTTTGCAGACTTTTTGGTAATCTCCAAATCACAGATTCATCAGAAGTTGAGTTTTGCCTATTTCCAAAGCTCTCAGAATTATATACTTCAGTCTCTTGAACAGGAGACAGAATTTTAAGTTTAGAAATGCAGGACATTTGCCATTACAAGGTAGAAAATTGGACAGTGCATTGCGCTCCTTTTTTGTTTATTCTTTGAAGGATATGCTGACCATCTTTCTGAAAAAATTCTAAAAAATATTTTATCACACTTTGTAGTATGAGCATTATCTGTAAAGGAAGAGGTAGACAGTGTAGAAGATCTGAATAAATGCTTGAAAACAGAAAGAGTGATGTTGCTTGAAAAGCTTCATCCCTAAACCCAAATCCAGAAAGCCTTGTTGCTAATAGAAAATTTTCCAAATAAACATGCTTTGGCAAAGAAACATCACTACAGTTTTGACTAGAAAAGTATGACTTCAAAGAGCAGTGGCAATGTCAGAGTTGTACTAAACATGGATGGAAAATGAACAGTTACCCTACAGACATGTTTCTCATGATCCATCTGTAGTAATCCTTGTTTAGTTCCCTGATTTTCCTGTTTGCTTGTTCTATGCCACTAATAATAATAATAATAATAATAGTAGTAGTAGTTGTAATAATAATACCTGGTGCATTATTAATAGTTTCCTATTTCACCTTCCCCTGGTTATGGGAAAGGAGGAGGAGGAGTTAACAGCGTCCCTTGCCCATAGCATGGGGCTCCAGTGGTAACTTGGGTTAGAGTGCAAATGTGGTGCTCCTTGCTTCCTGAAAACCGCCCTGTGCCACAACCCAGCAGCTTCCAGGGCAGCACAAAGTCTGCACTCTCTATTTATAGAGGTGAACCTTGTGTTTGTAGGTGTAGTCTTCTCCTATTGTGGCCAGACAGCTGATAGAAATGGACAGTGCAGAAAACCTGCTTGCTGAGAAGGGTTTTTGGGAAGGGTTATGCCAGGAAGTGCAGAGAAAACCTGTCAGAAAGCTGTCAGAAGAGATTTAAAAAATCTTTTCCTTAGGCTCTTGTCCTGGGTAGTTATTGTATCTAGAAGAGAGATATGTGCTGCAGAAATGATGTGCCAATTTTCTAGATGTTATGAATAAGAAGTAATGTTTTGATAGTGAAGATTGGAGGAGGACTCTGAAATACATGTTGGTTTTTTAAAACACTATCGGGCTGAAATTTACAAAATAAAGTCAAATCTTTTGTAAGCCACTACACAATGGTTTTGTTTTATGCTTTCTGACTTAATTGAGCAGAGTAGTGTAACGAGACTATTTTTCCTCATATAAAATCCTTTCAAGTTCAGTAGTGATGACACACTGTCAGAATGCTTTGTTTCCAGAAGAGGATAATCAGGCAACAACACAATGGCCTAAGTCTGATGTGAATCAAAATGGAATATTGCCTATATAGAAGAACTTGGCAGTAAAAATATAGTTTGTGCTGATTTTTAGAGTTATTTCCATGAGAAGGTCCTTTATCAGGTGGAGAACTGTAGTACACCAAATTTTTCATTTGTCAGACAGAGGGGATTATTGTTTCTGGGGTTAATCTTTGAGTAACTGCTCATTTACAGGTACCTAGAAACAGAGGGTTTGGCTTTTTAATTTCCTTACATAGCACTGCAGTTGAACTGTAAGATAGCTATACTCTTCTTTACAATCTATATATCTATCGTTGTTTAGCTGAATGATTTTGCAAATAGGGAACAATAGAAAAATAATGGCCGAGTTCAGGATTTCTTTATTATAATAGCATTTTCATTGCTGCCCAGAATGCTTAATTAAATCTGCAGAAGCACAGGAATTAGGCAAAGAGCAAACAAAAGAAAATCCTGGCAATTCAGATGCTTTATTTGGTGCTTGCAAAACAAGAATGAATCAACATCAGTATGAAATATTCAGTCATTTGAAGTGGCCAGATTTGTTTCCCATAGACTTAAATCCTTAAGCTACACCCTGGGTTCTGTTTGAAATACCAGTAAAACACTGATTTCCTGATGCAGAGGAAAGATTTACAGCTCAGGAGACATCATGAAAATAAGCTTTTTGTCTTTTTCCAGTTTTAAGTCAGATTAGACTGGATTGAGATCTCTAGGCATACTCTGCCTGTTTTTATATATGATCTGTGCTCCATGTCATGCACAGGGAGGAGAGTTTATATTTTGACTTGGTACAAATGAGTGCTCCTGAGAAGTTGTCACCTGTGACTGCATGGATGTTATTTCTGTTTGTACTGTCTCCAATCCCTAGGACTTGTCTCCAGAGTCATTGCTGTTACATTCTTTGGACTTGATGCACTGTTAAGGCACATCTAACTTTAGTCCCTTTGCAACCTCCTTTAAATGTTTTTTCCCTCAAAAAATTTGCAACTTGTACTTGGGCCTTCTGCAAGTTTAAACCCAGACAACAACAAAATTTTTCTTACCTTTCTCTTAGAATTATCTCATGTTGTAGCAGAGCTTCTGGTCTGTGTTTTGAATTGCTTTCACTGGGCCTATGTGAAGCTCATGAAGTCCAAGGCCAGGAGTAAGTTCATGCACCAGAGTCAGAGCCATCCCTGGTAGCAGGACAGACTGGGGACTCCAAGGATTGAGTGGAGAAGGACTTTGGGGTATTGATGCATGAAAAAATGATCATGACCTGGCAGTGTGTGCTTGCGGCCCAGAAAGACAATTTTAGCTGGGGCTACAGGAAAAGCAGTGTGGCCAAGTGAGGTTACTATTCTCCTCTATTCTGCTCTCATAAAACCCCACCTGGAGTAGAGCATCTTGCTGCCAATGAAAGACAGCAACATATTAAAGCAAGTTATGAGGAGGGTCAGGAAAATTGTCAGGGCAGTGGAACACCTCTCCTACGAGGAAGGACTTGAGAGAGTTGGGTTTATTCAGCCTGGAGAAGAAAAAGCTCTGGGGTGAGCTCATTTTGGCCCAGCAGTAGTAAAAGGCACTTAAAAGAAACATGGGGAGAGAGTTTTTACTGGAGCCTGTAGTGATAGGACAAGGGGAAATGTTTTTTAAAAGAACGAGGGTAGCTTTACAATGGAAGAAATTGTTTGCTCTGGGGGTGGTGATGCATTGGAGCAATTTGTCCAGAGAAGTTCATAGAACCATATGATAATAGAATTAATTGGGCTGGAAGGAAACCTTGAAGATCATCTAGTTCTAACCTTCCTGCTGTGGGTAGGGACACCTTCAACTAGACCACATTGCTCAGAGCCTCATCAAACTTGGCCTTGAGTAATTGCCATGGGGCAACCTGTTCCATTGCCTCACCACCCTTACAGTAAATAATTTTTCCTTAATATCAAATCTAAACCTACTCTCTTTCCCTTTGAGCCCATTTCTCCCTGTCCTGTCACTATATGCTCTTGTAAATAGTCTTGTCTGATCTTTCCTGTAAGTTCCCTTCAAGTACTAGAAGGCCACAATCAGGTCACCCTGAAGTCTTCTCTTTTCCAGGTTGAATAATCCTGATTCTCTCAGCCTTTCCTCTCAGGAGAGATGTTCCATCTCTCTGATCATCTTGGTGTGCCTCCTCTGGACTCGCTCAAAGAGATCCTTCCTGTGCTGGGAGCCCAGAGCTGGATGAGTGCTCCAGGTGGGGCCTCACCAGAGCAGAACAGAGGGGCAGAATCCCCTCCCTCTCCCTGCTGCCCACGCTGCTCTGGATGCAGCCAGGAAGGACTGGCTTTCTGGGCTTTGAGCTACCACTGCTGGGCCGTGTCCAGCTTCTTGTCCACCATCACCCACAGGCCCTTGTCAACACTGCTGCTCTCAATCTGTTCATCCTCAGCCTGTGCTGATATCAGGGTTTGCCCTGACCCAGCTACAACACTTTGATCTTGTTCTTATTAAACCTCATGAGATTCCCACAGGCCCACTTCTCCAGCCTGTCTAGGTCCATCTGGATGGCATCCTGTCCTTCAGGTGTGTCAACAGCACCACTCAGCTTGGTGTCATCTGCCAGCTTGCTGAGGGTGCACTCAATCCCTCTGTTGATGCTGTTAATGAAGATCTTAAAAGACATTAAGTTCTATTATATTAAATTAAGGTATTATGAAAGATATTAATTTGCCCCATCACTGAAAGTGTTCAAGGTCAGGTTCAGTGGGACTTAACCTGATTGATGAAGGATGTCCTTACCAAGGGCAGGGAATTAGACCTGACAATCTTTACAGATTCCTTTTAGCACAACCCATTCTGGCTCTGATTTACCACAACTTATTTGAGCAATTTTAGGATTATGTTCCAATTAGGGAATCTGCATTCTCCTATGCTTATGATGAGCAGCTGTCACCTCCCATTGCATAGAATACAGTAGCCTTGAGACCTTCAAGGAGTTTATTGAGTACAAATGGGTAGATGCCATAAAAATATAAATTAAATAGTTTTATTTTTATTTAAGTTAAATTTGAATCAAGGGTGCTCTGACCTTCCATGATTGCTTTCTGAAGAAATTCAGGTTTCTAGGGTGTGTGTTCTCCTGGGAAGCAAATCTTAAGGTTATCTTAAGATAGCCTGTGTTTTGTCATTTCACTTTGCTGAACATTATTATACCTATCCTTGAATTCATTTCTATAACTGTAATGTCAAAGCAAATAAAATACCCATTTCCTGGTTGCTGTCCAACTTTTGGGGTATAATGTGTGTCTTTGGTTAATCTGCTTTGATTTACCTGGAAGATTTTAGTATAAACATGTGTGAAACAGCATTGCCTGTGTCTGGCCTTCTCTCTCACCTACCCTCTCTCTCTTCAGTTCCATGGCCTCATTCAAGGTCCTTATGGATACCTCAGTGCTGGTGGTCAATTGGCCACCTGCAGATTGTATATACTTTTTGGGTGCAGGTAAGATGCTGCTCTTTGTGGAAGCTGAGCTTATCATACGTGCACTTTCATCCTCTGTTTGATAGCTCACAGCTTTTTCAGGATTTTCCATGCAGTGTATCACTCTCCAGTGACTCAGCACTTTGTCTCTGCGGAAGACGTGTTTGTGCTGCTCCTCCTTGCCACATGAGAATGGGTGAACTTCTAACTGTTCTCTACCAATTCTCATGTCCATAATTAACCAGGTCTGAGCCACAAACACCCTGTTTGTACAAGCTCATAACTCTGCTATCATATAAATGGCCACACAGGAGGCCATGGAGTATAAACTTGATGACATTTTTGTAAGCAGTGTTGCAGGCTGGAAGTGATTTCTGGGAAAAGAACTACACATACCTAAAAATTACATACTATACACTTTGTTTTCAGTGTATTTTTAAAATGTACTTAAGTGGTTTGTTGTTCCTAAGGCAGTAAACAGTATCTAAATACCCACATTCTTGTTTGCTGAGCTGGTGATTAGGAAGAGCTAAAGAATAGACTTTGAGTCATCTTGTCCTGCCTTACACTGGATTTGCTGGAGGGCACTGCACTGTGAGCCAGCCTACTGTTGGGAAGTCATAGTACCCAAGGCAAAGGCAACTGCACAGCCTTTTATGGGGACTGAGGGTCCCTCAGGATTTTGCTTTGAATGCAAAACATTTTCATAAGGGAAATTAAATGGAGTATTCTTAAGATTTGTCAAGTCTTGATGAGTGAAATTACTTAAAACTAAATTTTATAACACATTTTTTAAAACATTTTAAATAGTGTTTTAATTGGTTTATGTTTACACCCTTTGCCTTAATAGCACTCAGATGAAAAAGATCAATGATTATTTTATTCTGCAAAGACTATAAAAATTTAATGGTTCGCATAATAAGGATAACTCATAAAATCTACAGCTTAAATATGGATGGTTATTAACCTGTTTTTAAAAAGCTGCAATTAAAGTGAAAAGGAATTACTTAAAGCAATGATTTTATTACTGTAGTCTGAGGATGAAGAAAGTGATAAAATTCTAAAATCACTGTTACTTCTGTTGATGAGACAAACGTTTGGAAAGATTTAAAGTAAGGCATGAATTTTTTCTAACCCTAGGTACACTTGTGTTTCTAACGTAGATGAATAACTATTTGCAGATTTTTTTTTTTTAACAACCTGCAATTTTTCTTAGGAATTTCAAAGATATCTTCAAAAAAGCATGAGTTTACATGACAGGTAATTTCACAAGAGTAAATGCACTCTTAAGCACAGTTACTTCATTAATTGTTTATTCATAGCATGCAGTAACAGTCATTTTACTATTCAAGAATGTGCCTTAAAACTCATGCACACTTTTATCCTTTATGATAATGGAAAATTTGGGACTCTTTTCTAGTCTTTTTACTCACAGTAGTTGGCTGGTAAATGGCACATGCTGAAGAACTCATTTATCTGAAGTCTTTGCATGTTGCACTCTCCATTGAAATATTTTTCTAATGTCCGTGTCCTGTCTAATTTATTTTTTTCTAATATTTTTTGATAAGGGAAAAAAAATCCCCAAGGGTCATATGTTGGACTTGTACAGTAAAATTGGATACAGAATTCCAGATTCTCATGCAACTACTGTTTTTCCTGGCATATTTCCTTTTGGCTCTAGTGAATGCTTAAAGTGATCCTATGTTAATATTCATATAGATTAAATTAGTAATCAAATTAATGAAAGAATGTACAAAACCTTGTTATTTCCCAGGAAATCTGTGTTTCTCTTTTAAATGTATTGGTTTATATAAAGCAGATGAGTATCAAATTCTTACTATTTTAGAGAATACAAAGCAGAGTTTTTCTATCAAATATAGTTTTTTCCAGAATTAAATGTTTTGTGGTTTCACAAGTAAAAAAGTTTTAGACAGCACATTGCATTTGCACGTTTTTATAAGAAACTATAAGAAAAAAAATTAAATTCATTGTGTAGTTTCCTCACACAATAAAAACAATTATGTTTAGAACTAAATGCAAAAGCTGTCATAATGACTCACAAAAGAAGACTAAAGAGTCTACAAGTAGAAGGAAAATGGCAGATAAAACAATACATTTCTATAGGAAAGAGACAATTACAGTTAGAGATGGTGTAAGACCTGCTGCAAAACTGTCTGGGAGAAGTTTCTTTCAGTAATTTGCTGCTGTCAAGCTGCCAGGATGTTTGAATGCAAGGAGACCAATTCTAATGAATTGAGGCCATGGAAAGAATTCCTGAAGTTGAACATAATAGGCCTGTGAAAGGAATACTGAAAGAAAATTTTAGGGCAACAGTATTTATTTACTTCTGGAACATTTGTCAAGAAAATAGAAAAAGGTGTAAATCTGAAGCCTTTATTTCTTTGCGTTAAGCTTATCTGTAGCCCACCATGCCCATGCTTTGTTAAAAATTAAAATGCCAGGACTAAGGCAAGCATTATATGTGCCTGCTCTGACGAGTTACAGAAGAACAGAAGAGCTGAGAACACAAGTAGCAATGCTTGCCAGACTGTGCCTGCAATGAGGTATATTTTAGGAAGTTCTTGAGCCAAATGTGTTGTCTTGGCATGTGCTAGCCCCCCATGAGGTGACATACTTAACTGGATGGAATCAGCAGGAGAGTTTTTTTATTTTAACCACTAATGTGGTAATTTGAGTTTTCTCCTTCCCTTTCCCAGACAGAGCCTGATATATCCAAGCAGAGAGATACACAGGAAAATTTCCTTGGGTAACCTAAGTAGTAGGAAGAGATGAGAACATATGATCTTTGACTTGCTATAAGCAGAAGTCTAGGTACTATATTTGTGGGAGCTGGAAGTGTATGAAGAAAAACAATGTACATCACCTTACTCATATTATTGTGTTTGTAATGGACTGATTTGCTAATGGATCTGACCTATTACATTATTGGTATTGCCAGGACTCAGATGACCAAGATAAATCACAGGGGTGATGCCTGAGTTAATTATAGCAGTGCCCTCCCAAACGACACTATCAGCTCTGGGAGGCAGCAAAAGCTATTGTTGGCCTTAGGAAATAACATGAGAGAGTGATGCCTGGGAGAGGAGAGGCAGTGAGGAGACTGCCATTTCCAAAGGATTGGAAAATACTGGCTCTGTGGTGTTTGGCAAGGAAGAGAGGTGTGAAGACTAGAGGAAGATTTTCAAGAAAAGAGAAATATCCCAGCACAGGTATTTGAAAGATGCACTTGCTTAGAGTACACACCTGGCCATAAAAGTAATGGTGGAAACCCTACAAAGTGAGTTAAAATACCCAATTTCCATTTAGAGTTGTTCTGTCCTTGTTTCTGGCAGGAACAGGTCTTTTGCTTTTTAGCTTCAAGCTTTTCCTAGGAATTTATTATCTACTGAAAGTTTTTGAGGCAAGTTTGTTATCTCTAAATCTCTATTTTTGTTTTTAGGGATGCTATTTGAGACCTTATTTTTTTTTTCTTCTGAATTTGAACGAAAAGAGAGAAATTACCTTGGTACTTACTGAGAATATGTCTCAAACTGAACTATAAACAATCGTATAATTAGAAAGAGTCTATGTATCTGAAATCAGAGAAAATCCTTATTTAAGAACAAACCCTTAGATACTCTAAAATATCAGAGCAGCACAGCTGTTCAATCTCTGTTCTTCAGTAAGGATTCCCTGATAAAGAGGGATTTTTCATAAATTTCTGTGCGTAGAGAGGACAGAATATACTTTGGGTCTAAACTCCCTTCATTTTCCATTAAACAAAATAATTAATAAAGGTAAATTCTACTTCAGCAAGTACTGTGTGTTCAGGTCTCCTATTTAATGTCATAAAGATATCTTCTATTCTCTTCAAACTGGCTGAGTTTCTAGAACCTGAAGAAATGTCTGTTTCAGATTACACTGAATTGCAAAAAACTATGGATCTGAAGATTAGTTTGTGTTTTCTTTCATTTGATAGAACCCCAATGTTCCCCATTCAGTTGATTGAGAAATATTTTATTGTGTTTAGAATTATCTCGTTTAGCTATTTCTTCAGAAACCACTGCAACTTTTAAAAAAGCTTTTAAACCACTTTTAAAAAGAACTTCCATTTTGGTTTTTTTTAAGAAGCTGCTGTGATATGGCACATAAATTGATGCAGACCTTGAGGGTAAAGGGTTCTCTCTGTGAGATCTAAATTTAGTGTGTCTTGAACAGATCAGGTGAATGTACAAAAAAAATTCTGTGGTTAATGGCATTTGCATTAATAGAAGCAAATAATTGACTTTTACTATAAACAACCAAGGAATTTTGAATTTTGGTAAAATTAAAACTTTCTTTGTTTTAGTTCAATGAGAAAACGACATAACATAACCAACTCGGTAGTCAAAAACACAGAACGTGCAATGTGTAAAATGTGTTAGGATTCTCATCCTTACTTACTCATTTGGTGATTTGTTTAATATCTCTCCTTAATACTAGTTTGACTCCCAGTAAAACACTCCCAATAAATATTTTATGTTTCTTAAAAAATAATTTCTGCAGACCAAATCACAGCAGAAGAAAGGCTATGAAGACCAACTTCGAGTTCAGTATTTAAACATCTAAAACATTTGTCAAGTTCTTCAGTAAGACACAAGATTAATCAGCAGAGCAAAAAGCCGCCTAATACTGCAATAATGTATTATTTAGCCTATAGCTTCTTTTAAATAAGAGGAGGATTAGCGAACATCTGCTTTGATCTTTAGCTGTCATTGACAACATTTAAGTCTTTAACCTACACAGGGTTTTAAGATGATTATATAATCAGCAGATTTATTTAATTTTTTTTAGATGGCTACAGCTGGTGAAAAGTGTGCATTATATCAGGCTTTCAAGGACCTATTGTCTTGCCAGGCTCTTGTCATGTAATAATATAAAGAAATATCTTGGTTTCCATTATTTGTTCCTGGCCATTCAAAGCACAGAATGAGAGAGAAACGCCAAATCTTAGACAGAGTTTTGTTGAGGAAGAACAATCTGGCTGATGGGGATGGTTCTTAAAGGGATTGGCCGTTTTATTGAATAAAAGTTGCTGAACTAACGGATAGCAGTAGTCAGGTGGTTTTTGAACTTGAAGAAATTCTCTATGATAACAGGAGCTTGTGGAGACTTATTGTGAGCTTGGGAATTAATTTGAATGTTGTTTGTAGCCAGCTCCAACTCTAACTGATAAGATAGCCATACATTGTTTTTTTTTCTTCTCCTCATGTTTTCTGAGTCTGAAGTAGCCTCTTTGATGTATTTCTTCCTCAAACCAGCAATACTGAAACATGTAGAACAAAAGAAAATCTGTTCAAGTTAGTCTAATGAGTTTCAACCCAAAGGTTCAAGTTGACACTATAGTCTTAAAACACATCCTTAGGCTTTGTTTTATTTAATCTCATTTATCAGTCATTAATTTTGCACAACAGATGTCAACCCTGAGTAACTTAAATTTGGCTTTACCATGCATCTTTTTATCTTACAATGTAATTACTATCAGTCCCTGGTTTACAGATTACTGAGAAGATCTGTGACTATTGGTAATTTTTCAAATTTTCATTTGATTCCCTCATCTGGAGCAAGCTCAGAAAATGTCTGCGCTCTTTGGTGTGAACAACCTAAGCAGGCTGGCAGAGATCAGTAACCAGCAAAATGCCTCTTCACTGGTTCTGCAGATTGTTCATCCCCATTAACTAATGACAATTCCTAGGGCCTGGTTAAGCTTTTTCTTACTTTAGGAAAGTAATTTCTCCCTTTTAGTGCTCTGATATACTTTCCATTTCTCTAGCAGGGAGTGATAGTGCATTCATGCCCTTAAGGCTCTGTTTTCATGCTCTGGTTGTGTTTTGAAAACAAGGCAAATATTCACAGAAGGCATGGAAAACAAAATGTGCCTGAAGAGTCTGAAAAGTGAAAAAGGTTTACAGATATGTACCATATAAAAATTTTTATGCTTCTATCCTATGTAGATATGAGTTACTTCTCCCTTATGTTTTCTCCCTAGATGCTGCAAAATGTTTATTAGTATTGGGTAGTCAGGGTTTGACAGTGATGACTGCTTGATACCATCACTTAATTTTTGTTTTCATGTGAACATCTATCACAGCTATGCTTAAGGTGAAATTAGTGCTTTAATGCCTAAAGGCATTTTTTTGCATTGCCCTATCCAGATTAAAGAAAAACAAAATTAGAGTTAAATCCCATTTTTGTTGTTTAATCTGTTACACAGCCTCACAGATCCATCTCTGGGTAAACACATGAGAATAATTCATTCAAGTAAGCATGTTTAGGTTTTTAAGAAGTTAGTGTGGAATTGATTTACTAAAGAAATCTACTGATCTTTCTAGATATTGAATCGTTCTCCTTCCCAACAGTTTTTGTCTCTATTACAATGTTTTCCCTGAAGTATATGACTCTAACTACTGAGATTTTCTTGACTTAGTTTTTATATCTCACTTCTATTGGAATCACGCCTGCTGGCTCCTCCTTAGACAAATGGTTAAATGAAATATTTTGAATATATTAAGATTTGGCCTTCTAATCAGTATTAAGGAACTGAATTAAACAAAGAAGCAAATTAGAATATTTGATCTATGAAGACAAATGTCTTAATCCAATTGTGTGTTAGACATCAAATGCATATTCATGGAATGATTTAAAAAGGAAGGTGGTAGAGGTCAATAAACTTAATGGCAGAAAGAACAAGCAATTAGACTGCCATAGGGTTTTCTGGCAATTTCTTGGAAAAAGAAAAAGAGATCTAGTTTTGGTTCAGAGTGAAAAAATAATGTTGAAATAAATTCCTGATATTTTCATTACTTTCAGTGAGAAGTTTACTGTTATTAAGTAAAATTTTTCCCCAAAATTATAATGCCACTTAAAAGATCAGTGCTACAAATTAGTATATTTAACTATTTTAGTAATGTTTGAGATATTTAACTTGAGACCATTCTGGCACAAAGACAAGAAAAAAATCTGGTTTTGTTCTTTCATCTCTATATACTTTACAGTTCAAGCACATGTCAAAGCATACTTCTAAACCCCTAGCATAAGAGGATATAAACAAATCATTCTGTGACCTTTCAGAAATTTAAGTTAGAGTGAATGAGGTGTATCTGACCAAAATTGATGTCTAAAAGAAAGGTGTTCAATCTGTATCAACCATTCAGCTCTTTCCAGAGTAATGCAGAAAGATGGGTAGCCACAGAAACCAACTTATCCCATCTGAGATGCTCACCAGGGATGGCATTAATCATTTGCAGGAGACACTTACCCTCAATAAATTCTATACCAACTGTGCTGTCTTAAAATGCAAAACTTGAAGTAGCCAGTTGGCATGGGAAATTCTGGTTATAACTTAAGAAAATCTTTTTTCACAGTAAGTGTGGTCAAGCACCATACTGGTTTTCCCTCTGTGGACTCTCCACCCCAGAAGACACTCAAAACTTCACTGGCCAAAACCTGGTGTGAGGGCCTGGACAATGCTGCTGGTTAGCACTGCTTTGAGAACAAAGGATGTGGAACAGATGACATCCAGTAATGTTTTCTTAAGCTAAACCCTCTTGTGAATTCTAAAGGCATTACAGCAAAGCAGAGACTAAGACTATTGTGTTTAGAGGAGATAAGGAATGATGAAAGGGAGGTGATGAAGAAACAAAGCCAGAAGGGTTTTGTCCAGCCTGAAATGCTGCTGAATACTGTGGCTCAAGCAATACAAGGTTGATTGGGAAAAGTAATATTTTATGTTAGAACAACAAGCTTCAAGTACCCCCCTCTCCTTTTCCTCTCCTTCACCTTCTCGTTCCCTGCCCCCCAACTCCTGCCACCTTTAATATTCAACTCTGACTGAAACACAAGTATCAAAGAAAAAGAGTAAAGGATGAGATTGGAATTAAGGAAGGTTTGTGAAAAATACATTGTGATGTTCTAAAATGGACTTTGTTTAAGACATGCTTTCCCCAAGTTTGTAATTACTGCATTTTTGCTATTTTTCCTCAGAGACCTAAAATCTGATTTCCAGTGCTTGGTTCATCTTTGGCCAAAATTTTATAAGCAAATGCAGGAGAATGGAGGGTAGGAGTAAAAAAGCTATCACACATATGGGTTGAGCTGCCTCCTGTCCAAAGGATGACTCTCAAGTAAAGTTACGAGTCTTAGGACTGAGATCTAGGAATGCTGACTAGATTCTGTCCAAACTTGGATGTATGAGTGACTTGATTTAAAACCTGTTGGTGTCTCTGTATTGTGATAGAAAAGGAGAAGCAATAAAGTAGAGATGAAAATTTGTGGTTTGTATTAAGCTGTGATGTCATTCCCTGCTGGATATTTACAAATCGTTTTTCATCAAGAAAGGACTGTTTCTTAGTAATTGAAGTTACATTTCAGCATTAAATTAAGGAATAGTTATTTCCAAGGGTTTTGTGCCTTGAAAGCAAAAGAAATTAATGCTGCCTATATACAGTATTTCAACATCCACACAGTTGCTTGAGCAGAATGTATGCTGGTTGAATGCTTCAATTACAGTGAGATGTTCAGTTTGGAAAATTCATACTGCGAGGGAGAAGCTCACAATTAGAGCTTGCAGTTTAGTCTGCATGCTGGTTGCCAAAACATCTGACGTAAAATGATGTCTTCTTTTGACATTGCGTGAAATTTAATTCCTTTGATTAACCTATTTTCCTGCAGCTTAATAACATTACTATTAAAATTCTGGAGGTCTGTCTTTTGTGCATTGCTATGGGTGTTCATTCCTGTTATTTTCCTTCATAGTAAAACTGAGTTGTGATGTCCTAACCTCTGATGGAATATTCCCTTCTGACCCTGTTACTATTCATTTCAAAGGGCTGCCGTGTCTGGAACATGCCAGCCCTCTCAGTCCTCTTAGCACTCAGCAATGGGTTGTTTAAAGACTAATGCACAGGCGTAAGGAATAGAGGCCACTGCAGTGGGTGATGCAAAAACCCTCCTCCTTTAGATATCCATCTGTTATGTTTGCCCAATTATCCCATCATAAAAGGCCAAACAGTATTAAAAGTAGTAACAATTTTAATCAAATAGTTTAGAAAATATATAAACAAGGGATAATTTGGTTCAAATAATAGTGCATAAGCAAAAACAACCGCGGGGTATGGAGGGCAGGGTTCAATGACCCTTGCCACTTCACATACAAGCTTGCCAAGTAAAAGTCACCCCTTATATGCCATGTGTCAATGTCATCTCCTCCTATTTTTGGTTCGTCACTTTTCTGTCTCCACCTTCATTGCCACCTTTACCACGCATGCACCACCACTGGATTTGGTGGTCGCACAAGTCTTTGGGGGTCGTCACTGATGAAGGTTCTGTAGTCTTCTTCGTTGTCCTTTAATTCACCTTTGGGTTACACATGCGCACCAAGCCAGTACAATGTAAGCCAAGACTAACGTATCGCTGCATTTACATATCAAAGCAGTAAGTCCCTTATAATTAGCATTTTTTTGGATCCAACCAGGTTCTTGGTCATTTTTAGCAAATGTATCTTCAGCTTCTTTCCTGTGGTCCTTGAAAACATCTGCTGAGAAGGGGGGGGCCGGGTGGAGCCCCTCCTTTTCCTCTCTTCTTTGGCATTACAACTTTTAACTATTAACTGTTTTATTATTCTCAAATATTAATTACTGTATCAATATTGATTACTGTTTCAATTTCTATCAGCATGAATCATATCTATTTATCACACATTTACAAAGAAAATTTAAATTTATCACACTGTGAGTTTGGCATATGTGCATACAAACAAAGAGCTGTGTTCTCTCTTTCTGTGGACTTGTAGTCAAGAAATTTACTTGTTTTTTTATTCCTAAATGCAATGGCAGAAATAGCTAAGGACTCCAGGACAATCCATTTTTGTAGTATATTTTTCTGCAAAGAGATGGGGATAAACCTCCATGCTGCTTTGCAAAACTTGTTGCTAGTTGTTATAGTTTCTGAATTTCTCAGTCTTCAATGACTGTACACTTCAGCACCCTGTGTACCTCATTTTCTCTTTGATGGCTTAATTGAGGTGGAAAGACATTGGCATTTACTTCATGTCCTACAGGAGATAAGTGTTTGAGCAGGAGATTGACCTAAATTCCTCTAGACTGTGTGGTATCTGCTTACTGCAGGCACTTTTCTGCAGTGGGATGAGGTAGCTGC